>NC_062286.1:58172668-58846168 GCF_902655055.1 Lutra lutra | reverse complement strand
CATCGAAGGGGCCAGGGATGGTCCTGTCTTGTACTCAAAAGTGGGACATGGGCCAGGGCTGCTGGCTGTGCCACAGACTCCAAGATCAGCAACAAGAGGAGTCCCAGCCTCGGGGGTACAGCAACCAGGACTCTGGAGCTCAAAAGAAGCCATGACATTATAAACTGGCAGCAAGTACCAGCCATACTAGCTGGTTGTCCAGGCTCTGGCCCCACTTGTTTTGGTGGCCATCTAGGAACCCTGGCAATGACTGAGGGGACCCCCAGCCTGAAGTCATGCATCCCAGGTGACTCTAGTTGCCCAAAAGACCACGAGTGACCCTGGGGTTTCAAATCATCATTCCAGGACCCTTGATATCTTGGGCTTATCACAGGACAGTGATGCTGGGAAAGAGAGATGGGCAGACTGACAATGCAGGGGGGCCGGGGGAGGGGATGAAGCTGGAGCCAAACTAGGGAGCCGATAAAAGAGCTACAACTTCATCTCATTATCAATTTTGCAAAAAATTGACTGCTTTAATGAATTTGAGCTATTCGGGGTTACCGTCTAATGAAAATACTTTTAGGGCTGCCTGGGTGGCTCAGTGGGTTAAGCCTCTGCCTTCAGCTCAGGTCATGATCTCAGGCTCCTGGGATCAAGTCCCACATCGGGCTCTCTGCTGGGTGGGGAGCCTGCTTCCTCCTCCTCTCTCTCTCTACTTGTGATCTCTCTCTCTGTCAAATAAATAAAATCTTTAAAAAAAAGAAAAGAAAATACTCTTATATGCATTCTCCCTGTGCTCCCAGGCTGGAGAGGCAGAGACGGAATTAGGACCAGAGCCAGGAATTGCACACAAATCTGACAGTTGTCTCAAAATCCTGCACTGTCCACGGGGCTGAGTCATGCAGGAAAAGGTCATGTGAATTGCATTAAAATAAAAGTTGAGAAAGATTGGTTTTTAGAGATTTTTTTTTTCAGGGATTCAATGTCTGTTAAATGCATGAATGCCCCCCTCTCCTTTATTCCAGGTTAAGATCTCCAGAATTCTCCCACAGCGGCCATCAACATTGCCGTTGGCTCTTACATCCCTTGCCCCAGGCATCACTACGTGATGGGCCACCAGAGCCTGAGGCATTCCGAGATGACACACAGCACAACACACAAAGCACAGATAAGTGCAGATGTGGCCTCTTCTTTACATCTCCTGTCTCTTGGAGTCTCTTGGAGTCATTACCCCGTCTTCTTACAATGTAGTGTTTGTGTTTCCTCCAGCTCTGGGCTAATGTCGGCATTTGCTTTCACTGGGGCCAAAGAGGTGTGTAAGTACCCTGCCTACAGCCTGAGCCCTGTCTAAAGAAAGCTGTGTTAGCTTCCCTGCATTTTCAAAATTCTTATACAGCCTCAGCCTGGGCCTTGTGCAAAATCCTGCGGATAAGCTTTGGAAACCAACCTTTGAAGTGGTGTCAAGGCCACCTGGGTCTTTTGCTGCTTCCTGGGAGCTGGTCCCAGTGTGATGCTGAGCACGGGCCCTCCCGCCTGCCAGACTGGCCCTGTGGAAAGGGAGGCCTGGCCCTCGCCAATCAGAGGGTGACTCAGGACTGCCAATCTGGAATCCCAGTTCCCACAACATGACTAACACTGTCCTCCCCACCCGCTTCCAGAATGGTGCACCCCCCTCTGGCTGTCACTGCTCCCTGTTGTGGGAGGCAATCCCTGCCTCTTGAGAATAGTTTGCCAGTCCCTTCAGCACTGTGGTAGGTTGGTGGCTTTGGTGACTTGAGGTCATTCAGAGACCTGTCTGCCATCTCTCCTGTCCCTCCTGCTCTCTTGCTGCTGTTGAGAACGGGCTGAGCCATCCCTGATACCTGGGGTTGAGCAGCACCACAGAGAGGCTGGGCTGGAATGAGGGTCACTGGGCTGGGTTCATCACACCTGAACCCCAGCCTCAGGTCCACTTCCATGGAAAGCCTAATGCCTCCAGATATCTGCCTATTCTTGGGTGGGAGGGTAAGAGTGGACTCACGTTCTCGGGCTCACCCTAGCTCCTAGGTTGTGCTTCCTCTGGATTCTTTCAGCTTGAGTCACTCTGCCATCTGTGTGCTCTGCACCTGCGACTCAGGCCCTGGCCTTGATTTCCACCAAAACCGAACAGCCATACAAGACCTTTGTGTCGGTCAAGGGCTGCTTAGGCGGAGGGGTGTTGCAGTGATGCAAACCACTTCAAAAGGTATCTTTGATCTTTAATGATCTTCTCCGAGGCCTCCCTCACCTCTGGAGAGGTCTCCGACCACCCCACATCGCTAACTGAGCTCATGTTTCTCCAAAGAGTAGTTCATGAACTCCCTGCACCCGAACCGCTAGTGTAAGAGTGGGGGGGGGGGTCTCTTGGGTGTGTGTGTGTGTGTGTGTGTGTGTGTGTGAAAGAGAGATGGGAAGAAGTGTGTATTTTGGGCTTGTGTATTTGGATTTTGGTTTTTGTTAGAACACTTGTTTCCAAGTGAACTTGTATATTTGGGGATGTATCCCCATGATACTTACAGCGCCCACTCACTAGAGTGACTCGTTGGATCATATCTACAAAATCCAAATTGTTGAAAGGAACAATGAGTACCATCTAGTTCAGGAGTCTGCAAGCATTTTGCTTGCACATCCTTCAAAGGAATTTTGAAACCTTATGCACTCCCTTAAACATTTGCGTGTTGGTCTCCGAAAATTTTCATCTTAAGTTGAAATAGGGCAAAAGATTAAATTCCACTGTAAATGTGAAACATTTCAACATTTAACAGTTTAAACATTTTGAAATAACTATTGTCACTCATTTAAATGTATCCAAGTAGAATTTAAATGTGATAGCAATTGATACTATCCATTATCCTTTTTAAAATACTATGAATGAGCTCTTCGTTAGGTCAGAAATTTTACATTATTTCATTTCCTCCTTGAATTTCAATTTCCATTTCTCTTCCTCTATAGATCTTCATCTGATATAATATACATTTATGATTAGAAGCTTTTATTAATCACCTTATCATATTTCTCTTAAAAATGTATACAAATGCAAATTGAATTTCTTTTTCTGTGGTCATGAAGTTCTACAGCTATGCTGTCTAATACCATAGACACGAGCCACATTGTGGCTATTTACATTTTTTAATTAAATACAATTTAAAATTCAGTTTTTTCTTTTTTTAAGATTTTATTTTATTTATTTATTTATTTATTTATTTATTTATTTATTTATTAGAGAGAGAGAGAGCACAAGCAGGAGAAGCAGCAGAGGGAGAAGCAGACTCCCCATTGAGCAGAGAGCCAGCCATGGGACTCAATCCCAGGACCCTGAGATCATGACCTGAGCAGAAGGCAGACACAACTGACTGAGCCACCCAGGCACTCTTTATTAAGATTGTATTTATTTATTTATCAAAGAGAGAGAGCACAAGCAGGGGGAGTGTGAGAGGCAGAAGCAGGCTCTCCACTGAGCAAGGAGCCCAATGCAGGACTCAATCCCAGGGCCCTGGGATCATGACCTGAGATGAAGGCAGACTCTCAAACAACTGAGTCACCCAGGCATACCCAAAATTCAGATTTTCCTTCCCACTAGCCATACTTGAGGTGCTCAGTAGCCATGTGTGACTCATGGAACCGCACTGGACAGAGCAGATAGAGGACATTTCCGTCATTGCAGAAAGTTCTATGGAACAATGCTGATTTACAGTATGAAAAGATTGTCTCCCAGAATTAGTTATCATCATAATTAGTAGCAACACACAATTTGTAAAAACAACATAAATGTATCACCCATTTATTGAACATTTGGGTAAGATACTATTATTAAAAAGGCAAAATTTTATTAGAAACGCCTTTTTTGGGGGCGCCTGGGTGGCTCAGTTGTTAAGCGTCTGCCTTTGGCTCTGCTCATAGTCCCAGGGTCCTGGAATCAAGCCCTGTATCGGGCTCCCTGTTCTGCGGGAAGCCTGTTTCTCCTCTCCCACTACCCCTGTTTGTGTTCCTGCTCTGGCTCTCTCTCTCTGTGTCAAATAAATAAATAAAATATTTTAAAAAGAAAGAAAGGAAGGAAGGGAGGCCTTTCTTAATGTGATGGTTAGTACTTTTTTTCATCTATCCGTGGATGAATATAACTTTCTCTGAGAATAGTTTCCACATCAATTCTCACCTGTAATTTTCACTTTTAAAAATAGAGATGCCAGTAAAATGTTCGGAATGGAGGTGTATTTTTATAGTGGCATTATTTGTGTGAACTCTTTCTGAGGAGTGTGCCCAGAATCACACATAATGACAAGACTACTATTAGCGATTTATCATCTGATAGTATTAAATGTTTATTAGTTTATTACTCACCTTTGTTAGAGTAATAGGATAATGTCTGATTTGCCAAAGGATTTGTAGTCCAGTCATAGGAGTGGTTCACTTACTCATCCTTAACCAATACTTTGAATTGTGTCTGATGGGAGTCGAAGATTTTTACAAATGCTCAGATTGAACAACATAGACCACATCCTACTTCTGCCAAACATGGGAAAAGGACAATTTCTGCAAGAGGAAAGGGGGAGAGCAACCCAAACATGGAAGCATTCATAGGGAGACCAGCTTTAGTAAAAGGGGACACTTGAATGTGAGCATCTAGAAATGAATATCATTAATATCATCTGCACCACAAACCGTTAGAATGTCTTTGTGCTCCCTGGGCATAGCCCACCCTAGTTTACAGACTGCTGCTCCAGGCATTGCAAACGCTTCTCCGCTCAGCTCTCGACTTCCCCTTTCTCAGCCCCCATGTTTTTTTAATCCAAATACATGAATTTGTTCAGCACAATTATGGGCCTATTCTTTCTTTCTCTCCTTTCTTTCTCCCAATATTTTATACTTAAAAATGATATGCATACATAAGATATATACATATACAGTATATAATAATAAACATAAATCTATCCATAAATATATGTAGTATGTAATAATTAGCCCACCACCCAACTTTAGAAGTGGAACAACACCAAATGACCCTAACATCTCACTTTCCCTCCTGGGTCCATGATCAGATTGTACTTGAAGTTACATCCGGCCGTGGGACTTGCTCCAGGCAATAGAATGGAAGCAGAAGCAACAAGTGCCGCTTTGGGATGGCCTTGAAGAGAAGGATTTGTCATGCTCCCCCACCCCCACCAGTTTTACTGGAGACATGAGGGGCCCATAATGAACCTTTTCTGTCCTTAAGCCATGAAGATTTCAGCACTTGTTCCTGCAGCCCATTATAACTGAAGCAAACGTTTCTGAAACTTCAGGTCTATCCCTCAGCAATGGTATTACAGAGACAACCACCATCCTTGCCATTCCTTAAGGTTTTACTGTAGATGTATACCCCTAAATGGCATATTTTATATGGTTTTGAACTCTATTAATATGAAATCATTTTTTTGGTCTTTTTTTAAAGTATGATTTGTGAGATTCATCAATACTATGAATATACCACAATTTAGCCATTCTACTATTTATAAATGGTTAAGTCGGGTTTCTTTGCTGTTATAAATAATGCCACTCTGAATATGCTTGTACACATCTGCTGGGACAGATATAGGAAATTTTCTCTGAAGCAGCAGTTCTCAAAGTGTGCTCTGGAGACTTCTGGAAGCCCCTGAGACCCTCTCAGGGGCATCTACAAAGTCAAAACTAGTTTCATAATAATAAGATACTATTTGCCTTTTTTACCCTCATTCTCACCTAATAGTGGCATTTTCCAGCAGCTACAAGCCAAGAGATATCTCAACACACTGATGTGGAAGCCCTGACAATCCTGTCTTCTAACAAATCAGATTTGCAAGACTATTGAGCAGTTCTACTCTTCCCACTGGAAAATGTAGTTATTTTTCACAAATACATAATTTATGTTGTTATGTTATAGCTCTGTTATTGTTATGCTTACATGAATTGATTTTTTTTAATTCTTAGTTTTAATTTCTAGCATGGTAAATATCAGTCAATATAACTCACCTACACAAAATTATTTCAATTACTTGGTGTCCTCAATAACATTTCAGAGTGTAAAGGAGTCCCAAGACCAACAGTCTTGAGAACTGTTGCTCTAGGACATGTAACCAGAAATGGAATTGCTGGGTTGTAGCTTTTGTACATCTTGAACTTTCCTATATCATGTAACAAGAGTCTTCCCAAGTGGTTGTAACAATACACCCCCCACCATGAGCAAGGCATGGGAGTCCCTATAGTAGCCCAGATGATCTATCATCTTGGAAAGCCTTGTGGAGGAGGTGGGTTTAAAAAGCACCCATTTCAGGGGCACCTGGGTGACAGTCAGTTAAGCATCCACTCTTGATCTCAGCTCAGGTCTTGATCTCAGGGTCTTAAGTTCAAGCCCCCTGTTGGGCTCCACACTGTGTGTGGAGTCTAGTTAAAAAATAATAATTTTTTTTTTAAAGATTTTATTTATTTGACAGAGAGAAATCACAAGTAAGCAGAGAGGCAGGCAGAGAGAGAGGAGGAAGCAGGCTCCCTGCTGAGCAGAAAGCCCGATGCGGGGCTCAAACCCAGGAGCTGGGATCATGACCTGAGCCGAAGGCAGCAGCCTAACCCACTGAGCCACCCAGGTGCCCCAATTAATTAATTTTTAAAAACCTATTAACTCTCTCTGTCTCCCCCTACCCAACCAGTTTTCCAGGTGAACCAGATTTGAAATCAAAGTGATTGTGAGATGCCCCAGATTCACTGAGGACAGCTGTGGGTTGAGGTTCTGGAAAGGAGAGTGGGTAATTGCAGACTGGTGGTTTGTTCATCCACTTTGGGTCTTTTGGCAACCATGCTGATTTTAGATCTTTTTGCAATTGAAAATGGTTACTATTCCCCCCATCCTCCTCATTAAGGCCCCTTGGTCCCCCCCCCACACACCCCACCAGCCTTCCTTCCCAGAGTTCAACTTGCTGAAATAGTCAGCAAGGGCAAATTTTCTGCACATCAAGATTCTTTAACCTCTCTGGCCTAAATACGAAACCCTGAGGTGGCCATTATTGACCCTCTGGCTGAACTGAGCTGAAAAGAAACTTCACCCAAGAGAAAAAGTGACTTTCCCAGCCCTGTCCTGGAAGGAAGAGCCGAGAAACCCTGTTCCTGCCTCAGAAACATGAAGAGGTAAAGCTGATTTTTGCATTCTGTTATCCCAGTGCATTCCCAGGCAGGGGCCATTAATAGCTTATAATATTCTTTCTTTAAACGCACACACACACACCTGGGAATAACTGCGCTCACAGGAAGTAGGCCAGCCATGCGCACAACAGCCTGGAAGAATAAAAACTCTCCTGATTTTCAGAAACATGTTTACTTCAGAGCAGGGTTTTTACCAGGAAAAACGCTGCTGGGCTGTGTTGGCTCCTTCAATGCCTTCGTCCCTCCTCCCTTCCCACAAATCTCCTACTTCCGTCGCAAGTTGGCAGGAACTTGCTCTTCCCCTGCCCTGGGAGTCCTGCCAGAGCCCTCCCATTTTCCGGAGAGGTTCTCTTCAATTTCTAAGGAGAGTTGTTTAAAACCGGATGCCACACGGAGCCTGGGCTCCTTGCCCTTCCACCTCCCCGGTCCCCCCCACTCCCGGGCCCCATGGAGCAGGCGCCCTCCGTTCACCATTCTTGACTTTGGAGCCCACAGTGTAACTGAAGCCAACCTCCTTCTGTGGGGCAGGCAGGCACAGGCTCCCGGCCAGTGGGGGGAAGCTGCCAGAGGAAATTTCGCTGGGCAATGAGGCTCCCAAAAGCCTTCTAGCCACCGCCTCCCTCCGCCCCTCCCGTTACCTTCTCCCTGCCCCTATGACCAGAAATCCTGAGGCCAGAAGAATTAGACGAACTCATCTAGCCAGTCCCTCAATCAGGGCCAGATTTAAACCATCACAGATTACAGGGAGATATCCAGCTGAAAAAACAACTGAAGGAGTGTCTACAGCTTTCATTCATTTAGTCTGAATACACTATTCTTTGAGCAGAAGGTGTTCATTCATACTTGTATTCATTCATTCATTTCTTATTCAGCGACATATCTAGTGTATACCAGCCACTGTTCACAGCAATGTGCCCCCTGTGGATCTTACCTACTGATGAATGTTGGGAAGTTAATACAAAGGAAGGAATAGGAAGTCACTGGAAATGTGACAATAAAAACAGTCATTAGGAGGCTGCTGAGTGCCAGGGAACGATGATATCCCCTGACCCTGTTGCAAACTTACAGATGCATGCAGGGCCAGGCCTGAAGCCCAGATCTGGCCACCGGGAAGGCCAGAAACCCAGCCAGGAGTGTAACAGCTAATGGGAGTAGGAAATTGGAAACGTGGCTTTGGATTTTCCCCAACACATGTGTGGAAGGAGGTGGGCCATCTGAAGCTTCAGGGAGGGGCTGGACCTAGCAGCTGCAGATGTCGCCGCCCATGTCTGGGGAGCAGCTGGCAGTCAGAGGGTCTCCCCCACCACCCATCTGGGCTGGGGGAGGAGCCTTGGCCTCCTGGCCTTGTGCTGCTATTCTGGTTGTCGTAGGATCTGGGACATCATTATACCCACAGGTCACCCATGATGACAGAGGGGGAGGACCCAAAAAGATGCCACCACTGCCTTCCTTGAGATCTGTGGTCATGTCCACGGCTCTCCAAATCAAATTCTGTTTTCCTCAGTGAATTAGCCATCTGTGTTGGGGCGGCGTTATCACTGTTTCTGATTACTGTTTCTTGAGCAATGCCTCCACCATTTTGCTTTCGGTTTCTCTGCTTCCTGCTTAACTGTCACATGAATTGTGACCTATAAATACTCTTTCATTCATTCGGCAAACACACACTGGGTGGCAACCATGTACTGGGCTCTGTGCAGGATACAGAAAATGTGCTTTGGGGGGTAAGGCAGGGTCCTGCCCTGAGGGTTGTAACGGGAGAGGCAAGCAGAGCACACACCTGAGAAATATTCTCTCAGAGGGGTCACTGAGCCGAGAGCTCTGGGGACCAAAGTGAGAGCATGCCTTTACCATGGGGTCACCTCAAGATCTCACTCGGTGTGGAGTATCCTGTGCTTGGCACAGAGATCTCAAAGGCCTCAGCTCAGAAGGGACAGTGAGCTCATTGGAGATGAATTAATAGAAGTTTCCAAGGCAGGCACCTGATGGGAAAAGAGTGAGGGAGTTTACGGTCAGAGTGCAAAGGCTGAGAGCAGGAAAGAGCAAGGTTCACTGCAAGGCAAATGCATATTCCCCAGGGCCAGAGCCTGAGTGTGGGGGCGGGGAGATGGCCTATTGGAGGGGAGCTGGGGACAGAGGGTGGAGAGGCCAGAGGTTATGGAGGCTATGCCAAGGAGTGTTTGGACCTTATCCTATAGTAAGCAAGAGGGAACTATGGAAGGTTTTTAAAGCTAGGCATGACCTGATCAGATCTGAGAGGCACACTCACATACATACCTCCATACATATATTTATATATTACACACATACATATTCGTAAACACAAATAGATACCTATAAAGTAAAATCAATGAAAATATCTAAATATTCTAAATATAGACCCACTTTAAATACATATGTGTTTTATTTCTCCCATATAAACCTAGATACATCGGTTGCTATGCTTTTCTTCTTCTATTCTCTCTCCCCTAGCCAGTCAGAAACTTGAACATTACCCAGGAGAATTCCAGTTTTCTTATTAGAAATATAAAGGAAAAGGGGTGCCTGGGTGGCTCAGTCGGTTAAGCACCTGCCTTCGGCTCAGGTCATGATCCCGGAGTCCAGGGATCGAGCCTCATGTCGGGCTCCCTGCTCAGTAGGGAGTCTGCTTCTGTCACCCCTCCCTGTTCCTTCTCTCTCTCTAATAAATAGGTAAAATCTTTTTTAAAAAGAAAAACGTAAAGAGAAAAACATAGTTAATACTCAATTGGGTTTTTTTCCCTTTCTTCCAAATGATGCTTTTGAAAATTAATAGGCAAGGCTATAGAGAGGTGGATTCAGAAGTGAACAGGAGGAAGGGGTAGGCAGGTGACACTCCTCCTACGGAGGCCTCCTCCTTCCCCACTGCTGGGGTGACGGATGGCATGGAGGGAGGCTGGAGATGCAGGCCCTGACGTGGGGAAATGGGGTCCAGTGAAAGGCTGCCAGCAGCTTGGATTTGACGACTAGAGGACCATGCAGAAATGATGCCCACCCCTGCAGCCTCTTCCACCTCCTTCCTGGGAGCAGATCTCTGCATCTGGGCAGAAGCTGTTGGCGTCTCTCTTGGCCAAGCTACCCATCAATAGTTGGCTCTGTGGTGCTGGTGGCAGTCCTGAGACTGCTGAGCTCAAGCCAGACTGGCTGAGTTGAGATTCTAAGGCAGCCCTTGCTCCCCTCCCTCCAAAGTACCCCGGAAGTGCAGTGCCCAACACCCATGCAAGAGGTGGAGAGAGGTGGTGGGGAACTGGAAGCCATATACATATCACATATCATTAAAGAGAATTTTGAGGTGACTTACAAAATCCACTCAGTAAGTCAGAGATCTTGGGATTACCCGTAATTCCTCCCTCCTTCTCACTCTTCACATTTAACTCACCTGTCAGTTCTTCCTCAGATGCGTATGGCAAGTCCACATACATCTCTTCATCCCCACCAAGTCCAAGACCTATCATCTCTCACCTTGTGGGTGAGTTTGCTAAGACTGTTTGTAACAGGGCGCCTGGGTGGCTCAGTGGGTTAAGCCGCTGCCTTCGGCTCAGGTCATGATCTCAGGGTCCTGGGATCGAGTCCCGCATCGGGCTCTCTGCTCGGCGGGGAGCCTGCTTCCCTCTCTCTCTCTCTCTCTCTTTCTCTCTCTGCCTGCCTCTTTGTCTACTTGTGATCTCTCTCTCTGTCAAATAAATAAATAAAATCTTTAAAAAAAAAAAAAAGACTGTTTGTAACAGAGTGGCACGGACAGAGTGCTTTATAGAAATTTATTCTGGGGGCACCTGGGCGCCTCAGTTGCTTAACCATCTGCCTTCAGCTCAGGTCATGATCCCAGGGTTCTGGGATCGAGTATTGCATCAGACTCCCCGCTCCCTCTGTCTGATGCTCCCCCTACTTGTGCTCACTCTCTCTGTCAAATAAATAAATAAAATCTTTTTTAAAAAAGAAATTTATTTTCTTGCAGTTCTGGAGACTGCAAGTCTGAGATCAACACATCAGGAGGGCTGGTTTCTTCAGAGGCCCTTCTACCAGACGCTTAGATTCCATCTTCTCCCTGTGTCTTCACATCATCTTTTTCTGTATGCGTATCTGTGTCCTAATCTCTTCTTATAAGGAGACCAGTCCTATTGGGTCAGGGCTCACCCTCATGACTTCATTTAAGCTGAATTTTTCCTGTCTCCAAATACAGCCCCATCCAGAGGTCCTGGGCACTAAGACTTCAACACAGGAGTTTGAAGGGAGCAGAATTCAGCCCATGACCACTACAAGAATAAAGGCAGATGCAGATGTCTTATGACTCCTCTCCCCACTTACGTCTTTGCCCCTCTCCAATTCTCTCTCCGCACAGAATCCCTAGGGAATTTTAAAAAACATACATCTTATCATTTTCCTCCTCTGTCTCCAACTCTTGAGTGCCTTCCTATTGCACTAGAACAAGACCCAAACTCCTTGCCCTGCATGATCTGGCTCCAGTCTACCACATCAGTCTCTTCTCGTGTCCCTCCCTGCCTTAGCCACTGCACTGCTGTTCCACCCAACTTCTCTCCATTCCCGGGGCAAGCCAAGGCTTAACCCAGCTCAGAGACTTGGACAGCTGATGAACTTGCTTGAAAGTTCCTTCCTACTTGTGTAGCATGGCTGTCCCCTCTGTAGTCTTCCTGTCTCAGGTGAACTGTCCCTCCACCCTGTTCTCCTCTATGGCAGCACGTCCTCCGCGGTGCTCACACATGAGTGCCATCCCTTTGTCGGGTTATCTATTTATTGACTGTGTTTTATTTCCTCTACTAGGAGGTGAGCTTCATGAGGACAGGGACTTTGTCTCCTTTCCATGGCTTTCTCTCTAGCACCTGGAAGAGTACTTGCATATTACAGGGGCCCTGTAAACACAAACTGAATGAATGATCATGCCAGAGTAAATTATGTGGAAGATGGACCCATAAGAACTGAATGACTTGAGCTGTTGTATAAAATAGTGTTGGATACACATTTATTAAATTTCAAAGACTTTTGCCAAAATGACTATTGTAGAATGGTTGTTCTCGAACCTGCCTTTCTGGCAATAGTGGAAGAGCAGGAGCAATTTCCTGTTAAATCCGCTTCCAGTTCTCCACCATTAAATCATCTCATCAGTGGAGGAGAGCACGCCCCTTTAATTGCCTAGGGCATGGCCAGCTGGCCATTAGAGCGCCCCATTAGAGTTGCACAGACTTTGGCATTGACATTTCCAAATGGTTCAAATCTTGTCTCTGCTATTATAAGCTACATGGCCTGGCAAGGTCTTAGATACTCCCTGAGCCTCCCTCTCCTTTAGAGGTGGATTGGAGAGAAAAGTACCTACCTCTCAAGAGTGTTCTGAAATTAAATGACATAATAAATAAAATTTGACGAAACGCATGACACAATTAAGTGTCTAACATAGTTCTCCACACGCAGGGAATATTACTGAGTGGTAACCATGATTACAGATCCGGAAAGCTATGAGGCTGAACTTTGGAGCACAGTCATGGAGGCAAAGAACAAGAGATAAATTAGCCATGTGATTATGAGATGGCGCTGATAAAAATCTGTGATTATTTGAAGTGAGTGTGAGAGATGAAGCAACATTAATGGAACGGAACTCGAAATTTCTAGCCAGATGATTTTGCAGTCATGTGCCATCATGCCATCAGCAGACACTTCCTCGCAAAAGCTGCTGTGTAGAATACCTCCACAAATCAGTTTGAATTCAGATCACTCACTGCTTGATCTTTAGCTCTGGATATCTTGAAAATGGGGCTTACTTGTATTTAAGAAGTCTTTGTGAGACCTAGTCACTTCCTGGCCAGTGGGGAGAAGAAATCTTAAGCCATAAGGAAAACCTGGAGTGTTTTTCTTTCTGTGTATTTTTAAGTTGTATTCATCACCTGGCCTTTCCCTTCATATGTGACTGAATCTTTCCATTTCTTTTGCACAGTGAGGGGAAAGGCTCCTTCCCTCCCTCCTTCAGGGAAGGAGGGAAGGAGCCCTCCTACAGTCCTCCCAAGGTTACAGATTTGGGCTCCTGTCCTCTGGAGAGCTCCACCTGCTACTGTGGAGGTCTTCTGCTGTCCAGGACTCTCAGGCAGGGGCATGCTGAAACCACGCACCAGGGAAAGCATAGAAAATAGTGTTCCTGAGAACTGGAAACCTGTATCCCGCTGAAACCAGATTGGCAGCTGCAAGGCAGTCTCTCAAGTTTAAGGTGGGTGGTTGCTGTTTTATGTTTTATTGGTTGCTGAAAGAAAAGCTAGAAGAGAGAGGAATCATCAGGAAAGCATTCATAAAATTGGGATCCAATCACCACTACCTTTGACAAGGGGGGGGAGGAGGTAAACATAATTGTCACAATGAAAGTCAAACTCTTTTATCCTCCAGTTCAGTCCCAAGTCATGACTTTTTTTTTTAAGATTTTATTTATTTATTTGACAGAGAGAGATCACAAGTAGGCAGGGGGCAGGGGGGGCAGGCTCCCCGCTGAGCAGAGAGCCTGATGAGGGACTTGATCTCAGAACCCTGAGATCATGACCTGAACCAAAGGCAGAGGCCCAACCCATTGAGCCACCCAGGGACCCCAAGTCATGACTTTTAAAATTGCAGCAAGAAGGGCTGAATGTAAATAAGTGTTGAATGAAGTAAGTTACAGGGAAAAAAAACCCAAGCATGCTTAATTATATACTCCAGAGAAACAAATGCATATGTTCATCTAGAAACATGTACGAGAATATTTAAAACAGAGTTATTCATAATAACAAAAAAGTAGAAACATCTCAAATATCCATCATTAGTAGAATGGGTAAATAAGTTGTGGTCTATTTATGTAAAGGAATGCTACAAAAAATGAAAAAGAATGAACAGTGAATACACTCATCAACACAGACAAATCTCATAGATATCAGGTTGAACCTAAGAAGTCAGACACAAAATAAAATGTGGCAGATATACTCTACAGTGACCCCCAGGAAGTCACATCTTTATATAAGCTCCTTCTTTTGGTTGCAGGTGGAGACTGTGACTTATTTCCAACAAATAGAGCATGACAAAGGGGATGGGCTGTTTCTTCCTTGATCAGGTTATGGTATATGTCATAGTAATGAGACATCACTCTCATGATTTTTTACTTTTTTTTTTCAATAGATTTGTTACTTTATATAAGACTCTGTCTTTGTAAACTAGAGAGAGATATTCTTCCTTACCCTCATGAAGTAATTCGTCCATTGTGAGAGAGCCCATGAGAGGGCCATGTGGTAAGGAACTACAGTTGTTCTCTAAAAGCTGAGAGTAGGGGTGCCTTGGTGACTCAGTCAGTGGAGCATCTGAATCTTGGTTTTCGCTCAGGTCATGATCTCACAGTTGTGAGATGCAACCGTGTATCAGGCTCTGATCTCAACCCAGAGTCAGCTTCAGATTCTCTCTCCCTCTCATTCTCTGCCCCTCCATCCACTTGTGCACTCTCTCTCTCTCAAATAAAGAAATAAATGAATAAAATCTTAAAAAAAATAATAAAAGCTGAGAGTGGCCCTTAGCCAACAGTCATACAACCACAAGGAAGTGAGTTCTGCCAACAAACTGAATGAGCTTGCAGACAGAGCTTTCCCAAGTGCAACTTTCCCAAGGGCAACCAGATGAGGACACAGCCCAGCCAACCTCTTGACTGCAGCCTTGTAAGATCTTGAACGGATGATCCACCTGAGCTGTGCCCTGACTCTTGACCCACAGATATCATGAGATGATAAATGTGTGTTATTTTAAACCACTAAGTTTATTGTAATTCTTTTTTTTAAATTTTATTCATTTATTTGTCAGAGAAAGAAAGAGAACACAAGCAGGGGAAGCAGCAGTCAGAGGGAGAAGCAGGCTCCTTGCTGAGCAAGGAGCTCAATGCAGGACTTGACCCCAGGACCCTGGGATCATGACCTGAGCTGAAGGCAGACACTTAAACAACTGAGCCACCCAGGCATCCCAGTTTACTGTAATTTGTTATACCACAATAGACAACTAGCAAAAAATATACCGAATGATTCCAAGTTCATGAACAGAAAAAAACTAATCAGTGGTGAATAGAATTCAGAATAGTGGTTACCTCTAAAGTAAAGGAAGGATTATTAACTAAGAAGGAGCAAGTGTTACTTTCTGGAATGCTGAAAATGTCCCATATATTGATCTACTTACACCTTTGTATACATATGCAAAAATTCATTGAGTTGTACATCTAAGATTAATGCACTGTAGACACTCTACATATATATTGTATTCTTTGATTTGAAATTTTTAGAAAATAATAAGAAAACCAAGGGAGAAAGGGAATTCTGAAAGAGGGTCCTTTGTCTTTCTCTTCACCAGTCTTACATCCAGTTGAATCTCCGGCAAAGAAAGTGGAGGCTCATAGAATTTGGGTTCTAAGACATTTCTTCAGCCTTCCCTTGGCCAATGTGCACTTCCCTGCCTCACATGCTCCCTCCCTAGTTACAAAATGGATACTTGCAAAATTCTGGGCAGAACTAAGAATTTTTAAGTAGACTCATGGTATTAATTTTATGATGAGGGTTTGATAAGCCCTTATGATGCAGAATGCCTCTGATGCAGATATCCTCTGGATGAGGCTCACTTGTGATTATCTCCCTCTGGAAGTTTGGTACTCCACAGTGTCCCTTAGCTAGTGTGAGCAAACTTGGCCAACTGTGCAAAAACTACATCACAAGAAGAGTTTATTGTTCTCTACTGTCTTTGTGTCCATATTCCACTGGGTGGAATATACCTCACATATTTGGGGATTATGGAAGTTTTTGGTTACCTCCTGCCTCTTGAAGTTAATCACCTAGACAGGCACCCTCATTGCCCAATCCCACCACACCCCCCAATTTCAAGCAGAGTTTCCTTTCACTTCTTTGCTGGACTCTCCTGTCTGCTCTGCTCCTAACAGGACATAGTCAGCTTTATTGCTGGATTTTCTGCTGATAATCTAGCTCTGCCTGTGTTCTCCAAGTGGGTGTCAAGGAAGTGCTACTGTTTCTCGGCCCTTCTTCGAGGTACTTATTCATCTTAGAATTTTCCTCCCCACTTCTCTTGGAAATTAACCCTTACCTTTATATAGAGCAGAGTCAGTGAGGATAACTAACTGGAGAATAGCAGCCAAGTTGCTTGGACAACTGTGACTCTGACCTTTCTGACTCCCAGATGGGGGTTGAGAGGCAAGGGAAGGACAACAGATGAACCCCCCACCCTGACCACTGCCATGGTCACAGCATGTCATCCTAGAGGTATGTGCCTGAGCCTTTCAAAATACTCAGAACCCTCAGGGGAGGAATCTCAGCCCTGTGATTCTCACAATCAACCCTGGTCTCTGTCCTAGCATCAGAGCAGAGGTGGATCTATTATAAAGCCAATGAAACTTTAGACCCAGATACTCTCCCTGCTTGGGCTTCTCCTTGGCTCTTGAGAGGTGCTAGCAATTGGTTCAGAGGACCATGAATTTTTATAAAATTGGCAGTGTGTCTGTGTGTATGTGTGTGTGTACACATATATATAGTATATGGGTATATTATATTGTATAGGACATAATATACAATGTAGCCACATATGCAATATATTATAATATATGATGTATATATATATGATATATATACCATTTATGTATCATGGATATATATTACATAATGTGTTTATATGTGTGCATACGTTTATATAAAATGTACAAGTCACAGGGTCCATCTGTAATATATATTATATGATATGCACACATAAATATAACATATTTCTAACAGAATATTTTAAAACTACTCTCCCTCCTCCTCTATCATGCATCCCCCAAGGTTGGGCAGCTCTGAAGTGGTCATAGGCATTCTGGGGATCTGGTTAAGAAGAATTAAGTTGGGAGTACATTTGGTAAGGGTTTAAGGGAATGTGTGCATGTCATTTCCATGTGCAGTTCAATGATGGCTTGCCATCCACTCTGCCAAGTCAGCCAGAGTCCTAATGTGAAGGTCAGGGATAAGCTATGCCATGAATGTGACCTGTGACACCCAGCACCAGAACTCATCAGGTAATGGAGGGAAAAAAACAAGGATTAAAATGTACAAGGTAGTATATGGAAAAATTCTTCCAGTTATTTTTTAATGATTTTTTAAAAGATTTTACTTATTTATTTATTTGAGAGAGAGAGAGCCCACACACAGCCACACACAGCAGACATGTACACATGAGCCCACACACAGAGGGGAGGAAAGTATCTCCACACTGAGCACAGAGCCAGACTTGGGGCTTGATCCCACGACCCTGAGATCATGACCTAAGCTGAAACCAAGAGTCAGATGCGTAACTGACTAAGCCACCCAGGTGCCCCCAAATTCTTACAATTCTTAAAGTTCTGAAATGAAAGAAACAGTTAAGGTTTTCCCAGACTTAAATGCAATCCCAAAAAAGCCCACAATATTACCAATGAGTTGTGAAGCTGAAAGAAACTTTACAAAACTATCAGTAGCTTAGAAAAACAAATTTCAAATATATTAGAGTTAAGTCTGAATTGTCTTCTTATTCTCTCCAGAGAAAGTGATAATACAAAATTATTGTCACATGAAAAGAAAGTCAGAGTGTATGCAGACCAAAGGAAAAAAAATTATAAAGGTGTGTCAAACAACAAATTAATAAAAGTGTTATGTTAGTTCTCTGGATTCTATATTTATGGCATTTTTCATAAAATACATAATTAGCAGTGATTTTATTACCCTGAATCAACATTCACTTTTCTACATAATTTTTGAAAGATTTTATTTTTAAGTAATCTCCATACCTAATATAGGGGTTGAACCTACAACCCTGAGATCAAGAGTCACATGTTCCACTGACTGAGCCAGCCAGGTGCCCTCTACACTTAATTTTTTATGGTAATTTGTATTCGTTTTCTTTTTCTTTTTTTTTTTTTTTTTTTTTTTGTATTCTTTTCCTTAAGGAAGACCCTTCAAATTATATGTGTCACAAAACCAGGATCCATCCTGATGAAGAGGCCACCTACCTGAGACTCCCACCACTTGTCTCTCACCCCTCTTCCTCTCCTTCCTGTTGCCTTTCCTCCCTGTGCCCGCATAGAGATCTTCACAGAATCCCTGAGCTCCAGACATTAGTGTCATAGACAGTCTCTGAGTTCTAATGTGGATAGAATTTTAACACTTATTTGGTCCACCACCCATTTTACAGATGAGGACACAGACCCAGAGAGGCAAAGCAACTTTTACAAGGTCACACAGCAAGCTCATGGTAGAACTTAAACACAGGACCCTGATTCTAGCCCAGTGATCTTTACAGTGCTGCTCACACTCTCTTATTTGTTATCCCAGTGATTTGCAAGCCCACCAGTACATCAAAGTTACCTGGTTTTCTGAAATGTAGGTTTCTGGGCCCCCCTCCTCAGAGGCTGTGATTCATTAGAGTTGGTCTAGAAATCTGAGTTTTTAAAAATTTCTCCAAGTGAAGCTAAGGCAGAGCTGGATGGGCCTAGCTTGCTTATCCCAACCTTCTTACTTCTCACACTCTACACTTTTCCCTTCTTCTTAGCCACTCCCCCTCCCCATACAGTGGGGGAAGGGAACAGCAGATACGAGCTCTTTTCTTAGCTTCTTACTCTCCCATCTCCTTCCAGACACACACACACACACACACACACACACACACACACTACTACAGACTTCTTCCCTAACACATTTAGCTTGCCAGTCATTTGTAAGGATAAATACCCAGTAACTTCCAAAGATCGTCTAGAGTCTAAACAGAAGACCCCCAGATCCTGTACCAGGAATTTTGGAAAATAATTCCTGGTAGATTTCACACACGCTTCCTCGTCCTCCGCATGAAATGTAAAATCAGGACCTGTCATATCCAGTTTCATTATTGACCATGGGGATAACCACAGGGTAAAGAAGAGAATAGCTAGTGTGATTAATTTCTGACTCAGGCCTTTAACACCACCTTGATGCTAACTAGTAGTGATCTGATCTGTCGGCTCCAGATGTCTGGGGCCTCGTGAGATGAGAAGCCAGAACAAGACACACAGTGCTAATTTCCAAACAGAGTAGATGCCTTTTGAGGCCTTAACAATTATGGTGCCCGAACTTCACCTGCTCCTAGGAGTCCAAAGTAGAAGAGGAATGTTTTTGCCTATCCCCAGGCATAGTGAGATAATGTACATGAAACTCTGCAAATTCTCAGGAGCGATATAAATGTAGTGTTTCTACTCACTGTCTTTATAAGCCCAGATCTGGAAGTCCTAGAAAGACGTTTTTGGGCCCAGAGTCATTAGTTGGCACTCCCCTAAAGCACGTATGCATGGACCTGACTAATAAGTTGGCCCCAAAAGAATTCCTCACACCACTACAATTCTATTTTTATAAGAGGTATCAGGAAGATTATTAATGGAAGTGCTTTTTGTTATGAATAATCAAGCTTGCCAAAAAGTTTCCTATGGTGTGCGGATCCTCAAGCATGGCTTGCATGGGGTTCCCTGGGAGCTTCTGGCTTCTTCTGCCATCCTTAAAGCATTTTATGACTATTTTATGTTCTTTGGCCTTTCTGCTTCCTCTGTGTTTGGTGTCCCAAGACAAGGCTACTTGTTTCTATAAATTAAAGAGACTTATATTCTGTGCTCCAAGAAGACATTTCATCCTTACCTTCATGCACATGGTGGTCCTGATTCTAGAGGTAATAGCTAACTAGCAGCTTGTCCCAGTGGCTTAGGAAATTCTTTTCTCCCTTTATGGGATTGAAATAAATATTACTCAGATGGATCTGTGATTCTGTCTTGGCAGAGAGTTTCAGAGTCTGGGAACCAAAATCTATTTGATGAACATTCATAGGCTTCATTTCAGAAGCTCAGATGACAGAAATATTCCCACTGATTGCAAATGAGGACCAAGATGCTTAGCTAGTTTTGATTTTTTTTTTTAAGATTTTATTTATTCGACAGAGAGAGATAAAGAGAGCACAAGTAGGGGGAGCAGCAGGTAGTGGGAGAGGGAGAAGCAGACTCCCTGCTGAGCAGAGAGCCCAAAGTGGAGCTCAATTCCTGGACCCCAGGATCATGACTTGAGCCAAAGGCAGAGACTTAACTGACTGAACAACCCAGGAGATCCTAGTTTTAATATTTTAAACTAACACCCATAAAACAATAACAAAGACCATCTTTTGATTTTCCTTACATCAAATGTATTCTCAAACAGCCTCAACAAATAAAAGTTGAAGTTCTATCATTGGGAAAAGTGCCTAATAAATTATCAATAAACATTAGCTGATATGCAAAGATTTATGCTAAGTACCCTGGTGCCACAAAAATTAAAAGGACACCATTTCCACAGAGAAGGCCTTACAATCCAGTCAGAGAGACAAAACACATACCTTGGTAAATACGACTAGACTGTGAGAGGTACAACAAAAGAAGTACAAACAAAGGTATAGAATTTCTGATGCAAGAGATTACTTCTGGCTGAAGGGAATCCATGAAGGTCTTAAAGGAGGTGACATTTGAGCTGGGTCTCAAACATGTGCCCTGTCTCGCTACTGGATCTGCTGTGTGTTTCTCCAGTTACCCACTCAATGAAGTTTTCTTGCCAGTGCAGTTCACGGTTATGACACGTGTTCATTTTCCATTGCTGTATAACCCATTACCACAAACTGGCTGGCTTTTGTGCACATTTATCATCTTATAGTTTCTGTTGGTCAGGAACCTGGGTGTGGACTAGCTAGGTTCTCTGCTCAGGGTCTCACAACACTGAAATCAGCGGGGCCATGTTCTCATCTGGAGTTCTTCCACGTTCCTTCAGGTTGTTGGCAGAAGTTTCTTACAGTTGTAGGACTAAAGTGTCTTTTCTCTTGCTGGCTGTTGTTTGGGGTTGCTTTCAGCTCCTAGAGGCCACTCTCATACTGTGGCTACATGGTCTTCTCTCAATATGGCGGCTTCCTTCTCCAAAGCCAGCAGGAGAATCTTTCTCTTTAGGGCAGGCCTAAACCTTCCTTTAAAGGACTCCCCTGGTTATGTCAGGCCTGTCTAGAATAATCTCCCTTAAGATTAACCCACAGTAACTAATGCAAGACCTTAATAACCTCTGCAAAATCTCTTCACCTTTGTCATCTCATGTAACCTATTCATCCCAGTAAAATCCCAGCATGTTCACACACACCCCTCCCCCATCCCAGGCACTCAAGGGGAGAGGATTATTCAGGGCATGTGTACCAGGGAGCAGAAACCTTAGGGTTTATGTTGAGGTCATTCTGCCTGCCACATAATTCAAGCAAGAGTGTAAGCTTTAGCACCCACACAATCCTTACTGCAAATTGCATCTCTGTCCACAAATGTAAACCAACAGGACTGTAAGAGGCAAAGAAAGGGATAGTAAAGGTGGAAAGAGATGCAGCCAACTGTATTTCCAAGCACAGCTGCCATGATAGAGGGCGTGCTCGTTACAGGCACAGGACATCACTACATATAGTGCCTTGTACACTGCACACACATGAACGCACACACAGCACACATGCTGTGCTTACAACTCCTCCTGTTGAGTAGTGAGGTCTATGTCACCCCCTCTTGGACTTGGACAGGACTTTGTAACTGCCTCAGTCCATAGAGTATGGCAGAAGTGATACTGAATGACTTTTGAGACTAAATCATAAGAACAGTATGCACTTCAGCCCTGTCTCCTCAGACACTCACTCCTGGAACCCAGCCGCCATGCTCTGCGAAGGCCAGTCACATAGAAAAGCCACATGTAGGTGTTCTAGTCCACAGTCCTGGCTAAGTCCCAGTAACAGACACCAGACCTGTGAGTGAGTGAGTTTTCAATGACTCCAAGCCCCAACTACAGTCACCCGTCACCTTCCAGCTGCCTGAGCAGGTGCCATGTGGGAGCGGTGTCCAGGCCAAATCAGACTCTTGAGTGAAATGCATGATTGTTTAAAGCCACTGAATTTGGGGTGAGTTGTTAAGCAGCAACATGTGACTGGGCTAGATATAGAGGAGAGCTGGACCCTGGCAGCTCTGTACATCCCCAGAATCAAGAGGAAACCCTCCCATAACCAGGAAACTGAAAGCATCAAAGACTCTGAAGCCTTGCAGCATGACAGTCATGGAAAGTCTAATCCTCCCTGCTTTTGGGGAGAGGTGGGGCCTCCAGGCAGCGGAATAAGAACGCTGAGCCCCTGTCCACAAGGAGCTTGAGGCCTTGCTGTGGAGCAAAAGAGAAAAGGGTCTGGAGAGGTGAATGAGGAACAACAGAACCAGAGGAAGAAATGTAGAGGAAAGAAGCTGTTTTCAAAATTGGAGTCTGAATTGCAAACGTGCATATAAATGGCAGAATGCTGGAAAAGATAGAGGTTTTTATGAAAGATACCTCCTACACACACACACACACACACACACACACACACGCCCCGTGCTATTGCCAAGAGACAGTCCAGCCTCCACCCTCTCTCACCCTCTTAGGTTTGGGACAAGGAATCTGGCTTCCAAATACAGACTGAATTTCCCATTGCCATGCCACGTCCCTGGTTCTCTACAAAGCATGTAATTCCAGCTGTTTGGCTGCATCTCAAGAGGCACTGGAATGAGAAGGGCTTCTCACATGTGTTCTTGCTTACTTGGCTGGTATGGGAGAGAGCATTTCTGAAGGATCTGGAAATCCAGCATAGACGGGGCAATGTGGGTTGTTCTGGGCAGCAAGAGTAAATAGTACATGACCCACCAAACCCATACATACTGTACACACAACCCACACATCATACACAGACACACAATACATGTTGTGCCCATGTGCCACAACACATACATACACACACACACACACACACACACAACACATACACACACTGCCCATATATGCTATACCTATACCCAGACTCTATACACACCACACATGTACACACACATATATACAACCATCTAACTTTCAGGAAGAGGAACCTAGCGACAGGGAGGATTTGATGTAAATACTTAGAAGAATCTAAATAAAATAGCAAATTCTAGAACTATAATACTCTGCCATCACTTAATCCAACCCCTCACTTTATAGGCAAAGAAGTTGGGGTTTAAAAAAAAAAGATGTCGGGGTTTAGCTGAAAGTAGGAGTCTCTATTCTCATTCCCAGGCTGGAACTTTCCCTCAAGATTTCAGTGCTAGGAAAGCCCTCCCTATGCCTCTCCTCAAGTTTTAAAAATATCCACTGTGGTTAAGACTTCAGCCCCAGTCTCTCTCTCTCTCTCTCTCTCTCACACACACACACACACACACACACACACCCTCATCTGCACAACTGTTATTTTGACTTAAGTTTAAAGAAGAAAAAAAAAAGGAATTTGTTGCTTCCTTTGTCACCCATGCATAAAACCATGGACTTCCTTTTGCTCCAACCTCTATAATCTCATCCTTTATTTTTCAGTTTGAGTACCAAATCCACATCTGAAAATTCCAAGAATAAAACTGCTGCGGTAGCTGAGGCTCAGGGCAAAGTGAGAAAACGAAGGTCACAAACAGAGCCTCTTGTTACCCAGATGTCCCTCTCTTTCCTTTGTGCCCAACAGTCACCACCTGAATGCCTGAACGACCCCAGGAAGCCAGCCTTTCACTGGATCCTCTATCCAAGGCTTTCTGGGATGTCTCAGGAATGGAATCCCATGAGTCTCACTGTGGTTGGCTGCTGCCATGCTGGTCACTGGCCACTTTATAACTGGCCCTCTAGTCCACCCTGGGTCTGGTTAGACAGGACACACTTCCCACCATGTCAACTGAGACAACTTTTGGATTCTCGCCCCCATGAGTGAAAGAAACAAATTTCCCCTGACCCTTGTCTCCCAGGGCCTTGGGCAGCTACATAGTCAGGTTAATCACAATCTACAGGGGTTCAGCTCTACCCATCCCAAGGAACTTCTGCACCTGATGCCAGGAAGGTTTTCTCCACAGTCCAGCCTGACCCAGTTTCCTCTGCTGGGTCTTCCCCCTCCACACAACCCCCACCCCTCTTGAGCCACAGTACCTCCATCCTGAAGGGTCTTACCAGTGCCCTGGGCTGCTGTTGAGCAGGCTTGTCAAGGGTGGTATAGACAGAGTTCAGCACAGTTACTGGGTGCAGAGTAGTGTCTTTTCTGTACTCTATGGGAGACTCTCCCTAGATGCCAAGTATCTTAGTCTTGCCATTGGGCTGGGGCTGCCAGGATAAAATATGACAGACTCAATGGCTTGGACAACAGAAATTTATTTTCTTATGGTTCTAGAGGCTGGAACCCCAAGATCAAGGTAACAGCAGGTCTCCCAGGTTTCTCCTGGGTCCTCTCTCGTTGGCTCACAGATGGCTGCCTTCTCTCTCTGTCCCCACATGATCCTTCCTCTGTGGGCATATATATCTGATATCTCTGTGTGTGTCCAGATTCTATCTTCTTATAAGGACACCAGAGTAGATCAGGGCCCACCTACTTAATCACTTCTAAAGGCTCTTTCTCCAAATATAGTCACATTTTGAAGTAGTGGCTTCCACCTATGAGTTTAGGAGGACACAATTCAGCCTATAATAGCAGGAGAAGAACTGCCACAGGGCTCTGCTCCGGATACTCAAATGATACAGAGTAGCTAGCCCCCATGGCAGTGTCCCCAGCTTTCTCCCTCTCTAGTACAGGAGATCTCTGAGTAGTCTCCCTGGAGTGTAGGCAGCTGAGCAAGGGATGGCTTTTCCTTTCTCACCTTTTTCTTGTCTTTGCTATGGCATAAACTCTGTGCCCCAAAGCCCTCAGAGCCTTGTCTTTTACTTTGCAAGGACCTGATTTGGAAGCATCCAGTAACCTCGATACTAGTATTTTCTTCTATTCAAATTCTGACTGTAATAGGCCCCTTGGAAAAAAGGGATCCAAGATGAGGGGGGAGAAGAAACAGCACAATGATTAGTATTTCAGGACCTTCTTTCTTAGCTCATTTTAGTGTACTGCTCTATAAAATTCATTGTCCTAATTTGGAGGTCCAATTTCAGAGCACCCCTTTTATAATCTTCCTCATCATGGCCAAAGACTTGAGAAACCAGGAGGTAGAAAACCTTTACCATGACTAACAGGGATAATTAAATCAATTAACAGCTGAATATCAAATTACCTGGCACAAAGTAGAATCTAATCTAAACCTGTCTGTACTTCAATTGGCTCCTGTGTGCACTGTGGATAATTATCAGGTACAGATGTTATTTCAATGTGAAAGCTCATGCTTCACCCACAGTACATGCTCAATAAATATTCATTAAACTTTGAAAACATTTTCATTTTTCAGGGCTCTGAATTATGTCCAGTAGTGCCCAGGTTCAGATCAATGATTCCCAAGAACAGCGATGTAATTCCTTGGGATTTATATAGTGTATAATTTCTCCTTTTCCTGGAAGGCTTAGTATCAAGTCTTCAAATCAAGCACTTGGTTTCATTTTCTATATATTTTTTTTTTCCTCTTTCAGTCTACAAAGGCAGCAGTAGTGACTCCAGAATTTCTATATAGGAGGTGCAAATTGGATTAAAAAGATTAGTCCAGGAGACTTAAAGATGCATTTACATAAAATATAGCTGCCTTATACACTCACGTGCAAGTACTTGTGTGAACGTGAGGCTTGGTTTCTCTGGGATAAATGCCCAGGAGCATATTTGCTGGGTTGTATGGTAGTTGCATGTTTTATTTTTTTTCTAAGACACCATCACACTGTTCTCCAGATTGGCTGTGCCACTTGACATTCTCACCGGCGATGTGTGGAAGATCCAGTTTCTTCACATCTTCATCAGCATTTGGTGGTATGGTCATTAATTTTTATTTTAGCCATTCTGATAGGTGTGTACTGCTGTGGTTTTAACTTGCCATCCCCTGATGGTTGGTGATGCTGAACATATAGTCAGGTGTTTATTTGCCATCTGTATGTCTTTTTCAGTGAATGTATCTTCATGTCTTTCACCCATTCTCTAACTGGATCCTTTGTTTTTGAGTTTTAAGAGTCTTTTCTATATTCTAGATGCTAGTCCTTGGTCAAATATGTGGCTTACAAATATTTTCTTCCTGTCTGTAATTTGTCTTTTCATCCTTTTATCAGGGCCTTTTTCAGAACAAAAATGTCTAACTTTGATGAAGTCTAATTTATTAATTTTTACTCTTATGAATTGTGCTTTTGGTGACAAGCTTAAAAACTCTCTACTTTGACCAAGATCCTGAAGATTTTCTCTTATGTTTCTTTCTAGAAGTTCTATGGTTTTACATTTTAAACTTTAAATCCATGACCCATTTTAAGTTAATTTTTGTATAAATGTGCAACATAAGTCAAGGTTAATTTTTTTTTAGCTTATGGAGGTCCAATTGCTATAGCACCATTTATTGATTAGTCTCTCTTTCCATCACTGAACTGCTTTTGCACCTTTGTCCGAAATCACTTGGGCATGTTTGTGTGGGTTTATTTCTGGGTTCTCTGTTCTGTTCCATGGATCTACGCATCTATCTCTGTACCAATATTACCACGTAGTCTTGATTGCGATAGCTACATAACAAATCTTGAAATCAGATAGACTGATTCTTCTTATTTAATTCTCCTTTATCAAAAATATTTTAGCTATTCTAGTTCCTTTGCCTTCTGACATAAAACTTAGAATACTCTTGCTATATCTACAAAAGCCCTTTCTGGAATTTTGATAGGAATTGCACTAAGCCTGTGTATCAGTTTGGTATCTCTGTTGAGTGTTTTAATCAATGAAGATGGTATGTCCCCATTTATTTAGGTCTTCTGTGACTTCTTAAGTGTTGTGTAGTTTTCACCATGAAGTCCTGCCGTATCATCTTAGATTTACATGTAAGCATATCTCTCACTTTTCTCTGAGCAATTATAAATGATACTGTATTTTTAATTTCAGGGTCCACATGTCCATTGCTAGTACGTAGAAGTACCATCTGTTTTTGCATGCTGGTTTGCACCTAACTAACATCTTGTTTCCTCTGGCATTGCTGAACTGATTACTTCTAGGAGGGTTTGTGTGTATGTATGTGTGTGTGTAGAGTCCCTGGGATATTCTACATAGTCAGTGATGTTATCTGAAAAAAGGATATTTTCATTTCTTTACTATGCTTTTGCTTTTTATTTCCTTTCCTTGAATTATTGCATTAACTGGTTTTTCATTTTTTTCCAGTCTATTTTCTCTCTGTTGTTCAGACTGGGTAATTTCTATTGTTGTTTCTTCCAGTTCATGGATTCTTTCCTCTCTCTTCTCCATTCTGCTGTTGAGTCCACTCACTGAGTTTTTTGCTTTCCTTTTATATTTTTCAGTGCATTTCATCCTTCCTCACCTGCTTTTATTTCCTCTATTTCTTTTCTGAGACTTTCTCTTTCTTTGCTAAGTTTGTTTCAAGTGTGTTTATAATTGCTGAAAGAGTTTTATTATGCCTCTTTGAAATCTTTGTCAGATAGTTCTAGCATCACTGTCATCTCAATGTTGGCATCTATGGATTGCCTTTTTTCATTCAGTCTGAAATCTTCCTGGTTCTTGGTATGATGATTAATTGAATTTTAGACAAGTTTGTATTATGTTATGGATCTTTACTTAGACCTGTTTTTAGCTGGCTTTTTCTGACATGGCTCTGACAGGTGAAAAAAGAGAAAGGTTACCTCTTTACTCTCGGGTGGAGGTAGAAATCCAAGTCCCCCACTCAGCCAATGAAAAGGGAGGGGGAGGTCCTTTGTTACTGCTGTACAGAGGTGGGAGTTCCAGCTCCTCATATGGTCACAGTTGACAGTGCGGTGGAGTGGCTTCATTACTACTGTGTGGTGGTAGAAGTCCTGACTCCTCACTAGGCCTCCTGTGGCACCAGCAAGGGGGAGAATGGGCTCCTCATTCCTACTGGGTGGGGGCAGAAGTCAGGCTCCGATGTGGTCTTCATCAGAGAACCCATCATTAGTAAGCTGTGGAGCTGACACTCAAGCCCAAGTATCTTGGCCTCCAAAGCCCAGGTTCTTAACTGCTCCATCATAAATAATGCTGTGAACTATTGTTATAATCTCATACCAATACTCTTATATATGACCAAAGACTGGGCAGTTATGGAGCCATGAGAGTAGTAATTGTGCTAGAGTGAAAGATGATGACCCTTTTATTTAAAAAATATTTTAAAGTACTTTTGCTTCTAGAAAGATGGAGTACACATACTTTTCTCTATTTCTCCAAAACCCTGGATATTACATATAAAACAAACATAAGAAAACCCTGAGAGGTAGAGAGAAGAGGGTGGACAAGCTAGAACATCGGGGCCTGAGGAATGATAGTGGTGAGTTCTCCGGTTTGTCCTTCATCTTCATAAACCTAAATTTCTCCATCTATTAAATGCAGATACTAGAGGTACCTCATGAGGTTGTTGAGAAGATTCAGTGAGATAAGGAGTATTAAACACTGGTCATAGGGCTTGGCCTGTAGGAAGTGCTTAATGTTAGAACCATCATTGTTTTTAACTGTCACAATCAAGCATGGCTTTTAAGGCAAGGAAATCCCTGTTGCCAGTGACATATCATTATCATTTTGAAGTTTGCCATTTCCACTCAGATTGATTCCAGTAATTTCTGTGAGGTTATAGATTTTGAAACTTCTTTCTAAAACCTGTATTGTCCAGTTGCTCCAAATGACAGTCCACTCGCTATATCAGAATGATTTGGAGCCCTTGTTATAAATAAAATTTATTTTTACTGAATCAGAAAGTTTGGGGGTATACTCATTTATTATCCCTTTCATTCTTAACATTCCTGGACAGTTTACCCTTTGCTTATCCCTTTGTTTTCTTACTGACTCAGATTTGGAATTCTTCTTTCCTGCCTGCTTCTGAAATTTTGGCATAATAAAACTCCTTTAAGCAAGGAATAAATTCTCCTATCCAGATTTTTTTAAAAGATGAAGTAATGGCATTAACATTACATTTGTTTCTATTTAATTGCTAAATTATGGAAATTAAATAGCTTTCAATAACATTCAAAAGTTGAATTAAGTGAGACCTCGGATCCATAATCTTGTATCTATTTGTGAAGGTTTATATTACCAGCCATTCTAAAATATCTTAATGCCAGAATATCTGTGCTGAATATTTTCCACTTGTTCTTCTAAATGCACTCCTTTCTTTTTCATCTTACTTAGGGCTTAGGAGACTGACCTTTATGGATGGCCTTAACCACCCTCTGGAATTTGGGCTGGGTCAATGAGAGGCATCCCAGGAGATCAGAAGGTAAGTAGAAATCATCGAGGTCAGGATATTCATTACCTGTTCCCTCCCCACTGGGTCACCATAGGCTGACAGTGTCTCTCCAAAGGCCATATCTCCTCTCAGGCAGCCCTTTCCGACAACTATCTCTCTGGGTTCCTTTAACTGGTGGGCCCTCCCTTTACCACTTCAGGCCTAGAAATAGTATCATTATTGCTAGTCTGGGTACTGTACCATTCTCTTGTTAACTTCAATATTCAGCCTCAATTATTATCAAAACACAGATTAAGCAACAATGAACTGTGTTTTCAGCCAGTCTGTTCCCATTATGCTGGCAAAAATATTAAAAAAATAATGATATTACTAGTTCTGATAAGGATATGGTAAGACTGGTCAACTCATACTTTGTTAACAGGTATAAACTTTGGAAAACACGTTAATTAATACAACTTTTGGAAAGTCATTCAGCAACACACTTCGAAAACTATTCACTGTTCACCGTTCTAGCCCTTTGGGACAATAATTCTGCTGCTGATATTTCATCTAAAAGGAAATAATTTATAAAAATTAGAGGGCTATATTAATGCTTAAGTTAATTAAATCACTGCTTAAATAAATTTAAAAAACAACATTGGAAACAGCTCAAATTCCACTGATGGGAAAATTATTGAGTAAATAAAATGATAACTAAGAAAATTAAGTAACCATGAAAGGAAAGTCTTAGGGTATAATGCTAAGTTCAAAAGCATATTTCCCCAAAATAGCTATGTATATATGCACATGGTCAAAGACTAAAATACAAACATTAAAGTAAAAAGAATTTATTATTAAGATGATAGAATTATGGCTGATTATTTACCTTTTTCACTTATTTTGTCTGTACAACTAATTTTTTAATGGGGCCCAAGAACATTTCACTAAGACAATTATATATACAATAGAGTATGTATTATGGTGGATATACTATGTTATACACCATTTATACCATATTACATGATACTACAATAGGCACTTACCTATAACATGGAATCTATGTAATCCTCATTTTTACACACGAGGAAGCAGAGACCTGAGAGGTTATGTAAACTTGCTCAAGAACACAGCATAAATAAGAAGTAGAGCTGGGAGCCCGGCCCAAGCCCCACACCACATCATTGTCCGCTAAAAGATCTGGCTGGAGGGAGAGGACCTTGAGCTCTTCTAGAGGTTTTCCTTCCCTGACATTTGTAATGAAGTTCTTGACCGTTTTGCCTCCTCTGGCCATCTCTACTGAATCCCAAGAGCACAAGCCTGGAATGTAGGCATTCCTGTGGTTCTATTCTTGGCTTTACACTTCATCCCTTGGAACACTGAGCTATCCCCAGAGTTGTAACTATGATCTGTCTATGGATCTTGACCCCTTCATTCCCTTGTGTTAGAAACCTGCATTTCCAGCTGCCCAATAGGCCTTCATATATGCTGGCCATCTCAACCTAAGCATGTCCAAGACCAAAGCATCCTCTTATCTCAGAAAGTATTCTGGCCTGGCCCCCTAACCTTTAACTTCCATTAGTGAGATCATCACCTTTCCCAATAACCCAGGCTGAAAACATCTTTGAATTGCTCCCTGTTCAATCTTATCCTCACATTGGATCACAAGGCATGTAGATTCTTGCCTTTCTTGATTTATTGCATCCTTCCCACTTTTTTTACTCCTGCTGCCTCCATCCAAGTACTAGTCTCATTAACTTCCCACTGAACTGTCATAATCCTCACAATTAATTTGGACTCATAAATTCCAATGTTAGCTTTTGCTTCAGAATCACACACACACACACACACACACACACACACAATCCCATGCCCAGCCCACACCTACTGAATCGGAACCTCTAGAAATGCCGTGGAGTCTGGGAATTTTTTAATCCCCAAATGATTCCAATATGTAGCCAAGTTGAGGAGTCCCTGACCTAATGATTCCTTGACTTTAGTATTTTCTTCAAGTGCCCTCTTCCCCAAATTTTGATCCAGGTTGTACATGGCTTTCAGAAATCTTTCTAAAGTAGTTGTTTACATGACTCATTTCAAAGACTCGCAATGCCCCCCAACTGCCTCAGCAGCAGCTTCCAAAGCATATACATTTTAACAAGTAATATAAGGAGAGTAGGGGAGAGAGGAACCCAGAACTGATTTTAAGCAGCTCCTTTAATGCAAAACTTCTCAGCATTTAATATGCAATTACAGAGTGTGAGTTTTCAAGAGAGAGTGATATAGCATGTATAGTTCCCAAAATTATCTGACCATGGAATCTTTCTTTTATGAAATATCTCATTGCTCTGGATTTCTAAGGAAGCCTTTGGAAAAGACCAGCCTACAGGATAATTCCAAACTCCTGAACCTGGCCCCAAAGGCACCCTGTTAGATCCCTGGTCTGCCTTTTCTGCTTTGTCATGCACTGGCCTCAAATACCCACTCACCCTGAACTATTCATGGTTCTACCAACACTTCTTGTTCTTTGGTAGAAAGGCCTTTATTATGAGAGTCAAACAGGAGTCCACCCCTCTGATTCTTGTCCTGTCAATCCTTGGACCCATTTCTATTTGCCAAACTACAGTGTATGTTTACACAACATAAACTAGATCTTTAACTGAGGGGAAAGTCTAGGTTCCTCATCTGTGCTAAGGAACAGTATCAGTGCTACATAGACATACTTGTCCATGGGCCCATAAACAGATGGGCACACACTAATTTTGATTATTTGGTAGAGCAGAATATGAGATTGACTTTTGTTCTTGATGTTCTCATTTATTAGAGAAGCTTGCTGGATGACTGGGAGGGGGAACATTTTATATAAGCATGACCAGGGGTGCACGGACTGACTCTATAAAGTTACCTTCTCCCACTAAATCTCTGCAAAGTTGAGACCATCAGACAAATATCTTCTTGCCTTTTGGGTCACAGTGCCTACTGGAAGCCATTCAATCATTACGAGAGGAATCTCAGAGTTTTCTTTTCTTTTTCTTTCTTTTTTTTTTTTTTTTCCAAATCAAATCCTCAGGATGTTTGAAAATTGGTCTTTCTTAAACCCTAAGTGCAGTGATGTCATGGGAGAGCTGAGCTACTCTGGTTTAGAACCAGAGCTCCTTAGGTAAGTACCCTGCTCTAAGGAAATGAGGCAACATGTATTAGCACCTCAGATGCCTGAAACAGAAACATGACTTCAGTGGCTAACACAAGTGGTTTATATCCCCGGCATAAGAATTATAGAGGCGGCACTGCAGGGCTCACTGTCTGAACGTTTCTGATGCCATCAAGGACCAATTTCTCCTACCTTCCATCTCTGCCATCGCTAGCGTGTAGCTCCTGCTCTCATTATGTCCATGCTCCCGTAAGAAAGAAGTAGGAAGAAAAAAGGACAAAAGACACAGACCAGCTTTTTATGGGAGAATACAGTGGCTTTTCTGAAAACCCCTTCGATCAGGCTTTTATTTAAATCCCATTGGCCAGCTCTACATTACACGACTACCTTTAACAACAACGAAGTCTGGGGAATAGAGCTTATTAGCTGGCAAATAGCACTCAACTCAAAATAGGTTCTTTTTGCAAAGAAAGGGAGATTGGAAATTAGATAATCGGCCAGAAGTGCTTAACCTAGCGGAAGCACCAAGCTCCCTGCACCATCAGGCAGAGAGCACTTGTAGCTTCTGTCTGGACATAACATGAGTAAGATAGCCAAGATATCTCCTCTCCCTTCCACCAGAGCACTTGTAGCTTCTATATAGACGTAACATGAAAACTTTAAATTACGTGCCTTAAATTAAAAGACACCTAAATAAATGTCCATGCTCTGTTTACCTGTCTGTATTGCAAGGTGCATACACACTTATCATACCTTTGGGCATTCCTTCTATATTTAGAGCATTTGGCAAATTGCTTACCCAGGAATTACCCAACATCACTGAGATCTTCTGGTTACTAAGCATTTAAAGCCAAATTTCAGCATATGGAATAGAAAACATGGCATGTGCTGAAAACAGCAGTTGTTATAAAAGCTAAAAACTGCTTTTGCCCCATGACAAAAAGGTCGGTAGGCCTTTGAAGGACAAGTTTTTTCGTGAATTCTGCTAATTCAGGTATTTACACAAAGCCTAGAAAAGGGAAGGATTTTCTTTCTCGACTTGCTGTTGCTGGATCCACTATAGGTTTTTTAGAAGAGATTGTTCCAGAAGAGTCTAGTGTGAGTTTTCTGTGTATTAAATGACTTGAATGTAAGGACCTGAGCAAGCCTCAGAGCAAATAATTGGGGCAATGAAAAAGAGGGACTGGTTCCTTCTCTAAAGGTCCAAGAGAAATAACCAGGAAAGTCGTAGACATTTTCCAAAGAGCTTTCTTGCAGTTTCTTGCAAGGCTTTCGGGAGCTTTCCACTCGTGTGACAGCAAAGCCAAGAGAATTGAGCTGGTGCCCTTCTCTTTCTCTGTGACTCAGGCCAAGTAGGTCTTTTCAACAGCACTTGTTAATCTTGTTAAATCTTAAGTGCCTCTTAGTTTTATGAGCTACACTCACTTTCTCTTCCAGCCCTCACTGACCTTGCTGTCTTTTCGTGGCTTGAATGTCATCTCATGAAAGAAGTGTACAGTTAATTCTAGGACAACACCAGACTGGAAAGTATGTGTGTGGCTTGCATCATGGGGAGAGGCACAGGCCAAGGGTCCATACTGGATGCCATCAAATTCATTCTCAATCTGTTAACAAACATCTTTTAGAGACTGAATGTGGGTGAGCTGCATGTTGCATTTGTCTTTGTTTTTTAGAGGGAGAAAATGAATTTGTCCTCAGGGTGGTTCGGCAGAGGGGAGATGCATCACACATGGGAGCAGAAAATGTATTTAGTTGCTCCAACCATGCTGGACAGAAACCTAGCCGTATCCACAAAACTCAGACGTGCATTCCCTATGATCCGGCAATTGCATCTCTAAATGGGTCAATGCTTAGATGTTTCACAAGAGCGTATCCTGGTTTTGTTTGTGAGGATACCATTCAATGAAGCAATTCACTTTTTTAAAAAAAGATTTATTTATCGACTTGAGAGAGAGGGCGTGAGAGTGGGGGTGAAGGGGAGAGGAAGAGAGAATCTCCAGCAGACTCCCCACTGAACACTGAGCCTGACTTAGGACTTGATCTCACAACCCTGAGATCAGGAGCTGAGCTGAAACCAAGACTTGGAGGCTTCGCCTACTACACCACCCAGGGGCCCCCAAATCAGTTCACTTTTTTTTTTTTTAAGATTTTTTATTTTATTTGACAGACAGAGATCACAAGTAGGCAGAGAATCAGGCAGAGAGAAGGGGAAACAGGCTCCCTGCCAAGCAGAGAGCCCAATGTGGGGCTCGATCCCAGGACCCTGAGATCATGACCTGAGCCGAAGGCAGAGGCTTTAACCCACTGAGCCACCCAGGCACCCCATCAGTTCATTTTTTGATACTAAATCCAGCTTCTTGGGAGAGACAGAAATTCTAGAAGCAGAGGTAGCTTCCAAGTGCAGCATCTAAGGATACAGGCATCTCAAATCCTGAAACAGCCCACCTTTTCAGTACTAACTGGAATCAGATCCATGTTCACTGGGTTCCCTGCACTATGCCCCTCTAAGTGACTGCAGAAACGCAGCTCAGAATCCTCGAAGAGAAACGGATAGCATGAGGATTTCAAGATCTCGCCTCTCCCTTACACCATCACTCAACCCCTCCAATGACCATCAATGACCCTCCAGACTTATTCCCGCTTCTGCCTTCAGAAGGCTGTGGCATTTGGGAACACATTCTTCAATAAAATCCTCTAGAGTTCAGGAAGAAATTATTTGTCCCCCACCCCAAATACAAACCATTTGCTCCAGGAAACAGCTGTGTTTCTCTGAAATCATGCTGGCTTTCAAGAGGATGGCGTTAGAAACACTGTGCTCCAGATACAGAAGGACCTCTTTATATTCCCCCAGTTTGGGTCAGTGTCATAAAGGAGCTGGAGGATCTCCTTTAAGGAAGATCTGTACTTGGCATCATGAGTTCTCCCATAGTTGTAAATTACTTTTTAACATCTCCGTACTTCCTTTGCTCTGTGAATTCTTTAGAGAACCATTATGCTGTGAGTTATCGATTTTCTAAGACAGATTTAGGTGTTATCAAAATGGGTGAATCTTGTTGAAATATGCATAAGAGAATGGAACAGAGCTTACGAGAAGGAAAAGAACCTGCTTCCATAAGGGTCGGTGACGGTGATCGAGTTAGTTCGGTAGCAAGAATGACCTTTGTTCAGATCCCAAGTAGAATCCTTTAATCCCTCTGGCTCAGAGAACACATTTGGTCTGCTGGGAAGTTTACAGAGCATGTTGCTGAATGTTATTCCTGATGACTATTTTTGCAAAGAGCACTTACTACCAAGTTTTGTTCCAGCCTTTCGGACCAGGATCTCACATATAAATAAAGTTAGGGATTAAAACAAAATTTCTCTCTTGAGCTCAAAGAGGGGATTTTACCAAACATCGTCAAAAGGAATGAGAAGCCAGTAAATTCTACTGGAGCTAAAAGTCTTAAGGATAATGACCGGTACTTTGTGAGCTCTTCTGGGCAGAGATAGAATTGCATGTAGGGGGAGATGTGTTCTGCGTCATCCAAAATAAAACTCCTCATCTTCGGATCTCTCCCTTACCTAAGTCTGGTCTTCAGAAATAAATCTAATTCCTTAATATAGGAAATGATTAAAAAATATCTTTAAAAGAGTACGTGTGGGGGCACCTGGGTGGCTCAGTGGGTTAAGCCTCTGCCTTCGGCCCAGGTCATGATCTCAGAGTCCTGGGATGGAGCCCCACATCGGGCTCTCTGCTCAGCAGGGAGCCTGCTTCCCTCTGACTCTCTGCTTGCCTCTCTGCTTACTTGTGATCTCTGCCTGTCAAACAAATAAATAAACTCTTTAAAAAAAAAAAAAAAGAGTACATGTGTGTATAATGCCAAAATGGTGGTGGAAAAAATGTTCTACTGGATTTCCTCTTTTTCTCTCCTCTTCTAAGTCCACACACTTCCCCTCTGAGAAGCAGCCCGGACCCCTGTCTCTTTCCTCCTCTGTTGCCCTCCTGGTCCTTGATAGTGTCGTACTGTCTTACTCCCTCTCTGAAGGGCCCAGGACCCACCATGCTCACTCCTGCTGAGCCTCACTCTCCTTCCTTTACCCTTTTCCCATGGGGCCACCTGCTAATCTTTCAGGCTTTTTAGCTACCTCCTCACTCCTGTGCCTGGCAGAGCACAGGACTGTATTTTAGTGGCTTTTTTCTACCTACTCACTCTCTTACCCTAAACTCGAAAGGGGCCCTTCCTTCTTCCAGGCCAACATGAGAAGCTTAGCACATGCCATCTTGTTCTGGACTTCAAGTCCAGTCACTGCCTCTGAGCGTCTAGTCCTGATTCTTAGATTTTTACAGGCAGGATTTAATACTCAAGTGTAGTAGGTAACCCAAAATGATCATTCTTTTGATGTTGTTCTTAATAAATTTACTAGTACCGGGACGCCTGGGTGGCTCAGTTGGTCAAGCAGCTGCCTTCGGCTCAGGTCATGATCCCAGCGTCCTGGGATCGAGTCCCACATCGGGCTCCTTGCTTGGCGGGGAGCCTGCTTCTCCCTCTGCCTCTGCCTGCCATTCTGTCTGCCTGTGCTTGCTCTCTCTCCCTCTCTCTCTGACAAATAAATAAAAATAAATAAATAAATAAATAAATTTACTAGTACCAAGTAAGCATGTACACATAAATACACACACACACACACACACACACACACAGAGGCAGGCTTGCAGGACTTTGGAAAGAACTAATAACAAACAAAATTGCTTCTGTTACTATTTTTAGGCTATCTGCAATCCTCTGAAGTAACAGCTAAGACAGGATTGCTGAGTCATTAAGAGCTCTGATCCTGGAGCCTCACTACCTGGATCAAATCTCAGCTCTGCTACCTGATCTAATTTGGCAAGTTAACTGATTTCTCCATGCCTCCATTTTTCTCATCTGTAAGATGGGAATAATTAAAGGACGTACCTCATAGGATTGTCTGAGGGTTAAATGAGTCAGTATTCGAACAGACACGGAGATGCACTGCCCAGATCCCCCTTCATGGGCGAACTTGTTGCCCAGGTGCAGAAAGGATGGTGGGCAGACTCCAGCTCTCAGCACCTTCAGTGCATCTCAGGTAGGACTTGCCTAAGGCCGTGCACTTCCTCGGGGAACCCATGCTTGGTGACTAAGTGAGGCGGGGGCAAGGGGTTATTAAGGCAGGCCATTCTGGTCTGATGCAGGACGCTGGTGGGCGCACTTGCCTCATGCTCCCTGCCATGCTGGCCAAGGCTTTACTGAGCCTGAGTTGCAGTCTGACATTTTCTTGCTTTCTCCCCTTTTCTTCCAAGGTGTTAATTGCTAATAAGCATCTCACATCCTAATCTCTGTCTCAACTGTTGCTTCCAAAGACCACAACCTGAGACGGCATTTGTCAGGTACTTAGAGAAGTCCCTGGAGCACAGTGAGCACTCTGTCAATGCTGTTAAATAAAATCAAATAAGGAATCTGGAGAGACAGCACCTTCACAACTCATTCCTCTTAGAGAAGAGGTTATAATTAATGTTCAATATCAGGTTACCTTACAGAGCCTAAGAGTCTCCCTAATCAGGATGAAGAAATGGTACCGCTAGTATTAACCATTTCATTGCTGTGTTTATGCTTTAGGATTTTTTTTTTCACTATTATCTTTTCTGTGCTTTATCTTGCCAACCCAATTTTTTATTGCTTGCAAGAGTATTTTCTGATGTTTTAAAATGAGGTTCAATAATGTCTCCTAATGGCTAACATGAATTTCGATATAACTCCTATGGCTTCTAGAATTAAAATTTCTCAGTGGTGGGAAGGACAGCTCACTGCCATCTTTACAACCCAAAGCGGATTGTTCTCAGGGCCTAAACTAGGAAAGGCCCCTCGTGGGAGGGAACACTTAAGGATGGGAGGGTGACAAATCAGAAAAGTGCCTAGGGAAGCACATTCCAGGCAGGAGGAACAGCAAATGAGAAGACCCTGCGTAACAGGTGCACTTGGCTGTTGAGAGAACATCAGGGAGTCCAGTTTTGTCTGAAGAGCAGCTGAGCAAAGGAGAGTGTGGCCCCCAAGTGAAGTTGGAGACATACTGCCAGATCTCGTAGGCCTTAAAAGCCACGGAAGGGAATTAAGGTTTCATTCTAAATACCAAGAACCCACCTCGTGATCTTAAGGAGGGTTGATGGGGTACAACTTATTTTTTGAAAGACCATGCAGGTGGGTGCCTGGGTGGCTCAGTGGGTTAAGCCTCTGCCTTTGGCTCAGGTCATGATCTCAGGGTCCTGGGATTGAGCCCCGCATGGGGCTTTCTGCTCAGTGGGGAGTCCGCTTCCCTCCCCGCCACCACCTGCCTCTTTGCCTACTTGTGATCCCTCTCTCTCTGTCAGATAAATAAATAAAATATTTTTAAAAATAGACAAACAAATAAATAAAAATAAAAGACCATGCTGGCTCAACACAAGTTCAACATTGAAGAAGGGAGCTGAGCTACAATTTACTAAAAGATGCCTTTACAAAGATGTCTTACGAAAAGATTCCTGGGTAACACTCTATTTTAACACTGTATTATTATTTAAAAGGGCTTTTAGGTGAGTCTGTGACTGTTTTATGCACCACGAGGAGGCCACTGAGAATAAACAATATTACATAGATTAAAACCATCACTAGACCTGAAAAAAACACTCATCCTGCCCATACTCAGAAAGGGCATCCATCATTTGTTGTCACTAAGCCCATTCCTTCTCATTTCCATTTATAGCCTATCACCTGGCATCGACAGCATAAATCATCTCTGTAAATCATCTAGAGCAAACCTTTGGTTGTAACTTCTCTAGAATAATTGTTAGCTCATCATTTTGCCTTGAAATGGGATGATACCTACTTTTTGGCCTGTCCTGGCTATGACATCAGTCTCGTCAACAGTGACTAGAATTAAAAAGGATGGCTTTCCTCTTGCCATGGCAGCTGCAACCATGATATGCTCAGGTTTCAGAAGAGGCTTGCCTCCAGGGTCCTCTGCTGTGACAAAAGAAGGTCTGGTTGGCCCCAGGGAGACCAAGGAGATCACCAGTGCCTATGCCTATCAGCAGATCCGGAAACTGATCAAAGACAGACCGATCATCTGGAAGTCTGTGACCCTCCATTCCTGTGCTCCATGCCGGAAAAATACCTTGGCCTGCCAGAAGGGCATTGGTGAAGAAAAGGTACTGCTCCTGCTGGAATGCCTCAGAAGGTAACCTGGATGAGAAGGATGAGAATTCTGCACTGGAAACTGACTGCCAAATGGATCACAGCCTGTACCTAAAAGTGAAGCGTTATGTGTTCACGAACAAGCCGATTCTTGTGGAATACATCCACAAGCTGAAGGTAGACAAGGCTTGCCAGAAGCTTCTGGCAGACCAGGCTGAGGCCCACAGATTGAAGACCAAGGAGCACACAAGACTATGAAGAGCGGCTCCAGGCCAAGAAGGAGGAAATCATCAAGACTGTCCAAGGAGGAAGAGACCAAGAAATAAAACTCCCTCTATTTTATCTGTACATAGTGGCCTCAGCAATAACACAGATCAGTTTTTCAAGAAAACAAAACTTTATCTGCCAAAAAGAGAAGGGGAGAGAGAGAGAGAGAGAAAGAGAGAGATGAGTATTGGCCTCCTGAAAGACAGGGACTTCTGCCTTCCAAAGAAGGGCCGCATGTAAACAAGATGTGTTTGTTTTTAATTTTCTTTCAGGCTGAGAACCTACTCACTAAAGACAGGTGGAGGAAGAGCCTGCCCAGAAGAGCTCAGAGCTAACAGAAGGAGTAGGGAGGAATCTAACAAGCTAGGAAGGAAGTGGGCCAACCTGTCCAGGGAAGAAGCTGCGATTACCAGGGCAATGAGCTACTTTGCATCACTCAGTGCAGCGCATGTGTGAGGTGGGCAGGACTGCCCAGGAATCCAGTGGTGTGCAGGCAGATTCCAGATTAGTGTTAAGGTGGACCCTGGTTAACAGAGAAAGCTTCAAAGGATATGAATTTAATACTTGTGTCTCTGCCTCACTCATGTCAAAAACAAACAAGACAAAGCAAAAACAAAAACAAAACAAAACAAAAAAAAACAAAAAAACACTTTTTTTTAAGCATCAGTTTCTTCTCTTCTCTTGATGGAGTTTTTCCCTGGCACTAAATGGATGGGATCAAAGGCACGGGCAGCCCTTTTGTTTCCTCTCCCCAATGTACTTGTGTTTATTCTTGGTAATTAAAATGAGGACTGGCTTTTAAGATAAGTTGGAAATTTCCCTCCCTCCCCATTCAACTCAGCCTTCACACACACATACACACACACACACACACACACACACACACACACACACACACACACAGAGGCACCGCGCAAGCATTCTTAAAAAGTCATGCCTAGGCCAAGCCCTACTGAATTTATAGATTTCCAACTAATTCTTAGGTGTAGAAGCAACACTAGCCAATCCAGGCCAAGGTTGTGAATGAACGAAATGTGATGAGTTTAATCAGTGTAGACTGCCAACTTGAACTTCTGCTATTTAAAACATTTCTTCAACTTTTTACTTACTCTTCCTCTGTGAGATAAATTAATCATTTAAACAATTCAGACCTAAAATAAACATGTAGCAGATAATCTAAATTTAGATAGAAAATGTGTTATCTGATTGGCAGCAGAATATAACCTGCCTCTGGGTTCAAAACATTTTATTTCTATTTTCTGGGCTATATTGCCATGTTGGCGGGGAGCTCTTAGCCCCGTTCCAAATATTTTCAGTTGGAAGAGGCAGTGTGCAGGAAAGGAATCTACAGTCGGAGAAGACCAGACATGCTATTAAGGAAGTCACATGGAAGAGGAAGCAAGTATTCTTTTTTTTTTTTTTAAGATTTTATTTATTTATTTGACATAGAGAGATCACAAGTAGGCAGAGGCAGGCAGAGAGAGAGGGGGAAGCAGGCTCCCTGCCGAGCAGAGAGCATGATGTGGGGCTCGATCCCAGGACCCTGAGATCATGACCTGAGCTGAAGGCAAAGGCTTTAACCCACTGAGCCACCCAGGCTCCCTGGAAGCAAGTATTCTAACTGTGAGCATGTGTATGGTTGTTTTTCTTTTTCTTCTTCCTCCTCCCCCGCCCCCTTCTTCTTTCTTTTCCTCTTCCTTTTCCCCTTCCCCTTCTCCTCCTTCTTTGGAAAGGAAAAAATTATCATAGTAACGACCAAAATGGAGCCCAGCTCCATAAAGAATAATAAATAAATAATACATGAGTGAATAAATAAATGAAGTCTCTTTTCTCTGAATCTCTTTGTTTGGTCAAATTTGGATGCCAAGTTTCCATTTCCAGGGCTCTCCTAGCTAGTGGTCGGCCCAGGAGCTGCGCTGTGTTAATGCCTACTCCGTGTAGCTCACCTTTTACGAAATCCAGAAATCTGTGTCACTCAACCCCATTTCCTGTCAACACCAAAGGAGCACCTGGCAGCCTGCCTCCTGAGTTTTCCTCCCCGCTAGCTGGGATCTCCAAATGACTGCCAAATCCGAATGGGTTGGTCTCCTTCCACCCAGCTGAGCCACGCAAGTTTCCACGAAACTACCAAACCAAGAAACCCTTTATGCCACCTGACGACAAGAAAGTAAAATCACAGAGGCAATAAAAGTGAGGACTATAAACCAGCAAATGAAAACAGAAACATGGAACATAATGAGAAGAGTGAAATCCGGCCTGGGGCGCTGTCACACAGGCCTGTCACATTCCTCGTTGGCAAAAAGACTGGCTGAAGACCAGATATGCCTCTTGGAATTGCTGAAAGGTGAGGCTGGGGAGAAAGCACAGAAGCGCATCCTTGGCTCTCAGGATACGCCCAGTGCCATGCTGGAAAGAATCTTAAAATATCTTTCATTCATGCTGCCAACTCCAAACGCTGGAAGCAGTGTTCCTTCTGTTTTCCCTGGGAGAAGGCTTTCACTTCCCTCTCAGCAATTGTCACCCTTTCCGGGAGTGAGCTCTCAGGACAGGGTGCACCCAGCGGCTCTCAGACACACGAAAGGGCCCAGAGTGACATCCCCTGGGGAGGAAACAGCAAGTCTCTCTGAAGCCCTGAACTCCTCTGGGGGATGGGTTAGTCATTATCTCCTTCCGCGTGGAGGGTTTCTGAAATCAATCCTTCTTGTGGCTAAGTAATTAAAACACAAGCAGGAGGCGAGTTCTAGTTTCCTCATAAATAAACTGAAAATAATGGAATGTTAGGAACTGCCATTGACTGCCAAGTTTTATGGTTGTCCTCTAATTACTTTGGTACAACACAAATGTGTGCATGTCTAAAATAATTATTTGATAACGGTGACCAGAGTTCCTGCAGTAATTAAGAATTTTAATCATGTATTGAAATACAGAAAAATAGCTTAATAAATGTGTGCCCTCCTACCTAAGTAGGTAAACAAAAGGATGCTGACTTTGTGTATTTTACCGCTTACTTGAATATTTATCCTGAGCAGAGACTGGCCTGGCAAAGACCATCATGGAGAGCTGAAAACCTGATGGGCCGATAAAACTGTGCAGTGTCTTGTTCCTCAAAGGAGGCTGCAAGCACCATTTGGGGTCTGGGGTGGGAAGGGCATCAGGCCACCGGATAAAAGAAGGTAAACATTTGGGATGTTTCCCTTTGACTGTATTTAGAGGTGCAGGGAGCACATTAGGTTTAAATCAAAAATAAACATGCAATATGATAAAATAGAATGCAAGTTTCTCCATATTACAAAGACATTTTGAGCTGGGAATTATAGTTACGGGTGACTTACACGGGTCCTGCTTCATCTTAGGTGCTCCTTGAGGGACCACCTGGGTAGTATCAGGAGGCGATGACTCGCCAAAAAGAAAAGAAGGCGTTTCTGGCGTGCAAGTTTCTACTCTAGATTAGACTGCATAAATTTTGTGTCATGTATAAAAATATGAATAATGGGAATCTTAAAGCAACTTCCACAGTCCGCAAAAGCATGTCTCCCAACACCACATCGCAGTTCCACTTATGGCCCGAATTCTAATTCCACTCTTCCCTATTCTCTCTGGCCCAGCAACTAGCTAGAACCTGCTTCCAGAGTAACCCTGTTACCTTCTAAATGACGGGTTCTGAATCCGGGGGCAATTTTGCACTCCCCACCTGCATCTCGTGGGGTCCATCTATCAATGTCTGAGGTCCTCTCCATGGAGTAGGGGGTGGCATTACTGGCCTCTAGTGCTCAACATCCTATAATGCACAAGACAGTCCCCCACAGCAAAGGATTTCCCTCAAATGTCAATAGTGCTGAGGTTAGGAAACCCCGCTCCAACCAGAGTGTCTACATGTACACGGAAAACAGGTGGTCGGAAGGTCAAAGTCAGGCCAAGGGGATGAGGACCCACAGAAAGCCTACGAAGGCAGTCACAGTGTAAGGGAGGGAGGCATGTCTCTGCACCAGAGCAGAAGACAAAACACAGCCTCTGGAAGCAGGTTCTAGCTAGTTGTTGGGCCAGCCAGAATAGGGAAGAGTGGATTTAGAATTCGGGCCATAAGTGGAACTGTGATGTGGTGTTGGAAGATGTGCTTTTGCGGGACTGTGGAAGTTGCTATACACATTCCATCAGAAATTTGCTACCTCCTCCAGAAAGCGGCCTTAATCCTCCAAATATGGGAGTGAATCTCCCCACTCAGTGCTCAGGCTAGAGGTGTGAGGCCTTTATTACCTCACCAACCATGACATTCTGCCATTGTTTCCCAGAGTGAGGTGTAAGCTCCTTGAAGACAAGACTTGTGCCTTTTCCAATATTTCTTTTTGGTCCATGGTATCATAGAACAAAACACCCATACAAAGAACATAGATACAATATATAGATACAAAATACATAGAAGAAAATACCCATAAAACAGTTGTTGAATTGACATCAATACTGTAGTCTCCTCCCAATATTAGAAATGTGGCATGCACACATATGAATAGAACACATTAAATGGGAAGGAAAAAAGGAAGTGATCTACTCTTTTCATCTGGGAAGACCATTTAGCAAAATCTTCAAAGACCTGTTTATACTTCTTTTTTGATGTTAACCATCTGTTTGACAGGCCTTCCCCCCCTTCTTTAGCCTTTTTAGCAGTTTCCAGTAGTAAGGCAGTTCATCTTGGAATTTCACAGTCATGGTGTATGTTGTTTTTGACACAAATGCCTGAAATCCAAGTATAGAGCAGTCTGCCTTCATTATAGAACTAAGAATAAAAATAAAGCTCTGCAATTAATTTGCCAATAACTTTCCCCCGTAAAAAGTAGTTTGACTCTGCTCAGCTTTAATTGTAATAAAAAGTCATTCAAGCTTTCTCCTTCCTCTTCATATTTAAAATGAAACATTCTGTAGACTGAGAAGGAATCGAGCATTTGCGGGATAAAAGGCAATTTTCCACGTTAAAGTATTCTGGGACGGTTCAGTACCTTCCTATTCTTTAAATTCCCAAGATGTAAGAGACACATCTCAAGCAATTCAAATATCTTCAACTCCACTTACAAAACAAACCAAAGGATTATTCTTCACCTTATAAAATCACTTATCAAGCCGAGATTCAACCCAAGATTGCTTTCATTCAGCAGCTCTTACTCTCAAACCCATTCAAATTCAGATGGTATTTACACATCTTTTCAGGAAACCCAAAGAACTTTCTAAGAGCTAAGAAGGATGAATGAATGAACCCAACACTTCATTTTGCAGGTGAGGAAGTAGGCTCAGAAGTCAGTATGAACTCTCAAAGCTGCAGAATGATAACAGCTAGGACTTATCAAGGGCCCACAGCTTCTCACATCTTTATCACTTCCACGGGTGTCTGAGCCACCATTATATCTTGCTGGCCTGGTATAGGAGTCCTGCTTCTACCCTCCCTCCTGGGCACTCCCCTCCCCACAAAGGCCAGTCCACACAGCAGCCAGCGGGATGCATCTACTACAGAGGGAAAACTCTGTCACTCCTTTGCTCAGACACTTCCAATTCTTCCCACTTCTCTCAAGTAAAAGCCAATCCTCACACGGTCTGTGTGCTCTAATCTATTTGTAATTACTTATCTCTTCTGCTTGAAGCACCCAACATTCTTCACATACTTCACCTGGGACTTTTCCATTGCACTTCCCTCCACTAGAAATCTCTTCTTCCAGACTTCCAAAGGACTCCCTCCCCCTTCCCTTTCTTCAGAGGTCTTAGCAAACATCATTTACCAGAGGTGGCCTCCCTGTCCACACCTATGTAAATAACATTACTCCACCTCCTATCCCTCTCTCCCCCCTTACTTTCTTTCCTATTTTCTTCTAACACTTTTATTGCCTGACGTATTATATATTTATTTGTTTATGGACTGCATTTCCCCACTAGAAGATCAACAACAACAAAAAATTCCTGCTGGATCCCTAGTGCCTGGTACACGGCAGGCACTGAGTATTTTTGTAGAGTAAGTGCTACTCTGTGCCAGGTACTATTCTAAGGAAGGTACAAGAACCCATTTACTTAATCTTCCCAACAAGAAGGCACTATTGTCATCACTGTCATCTCTGGTTCACAGATGAAGAAATTAAGGCACAGGATAGCTTAGAAACTTGTCCAAGATCACTCAGCTAGTAAACTGTAAAGTCAGGATTTGAACACAGGGCACAGGCCTTTTAACCACCAAGATGTACTGTGTCATGCTTAACTAATGACAAAAAAATGACTTTGGTGGTTTTTCCCCATACCAGACTCTCAGAAACTGAGATATATCCAAGTGTGCTTTCAAAATGTCAATAGTTTCTTATAACTTCCTAATATTAATAATCACTAAGGTGTGATTTTGAGATAAGATTTGCAAACAAGATAAAAAACGTGAACCATAACTGTGTTGCATTTGAGTCTAATTCAGAGCACAGAAAGGATAGGACTGTGGCATTACAGACGTGTGCAGGTAATTCTCCCTACTGGACTGAGATTACCACGATTAGCTCTGGTCCATAAAGGGAAAGCTAAGGCACAAAAGCCGCAGTGATGTTCCAGGCCACAGAGCCAGCAGCACTGGCTGGAAGCCAGTGAGGGCCCCTCTGGGACTGCAGTAGGTCACACATGCTCCCTGCTTATTAGCGTAAAACACCCTGGTGATTCATACAATGGAATGTTTAAGCCAAGATGTCACCTAATAGAGGGTATGTTGATACAGCTTTATCTAAGAAGTTACATAATCATCCTAATGTGGAAATGCCAAAAAGGAATTTGTGCCTTGGAATAAAAGACGGATGTACCCCTGGGAATTACTCCACAAAGGATATAAGGAGTTTTCCAGTGAGAAACTTACTGGCCCAAACTGAGCAGGTGACTTGTGAAAAACAGGGCCCAGTGGTGGCTGAGGATTCATTGGGAGCAGTTCTGCTTGGTAAGAGGTAGCCAGACCCTTGCCCTGGAGAGCCTCCAGGGTCTCCCAGACCTGCCCATCAGTCCACAAGGGAGAGAGAGGCCTATTCTGTACCTAGCCTCCTGGGATTAAAAAAAAGTTTTTACCCGGAGTCCTCTCTGCCTTTTGCTTTCGGGTCAAATATTTATTTACGCAAATGTAGAGCCCTCTCATCATCTTTCTACCCTAGAGGGCCGAAGGAATCTTCTGCTCCACTTTGTTGGAATTTTCTGACAGAAATCTGGAGCTCTGGGGGCGCCTGGGTGGCTCAGTGGGTTAAGCCGCTGCCTTCGGCTCAGGTCATGATCCCAGGTCCTGGGTTCGAGCCCCACATCGGGCTTTCTGCTCAGCAGGGAGCCTGCTTCCTCCTCTCTCTCTGCCTGCCTCTCTGCTTACTTGTGATTTCTCTCTGTCAAATAAATAAATAAAATCTTTAAAAAAAAAAAAAGAAAGAAAAAAAAAATCTGGAGCTCTGGAATACCGTCCCCACCCTCCAGTCTTCCCTTGACCTCGGCCTCCACCGTTCCACCTGCCCCAGGACGTGACAGTAGGAAGGAGGTTGGCTGGAAGGGAGGGGCGAAGGTGTCACAAGCACCTGTCACCTGTCAGGCCCCGGTCCCCACTTCCCCAGCCCCCAGGGTCCCCGCCCTCCCGCACGCCCCGACTGCGACTGGCCCGTCCCTCCCCCTTTCAGCCTCCCGCCACCTTCCAATGGCCGAGGGGCAGGGCAAGCTGAGCAAGCCGCGGCAGCCCAGCCGGGTCCCCGCCCTGTTCCCAGTTCCCGAGCCGGGCCCCGGCGGCCTTTAAATGCCGCCCAGGGCCAGCGCGACGCGGCCCTCGTCACCTTTCTGCCTCGGGAGGCGACAGCAGCACCCCGAGGAAGAAAGCAGCCGCGACTCGGCAGCCCCGGTCCGGGCAGCTGCGGCCACCTCCGACCTCCCGGCCCGCGCCGCCTCCCGCTCCCCTCCCCCTCCACCCCGGCCCAGCCTGCCCGGTCGGCGCCTGGCCCCAGGCGTGCGCGCGCGCGCGCGCGCCCGCGTGTGTGTGCGCACGCCCGACCAGCCTCGGACCCGCGCCCCCGCCCGGCGCAGGACCGCCCCGGGATCCCCGCCCGCGCGCCGCGTCCCACGTCCCCCCGCCGCCGCCGCGCCGGGCCGCCAGCCGTGCACCCCGGCGCGCCGTGCAAGAAGATGGCGGGATCGGTGGCCGACAGCGATGCCGCGGTGGTAAGTGCGGAGGGGTGCACTCGAGGCGTCCCCTTCCCGCGGCCCCGCACGCCGCCGCCCGCTCAGCTTGGCTGCGGCGCAGAGGAGGCTGAGGCCCAGCCGGGCGCCCCCCGCGTGCGAAGGCGCCGGGTACCTGTTAGCCAGCGCCGGCTGTGAGCGGCCGGCCTGGAGGGGGTGCGGGGGTCAGGCTTGATGCCCCGGGTGCACCGGAGAGGGTGCATGGGGGCGGACGGCAGCGTGGGGGTGACAACCCCCGCCGAGCCATGCAGCCGGCGGCCAGGTGTGTGCACGCTGCACGTGTGAGCGTGCGCTTGTGTGAGTGTGTCTGGGGCGCGCGCCCCGCGGCCGCCTCCGACGTCCCGGGGATTCCCCTTTGGAAATAGGTCTGGCCGGGAAGGCGGGAGGGGGGCCGGGAGAGAAGTTGAGCGCGGCCCTGCATCCCGGCCGCGTCCCTCAGGACAGGCCTGGGCGACTGCGGGTCCAGGGGCATTTGCGGTTGAAGACGGGCCTCCCCTCCTCCGACGCGGGGCTCTGGCTCCCCGGCGTGCCTCGACCTGGATTTTGATCTAGATCTGAAGATCTGGGGGATCTTCGGCAGCTTAGCTACGGGGTGGAAAGGACGGGTTTTGTTCCCGGGCTTTATGTGGTTGTTAAATGGGCTGTGAGGTGGCAGCATCTGCAGACGCTGCCTGTGTCCTGTGAAGGCTGCTGGATTCAGCCAGACTCGGATAGATGCTTCCCCACTCCCTCCCCTTCTCCTCCCAGCCCCCACCCCCCAAAACTAGAGCCTCTGGAAAGCCAATCTGTGTGCTGCTATTTTTAGAAACTAGATGATGGGCATTTAAACAACTCCTTGGGCTCTCCAGTTCAAGCCGACGTGTACTTCCCACGACTGGTAAGTGGTTTAGTTCTGTGCTCTGTGTCTGCCTGTACCCTTTTCCTTTCTAATTGCATTTTCTAATGGGTCAGGTACTCAGGATCTGAGGGCTTGGCTCTTCTCAGACAGGCAGTAAACTTCCTGTTCTCCTGTCATCCTTTGCAGATAGTTCCATTCTGTGGGCACATTAAAGGTGGCATGAGACCAGGCAAGAAGGTGTTGGTGATGGGCATTGTTGACCTCAACCCAGAGAGGTAAGACAGAGAGTCCTTGTCACCCCAAGGCTTATCAGGCAGTTACAAGGCCCTGCCCACTCTTGTTGTGGTTGTTTGCTCCTCCTCCTCCTCCTCTCCCCCTGGCCAGTGTTGCTAGTTGGAAGTGCCAAGAAAGTACCATGTTCCCATGAAAAGAATGTGTATGAATCCCAGCCATCATTTCTCCAGACAGCTATTTATATCAAAGATTATAAATATAGGCCCACATCATTTTCTCTTTGACCCTTAAGGAGGCCAAAGTATTTTTTTTCTTTAAAGGTTTTTTTAAACATGGTGCTTGGAGCAAGATCTATCAATATAAATGACAAGCAACATTATAGGATACTATTTCCCCTGGTCAGTTTCTGGAGCTGTTTTTGAGAATCTAAGGTGGATAAAGACACAGATGTGTGGGTGGTTTGGGGTATCTGAAAGTCCTAATGTTAGTCATGTTCAGCTCCACCAAAGTTTGTTGTTGTTTTTAGATGTATTTATTTGGCAGAGAGACAGGGAAAGAGTGAACACAAGCAGGGGGAGTGGGAGAGGAGGAAGCAGGGAGCAGGGAGCCTGATGCGGGGCTCGATCTCATGACCCTGGGATCATGACCTGAGCCAAAGGCAGACGCTTAATGACTGAGCCACCCAGGCACTCCTCCACCAAAGTTTTTACCAGAGCCTCCTTTCAATATTAAGATGTCGGGCTTCATTTTAATCCTCCTCCTGCATATACGGTGTAATCTCCTGTGCAAACAGTAGTGGCCCATTCAAAGCAGACAAACCCCAAGGAGGAGGAGGAGGAACTAGGGGAGCCTGGGTCATTGATAGCCAAACCCAGAATAAATGAGAGGATGTTGTTTCAGCTTTGCCATCAGCTTGACCTGTGGTGACTCTGAAGACCCTCCCGCCGATGTGGCCATTGAACTCAAAGCTGTGTTCACAGACCGGCAACTACTTAGAAATTCTTGTATATCTGGGGAAAGAGGTGAAGAACAGTCCGCAATCCCTTACTTTCCATTCATCCCAGACCAGCCATTCAGGGTGAGTACCTCGAGCGCTTCCAGTCCAGCCGCTGGCAGAGCGCTGGTGCTCTGCTCCTCCAGCAGATGCCAAGAATGCTTTAAGCCGCCAAATTTTTGCATGTCTAGGAAATTTGTCACCTGATGGTGAAAGAAAGAAAAATGAAGAAAAAAGCTCTGTTTGCTAATACAAACTAATACTCACCATAGTAGCTCTTGGCTCTGTTTACCCAGTACATTTAGTAAATAAACCCATGTCCAGATTGTTAAGAATAAATACTTTTCTGTGTAGTACTCAACCTGGTACTAGGCATGTAATCTATACCTGTCCCAAAATATCCTGATTGACTAATAAATATTAAGTGCTAGAAATTTCCTCATTTCTTTTCAACCTATAAGGAGCACTAAACCTTATTAGTTGTGACTTTTTTTAAAAGAACAATAGCAATAATCTTTTCATTTTCTCTTGTTACTTTTGCTAATGAAGTCTGGTCCTTGTTTCTCCTTCTGGGTTGACAAGCTTCAGTCTGTTTTATTGTCACAGGCTCTGTGGCTGACAAGTTCCTTCCCTTGGACCTGGATGGGTATAACTTAGCTCTCCACCATCTAGTGGGCAGGAAGCACAACCCAAACTTCCATCCAACCAAGCAATGTTAGTAGCACCTTCCTCTGTGAAGGACAGTGCCGAGTAAGAGATACAAGTAATGTGGGTAATGCGTTAGGACAGGATTTACTGAACTACCGGGCCTGGTGATGAAGTTGTCCGTACTACACCTTGTTAACACACATCACAATAATAACAGCTCAGTTAAAAGCTCCATGTTGCGTAAATGCCTAATAAAGCACAACTGCCCTTAACCTGTTGCTCTTCATCTAGACATTCACAAGGGCCTTATGAAGGAGTAATAATTTTTCTTCTCACCTTGCCATCTGGTGGGGGGAATAAGAATCCATGACTTTTATGTCAGTGATGGAATTGAGATTGTTGCCTTCTAATCATAGTCTGGGGAAGGTACCCATATGTATCCTGTGCCCTCCTCTTCTCTAGAATGGTAATGGCCCCTTCGCTTCCTCTTGACTGTGACGGTTTCTTTCTCTAATTTTTTTTTTGACTGTGACAACTTCTTAATGATGAATCGTAATGCATACGTAGCTCATGAGTATGAGTAACCAGAGCCTCTGTCTGCCAAGAGGAATATAATGCTCCCCAGCAACCAAATTGAACTGAAATCAGCCCTTCTTGGTGATATAATTTTAGTAATAATATGAATTAAATGTGACTAATATCACATATGAAGTCTCTTCTTACATGGTAGCCACTGATGCTTTTAATAAATACACAGCACAGAACCAATGATTAAAATCTATAGCGAATTACTTAAGGAAAAGAGGAAGAAAAAGCTTTTACCATATGGAATCAGCATTTCTGTTTGGCTTAACAAAGCCTTGTTAATTACACATCCTTGGTCCAGTGGTAATTACTGTGTAACCTTCTGTCAACTTTAATGTTTACCATGCTTGGATGCCTGGACTGTTATTACATGGTACTAAGTGGGGGCCAGTGGATCTCTGTGAGGGTCTCTTCTGGGGGTGGGATAGGTTCAGGGGATGACCGTGGAGGCATTAAGTGCCATATAAATAAATCTGTTCTGCTTTATGTCGCTTTGGAGAACGGAGAAGTGTTCAAGCATGAACAATTAAAATCTTTAAAGGAAATTGAAGAGTGAAGAAGAGTGGTTCTCAAAGTGTGTTCCTCATTCCAGTGGTAGTAGCATCATGCTAGAACTGGATGGAAATGCAGATTCTCAGATTTTACCCTAGACCTGCTGAATTGAAATTTTGGGGGGTGGAGTCCAGTGGTCTCTGTTACACTTCTGTGTGATTCCAGAGTTTGAGAACTGCTGAAGATGTTGCCTTTCTCTAAAATAAAGTATTGTGTGTGTGTTTTCCCCAGCAGGTTCGTTGAAATTCTGATTTTGTTTCTTCTAGGTGGAAATTCTCTGTGAGCACCCACGTTTCAGAGTGTTTGTGGATGGACACCAACTTTTTGATTTTTACCACCGCATTCAAACGTTATCTGCAATTGACACCATAAAGATAAACGGGGACCTGCAGATCACTAAGCTTGGCTGATGCTGTTTAAACCTCCTCTGTTTCACGTAGGATCAGGTGCCACAACTGCCTGACTGTGGGTCTGGAAGAAGTGTGCTAGCAAGACCTGGAGACTTAAAAAGAAAACAAAAACAAAAAGCAGGATTTACTGTCTCTTCTTTCTGTGCAGTTTAAACCCAAAATGACAACTCCAAACTGTGGTTTGCCCTTAGGAAGCTGTCAGAACAAAGACACCGAGCCATTATTTCCAGAACAAAGTAATACATTTATGCTGGATTTTATTCAGACTATATTGACATGGATTTGTGATAATTTGTGATCTGGTAGCAAGTTATTCATCTTTTCAAAGCAAGGTGATACTTAGAAACAAAAGTGCTAAAGACTTAAAACAACACCACCACCAACAAAGACGGTACACCGAGATCAACTCATTTCTGCACTGAAGTGAAGTGTGTAGCACAACCGACATTTTAGTCAGGGTATTTACATAGAATGTAGGTTGTTCAAGGTTTGGTTGGTTTTGTTTTGTTTTGTTTTGTTTTTTCTTGTTTTTTGGTTTTTGCACAGCATAATGTTAATTCAGATTTTTAAAGCTTTCTCGTAGTTATTTATTTATACTCAATGTATGTATTAGAGAATGATTAATGTCTCAAAAACAGCAAGTTATGAACTTTTGAATGTACAGATATCTTAGGTCCAAAGGGGAAAATTACATATTACAATCATGAAGAATTGTTATCTTCCATACCCCTAAACTTAGGATCTCTTGATATAAATTGCTGTAAGTGCTTTTGGGAAAAGTTTGCAACATTTCGATAAAATTGCTTTTCAAGTAATCGACAATTACATAAATTCTATTTATATCATGTTTTCTCCTTACTGTGAATTAGCACAGTATTGGCCTCCTTAAGACTAATTAACTAATTTCCCTAGGTCTTTATAACAGCTCTTTAAGTTGTTATTAAACTAGGTGAAAATATATGAGACCATTTTTAAAATAACTATTATATAAACTTTTCAAAGTATACTATGAAAACGATACTGGAATGCAGTGTAAAGCAGAAGCAAATGGCCCCAGATAACTTACTTGGAAATAATTTATATCAACTTAAGCTGTTAGGTCATTGTGTTAACTTTTCTTATGTGACCCTCACCAATATCCCTAAGCAATGTCTTTGGAACTTCAGAGGAGAGGCTGCTTCCTACTGTGTTAGCTGTGCTGAGACATTAGGATGGGGGGGGTCGGGGTCGGGGTGGGGGGGGATCCAGATTAGGAAATGATCCAATTAGTTTATCTGGAAGGTTAACTCCCAGGACTCCAGATCCGTGGAGTCCAGCCAATAGTGTGAATGTTTCAAATTAAGCTGTAAGAGTTTCCCTGCGTTTGTGGAGCTGATCTGACAGCAGAACATCTCCAGGAGGAGGCGGCTGTGGTGTGAATATCACCTCCTGGCAAGGGATGGCTGGAGTCTAGGTGCATTGGCGCTAGAGAGAAGGTCCCTTGGCATTGCTTTCGTCAGGTAGTGGGGGTGGGGGGAGGACAAAGGGGTGCTGGGGTGGGGATGTATTTATATATAATTTAGGTTTTGTTTGTACAGCGTACTGCATCATGTTAGGACACATCCTTGTCCTGCTCTGCTTTTGCGTTTTTTTTACACGACATGCAGAGGCACGGAAGTGCCCACGTCACTTCCACGTGTCGAGAATGTAGACAGTGTTTCAGTACCAAAGTCTAAGAAAAAGCAAACTAAAATTGTGACTTTTTTATAGGTGATATATTTGGGTTCTTCTCAACTTTGAAACTGTTTAGCACAGTTCCATCGCGTTATATAAGAAGATAACTTTATCCAACAAGACTGGCTGAGTGTTGAAAAGCTTTATGTACCAGCTGACTTAATCAGCCATATTCAGCCAAGAGGGCTCTTCTTCGGCTACAGGTACTTTCAAGCCTGTGATTCACTTCTCATGGCTTGTGAAGCCGCTAGATGTTGAGGTGTGTTCGTGCAGACACTTTGAGGACACCCTGAACTATATTTGTAGGGGTTTTGGAGGAAGACCCCCACAGGAGGTTTCCTCTGAGTGGCCGTCTGTCCCCACGCACTACATAATTCAGCAGAAACAGGAGGAGCTGGGCTTGTGGCTGATTGGAAGGGACACTGTTCTCTCTGCTGATCAGCTAACCGCTTAGCTGCCAAGCCCTTAGGCAGCTCAGTTTAAAGATACACTGTTAACCCTTCCTTTCTCTGGGAGGCCCAGAGGGAACCTCTTGGATGAGCCTGTTGGAATTAATCTAAATGATGTGATGGATTGATTCAGGTGGAGCTCAACTAGCAAGAGGGGCGGGTGCTGTGTTACTCATTAGCTGTCAACTGGAAACAGTGTTCTTGCCTCTCATTGGCATGTGAGGTCTAAGGTGAGAATTCAGGGTGGAAAGTGCAATTTAAAGCTTCACAGGAAAGCATTTGGGTATGTAAGGAGTTATTTCTGACCAGAGCCCTAATTTTGCAACATGACCAAAACCAAGGAATAAAAATAACAATCAGGCTCTGGGAGAATAAAAGGCAGGCTTTAGACAATCTGTCCACTTCTGCATCATAATTGGAATGAATGTATATATCTACTTAAAAATTAATAGAAGTGACTTTATTTTCTGAGCTGTCCCAGAATTGTCTTAAAATTATTATTTTTTTAAAATCTGAAACCCCATTTCAAATCTTGCCAACCTCGGTTCAAAACCCCCTAAGAAATCACTCTGGGAAATGATGGCGACTTGTTAAAATAGCAAATCCTTTCATTTCTATTAAGAAGAAAATATCCAAAAAGAGGGAGGGAGCCCTGTTGCCTTGAGAGAAACAGCCTTGGCATTTTCCGGCATTAATGTAGGAATAATGTTCTTATGATGACATATTTTCAAAGAAACACTTTCTTATTTACTGCGTGGTGTAAAATGTCGCTAAATGTGTTCTTACATTATTATGTCACTGCTGAAAGTTATTTGCACTATAATAAAGGAATTTTCTACAAAATGGTTCCAGTTTATAAAATGCTAAATTTGGCACCAGGTATGATATAGCCTAAACCATGTGGTATAGCAGTGTTCTCTCCCTTTCATACATACTCCCAAGAACCAGCCGTTCATGTTTCCCTCCTTGATAAACTGATCAAGAGAAGGAGAGTGTCTCAGAGACCTAATGAGTTTATGTTGTGTGTGCAATGGAGTTTTTTAAATATAGTTTATATACAGTAAATTAACTTTATTTGGTGTACAGTTCCATGGGTTTTAACACATGCATCGATTCCTGTAATTACCGCCTCAAGCAGGATACAGAATTGTTCCCTCACCCCCCAAAAATGCCCTTGTGCTCTCCTTTTGTAGTTAAACTTACCCCCTTCCTCACCCTAATCAGGCAACCACTGTTCCCCGCCACCTCCCTATAGTTTTGCCTTTTCCTGAGTGTCCCATAAAGAATATCATACAGTATCTAGTGTTTTGAGGTTAGTGTTTTTCCATTTGCATAGTGCATTTGAGATTCATGTGGTGTATGTATCAATAGTTTTTTTATTGCTGAGTAGTGTTCTATTGTATAGATGGACAAATTTCTTTATCCATCTACCTGCTAAGGATGCAGTGGTTTCTTAATAAATCATTAAATATAGTCTTAGCACGTTGTATATACAAAAGCAAGATTGCATTTCCCCCATCTTCTCTTTCCTGTGGTTTGAATGATTAGGAAGGAAACTTGATTCCTTGGCTCTTCTGCCTGCAAATAAAACCATGGCTTACAGAAGTTTGCCCCATCTTCACTTATGGGAGATGAGTAGAGAGGTATTTACTCACAGGCTGGGTCTGGTGTCCTACTTATGTCTTGTTTTTATTCCCCCTTTTTTTCCCATTTTTATTTTTTAAGGATGCAAAACTATGAGGCTGGTCTCTGTCACGGCTTTTGCGGTTAAGTACAGGCAGAATGGCATCTACATGGGCACCCGTTAAAATAGGGACAATTTGCTGAGCTGTTGGACAGAGATGGGAGAGCCTCCCCTGTCCCTCAGCCTCTCTAGGAGGATCCCTTGTGGAATATGACATTACACTTGCTGTGCGACAGCAGTGTGGATTAGGTGGTGTGGATCACCATAATTGGAGCCTCCAAGTGCCTCAAACGCTTGAGGGCCTCATTCATTCAACAGGTGTTTATGGAGCTGTGTTAAGTGCTGTTCTAGGCACCAGGACACATCAATGAATAAAACTGACAGAGGTCTCTGGCGGCTTTAAACTTCACTGTGCTTAAGAATCACCCAGAAATGGCTTAGGTTAAGTGTCCAACTCTTGATTTTGGCTCAGGTCATGATCTCAGGGTTGTGAGATCAAGCGGTGCTGGGCTCTACACTGGGCATGGAACCTACTTAGGACTGACTCTCCCTCTCCCTCTTCTCCCAAACCCCCACCTGGCTCGTGTACTCTCTCTCTCCTGGAAGATTGTTTTGATAGGTCTGGAGTTGGTCCCAGGACTTTGTATTTTTAAGAAATATCCTGATATTACTCAGCCGTCAAAAAGAATGAAATCTTATCATTTACATCGACGTGGAAGGAACTGGAGGTATTATCCCAAGCAAAACAAGTCAATCAGAGAAAGACAATTGTCATCTGGTTTCACTCATATGGGGAACATAAGAAATAGTGTGGAGGATCATAGGGAAAGGGAGGAAAAACTGAAAGGGAAGAAATCAGAGAGGAAGACAAGCCATGAGAGACTCTTAGCTGTAGGAAATAAACTGGGGGCTGCTGGAGGAGAGGTGGGTGGGGGGAAAGGGTAGCTGGATGCTGGGCATTAAGGGGGGCACGTGATGTAACAAGCACTGGGTGTTATATACAGCTGATGAATAACTGAGCTCCACATCTGAAACTAATGAGGTACTGTATGTTGGCTAATTGAATTAAAAAAAAAGGAAAGGAAAGAAAGAAAGGAAAGAAAGGAAAGAAAGGGAAGAAAGAAAGAAAGAAAGAAAGAAAGAAAGAAAGAAAGAAAGAAAGAAAGAAAGAAAGAAAGAAAAAACCTCCTGGATGTCATCAGTGGTCCTGGATCCTAAATTAAGCAGCTCTTCCTTGGTGAATTCCATTCACCAAATCAAACTCTTGGATTGAATGGGGTTGTGATATTACGATCTGTGGACCTCTTCCTGTGAAAACTGCATTTCAACACGAGGGGGTCCTGCCGCCCAAAATCATGAAACTGTCATTATCGCCCTACAGCTGTGTGTCATTATCCCCGATTTAACCTCCTCCTCTCTTCATTCTGCCCCCACCTCCAATATAAGACCCTGTAGTAAAAGAAAGTGACTTTCAACCAAGTTTTATGAAAATCTCCCTCATTTGGGTTGTCCTAGGACCTCAGGAGCATCCTGACACCTATTTTAAACAGTGCATGCTCTGAGAAAGATCCAGGTTCTAGAGGAAGCCTGCCTTCCTTACTGGTAAGCATTTCAATTAGTTATTCATTGGAGAAACGCCAGGGTGGGGCCCAATTGTTCTCTGAGGCAAATACACAAAGTGGCTTCTAACTTGGAAGGAGGGCAGAGGGCAAGTGGTAATGGCCACAATGAGCTGTTCATGGCATTTTGAAAATGAATTTAGAGTCTTCCTTTCACAAGAAAATGCTGGTGAGTTGGTACATGACCTTGCATGCTTGCTTGCTTACTAATCACCATGTTCATTTCACAATGATTTTCCCCTTTAAAAAAAAAAAAAGTCTGCACAAGGCAAAGAACTGCCTTGCAAGACATATACTTAATAATTAACTAATATGGGTGTATACAAGATGCCAAAACAACACTCAACCAAGAGGGAAGGGGAGAAAAGAGGCACTGACTCTTTCTCTTGCTTTGATACACCCTTCCATCTCCCAGGGAAGATTGATTAGGTGAGCAAACACAGAAGGTTAGGAGACATCATTGTTTCATAAGGCAACATAGACAGTCCCTAAATAATAGGCCCTGGGAAGCAACAGGCCGGCCACAGGCCTTGGGGATGATGTCAGGTTTTGGGGGCCTTCCAAGCTTTCATGAGTAAGAATGATAACAAACATTTTCTAATGACCCCAGCACCTCCCTTTCTGGCAGTATTCTGTCATTAATTCTAAAATGATAGATGCAAATAATCAAACTTGCTTAAACAGCTGGTCTGGGAACAGGAGGAAGAGAAGCAGTAAGGTCATGGTGAGATGTGGGAATAGGGCGCCCTGGCCTCCTCAGGGATTCCTTCTGTAAGCCCAGGTGGGCATTCTTGTTAAAGGATAAAAATGTTTTGGTTGTTGAAATACATTGGTAAATTGAATAATCAACATTGCAATACTAAGTGGCTATACATGGTCATCACCAAATTAAGAACTCTCCAGGGGTGCCTCATGCCTAACTCCTGGTTTGGCTTAGGTCAGATCTTAGAGTTGTGAGATTGAGCCCTCCCTCAGAACGGAGTCTGCTTGAGACTCTCTCTCCCTCTACCCTTCCTCCCTGAGTGCACGCACGCTCTCGCTCTCTTCCTCTCTCTCTCAAGTTAATTAATTAATTTTAAAAAAGAAGAACTTTCCGAATACCCCATAACCATCAATCACAAGTTTAGGTGGGCACTTAAAACTTCCAGCTTTGGGGCGCCTGGGTGGCTCAGTGGGTTAAGCCGCTGCCTTCGGCTCAGGTCATGATCTCGGGGTCCTGGGATCGAGTCCCACATCGGGCTCTCTGCTCAGCAGGAAGCCTGCTTCCCTCTCTCTCTCTCTCTCTGCCTTCCTCTCCGTCTACTTGTGATCTCTCTCTGTCAAATAAATAAATAAAATCTTTAAAAAAAAAAAAAAAAACTTCCAGCTTTACTTTGCCTCCCATGAGAAATGGAAATAAGGACACCTGTGTCACCATGTTTGTACAGCTAGAGTTAACAATAGTTTTTGTGGGAGTTAAACATTCATCACAACTGAAAAAAGCCAGAGTTAAAATAATTATAATGCAGGGGCGCCTGGGTCACTCAGTCAGTTAAGCAATAGACTTGATTTTGGCTCAGGTCATGATCTCAGGGTCGTGAGACTGAGCCCTGCGTCAGGCCCCACGCCGGGTGTGGAGACTGCTTCAGATTCTTTCTTCATCTCCCTCTGGCCTGCCCCCCCCAAAAAATAATAAGAAGAAGAATCATGATAACAATTTCTATAACAATCCTCCACAACGTTGTAAAACAGTATTAAAAGTGCTAGTCTTTGAGGCTATATCTAATCCCTTGGAATATGCTTTTAATATTGTTTCACTGAAGTCTATTTTATTTAAAATCTAGCCAAAATTAGCAGTGTATTAGGCAATATTTAGAATGATGTTTGTAAAATATAATTAGGGATATTTTTCTACCCTAAATTATTACAGCTGTTCCAAAATTAGAAGCATGGGTTTCTTCTAATACAGTAAAAGTAATCTTCAGTTCAACATAAAATGATTTTTCATGTTACATTAAAAAGTGAACAAGAAAGATATATGCACAAAATGATAAGGAACTACTGAAAACATTCTCTTTTAATGAGAATCTTCATGGAGTAATGTGGTCTGTCACTCTAAGATTCTAATTCTAATTCACATTCATTTACCCTACATTTTTTAAATCCTCAAAATAAAAACAAAACAAACAAAAACCTCATATTCTAGAACATAAGACCAATCTCTTTATTTGAGGAGGTTGGAAAAAGACCTGCTTAAAAAAGACTCTGATTAAATTTGAATATTGGGGTTACCTCACAGTTTGGGGCTTTTTTTTTTTTTTAAGGCAACTAACATTATCTCTGCTTTTGTAAGCAGTGTAAATTCCTGACTTGGGATTCCCCTTGTAGTCCTCAATAACTTTGAAATTACGTAAATGATTTTTAGAATTTCAGCTTGCCAAGTTGAAAGGGCAAAAACGTTTATACAGTGTGTGCTCTTAAAGCTTGTCTGCATAGCTATTCAGGTCCACAGCTCCTCTCTCCTGCCAGATAATCACTCATAACTGATGCTAATGAAATGAAGCCGGATATTAATGGAGAACTTTTATACAAAAGCACCCTATTAGGCACTGTGGGTTACAGAAAGAGATAAAAGAAAAATGTCACTTACCCTTGAAGAATTGATGATCTAACTGGAAAGACAGGTCATGTACATATAAAATATACATAAAGATGAATGTCAGTAAATAGGGCCAGACTGAGTGGGCAGAACATTGCATGTTCCAGAAGGCAGAGCTTGCTGGGGAGACGCAGGACAGTGTCTGGGTCCAGAAGACTTCAGCTGGGCTTCCAAGCGCCTGAACGCCCTTGGCACCTCCGTGCTACCCCAAAACTCAGCAACCTCTGCACAGCTGCCCGCAGTACCACTGATGCCACCGACTCGAGTCGGGAGCACAGCTGTCCATTGCAGATGGCAGTGATGATCAGAAGCCTTCATTTATTTGTAGGACTAACACGATTGTGTTCATGTGTTTGTCTAACCCATACATGGCTGGTCTCCTGTGAAGAGTCTTGGGTTCACTTGAAGCCAGTCTTGGAGGAGGATGCAGTGCTTTTTCATAGTCTCAAAAAGCCAGACTACTCCAGAAAGTGTTAGGCAGCAAGAGATTTTGTTGGCCATTTTGTGGGAAGAAGAGCATTTTATCACATACCACTCAATGAACAGAGGAATAAAAATCCTTACTAGACATTTCTTTCTTCCCAAGTCCCTCTTGAACTTCTAGCCCTCCCCAACCCTCTCCTAGGCAGCTTCTGCCTCTCCCCAATTCCCTTTATCATGCAGACCTATTTGGCCTGTACCAGCTCTCCAAGAGGGCTTTTATTTTTTTTTTATTTTTTTTTAAAGATTTTATTTATTTATTTGACAGAGAGAGATCACAAGCAGGCAGAGAGGCAGGCAGAGAGACAGGAGGAAGCAGGCTCCCTGCTGAGCAGAGAGCCCGATGCGGGACTCGATCCAAGGACTCCGAGATCATGACCCGAGCCGAAGGCAGAGGCTTAACCCACTGAGCCACCCAGGCGCCCACCAAGAGGGCTTTTAAAAGGCCATTTTCTCTATGGGGAAGATTCAGGCCCAAAGAAAACTAAGAATTCTCTATTATTTCATTTGCTAGTATCTTTAATACCTTGCCTCCTTTCCAAAACAACTCAAGGCAGCAAAGAGGGAGGATGTCAAGACAGATGGGGAGGAAAATGCCAGAACCTCCTGGTTCTTTCTATCCTCAAGATTCAGGTTTAATATTTCCCCCTTCAACTTTCCCAGTAAGTTAATTTTAAAGAAGGTATTTCCTTCTTGGTGTTCTCTTATTTGCTTGCTTGTTTAATATCCCTCTCTCCCGAGAGATGATCATTTCCATCAGGACAGATACCATATTAGTCTTGTTCACTACTTCATTTCAATCATTTAGCAGGGTGCCGGTCACAATTAATAGTAAATAAATGTTTATTGGGTGAATCCATGGTAGCCAAGATGATGTATGTTATCTATTGCTTTGCAACAAATTATCTCAAAATTTAGAGGCTTAAAACAACAGTAAACATTTATTATCTCACACAGTTTTTATTGTTCAGGAATTTGGAACAGCTTAGCTGGGTAGTTCTGACTCAGAGTCTCTCATGATATTATCAATAAGGGGTCAACTAGGGCTACAGTCATCCGAAGGCTTGCCTAGGACTCTGTAATTGGGGTGCCTTCTTTGTATTTGACAAAATCTTGGCGAGGAATCACTTTCTCTCCACTTAGAAATACTGTGTAAAGCACATAGATCAATGGAATAGTATAGAAAGCCTAGAAATAAATGCACATTTACATGGCCTATTAATCTTTGACAAAGGAGGAAAGAACATGCAATAGGAAAAAAACAGTCTCCTCAACAAATGGTGTTGGGAAAACTGGACAGCTACATGAAAAACAATGAAACTGGACCACTTTCTTACACCATCCACAAAAATAAACTCAAAATGGATTAAAGACCTAAATATGAGACCCGAAACTATAAAAGTCCTAGAAGAGATCACAGGCAGTAATATCTCTGACATTGACCATAGCAACTTTTTTCTAAATATGTCTCCCGAGGCAAGGGAAACAGAAGCAAAAATAAACTATTGGGACTACATAAAAGTAAAAAAGCTTCTGCACAGGGAAGGAAACCATCAACAAAACTAAAACACAACCTACTGAATAGGGGAAGATACTTGCAAATGACATCCCCAATAAAGGATTAGTATCCAAAATATATAAAGAACTGGTATAACTCAACACCGAAAAAACAAAGAATCCAATTATAGAATGGGCAGAAGACATGAGCAGACATTTCTCCAAAGAATAAATACAAATGGACACATGAAAAGATGTTCAGCATCCCTCATCATCAGGGAAATGCAAATCAAAACTACAATGAGATACCACCTCACACCTGTCAGAATGGCTAAGATCAACCACACAAGAAATAAGTGTTGGTGAGGACGTGGAGTTTTAGGAACCCTCGTGCACTGTTAGTGGGAATGCAAACTGGTGCAGCTGCTGTGGAAAATGGCACAGAGTTTCTTCAAAAGTTAAAAATGGATGGGGCGCCTGGGTGGCTCAGTGGGTTAAAGCCTCTGCCTTCGGCTCAGGTCATGATCCCAGGGTCCTGGAATCAAGCCCCACATCCAGCTCTCTGCTCAGCAGGGAGCCTGCTTCCTCCTCACTCTCTCTCTCTCTCTCTGTCTGCCTCTCTGCCTACTTGTTATCTTTATCTGTCAAATAAATAAATAAAATCTTAAAAAAAAAAAAAGTTAAAAATGGAACTACCCGGGGCACCTGGGTGGCTCAGTGGGTTAAGCCGCTGCCTTTGGCTCAGGTCATGATCTCGGGGTCCTGGGATCGAGCCCCGCATCGGGCTCTCTGCTCAGCGGGGAGCCTGCTTCCTCCTCTCTCTCTGCCTGCCTCTCTGCCTGCTTGTGATCTCTCTCTGTCAAATAAATGAATAAAAAAAATCTTTAAAAAAAAAATTGCTTTAAAAATGGAACTACCCTACAATCCAGTAATCATACCACTGGGTATTTAGCCCCAAAATACAAAAACACTGATTTGAAGGGATACATGCACCTCATGTCTATTGCTGCATTACTTACAATAAGCCAAATTATGGAAACGGCCTAAGAGTCCGTCAATACACACACACACACACACACACACACACACACGCACACAATGGGATATAAATCAGCCATTAAAAAAAAGAATGAAATCCTGCCATTTGCAACAACATGGATGGATCTAGAGGGTACAATGCTATGTGAAGTGAGCCAATCAGAGAAAGACAAATGCCATATGATTTCATTCATATGCAGAATTTAAGAAACAAAACAAATAGGGAAAGGATAAGACAGAGAAAAAGAGACAAACCAAGCAACACACTCTTCACTCTAGGGAACAAACTGATCATTACCAGGGGGTAGGTGGGGGTTGGGGGGCGGGGTTAAATAGGTGAAGGAGATGAAGTGTACCCTTGTCTTGATGAGCACTGAGTAAGGTATAGAATTGTTGAATCGCCATATTTGACATCTGATACCAATATAACACTGTGTGTTAACTACACTGGAATTTTTTTTCAATTAAAAAAAAAAAAAAGAGGGGCGCCTGGGTGGCTCAGTGGATTAAGCCACTGCCTTCGGCTCAAGTCATGATCTCAGGGTCCTGGGATCGAGCCCCACATCGGGCTCTCTGCTCAGCAGGGAGTCTGCTTCCTCCTCTCTCTCTCTCTGCCTGCCTCTCTGCCTACTTGTGATCTCTCTCTCAGTCAAATAAATAAATAAAAAATCTTTAAAAAAAAAAAAAAGAAAGAAAGAAAGAAATACTGTGCAAAGGAAGAGCCTTAGGACAGAAAGATTGAGGTTCACATCTTGCTGCTTGCAGCTCCGTGATCTCCCTGTGTACGTTTTGACCAATCTGAGCCTCATTTTTCTCTTCTGTAATATAGAGCCACAAAAATCTTCACACAATTCTTGTAAGGATTAAGGAAAAGAAGGTCCCTAGGGCAGTTAGCATAGTGCCTGGCACGTAATGAGAGCTCAGCAAATGGTGGCTGTTAGAATACACCAGAAGGATGACTCCCTCACCTGATACTTAATATTCTAGACCTCAGCTTAGCATTTCTGAAGCTACCTAAATAGCAGAGCTTGCTAGGTTCTCAAATGGCAGGTGAGAAAAACCAAGTCCAAAGAACTCAAGTGACTTGTCCATGGTCACTTGGGAGGAGGAGTCCTGGGCAGGGCTTTCTGCGGAGACACGGTGAGAACCAGGTGAGGAAGGGTGATGAGTGGCCTGAGACAGCAGTGTCCTGCCCGGGCTCCTTGGGGTCATTCTGGGGTGAGTGGGACACTGGTTACTATCTTGGTTGATTCTTCAGGGGAGGCTTATGTCTCTGACCCAGCTCCCAGCGACAGTTTGAGGGGATTATTTAGTGGCTGGTAAAACAGCAGAGACAGGGCATCCTTATTCCAATAAGCCACACAAATGCATCCGGCATCTAGAACCAGATGGAAAACAACCCACTTAGGCCTTAACGAGCTTGCTCGACTGTAATTCTAGGGAGTCCTAAGAGCCTTACTAATTATCCCTTCTTGTTGTTGGTGTTGTTTGGTGTTTTGGGGTCTTGTTTTGCTTTTTATTTGTTATGGGGCTTGGGGGCTTTTGTTTTGTTTTGTTTTAAAGTTCCCTCACTGGGAAGATTTCTGCTTTGATTAGTCATCCACACTTTCCTGGCAAATTTTAAGTCATTTGCAAATGTGAGCTTATGAGACTGTGTATTTGTCTGGGTCTCGGGCTCTCTTCAAGTCACCTGAATGGCTTCCCTCTTCACTCCAAAGACTACGCACTTCTTCTTTTAATCCATTCTAGAAAACCACCACAACCTATCCAGGGCTCTAGAGCAGAAAAGGATCAGCTTTTCTCTTTTCCACAAAAAGTAACTCCCTCGTTAAGCGATGAAAAAAGCACCCAACCTTTTTAGGTCAGGAGGACGGGAGGTCATGCCCTGCACAGGCTTTTATGAAAAACTCTGTATATGAAGCATCACCATGAAAGTTAAATGGGAAGTCGATCCATGTTCTCATACTACAGTAAATTAAAAGGAACCCCCTAGCCCACCCATGGCCTAGGAGAGAGAGAAAACTCCTGCTTACGTGTGAAGTTTGCTACAAGTAAATTGTCTGGGCACAGAGTAAAGAACCCCTTAGACAGGCAAGTTCTGGGTGGCTGACTGTTTGCAATGAGTGGTAGACACCACAAAATCAGGCTCCGGAATTCCACTCACACACCTGATGCAGGCTGTGGCATTCCCACCAGCAGAGTCAAGCCCTGGAGATGAGGGCTGCCTCTAGAATTCACCTGGGGAAGAATTCAAAGAAATGATCTGGAAAGACAGATATAGGACTTGGGACTTGGAGCACCGGGACTTGGAAGGCTGGGTCTCAATCAAGCGAGGGAACTGACAGAAGGCATAGAACTCATTTTTGAGGTATTCTAATATTGCCATTTTACAGATGAGAAAACTGAGGTCCAGGGAGATGATGTCAATGGCTTAAAATCGCAGTGTGTCAAAGGTAGATGTGGAGATGGAATGCAGATCTTCTTCTTCCTAGACCCAGAGTCTTTGCGGAGGCAAAGCCAGGGCAGGAGGAGGGGGTGTGAAAAGTAGAGGTGAAATGGAGTTCTAGATCACTGGAGAGGCCCTGGAAGACAAGGAGTTGGATACCCCAAATACATCACACGTTTTTCCAGGATTATCCCAGCTTAGAGAGTAATGAGGGTGGCCCTCCAAGAAATTGAGCTTTGCTACAAGGTTAAGGAAAACAGATACAGAAAGAGAGAAGGGCCTCATCCGCTAACTCAGATGCCCTACAGAAAAGAAGGGCTGAGATGAAGCACTGTCAGGTGACCTTGGAAAGCTGTCTGCAAACACCATAGTCTGCTGGAAGCATTGTAGATGGTTCAGATCTACAGAGATGCTTCCAGCAGAAAGTCCGTTGAAAGAGAACAGAGATAAATTTATCATCTGTGGTACCCAAGAATAACATTGTTATCTAAAGACAGGTGCCAAGGGCCACTTTTGCCAGACATGCCCATTGCCCACACTCCGAACAGGCATTAGTTCACCAGGATGGCTCACTCATGACTCCTGGGATTCTCCACTTTGTGGAGACCTGTTCATCCCTATAAAATGGGGATGGCGAGGATTCCTGAGAAGCCCTCCAAACTGGAAATAGGAGTATGAGTGCCGAGAGGACATGACATGGGGACAATAAGAAGGATGGCTAGACCTTAAGTTCCCTAAGTGTACTGAGGCCCCCACTCATATCCGTAAACAGAGTCCTGAGTAGTCCGTGTGGGTGAGGAACAGGGCATGCATTGGGCTTCCTGGTGGGCAGTTCTGTGGAAGACAGTGTAACCCAGAATGGAAGGGTAAGAATATTCATCACAGGAGAGTGGAAAGGCCAAACCATGAAGACTTGGGAAACTGAGTCTCAAATTTTAAACTGCCGGTTACTAGCTGTGGGACCTAGAGCAATTCATGTATGTTATGAACAGTTTCTGTGGCCTCGATGTTGGTCCTTGTGATAAGGAAATTATCTTCATGTGAATATGCTTTACGATGTGGGTTTTATCATCCTGCGTGATACATCTTGGTTCTCAGGGCATTGATAATGAGCCTAGCCATCTAGGGCTCTGGCCCATCTCCATTCCTGCATGGGAAAGAGCCAAGCAGCAGCCTTGTGTGGTCCTCAGACTCACACTCCTCTTAGTAGACGTCACGTCCCCACAGCTTTCTTATCCTGTGGCCCCTGGTCTAAAAAAGGCTCTGTTTCTGGGGAATGCATCGTAGAAAGAAGTCTCTTCGCTTGTCATACAACACTTAATGGACTGCAGAGAGTATGAGCAGAGTGTGTGAGACTTTCTTTTTTCTGCTCCTCATTTGAATTGCTGAGGGCAGCTTATGGGCCAAGAGGCCCATCTACCCCCACCCCCGTGCAGCCAGCATGCCACCTCCCGGAGTACTAGAAGGCCCAGGCCCAATGTTTCCTGTCTCTCAGGAGTCTCACCTGGACAGGAAGAACCAACAGCCCTTCTAAAAACATTTGCTAAAGCCAAAGGAGGCTTTTTAAAAATCAGACCTTTGAAAATAGACACTCTCAAAACACAGGTAGAAGCACACATTGGAGCAGCCTGTTGGCTGACCAGTCAGCAAAAAGCATCCCAAGTGCGTCCACCATTCAAGCCAGGAATTCCACTTCTAGGAACATACCTCGTGGAAACAGTCTAAGATAGACCTGGAGATTGAGATGCCAGGGGATCCATTACAGCCTGCTGTGTGTAGGGAAAATCTGGAAACAACCTAAAAGGGAGAACATCTTCAACAAATAAATGGGATCATGGGATGAAATCCTAGACAGTCACTACAAATGAGGTTGCAAAATACTGTAAAGTGAAAAGAAGAAAAAAGAAAGGATGAGAGGAAGAGAGGGAGGGAAGAAGAAGATAAAATAGTATGTAGAGTAAAATCCAATTTTTTAAAAAGATTTTATTTATTTATTTGACAGAGAGAGACACAGCAAGAGAGGGAACACAAGCACGGGGAGTGAGAGAAGGAGAAACAGGCCTCCCGCCGAGCAGGGAGCCCGATGTGGGGCTCGATCCCAGAACCCTGAGATCATGACCTGAGCTGAAGGCAGTGGCTTAACACACTGAGCCACCCAGGCGCCCCGAAAATCCTATTTTTATAAAAATGTATGAAGGTCACATTTCAAGAGGTCGTGGTGGAATTCTGTGTGAATCTTATTTCTTCCTTAGGCTGCTCAGTATGTCCCAGCTTCTCTGCAGGCAACAAGGACCATCAGTCTTTCAACAAATATGTATTGAGCGCCTACCAGGTATCAAGGGCAGTGCTAGGTTGGTACTGAGTGATACGATTCCAATCCACCAGAATGTCTTGGTCTGATGCTACTTATACAATTACTGATTATGTGGGACACAGAGGGACACCTGTGGTAAGAGATGAGCAGCTGGAGGAAGAGCCGGGCTGGCTGTGGGAGCAGCCCTGCTGAAGCATCTAGGTGGCCTGCAGAAACTCATGAACCTCTGTGGGCCACACTTTTCCTTGTGGGAAAAATGAGAACAGTGACGTCTGTTCTGCCTATGTTGCCACCTATACGAAATGAGGGAAAAAACACCAGCCCTACCTACCTGCATGGGGAGATTGGTTCAGTTCCCACTGACCCTCTGCAGAGCCAACCTCACCCCAGGCTGGGCCTCAGCAGCCCGTGGCCCGTGGCCACTGCTGACTGGCCTCATGCAGTGCCAACCAGACTTGCTGTCCTGCTATCTCAGAGTGGGTACCGGAACTGAGACTCGGGTTCCATCTGGGCTGGTGTTTTTTGAGAGGGAGAAATAAAAACCTCCATTTCTGAGCTTGGCCACCCTTGATAGAGGAAGCTGGGTTACAGAAGAACCAGCAGCTGGCTGACAGTCCTGATGGATTTCCAGTTCTGGAACCCTGTCCTGACCTCAGGCTGGCCTTTATGCCAATCCTTAAATCTGTGGAAATGCCCCAGTAGGTTTATCTTAAATTCCCCAATTTTGCTTCAGCTAGCTTAAATGATCTCTGTTTCTCATAACTAATGGGTTCTAACAAAGCCTCTGTTAGAATCAAACAGACTCATTTTAGGTGAAGGATTTGAAAACTCCTCTGAAAAGGCTGTCTACTGACTTTGCAGAGTTAAGGTGGGATCTCAGGGTCTGGTTGTTTTTTTAATCTGAAAATGCAAACAATTCTAATTCTAATCCCACCCTTACCCCACATTCAAAAGTATCTGTTGCTGGGCGCCTGGGTGGCTCAGTCAGTCAAGTTTCCGATTCTTGGTTTGGGCTCAGGTCATGATCTTGGGGTCGTGACATTGAACCCCCCACTGGTACATTGTTTCCACATTTATCACAGAGTCTGCTTGCGATTCTCTCCCTCTCCTGCCGCCCCTCCACCCCTCTCGCACTGTCTTGCATACTCTTTCTCTGAAATAAATAAATAAAATCTTAAAAAAAAAAAAAAAGGTTATATTGCCTCCAATTCCTGGACTTTCTGGGCTTCTGTGGCACAAAGTAACATGATTCTTGGGTTCTGCACTGGTTCAAAGAAGTAACCTTGGTTGCTATAACAAACCAACCCCCAATTCCCAGCCAATGAGCAAAATGAAAAGTCAATAGCCAAAAAAAAAAAAAAAAAAAAAAAAAAGTCAATGGCTACTTCCTGTCTAAGTCTGACAGTGTCGGCTGGGAAGCTGTGCCAAACTCTGCTATCTGGGAATGTAAGTTTCTTCAGCCACGTGACTGCAATTTCTGGGGCCTCAGATTTCTCCCCGGGCTCCTGTCATACCAGCCAGCTGATAAAGAAAGACCAACCAAGAACACAAAGGTCAGGTCTGAAAGAGGCATGCCTTATTTCTGCCCATATTTTGCTCTTCAGACTCAGCCACATGGTCCCACCTAACTCTGAAGGGGGCTAGAAAAACACAAATTCATACGTCTATACAAAAATGGGGTTTGGTGAACACATAGCCATCCTTGACTCCATTTTCTAGCCCCATTTTCTCCCCCTTCTATTTGTACTTGTCTCCAGTCTGTTGTTATTTAACCAATAACACAGGACTGGCCAAAAATGAATGGCCTGTGGCCCGTATCCAACCCATGGCTGTTTTTGTAAATAAAGTTTTATTGGAACACAGCCATACCAATTTGTTTACTTACCGTCTACAGCTATTTTCATGCTATCACGAAAGGATTAAATAGTTTTGACACAGACCACATAACCCCCAAAACCTAAACTATTTGCTATCTGGACTTTTACAGAAAAAATTTTGACAACTCGTGCAAAAATATAGCAGCTTTCCAAACTCCAAGAGAGTGTTGACCTCTCCTGACTGTGTCTTTTCTTCTGCTTCTTTCTCCCTTGTGGGTCAGCATGGTGCACTGGAAAAACCACATGAAGAGACAATCTCTAGAGAAGAGTTCCCATGTGTTGGAGAAGAACGTGGTGCTTGTTTGCTTTCAGGCTTCATTGGAGGCATTTTGGTCATTTTGTAACATAAATGAAGTTTTTTTTATGTTGTTGAGGCTTAAGGAAATTCTTCCTGAACTTAATTTCTTTCTCTTATGCACCCTCTAAAAGAAAGTTCCCATACCACCTGGAAGTTTTGTGAGTATTTTCAACTAATGGAACAGAAAGTAAACCATCTGAGTATGATCAACTAGAGGACAAAAAAAAAAAAAAATGGGTTCTAGAAGAAATAAAAATTGGGAAGAGATGAGGGATGTTACAAGTATCACAGACCACTACGCCAACTCTACTCTTCTAGTATCTTCTTCTTGCTGTTTCTGAGGAAGACCAAGTGCAGAATATGCTGTATGGTGTAAGTTGTGCTCTCTTTGTAAATTCAGAAATTATATGGCACTTCCATCATTTTAGTTAAGCAGGACCATATATTGCTTTGTTGTCCTTTATCATAGACTAAGTCATTAAACTGTGCTGTATGATCAAGGCTTCCCGGATCCTTTATTTAATAAAGATTCTGGTACTTCAAAAGAAGTTGCTTCTTGCTCAGATGGCCTCTTCTCGCCCGGATCTCCTGTGATTCACAGCAGCGCCCTCCCACTCCCAGGGGCTCTGCCAAGCCCTTCTGCGGTGTTTCTAAGGACATAGGTTTGATTTCAAAAAGCACCGACACCTCCCTGCCTCTCCCAGCGCTCAGAAAATAAGTTTCCAGCCTCCTGGTTTGCTGGATTTGGCCAGAGCCCACGCCCTGTTCCCCTGTTTGCAGAAGGGAGCCTGGGCCCTCTGGCGGAGGCACTGTCCTCTCATCCCACGGAGTCGCTGGTGGGGAGGGGGTGTGGGTGCCGCCTTCCCAAGCTGCAAGGAGACTCTGGGTGGGGTTGGGACTGGAAGATTTGAAGGCTCTCTCTGGGCCCCACTCCCAAAGGACTGTTGTTGCCTACAAATCATCTAAGGAACTTTGGCTTTTTGCCTCCTGGGCCTTTTTCACTAATCTCCCCTTTTTTTGGGTCACCGAGGCCATCTCAATGACCTGACATCAGTCCCCCTCCTGCTGAAATCTCCTGTTCCTTCACTCCCTGGAGGGTCCTACTGGAATGTAAGCTCTGTGAACACAGCACTCTTTGTCTCTTCCCTAATGGATCCTGGAACAGCCCAGTACATGTTAGGTGCTCGGTAAATATTTGTTGAATGAATGGTTCTCACATGATTTACCTATATGATACTTGGGAATGACTCTGTGTCTACTTACTAGTGTTCCTGTAGAACCAGGCCTTTTTTATTTCTTACACCAAAGAACTTTTATTTAGGTAAAGTTTACACACAGAGAAATGTCAAGTTTTCCATGCACAAGAGGTTTGAAAAATATATTCCTTGTGCAACCAAAACTACAACCAAGATTTATAATATTTCCATCACCCCATAAAAGAAATAATGCCCTTTAGTAATAAATTTGGGGCCCTACCTCACTTTACATCCTCCCCTTTAGGGTTCTTTTTTCATTTTACACTTTAGAGGGGCTTGTGTCTGCCTTCACCTGCCAAAGTATAACCTCAGTGAGGTTGGGGATACCACAACCCACTGTGGCCTCTCCAGAGCCAGGCAAGTGAATAAATGTTGGAGGGCCCTCCTGGATAAGCAGATGGCAAAACTTCCATTACAGATGCCCAGATGTGCGGCGCCTGGGTGGCTCAGTCAGTTAAGCCTCTGCCTTTGGCTCAGGTTATGATCCCAAGGTCCTGGGATCCAGCACCTCATTGGGCTCTTTGCTTAGCAGGGAGCCTGCTTCTCCCTCTGCCTGCCATTCCTCCTGCTTGTGCTCTCTCTTTCTATTAAATAAATAAAAGCTTAAAAAAAAAAAAAGATGCATGGATGTGCCCATGACCCTATTTCTGAGTACAGTGCTGGGTGCAAAGGTACAGAAAGGAGATCCTGCTGGATATGGAGAAGCTTCCGAAGTTGAAGAAAGAACAGAACAGGCTGGGCGCCTGGGTGGTTCAGTGGGTTAAGCCTCTGCCTTCAGCTCAGGTCATGATCTCAGGGTCCTGGGATTGAGCCCCGCATGGGGCTCTCTGCTCAGCAGGGAGCCTGCTTCCCCCCTCTCTCTGCCTGCCTCTCTGCCTACTTGTGATCTCTCTCTGTCAAATAAATAAATAAAATCTTAAAAAAACAAAAACCAGAACAGGCTTCAAGAAGTGCCCCAGGGGTGATCCGAATGTTTATAGCACCCGAATGTTTATAGCAGCAATGTCTACAAACTATGGAAAGAACCTAGATGTCCATCAACAGACGAATGGATAAAGAAGATGTGGTATATATACACAATGGAATACTATGCAGCCATCAAAAGAAATGAAATCTTGCCATTTGCGACGACGTGGATGGAACTAGAGGGTATCATGCTTAGCGAAATAAGTCAATCGGAGAAAGACAACTATCATATGATCTCCCTGATATGAGGGAGAGGAGATGCAACATGGGGGGTTGAGGGGGTAGGAGAAGAGTAAATGAAACAAGATGGGATTGGGAGGGAGACAAACCATAAGTGACTCTTAATCTCACAAAACAAACTGAGGGTTGATGGGGGGAGGAGGGTTGGGAGAGGGGAGGTGGGGTTATGGATATTGGGGAGGGTATGTGCTATGGTGAGTGCTGTGAAGTGTGTAAACCTGGCGATTCGCAGACCTGTACCCCTGGGGATAAAAATATATGTTTATAAAAAATAAAAAAAAATTTAAAAGTTAAAAAAAAAAAAAAAAGAAGTGCCCCACGATGGGACACAGAAAACCTGCCGGTTTTGCCTCAAGACGGATCCACTCTTCTTCCAAGCAGAAGGATTCTCTTTCCAATCATTCAGTGAAAGATTAACATGGTTCATCTCTGCACCGAAACCTACACCCTGGGTTTACAAGTTAGGGCTTTGCACCCAACAGATATTCAACATATGATTCTTGAATAGAATTTCATGAACACCTGTCTTGTCTCATGATAGAGCTGTACCTGGTCCGCCGACCACAAGGGCCTCAAGGACCCTGCAGGAAACCGGCTAAGATCTTGGCTCCAGCCAGTAAGAGCGGTGAACAACACCAGCTCTGAGCCAGGCTGACCGAGTTCAAGCTCCGAGACCAACACTAGTCAGGTGACGCCGTGTCACTTAGCCTTTCTGTTCGTCGGTGTCCTCATTTGTAAAGCAGGATGATGAGGAGAACAAGCTTCTTGTGAGGATTAATGGGAACAACACACGTGAAGAGCTCAGCACGGGTCTTGCTTATACTAAGCACTCAGCAGGGTGTTCATTATTAACAATCCTCAGAGAAGGGCGAGCCTTCCAACAACAGCCCCAGGCTGCAGGAAGTAGGTAAAAAGTAGCCAGTCCATTCCACAGCCAGCCACAGCCTGGAGGAGACGAGGCCGCAGCAGGTAAGATTCCGGGAGAGAGGGAGCCTCGGAGAATCTGAGAGGAGGGAGCAGAACAGCCAAAGGAGCGGGGAAGAAAAGCTTGGAATTGGGGGGTGGGCAGTGGGGATTGAAGACGAGGTACAGGGAAATCCTGACCAGAGGTTGGAAACTGGAAATGAATGACTCGTCCCAGAAATGGGAGGAAGTCAGTTCAGCCTTCAAACCTCAGACATCCGATTCCTTCCCCATTTTTTAAATTGGGCTATGGGCCCACACCAGGTATGTGCTGAATATTGGCGTGTGTACAAATAAATATAGCACAGGTCTGTCATGAAGAAATGATTGCGGCAATAAACATAGGCCCTTGAAAATATAAATGGGGGGAAAAGAAGATGTGACACGTTTCTGTGGGAGCAGTCTCTGCTGGAATGTGATTGTCGGCTCTATAAATGAGCTAATACCATAACGCAACTGCACGTCAGTAAGGCCCGTGAGGGCTTTGCTCTGGAAAGCAGACCTGAGTTTTGCTCATCCCTCAATGAGAGCAATGCAGGGAGGGAGAGGCATGAATCAGATGCAGAGCAGCTTCCCAGTGATGTTTTTCCTGTTCCAGGCTACTCTCCCAGTATCACAGTGATTAATTATCCATCTCTGTAGTCCCTATTAGAAGCATCCTCCCAGGGAGAAAGCAATTGACCTTTAAAAAATGTAGCCCCTTGGGGCGCCTGGGTGGCTCAGTGGGTTAAGCCTCTGCCTTTGGCTCAGGTCATGATCTCAGGGTCCTGGGATCGAGGCCCGCATCGGGCTCTCTGCTCAGCGGGGAGCCTGCTTTCTCCTCTCTCTCTATGCCTGCCTCTCTGCATACTTGTGATCTCTCTCTCTCTGTTTCAAATAAATAAATACAATCTTTAAAAAAAAAAATGTAGCCCCTTCAGGGGCACCCAGGTGTCTCAGTCAGTTAAGCAGCTACCTTAGGCTCAGGTCATGATCCCAGGGTCCTGGGATCAAGCCCTTCATGGGGCTCCTGGCTGAGCGAGGAGCCTGCTTCTCCCCTGCATCTTTTGAAGGTTTAGACCTATGACTGTCCCCTCGGTGATGTTCTAAAAATGCTTCCTTGGGCAGTTCGGCCATGACTCATCCGGCATAGAATAGCATTTCAGGGAAGTTATTTTCTGTCTCCGAAACCAGGCTAATGGTCTAGTCGCTGTTGTAGGTTTCTCTTGCTGGGCTGATGGGACTTCATGTGGCCATCTTGGTGATGGAATCGGAGTTACGTCTGTGCACAAAACCTCTCCACTCTGTCGCCTGTCTCCATGTGGTGTGGCAGGAGAAGCTAAGGCAGAGGTTTCCCACTTGGTGCTGTGGAGGCCTGGGACATCCTCTCTGGGCCCTGAAATTTCTGATTCCCTTTCCTGCCGGAATGGGCAGCTGTCCTCAATAAACAAGGGCTGTCGCTGGCACCTGTGGGAGCAGGTGGCCCTGCGTCCTCCCTGGCATGCTCAGTCTTTGATTGAACACAGAAACAATTTGACTTGGAACGTGAAGAAGGGATTCCTTCCCAGGGGATTTGTTCACCTGGCAGCAAGTCTGGTTAGAAATTTACCTGCTGGCACAGAAAGAAAAGGACAGAGGAATTCTGTGGAAGCCATACAGTCAAACTGGGCAGCCCTCTCTGAATGAGGGCCTGAGGTTGAAGTCCACGTCCCATGAGCAGGAACAAGTAGGCCTATTATTGGATAAAAACAATTACCTGCATGCCAGGAGGCAGCATGCTGCTAGGGAATGGCCAGGGTTTTCTTGTGTCCCAGCCTTGTCCCTTCCCTGATAAGTGATCTTGAGCAAGTCACATCAACTCTCCAGGCTTCAGTTTTCTTACCTGTAGAAGAGAACTAATAAACACAAAAATAGTGTGTGGGGGAACGACTAAATTAGATCAGTCACGGAAAGTGCTCTGCAAAGTGTTTGACACATAGGAGGCTCCCTATTCTTGTGAGTTTCCTAAACCATTTCTCCTTTCCCTTTCCTGCTCACTCTTAGAAAAGCACAGAGAATGGGAAAATAAATAAAAAGTATGAAGAAAAAAAGGATAATCCAGGCAGGAAGGAACATGGAACTGGAAGGAAAAGTCTCAAAAGGAAAGTTTAGGACGTTCAGAAACGAAAACAATGGTGGTATTTTGTGTCCTAGTACATTCTATGGTGGGTAGCTATCTGTTTTTCCTATCTGCTCAGGGTCATTCCTTCTTGTGTTGGTTTTCTATTGCTGTGTAACAAATTACCTCCAAACCCAGCAGTCTAAAGCAATGCATATTCATTATCTCTCAGTGTCTATGGGTGAGGAATGTGAGTGTGGCTTCGCTAGAACATCCAGCTCAGAATCTCTCACAACTACAATCAAGCAGTTGGCCTGGGCTGCCCTCTACTCCAGTCTCAGGTGGGAAAGCATCCACTCCCAAGTCCACTTGGTGATTGCCAGCAGGACTCAGTCCCTTGTAGGCTCTTTGCCAGAGGGGAACCCTCAGTTCCTTGCCACATGAGTCTTTCCGCAGGGCAACTTACCTCATGGGAGCTGGCTACACCAGAGTGAGTAAGAAAAAAGGAAGGGGCAGGGGTCCCAGACTTTGGTTATGCAATATCAGAAGGGATAGCCCATCACTTTTGCCATATTCTGTTCATTCTAGGTCAAGCTCACAGTCCAGGGAAGGGAAGGGGATTATAGGCCTGGATACAGGAGGAGGTAGGGATCATCTAGGACTGTCTTAGATGGCTTATTACCTCACTGCTCTTCTGATAACAGCAACCCTCCTTCCTCTATAAAACCACAGATGATTCTGGTAGGGCTGCTCTCCATAATACCTGCCATCCCCTCCCCACCCCCACATGGGGATAGCATGAGACCCAGGTCTGGTCAGTCATCCTAACACATCCAAATGGTCACAGTGCTTGGGCCAAGAAGTATCCATGTGACCCAAGTTTGGCCAATCAGTCTTTCTCTGGGATTGATGTACACTGAAACAAGGAGACTGAAGTTCTCTTTTATCTAAAATCACTAGCATGAAATTATATAGCCTGGGGTTTCCTGTGGCCATAACTTCTACTAGCCATATAAAGGATTTCTAACTATAATAAGAACAACTGAAGCCAGGACATTTTGAAGTAGAGACAAAAGATTTGAGGTTAAAAAGAGAGCTCAAATCAACCAGTGACATTTAAAAAAAAAAAAAATTCCCTGAAGCTAGCCCCACACCTGAAAGCTAATATATTTCTCTTTTTCACTTGAGATAGCTTAAATTGTGTTGTTTCTTGAAGCAAAAAGAATCTTGGTTAACTCAACCCCAGTTTTTGCATCTGTAAATCAAGAAGCTGAACTAAATGATCTCCCCATTTTTTCTCCTGTATTTTGAGTTCTAAGATTCAAACTTAAATGACCTGATCCTTTACTAAGAAATAGATTGTTTAAAAGTGGAGAAGGAGCAGGAGGAGCAGCCTGGAGGAAGAAGAGTACATAAGAGGGGACCAGGGGCACTCCTGTGACCAATGGGAGCCACAGACCAAGTCTGCCTTCTTCACAATGTGGGCAAGGCTCCAAGTTTTAACTCAGAGCTTTAAGAATACCACCGAAAAGGACTCATGCCTCTAGTGATCCAGGGTGAGACCCAGACATATGCCTCTTTCACATGCTTCTGGAGCTGTGATAACATGGTGTAAGGGCCATGGGCTTTATTACCTGATTTACAGAGTGCTCACTATATAATGTCTCACATCCCAGCTCCTTGACTTACTAGGTTTGTAACCTTAGGCAAGTGACTTAACTTTCCATAAGACTCTGTTTCCTCATCTGAAAAATGGGCATAATTTAAACAAGAAAGAAATTTAAACAATTTCTTTCTCACAGGGATGTTGTGAGCATTCCATATCCATCAATGCCAGTAAAGCACCAAGCACAGTATTTAACATGGCTGTTCTTAAAAAACTTCTGCCTTGCCTTTTACATCCAGCTCAAATGTCAACTTTTCCACAAACCTTCCCCAACTGCCCTCCACCTCCTCAGTACTCCCACAGCACTTCACCACTCCCTGTCTTTCTAGCCCTAAACACCACATTACGTTTCCCTGCTCACACACTGATCACTCCTGGCACACCATACCTTAGTTATCTTTGGGTTCCTGAAGGCTAGATCAATGCCAAGCACATAGTGGGAACTCAACAAATCCAAGTGGGTTGATCGACATCCACTCAATCCAGGATTGAGTCTCTCAAGAAGAGGAACAGACAGGCTGATTAGTATATGACCACACCTTTTGGTTTCACCGCCTCATTGGGCATGAAGGGTTTTTGTCAAGCGAAACTCTGATGTGTGTTTGTAAAAGCGCTTCTCAAATGAAACCACCAATTGCTCAAGTTAAAAGTAACAATTCCTTACAACTAAGAGGCCAGCCCATCAGTCCCTGGTGTGGAGCCCAGTGTTAACGGGTGCGGTGCTGCTGGTTTGGAAGCTGACCAAAGAGACAGTGAGTAAACACGACGGTTGCCTGGGTGCATAAGCAAAAAACCAGTGTCTCAGCGCCTCATCCCGGAGACACTCCAGCTACTGCATAGGTGACACCCACAAGTGGTTACTTGTCAGCTCCTGTCAAGTGCAGCAGCAAGGGCCAGCTATCCCCAAGGTGCAGATATTAAGGACAAAACCAGAGTAACAGCAATTTTTATCGTGTGTGTGTTTGGGAGTGTTCAGAAAAAGCCACACAGGCACCCCAGAAAATGATTTTTCTGAGAGTAGAGGACAAGGGTCCGTGTTGAAGGGAGAAGGATTGCTCTACTTTTGACACCATATTCTTTTGTCCACCTAGAGGCTGGGGGGACTAGAAGGGACATTTTGTTGGAAGCACCCACCCACCCGAGCACAGAAATGCCCTCTAGAGAACAGTCTGCTATGCTACATGGGCCTGACTGTGTGGCACCTGATTTCTCATTAGCGCAAATCCCAGGGAAGCAGTCCAAAGTACTTTTGGAACTGTAAGGAAAGTAGGGGAGGAAATGAGAAACTTGCCTGGCTGGGGTGGCATAAATAATGGGATAAACCATTTTAAATACAATTTCTATTCCCCTATGTTGACTGGAATTCAATTTGAGGGCTTACAGGATTGCGGGGGAGGGGGGTGGCATGGGTCTCATATCACAGGTCAGGAGTGCAGTAAAACTCATTCCCAATTCCTCTTCCCCATCTGTTTGTTTCTATTCATTCCCTCATTCATCTATTCATACCCTGCCTGGTTCCTGAAAGCAAGGCAGTCTCACCCTCTATAAGCACTGAGGAGATATCAGTGGTTTTTGAACAGGGGAACTCCATAATCACATATGACTTTTAGATCATCTGGAATCAGTGTTGAGAATGGAATTTGAGGAGACAGAGGCTAAGAGCCATCCACGTGAGTCCTCACTAGTAGCTGTGGAGGGGAGAGGACAGAGATTATTTAAGAGATAGAATCATCAGGATCCTTTGTTGGCCCAATATAGATGGCAGAGAGAGTAGAAAATAGAAAGTTTCTTGTTTAGATGACTTTGTGACCACTGACAGTAAAAAAGCAGATTGACAATACGGGAGGGGGACCAGCTTTGGAGATGGGGAGATAGCTCAAGGAACTGCCCTAGTGCCAAGTACCACCAAATGATGTGTCCATTACCAGTATAGGGGACAGATAACATCGTTCCTGGGGGCCAGTCATGACTCCGGCAGTCCGTTGATCATTTAGTATTGCTCTGTCCTCCATCCACAGCTTGTCTTTCATGTTCTACCGGCATGGTCACTATGGGCACTAGAGAAACTTTGAGAGAGTGAAGGACTAGAACAGTACTTCAAGCCTAGATCCACCTTCAAAGACCCAACCAGAAGGCCTCTCTTACTGAGAGTAAGCCACATGGGGTACCACTTTCACATAGAAATATCTGGAGACTGGACAGAAATCAGCACATCGTGGAAAAGTGAGTACAGGAGGGTAGATAATGTGACTGTTGTGATTTTTCTCATAGTGCCTTCTTTAGTGCCTACCCAAATCTGACCTCCTAGACTGAAGGATGGACAGGAGAGAGAAGTCCTTTCAAATTAGCCTAGTTATCTCTCTTTTGCCCAAAACTCCCTCTTCCCATCTCAGAGCCTCTGCTGTTTCTTGCATGTCCCCAGAATGCCTTCCCTTTCCACAATGGACAAATCTATAGGCGGGCCAGCTTCCTGAGCAGAAGGATTGCTATCTCTTAGAGCAGTAATACCTCTGGATTTGGTAGGCTGGCTGTTTGTAGTACAAAAAGAATACTGTTGTTCAGGTTGGGAATTTTTTGTGTATTGCTTATTTATTCTCATCTTGTTTTTAAATACACCTTTGAGGCATTTTGCAGTATAACTCCCCCCCGCCCCACCCCCCCACCAAATAAGTACAGAAGGACTGGGGGATGTTTCGCTTGGCCTAGAGAACCTACAGAGCAAATGTAGAGGCTCCCCCTGCTGGCTGGTTTTGCTCCTGCAGCCCTGTGTCCGCTAGCCTTGTAGAAGTCGTGTGTCTCTAGCCTTGGGGAAGTCCTTTGTCTCCTCAAAGGGGAGAAGGAATCACCTACCTTCAGAGGACACCCTTGTCTTCACAAACAAGGCTTGGTGTCCCTAGTAGACTGACTGTGTTTAAAAATCTTTCCATCCCGGGGTACATGGGTGGCTTAGTTGGTTGGATGTCGGCCTTTGGCTGGAGTTGTGGTCTCTGGGCGTCCTGGGATGGGGCCCTGTGATGGGGATCCCTGCTTGCCCCTCTTCTCTGCCCCTCCTCCCACTTGTGCACTCTCTTGTGCTCCCTCACTCTCTCTCAAATACATAAAAATAAAAATTTAAAAAATTCTTTCCATCCCTTTCTGCCCTTCTCTTTCACTGGCTCTTGCACAAATATTCAATTCGGGGTCTTATAGTTCCTTTGTGGAACATATATCGGGTCCTGAGTCTGAGCCAGCCCTTTGCTAGCAGCGGGAACACTAAGGTGAATGCGACCCACTCCCTCCGTGCCTTTAGGAGTCCCCCATTAGCAGAACTGCCCTCTTTCCATACTAAAGCCCCAGCCACCCCACGTTGGGAACACTCAGATGGAAGGGGCTCCCCACCCAAGGGCCCAGATAGATAACATCTGTCTAGGATGTTCAGGAAATAGGAGTATTTTATCAGCAGTTAACTTCGAGGTTATAGGGGCTGGGGGTGTGCTCTGCTTCACCCAGGGGGAACCTCCTCTTTGAGGGCTTCCCTGCCTGGGTGAAGGGGAGGGCTGGAGCAGTGGTCCTCAACCTGTGATTCCCACACTAGGGGCAGCAGCATCACCTGGGAACTTGCTAGAAATGTAAATTCTCAGGACCCACCCCAGTCCTACTGAAAGGCAACTGGCAGAATGAGACCCACAGTCCCATCCAGGAGATTCCATTGAGCCCTCAAGTTTGAGACTCTCAAGTTTGACATGGCCACATCTGGCAGCTCTGCCTGCTAGCTTGGCTTCATGAGATACGGCCCCCTCCTGCCTCCTCTCAGCCTCAGAACCACACTTCAGAGGTCCCTGCTGCATACCCTTTCCCTCACAAATGAGAACAGTGAGGCAGGTGGATGTGTGGCTTGCCAGAGGCCATCTTGTCAGGGAATCTTCCCCCAGGCCTCCCAAATTACCAGAGAGGAAAAGGGAGGCCAGCAAAAATGACTATCCGGTGTCCCTCAGACCCAGCTGCTCATGGTGGTCTTCCTCTCCCAGGCCTAGCCGGGTACCTAGGAACCCTGGGCCCAGGCACAGGCTATGTGGCACCCCACCTTGTCCCCCTCTTCTCTCCTCTGGGGTGACATTGCAGTCAGCTTTTTCCTCTTTGATCACACTGGTCCTGCCTGCCACTCACTCAGAGATGAACACAAAGGGCCCAGCTGTGAGAAGATCACAACAGGATTTGGTTTTGTTTTTATCAATCCGCAGCAGCTAAAACTCTGTGCCAATCATAGAGAGATGGGAAGTCACTAGAAAGACAGGAAATGTTTGAGGATGGAAATGCATCCCCCTTAGCCTGTTCATATGGCACAGATGTCTTTTCAGATAAGTGCCAGGGTCCTTTGGGCAGACTGGCATGAGCAGAATGCTCTGCCCTCCTCGCCCCACAATAGTCACAGGTGTTGATTTTTCTAGAAGGGAAGTGGTGGCAGGGAGAGAAGAATGCATCTTTGTTAATGTTAGTATCTTTGTTGGTATCGTCAGAAGCATAAGGTCACTAAGGGGAGGTTGAGCTTTTAAGATGCAACTTTCTCTCCAGGAACAGAAAGATTATCAGCCCCCTTTTCTGAGCACTGTCTGCGTGGGTCTGCGCTCAGCCCTAGACAGTCTTCCTGTTCCTCCCCACCTGTTACGGCCTCTGCAACAGGTCCCTTGTTCCTTTGTTTCAAAACACCACCACATACACACTTCCATCGCTTGACCAGTGGGCTGGGCAGGGAGTGGAAAGAATTGTATACAAAGGAAAAGTTATTGTTTCTCACCAAGTGTGGAGAAGTCATTTTCACAGGGTGCTCTAATTGGACATTGCAGGATTGAGGAAGCGCTGGGGAAATCATCAGTTAATAGGACAACCCTTTCTCACACTTGCAGTGGGAGCTCCTCTTCCTCCAGCCCTCTTGGTAGGTGGGCTTTACAGAAAACCCTGTTCCGTTCAGAGGGGTTTCAGAAGGTATTCGTAGCCTAGCTGGACTTTGGGACTAGAATTAAGAGGAATTTGTAGCTATATGGTAAGGGCAGCTCAGGGAATAAAAGTCTTGTGAATCACTCACACACACTTACACACCTACAGCTGATTCTGTTTTGTTTTCTGGATATCCCACTTCATTCCAAGATAGTGGCCCATCTTATTTCTTAACCTCGGGAGCACTTGCTAGGTGGAAAGCTGATTTTTCTAGAAGATGAACTCTTTTCCAGGCTTAAATGAAAGTTTATTCTCATTGAGGATATTATTCTGGAAGTGGGCAGTGTCTGGGCAAGAGACATGGATTGAGCTGAAGGAGGAGGAAGATTCATGGGTTCATTTGTGGATTGGGACCGACTCTCTGTGCCCTGTTCATGCCCCAGGGATACAGCAGGGCCTCTAGGAGGAATGAGCCATCCAGGGAGGCTAGAGCTAGGTCTGGGGACTACCCAGTCCACACAAAGAGAGTGTCATGGTTAACAGAAATAAGATGACCTGGATTTGAACCCAGGCTCTGCCACTTGCTGGACATGAGATGTGGGATAGCTACTTCCCTTTGTGTGTCTCAGTTTTCTCACCTGTAAAAAGCATTTATTGAGCTATATGCCATCTACTGTCCTAGGGGCTTGAAAGACAGGAGTAAACAAAATAAAGATCCTTATGTATGGTGTAAGAGAAAGGTCAAGTTTCATTCTTCTATACATAGCTGTCCAATTTTCCCAGCACCATTTATTGAAGAGATTGTCTTTTTTCCACTGTACATTTTTTCTGCTTTGTCAAAGATTAGTTGACCATAGAGTTGCGGGTCGATTTCTAGAGTCTCCATTCTGTTCCACTGGTCTATGTGTCTGTTTTTGTGCCAGTACCATACTGTCTTGGTGATCACAGCTTTGTAGTAAGGCTTGAAATCAGGCAATGTGATGCCCCCAGTTTTGTTTTTCTTTTTCAACATTTCCTTAGCAATTTGGGGTCTCTTCTGGTTCCACACAAATTTTAGGATTGTTTGTTCCAGCATTTTGAAAAATGCTGGTAGAGTTTTGATCAGGATTGCGTTGAAAGTATAGATTGCTCTAGGCAGTAGAGCATTTTAAAATGTTTATTCTTCCAATCCATGAGCATGGACTACTTTTCCATCTGTTTGTGTCTTCTTCAATTTCTTTCATGAGTATTCTGTAGTTCTTCGAGTACAGATCCTTTACCTCTTTGGTTAGGTTTATTCCCAGCTATCTTATGGTTCTTGGTGCTATAGTAAATGGAATCGATTCTCTAATTTCCCTTTCTATATTTTCATTGTTAGTGTATAAGAAAGCAACTGATTTCTGCACATCGATTTTGTCCTGCCACATCACTGAATTGCTGTATGAGTTCTAGTAGTTTGGGGGTGGAGTTGTTTGGGTCTTCCATGTAAAGTTTCGTGTCATCTAGGAAGAGAGAGAGTTTGACTTCTTCACTGCCAATTTGAATATCTTTTATTTCTTTTTGTTGTCTGATTGCTGTTGCTAGGACTTCTAGTACTATGTTGAACAAGAGTGGTGAGAGTGGGCATCCTTGTTGTGCTCCTGATCTCAACGGGAAGGCTGTCAGCTTTTCCCCATTGGGGATGATATTCGCTGTGGGTTTTTCATAGATAGATTTTATGAAGTTCAGGAATATTCCTTCTATCCCTAGACTTTGAAGCGTTTTAATCAGGAACGGATGCTGTATCTTTGTCAAATGCTTTTTCTGCATCAATTGAGAGGACCATGTGGTTCTTCTCTCTTCTCTTATTGATTTGTGCTATTACACCGATTGATTTGCAAATGTTGAACCCATCCTTGTGGAGCTTACCTTCTAGTAGGGGAGGCAGACAGTATATATATATTAATATATACATCATACAGCATAGTATATTAGAAGAAAGTTATCTGGGAACAAAAGTACCACAAAGGAACAAGATGGGTGGCTGTAGGGGGTGAAGCCCAGATACAGGCAGTCAGACTAGGCCTCACAGGGAAGGCAACAATTGAGCAAAGACTTGGAAGAGACCAGGGAGAACCGTGAGTCATCTGAGAAAAGAATATTCTAGACCGAAGAGTAGCTGCATATGAAATTATTCATGTGAAGCACTACTGAGTCCCTGGCACTTGAGTAACATTCCATAAACACGAGCTGTTATTATTATTTTGATGCCCAAGTGTGGCCCAGCATCTCCCTGACACTAGGTTACCATGTGGGCGTGGAAAAGGAGCATCTCCACAGTTACCAGCACGCCCTGAACTGGGACAAGCAACGGCAGGGTTCAAAAGAACAAAATGTGCCAGCAAGGATTCTGCTGTATCTAGTGTCTGGAGATACTAGAAGTTGCGTAGGTAGGAGGGGCTCTGCCAGCAGGGGCGGGGGGATAGCCTTAGTCAGAGGGGTCAGTGGCGTCGAGGTAAGGAACAAAGGCAAAAGATACAATTAAATTTCCTTATAACCTGCAACCCATGGACAAATACTGGAGGCAGGCAAAGTAGGCTATTCCTCCAGGAAACTCCTATCTGTCTTAATGTCAATGGTTTGCTAGGGGGGAAACTTAGCTTGGCAATAGCCACGTCTCCAGGATCCTATGAGTCTTAACCATATTCAAGCTCTTTTGGAAATGGCCCTTAATCCTTACTTCCCTGAACTCCACAGTATATAATCGGTTGCTCCTCACAATCCAGGGGCAGCCCTTTCTGCCCAAGGGTCCTGTCCCTGTGCATTAACAAAACCACCTTTTTGCACTGAAGACGTCTCAAGAATTCTTTCTGGGGCTCCAAATCCCAACATTTCCTACATCAGTGACAAGGCAGAGCGGCATGTGACTCTGGGGAAACAAGTTCACCTACAGTCAAAAATGTTTGGGCTCCATAGACTGAGGGCCTTAATTGTGTTAGAATTCTATAAAGTGTTGAAATCCTGGAAAAGGCTTTAGTGCTTTTCTAACCTGACCCACTCCTTTTTTTTTTTTTTTTAGATTTTATTTATTTATTTGACAGACAGAGATCACAAGTAGGCAGAGAGGCAGGCAGATAGAGAGAGAGAGAGAGGGAAGCAGGCTCCCTGCTGAGCAGAAAGCCCGATGTGGGGCTCGATCCCAGGACCCTGGGATCATGACCCGAGCCAAAGGCAGAGACTTTAACCCACTGAGCCATCCAGGTGCCCCCTGACCCACTCCTTTTTATAAGCAAAGGAACTGAGACTAGGAATCATGAAACAACTTACCCAAAGTTACATTCAACTTATCAGGAATCTTTCATTCACAGTGACAGAAAGCCAACTCAAACCCAACTCAAACCCAGCTCAAACCAAAAGGGAAGAAGACACTGACTCCTATAACTGGAAAGACCAGGACGGGTCCACACACCAGAATCTAGACAGAGATTTAGGAATGAAATCCAGGATTTATAATAGAGACAAGATGAAAAGCAGACTGTTGTCCCAGTATTCAGGGAAGACAAAGGCACCCATGAGGCTCACTGAAATATACAAGACTTTTCTTAAAACGCATTGTGGTCTATTTCCCAGAACAAAATAAATCAAACATCTACTCTGGGAGGCAGAGGATTGCTTGCAACCCTAAATGGCACTTTTCTCCAAGGATAGCTCCATAAGAGTCTAAAAGGGAGGTTGTGAATTTGTGGCCCTTGAAACGAATCAAATCTCCAGATGTGCTTGGTCTGATTCACATAGTTAGGGTGTTTTGTTTTGTTTTTTCCTTATTTTTTTTTTAATTTATTTTTAGCGTAGGAGTATTCATTGTTTTTGCACCACACCCAGTGCTCCATGCAATCCGTGCCCTCTCCAATACCCACCACCTGGTTCCCCCAACCTCCCACCCACCCCCCCGCCCCTTCAAAACCCTCAGATTGTTTTTCAGAGTGTTAGGGTGTTTTTTAAAAAACATTTACTTAACACATAACTTTGACCACTATTTGCCAGGTATTGTTCTAGGCACTTGGCGTACAAAAGCCAGCAAATTAAGACAAACAATTCTTGTCCTCATATACCTTGAGTATGGTGGTAGGAAATGGGCAGAACAATCAGTAAGTTTTTTAAATTATTATTTATTTAGAAGGTGATAAATAGTATGGAGGAGGAGAAAAAAAAAAATGGAAAAGTGGAGAGAGCACAAGTGTGAGGAAGAGGGTGTTGCAATTTTAAGGAGGGTAGTCAGAAAAGGCTTTGATAAGATGATGACATTTGGACAAAGACCTGAAGAGAAGAGGGACCCGGTCTTGCAGTTGTCTAAGAGGAAGATCATTCCAGAAGGACCAGCCATTGCAGAGAACTTGAAGCAGAGGCATATCTATGATGTTTAGGAAATATCAAGGGTGTCTGTTTTTGGTTTTGACTTCATTTTGTTTTGAATCCATATGAGCTGCCAACATTTAAATTTTGAGGGAGTTCACATTAATCCAGATTTCCAACTTCCCTCAAAAAAAGAAAAATTCAGTTAAGACCTAGCAATGCTGGTCCCAAAATATTTCCTAAGAGAACGAGCTAGATCTGCGCCCTGCTCTTCTATAATGGCATAAGCACCTCCAGTTCAACACAGTACCCCTCCCACTCCCAGGTCACGGACAGCTACTTTATTCATTTTAATTGTATGCTAGTCAGGCCCCTTGCAAGGATTTAGACCCCTGTAGTCTGCATATTAGGTTAGGCTAGGCTGTAATCATAAATAAACCCTGACTTCTCGGTGGCTTAATTTCACAGATTTTTTTGTTTGTTTGTTTGTTTGTTCAGACAAAATTCAGCAGGGTGGGGTTATTCTTCTAGGCTTCTGTCCTCCATGTACTGACTCCAGGATCCAGATCATTTACATCTTGTGGCTCTACCATTTCAACGTATCAGTTTCCCAGTCACCACGGACAGGAAAGAGAGAGCATGGAGGGGACACACTTGCCCTTAAATACTTCCCACTGGAAATGAGACACATCACTCCTGCTCATACTTTATTGGCTAGAACTAGTCACATGGCCTTGCTACGAGCCAGGGAAGCTGAGAAGTGTAGCCTTCAGTGTTCAGGGAAGGAGAAAGAACTGGATAGAGGTAAGAAGTATCAGTCTCTTCCCTACCACTGTTTAAAACTGTCTAAAGGGGCACCTGGGTGGCTCAGTTGTTAAGCGTCTGACTCTTGGTTTCAGCTCAGGTTGTGGCCACGGGGTCATGGGATCCCACCCTACATCGGGCTCTCTGTTGGTCAGAAAGTCTGCTTGAGATTCTCCTCCTCTGCCCTTCCCCCAACTCATACACGCACATGTTCTCTTTGTCTCTAAAAGAGATAGATAAATCTTTAAAAAAAGAAGAAGAAGAAGAAGAAAAGAAAAACACACTGTGTTTTAAAACTGAATATAGGGGCGCCTGGGTGGCTCAGTGGGTTAAAGCCTCTGCCTTCGGCTCAGGTCATGATCCCAGCGTGCTGGGATAGAGCCCCACATCGGGGCTCTCTGCTCCGCAGGGAACCTGCTTCCTCCTCTCTCTCTCTGCCTGCCTCTCTGCCTACTTGTGATCTCTGTCTGTCAAATAAATAAATAAAATCTTAAAAAAAAAAAAAAAAGATCCTCTCTCTCCCTCTTACCCTTCTCCCAACTTGTGCATGCTCTCTCTTTCTCTCTGAAATAAATAAATAAATAAAATCTTTAAAAAAAAAAAAAAACTGAATATAGTCCCAGTCAAAACCACCTGGTTATATCTACATGATGTGATGTCACTGAGAATTTTCTGGAGAGCTGAGCTAGCCAGCCAGATGGCTGATTAATCTAAGTAATCTTTGGTAAATTATACATGACACAGAGGTGAAGTGCATGAGCTCTGGAATCAGAGAGCCTCTCGAAATTATGGCTCAAATATTTCCAACAGTGTGTCTTTTAACCTCGCTACACCTGTTTCCTCATCTTTAACTTGCAGATGGTCAGAGAACTTGCCACATAAGGTTAATGTGAAGATTAAAAGGTATTACACATACAAAGTGCTTTGAAGAGTATTTAGTAAGTATTCATCAAGTCTTCAATAAAAGTTGGTATTATTATTATTATGAGATTTTTGGAGATATTTTTCAATTTTATGTTGTGAAGTATTCGAGACTGGTAAGTTACAAAAGTAGTACAAAGAATTTCCATATACTTTTCTCAATTTCCCCAAGTGTTAATATATTATCACACTTTATTGTTTTCAGCCTCTCTCTACACACATGCAGTTCTTTCTGAAATATATGAGAGGAAATCACAAACAGGATACCCAAAGATCTCTAAATATCTCATTGTGTATTTTCTAAAAAAAAAAAAAAAAAACAAGGAATTTTCATACATAACCATGGTGTAATTGCCAAAATAAAAAAAACTGGCATTGAAACAATAATATGTAATCTACGAGCCTTATTCAGATTTTGCCAGTTGACCCACTAAAGTCCTTTCTCTCCAGGATTAGACTCCCAACCATATGTCGTGTTTAGTTGTCATGTTTCTTTAATCACTTCTAATCTGAGACTGTTCTTTCATGACCTTGACATGTTTTAAGAATACAGGCTAGCTCTTTTGCAGAATATGCCTCAGTTTGGGTTTGTCTAATGTTTCTTCATGATTAGATCTGAGGTTATGCATTTGTGTCAGGAAGATTCCAGATGCCATGGAATAGTCTTCTCAGAGCCTCATGTCAAGAGGCACATGATGCCTTTTTGTCCCATTCATGATGGCGATTCCTTTGATCCCTTGGTTAAAGTGGTATCTGCCAGTTTTCTCCATTGTAAAATGACTAATTTTAGCTTTGTAGTAAGTATTTTATGGGGGGATACTTTGAGACTGTATTCATATCTTGTTTCTCATCCTACTTTTGCCCATTAATTCTTAGCTTTTCTTAGGGCACCTGGCTGGCTCAGTGGGAAAGAGCATTTGACTCTTGATCTCAGGGTTGTGAGTTTGAGCCCCACTTTGGGGGTAGAGATTACTAAACTAAATAAACTTAAAACAAATTTTTTTAGCTGTCCTTGATGAATCTTGCCTGAAGCAGTTACTACTGTGATGGTGGGCAAATAGTAATTTTCTAATGCTGGCTTTCCTTCTACATTCCTCATGTGTTATCATTATACATCAGTGCATCTCAAGCCTCTCAAAGAACTGGGCCCTCTGGTATAAGACTACAAAATGAGCCATTAAATTAAAGATCGTGAACAATGAAAGAATGTGTCAATATCCAGGGAATTGTGGAACGTGCACTGTTGTTTCTTTTTTTTTTCCCTTTTAAATTTATTTTATTCCACAGTATGATTTCATCATAAGAATTTTTTTAATTTTTATTTTATTTTTTTTAATTTTATTTTTAATAAACATATAATATATTTTTATCCCCAGGGGTACAGGTGTGTGAATCACCAGGTTTACACACTTCATAGCACTCACCATAGCACATACCCTCCCCAATGTCCATAACCCCACCCCCCCTCTCCCAACCCCCCTCCCCCCCATCAACCCTCAGTTTGTTTTGTGAGATTAAGAGTCACTTATGGTTTGTCTCCCTCCCAATCCCATCTTGTTTCATTTACTCTTCTCCTACCCCCTTAACCCCCCATGTTGCATCTCCTCTCCCTCATATCAGGGAGATCATATGATAGTTGTCTTTCTCCGATTGACTTATTTCGCTAAGCATGATACCCTCTAGTTCCATCCACGTCGTCGCAAATGGCAAGATTTCATTTCTTTTGATGGCTGCATGGTATTCCATTGTGTATATATACCACATCTTCTTTATCCATTCGTCTGTTGATGGATATCTAGGTTCTTTCCATAGTTTGGCTATTGTAGACATTGCTGCTATAAACATTCGGGGGTGCACTGTTGTTTCTATAGGAATTTGTAATCTCCAGCATGAATGACTGTGGCCACCATCACCACCCACAGCCTTCCAAACTGGTGAATTAGGGTGGGGTAGCTTGGTGCATGTTTGCACATCTTTCAAATTATCCACGATAAACTGTGCTTCCTAGGACCTAGTATCCTCTTGGTCACATCGGAGGAGGAAGGTGCTTCACCAGGCTTTCGGAGAGCATGGGAATGAAAGAGAAATCAAGGGTGGATGTACTGAGAGAATCAGTATGAAGGGGAACTTGGGGTGTTTTGACTATTACAGGTCATGCGACAGATGAACCAGTAAAAGAGGAAGACCAGAGAGGGAGGAATAGCACGGTGTTATGGAAACCATGGTAAGAATCCGAAGAAAGAGAAAGTATCCAAGGTTATCTTCCACTTCTGAGTATAGTGTTGGATTTGGAGTGACGTGGGTGCTTTTGATTAGAAACACTCGGGCTGAACATTGTCAATATGCCTGACTCCATAAAGTAAGAAAGATTGAAAGATTTAACATTTGATATTTATTATGTATTATATATTATTATGTATTGTATATTATATATTCTATATTATTTATTTTATATAGATATAGATATTTGATGTGAGCCCTGGGGTGTCTGTCCAACTCCTTTCCCTAAAACAAAAGTCATATGGCCAGTCCTCTGTCCAAACAACCCCGTGCCCAAGTCCACCTGGATGTACAGGGCCTGCCATTAGGGCTCTGACAACAGGGTCTAGGAGGCAACTCTGCTCCCTCCAGCCTCCATGAAAAGGAACCAAGCCCAAGGTCCTGGTATGTCTGACTCAACTTTACCTCAGTAATGGCAGCTTGCAAAAACTGCACCTCCCCTCTGCAATCTCATTTACCTTCTTCTCCCTCTCCAACCCCCACTGCCTCCCTTTCCTACCATGACCCACAGTCAGGAGTATCAAGGGTTACAGAAATCAGCAGCATGAGGTCATAGGGTGTGGTGTTTAAGCAGTGCATTGATGACCTTTGAGAGACCAGTTTTAATAAAAATTGCAATCATTCCAGATAAATCGGCTATAGCTACACTTTCCAGAAAGATAGGTTAGCTAGCAATCTGACAGGAAAGCATAACTGTGGTGTAGGTTTTGCAGTCAACACAACAGGACCTGCTTTGAGAAGCTAGAGGAGAACAAGAACTTGAAGATGCCAGCAAGAGGGTGATAATGAACATTGGGGATTAAGTGGAGAATCACTGGTAAAAGACCCCCAGGAAAGGCTAGCTTTGGGGTGAAAAATAGGATGTGGCTTCTCTGGAAATAGAAAGAATGAAGGGGGTGAGACAAAGGATGGATGGTGATGCAGACAAAACTGAAAGAGTACAGAGAAGAGCTGAGGCCTTGAACTTCTCAGTAAATTAGGGGTAGAGTTCATCTGTGGCAGTAGAGGGAGGTCAGAAGTTTTTTTAAGGAGAATGAGAATATGGAACAGCTGCCTCGAAGAATACAATAGAAAGTTAAGAGGACTAAAAGCTGTTCTGACAACAAAATGACTCATGAATCTGAAAAACAAACATACCTGGATAATGTGTTGGGTAGAGATTGACTTTCTCCAGAAAAGTCTTTACGGGTCTCTGCTGATTGTAGTGCTTGTGGGATCATCTATCGAATGTCTAAGTCTGATAGGAATCCCTGACAGACTAACCAGTGGCTGAAATAACTATTAGCATGTACTTCTCAATACTTAGAGAAATGAAATTTTCCACTCACTGTAAGCTCTTAAAATCCTAATTATCCTCTTGGAGGGTAGCCCTCTGAATTTCAGAAGCTAGCTCCTTTACAAAAGAAGGAAATCCCACATAAACGTGCGTGCGCGTGCACACGCGCGCACACGCGCGCACACACACACACACACATACACACACACACACACGAGTACCCATTCATATACACCATGAATAAAATAAATCGATCTTCATTTCCTCTTCCAGTAAGATACTCTAAGTCACTCCTTGACACATTGACTTTCTGGTAATCTCATCATTGATCATTCTAAACACAGTAAGCTTTCTACTCACTCCAGTGACAGCCAGCAGCAGGTTTTGGTTAGAAGATGCATTTATGTCAATTCTGGAGAACACTTATTCCTACTCCCACTGTATCCCATACCAAACAGTGGCCAATTATGGATGAAAGGCCAGTTTCTTTCCTCCTGAGCTTTTGTGGAGAGACTAAGAAAATCATTTCCTAGAGAAATGAAGGCTGAGAGCCTTGGTGGGGAAGGAGACAGCTCTCCAGAGAGGGATAGGGAAAGTTGGCAGAGAGAAAGATGTAAGAGACTGAAACAAGGTATTGAATGTTGACAGCACTTTCTTCCGAGCCCTAAAGGGGTTCTTTGTGGGCTCTAGCTTTCAGATAAAGGCAGCTTGCAGGAAGCGGTGAGAAGAGTTGTCCTCACTTGGTCCCGAGCAAAAAGAGTGAGTAATGCCACCTAGGAAACCCCAGGTCAAACAGAAGCCCCATGGCACGTTGCCCAAAGCAGAACCCAAGAACAGAGTGGACATAGGAGGAGGTTTGGGAAGCAGAGCCAAGCTTCAACCAAAGGTGATCAATGACAGAAGGAAAGAGAATAAGTCTCCTGTGAAGTTATGCCTGCAGAGAAAATGGAATTAAGAGTTAAAATAATAATAATAAATAGCATCAAGAGACTCAAATATACTCTACAAAATTGAGAATTTGCGACATTTTGTTACTTGAGGGCTTGTGTTAGACTGTAGTTAGATGAGTAGTTTAGCATATAGATCATATAATATATAGTTTAGCATATGCAGATCATATCATTTTATATATCACTATAATTATTGGAGTTACTTTGCTCTTTGCAAAATATGCCTTCTAGGAAATTACCATCTCCCCAAATAAATGATGACTGAAAAAGTGATTGTGTTGCAAGGGAAAGTAACTGTAAAGTCAAATGCTTTAGAAAAGTCAGGCTTGGGTGAGGAGGTGGGCGAGTGTATTTACCTTTAGAAGTTATGCTAGAAAATGCTGCAAGTGTGCATTATGAACCAATGAGTAGTCAAAAAGAGAAGAAACCAACAGGGCTATGTGAATGAGGGACACCATAGGAACATAGTTCTATACAGTAAGAGAGTACAAATAATATGAAGTTAAAGGAGTAGAATGGAGTTTCCCCTGGAGATAAAAGTAAACAATTGAGTTGAAAAACAACCAGACAGGTGATGTATTGTGTTCTTTCCCACAGCTGGCTGTTCTTTAATTGTGCTGTTTATCTCCTAAGAACGCTTGAGTGGTCGCAAAGCAAACTTCTGAGTTGAGAACTGAGGTCTCAACTCAAGCACAATCCATTACCAGCTTCCCTATGGTGGTAACTCCTTGGCGCAGAATTTAAAATCCTCCATAAATTGGTCTCAGCCCATCTTCCCAAACTAAGATATAGAAGAGCCAGTCATTAGAACGTTAGGTTGAGAAGAGATGCATTAACACTGGGCTAACACCATGTTGGTAATTGAATGAACTCACTGTTTGCCTAAAAAGGACTGGGATACTAGGAAGAACAAGACCTGCTCACTGGTCCAGGCATTGTCCCAGCTCCTTGCCTCCCTCTCCAATTCCTCCTCCCTTCACTCTCACCCCATTTCCAAGGCATCCAGGTGCATTCTAGAGGTGACTTCAGACTTGCTGTAGCCATCATCATATCCAAAACCAAACTTGCAGCCTGTCCTTTGACATGCTCCAAACTTACTTCCACTTTCTGCCTACTCCCTTGATGAAGAAATCATGGCATTATCTGTCACAGTAAAACATAGCAGAGAATGTGGAATTCATTTGTTTGTTTGTTTGTTTTTTAATGCATAGTTGGCCACATTGTGGAGTACTATGCAGCCATTAAAAGGAGAGAAAAGTACTATATGAACTGATGGGGGAAATGTCCATAATATACCACTGAGTGGTGTTTTTTTTTTTTTTTTAAGTAATTAGCCCAAAACTGTATCTGGAATCAGATGATTCCATCTTTGGAAAATAAATGAAACCAAACAAAACTACATCGATATCTTGAGATCCCCAGGGTAGGATTGAGGAACAACTGGTGATCTGCTTGGTTAAGGCCAAAGACTCTTGCCTTGCCAGGTTGGATTGAAGGTACACATACCAAGCACATCTAGAGGTGACGGTGGAGAACGAGAGCCAGTTCTCATACAGGGAAGCTGGGAGGAGGCAGCTTTGGGAGAAGGGTGGGCAGGAGAAAAGAAAGGGCGAGAGAGATCCCAGAGAGAGAACTACCTAGAGAGTGTCCTGCCAGCTACTCTGCAAGTCACATGGGGTTATCGTGTGATGGCCACTGCCAGAGCCAATTGCCTAGCTCAGAATTTTTTTTAAAGCATACTGCAGAAGAAACAAAACTCCTCATTGAGTTTTAGGTTTATAAACTGTCAGAACTTTTATTTATTTATTTTTAAACCACTGCAAAAGGAAGATAATGGAGCTGGTTCTTGCTGCCTCAAACACCAGAAACCACACTGTCTGGTCTTAAAGAAGAAAACCCAGAGACAAGTGAGAAAGGAGAAGGAAAAAAAAAATGCTTTGAGTTTAATGGGATTTCATATATGGATCTCCCTGTGATTAACACTAAGGTAATTTGTGAATCGTCATCATTTCCTATCATTGTTTTACTACCTTCCACAACTGTATGATCCTTTATCACAAGCCTTCCTGTCCATTTAGATGTCCTAGGTTTATATTTGACATGGACCAGGCTCTGTAGAAAAACCATTTGACAATAATGGTGATTTTATCCTCCTATAATCAAGGACAACAGAGAAAGCTGTATTTTGAAGGATATCAGTGCACAAATTTATGCTAATCTGCAACCTTCATCACTATCCCAGGCGCCAGCTAACAAAGGCTTTTTGTTTAGTTCATTAGGTCCTGATTTCAGCTCCTTCATCAGCTGAATTTTCAACACAACATTGAATAAATGAAATATTTTAGATCCAAGTGATTTGTTTCATAGAGTCCATTGAATAAAAACTTATTCTCTTCTCCTTTTTCTTTAAATTTCTTTATTTTAGAGAGAGCGAGCATGCATGTGCATGAGCAGGGGGAGGGGCAGAGGGAGAGAGAACCTCACACAGCTTCGCCCAGCTGAGTTGAACTTGGAGCCCCACATGGGGTTTAATCTCACTACCCTGAGATCATGACCTGAGCCAAAATCAAGAGCTGGACTGAGCCACCCAGGCACCCCCAAACTGATTCTCTTCTTAAGGAAAACTATACTTCTGGTTTTTTGTTTCAAATTTAAATACAGTTGTGGATGTTAACTAGACTTATTGTAGTGATCATTTCTCACTATACACAAATCATTTACCTTCTATACCTGAAACAACTAGTATCATGTTATGTTGTGTCAATCATATCTCAAAAAGAAATTCTGGAGAAAAAATCGCTGCTTGGGATTTTGATTAGGATTGTGTTGAATCTATAGGTTACATTGAGAGAAAGTGCCACCTTAACAATGTCAAGTTTTCTGCTGCATGAACATTATATATTTCCATTCACTGAAGTCTTTGCTAAAGTTTCTTGCAATGCTTTATTGTTAGCAGAATAAATGTCTTGCAGATTTTTATCAAGTTCACTTCCAAATATTTTGTTTTTGAATGCTATTATAAGTGGTATTTTTTTTAAAGATTTTATTTATTTGACAGACAGAGATCACAAGTAGGCAGAGAAGCAGGCAGAGAGAGAGGAGGAAGCAGGCTCCCCGTTGAGCAGAGAGCCCGATGCAGGGCTCGATCCCAAGACCCTGGGATCATGACCTGAGCCGAAAGCAGAGGTTTTAACCCACTGAGCCACCCAGGCGCCCCTATAAGTGGTATTTTTAAAGACCACTTTTTTGATTGTTGATAGCATACATACAGAGTTGATTTTTTTTTTAAGAATTTATTGATTTGACAGAGAGTGAGAGAAGGAGAGACAGCAAAAGCAGGGGGAGCAACAGAGGGAGAGGGGGAAGCAGGCTCCCCACTCAGCAGGGAACCTGATGTGGGACTCAATCCCAGGACCCTGAGATCATGACCTGAGCCAAAGGCAGAGGCTTAACCCACTGAGCTACCCGGGTGACCCCGGAGTTGATTTTTGTATACCAGCCTTGTAATATGCTATGTTCTTAAATTGACTTTTCAGTTTTAGGATTTTTTTTTTTCATAGATTTTAAGAGTTTTCAATGTAAACAACCATGTTGTCTATAGTAACAGGAGTCTTGAGAAATACCCCACCAGAAAGTGGTTGCCATACATGGCCAAAAGATTTAGAATTTCTGTATTTTCAGATCTAGGTTGCTAATCTGTGATGAAGCTGGCAAGAGTGAACTTCAATAACATTCCTCCAGATTGGGTATTACATAAGATGGGTAACTTGGATTCTTTTGGCAGGAGCAGATCAATGCTCCAGGATTCAGGGTGGACACATTTCTAAAGAAGGTAACACAGACTTAACACTGATGCATTCTCAACATTTGTGCTCATTCATTCAATAAACATTTGAGTATCATATGTGCATAATACTGATGGAAGGATAAAAGCACCCTCATAAGCTCATAAAAGCTCCCAGGGGCTAGGAACCACCAACCATTCCCTTAGTGCATGTTTCTTTTCATGTTCTCTTTTATCCCTTAGTACAACCCAAGATTCAGCCTTGCTTTTTCCCAGTCCAGGAACTGCTTTGAGAACATCATGGAAAGAATGGTCTTGATCCTGAAACACTGATCCACTTGAACCCATGCTCGGGAGTCCTCAGGGGTCTATCCACGCTCCAGGCACCTGATACAGTAGGAAGAGATCAGTTCTATCTCCCAGTTGGTAGGAATACAACACTCACGGAATAACCACAACAGTGATAGCTAATATTTGCTGGTACTTAGTATGTTCCAAGCCTTGTATTCCATGCCATATTTACAGCATCTCATCTAAACCTCGGATAGGTCCATGAGGTAGAAACTGTTAACGACTCTTTTACTGAAGTATGAAACATACATAAAAGTGCACAAAACATGTAAAATTTTTGCATGTACCTGATACCAGGCTGTAGATTGCTGAAGGCTAAGAAGTATCTTGTTCATATTTGTCTTCACAGCACCTGGGACAGTGCCTTAACACAGTGGTTAATGTTGTTGCATGGTTAAATAATAAGCTCATGGCCAAAAGTAGATAAATAGTCCCTTGTCTTGGGGGCCCCTGGTTGGCTCAGTGGGTTAAAGCCTCTGCCTTCAGCTCAGGTCATGATCTCAGGTCCTGAGATCGAGTCCTACAACGGGTTCCCTGCTGAGCGGGAAGCCTGCTTCCTCCTCTCTCTCTGCCTGCCTCTCTGCCTACGGGTGATCTCTGTCTGTCAAATAAATAAATAAAATCTTTAAAAAAAAATAGTGTCTTGTCTTATTATCAACTTTTTGGCACATCATTATCATCTGTGGAAATTTAAAGGTTTTTTTAAAATTTATTTATTTGACAAAGAGATAGTGAGAGAGGGAACACTAGCAGGGGGAATGGGAGAGGGAGAAGCAGACAGGGAGCCCAATGCAGGGCTTGATCCCAGGACCCTGGGATCATGACCTGAGCTGAAGGCAGATGCTTAACTGACTGAGCCACCCAGGCACCCCATCATTTGTGGAACTTTGAAAGACACGGCTGACTATGCTCCAAGCCTGGGGATCCTGATACAGTGGGAGACTTTTGATTCAGTAGCTGGATTTTTGGCCATATAAATATTTTCATTAACCTTTAACCTGATGCTGTTCTCAAATAAGAACACTTTGCTATGACTCCACTAAATCACATGACTAGAAGCTTCATAATGTGTACCTGTCGTCGCTTTACTTCTAAAATTACTTTTTTACACAACTCTTTATCTCAAGTGCCTAAATTAAAGTACTCTAGGGGATATCACTAAAAGGGTTTCTTAAACCCACACTTTCAACATTTTTACATCAAAAAAAGAATAAAAGTAATCATTGTAATAACAATGAAAATGTCTCTGGCAGTGCACAAAAGGGAAATAGTTACTAGATTAAGAAGGAATCCATTAGTATTATGGGTATCGGTAGTATTCAAAGAATTTACAGTGGTATTTTATAAAAGCAATACTCCAAAATTTGCTCTATTTTTCTTGTCAAGAAAACCTTATCGATGTTCTATTATGACAAGAATGTAAATGGTAAAAAAAAAAAAAACTTAGAAATGGTAACAATTTATGTCCAGAGCTGTTATAAACATACTAAATTTCATACCATCAATTTCATGCACTCAATTACTCATTCATCCAACAAATATTAGATAAACATCATACTAGGCACTAGAGATACAGAGATGAAGAACACAGTTCTTTCCTTTAAAGTTATGCGTTTAGTGAGAGAGTTCAGGAAATTAGAAATTACAATGGATGTGATAAGAACAATATTATAGATAAACACAAAGCACGACAAGGGCTTAGAAGAGAAGAAACAAATTTGAGGGGGGCAGGGAGTCCAGGGAAGAGGTCAGTGAAGGTTTCCAGGAGGAGTAATTCTTGTGGTTTGAATTTTATCTTAAGGAACAAATAGAAGCCACAGAGGTTAAAGGAGTATCTGTCAGAGTTCTTAGTCTCCAGCAACATAAATGGACATTAACTGTTTAAAATATTAGGTAGCTCACAGAATTTCCTATATGATTCCAGAACCAGACTCAGAGTCCAAACAGCCAGAAACATCTCCCCCAAATCATGCCATAGATTTAGTCCAGTGAGGAGGCTGCAAAAACTGGTCTTGACCACGCCACTGACCCTGGATATGAGGCAGTCCCCAGACCCTGCTGCCTCAGAGGCTCATTGTCACCAAGAGAGCGGCCATCACCATCAGAGAAAGTTCTCTGTGGTTCTTGCTTCTATTTGTTAATTAGCTTCTAATTCCAAGTCTGGGGAGGGGCATCTGTTCAGCAGAGCCTGGGTCACATGCTCCACCTTTGCAGCAGCAAAGGAAGCTGAGAAAGGAAGTTTCTTCCTGTTTTCATTGACAGCTGCTGAGTAACAAACCACCACTGAACTTAGTGGCTTAAAACAGCCGAGATGACCATTATATCTCAAGAGTCTATGGAATGACTGGACTCAGCTGTTTGTTCTTCGGCTCTAAGCTATACCTGCTGGGTCTAAAAATCATCTGAACGCTCGTCTGCCTGGAAGGTCCCAGACTGCTCACTTACATAGCTGGCTGTTGGCTGGGAGTTTAGCGTAGGTCACTTCTCCCATCCTCATGGAGATTGGGCTTCCCACAGCATGCTGCAGTCAGGGGAGTTGTACATTTTATGTGATGTCTCTCTTCCAGGATGGTCGTGCCAAGCAGCAAAGTGAGAAGCTTCAGCTCTCTTAATACTCAGCCTGAGAACTTACTCAGCACCCCGTCCATCCATTCTGTGGGTCAAATTAAGCCACAGGCTACTTACCACACACTCAAGAAGAGTGATAAACTCCATCACAGAATTGCAGAGTGGCAAAAATCTGCAGGGGTCCTTAATTCCCCACATTGGCCCTTTCAGCCTTTAAACTGGGAGAAAGGCATTGCCTCCCACCTAGACTCATATATTGGTAATTTTCCCAAACATAGGAAAGGGATTCAGATTCTGAGCTCTTCAAAAAGAGAAAGAAAAAAAGAAAGAGATAATCGTCCACTGTAAGAATCAGGAAGAAAGGCATTTCAAGCAGAAGGAACGGTCTTGGAAAGTCAGAGGGCTCGGCAGAGACTGCCACTTAAATAGTGCTCTACTCTTGATAATTCCTGCTGTGCCCTTGCTAACACTGTATTAGAACCGCTCCTTGTTGAGCAGAGCTGTAATTCTACTGTATTTGTGCGTATTAGAGGATTTAAACTAATTACAATTGATTTGGAAGTTGCAGTCCTTGCTTGTTTTCTCCTTTCTACATCTTTAAAACCCCTTACAAGACCACAGTTTACAAGATCTGCTCCAGAACCAGAAATCTGTATTTGACAGTGATTGCCTAGGGAATGCAGTCATTTGGAAATAAATGTAAGGGAAACCCAGAGCTCATCGGTATACTTGGTATTGTTTAATAGCCTTTTCTTTTACTTCTTATCACGAAATACTCAAAATAGCAGAAAAGTAAAAAGAACAGCATAATAAGCACTAGGACATCCACCACCTAGATTCAATTTAATAATCTCTAGCATTTTGCCATATTTGTTTTATTTCTACGTATTTGGGGGTTTTTTCCTGAACCATTTTTATTTCTTTATTTATAAAGATTTATTTATTTATTTGAGAGAGAGAGAGCAAGCAGGGGGAGGGGCAGAGGGAGAGGGAGACAAGAAGACTGATCTGAGCAGGGAGCTCAACAATGGAGCTAATCCCAGGACCCTGAGATCATGACCTGAGCCAAAACCAAGAGTCAGACACTTAACAAACTGAGCCACCCAGACATCCCTTCCTGAACCATTTTAAAATAAATTTTATATATATATATATATATACACACACACATATATATATATCATTACATGTCAGGCATCTCCAAAAAGTAAGGACATTCTCATGCATATCCATAATTCCATTAATCTATCTTAAAAATTAATAATTACTTAGAACACTTAATGCCGGTACATACTCAGATTTCCTCTCTCCCCAAAATGTCTTTTATAACTGGTTTATTCAAATAACGATTCTATCAAGAACGACAAATTACATTAGGTTGTAAATTCTCTTAAGTCTCTTTTAACTTAGACTATCCCTTTTGAAGAGAATGAGTTATTTGTAGAATAATCCATGTACTGGACTGGTACAGTTGTTTCTCAGCAGTCCTGCTTAACTCGTTCCTCCAGTATTTCCTATAAACTGGAAGGTCGTTTTAAAGGCTTAATGAGATTCAGATTAAATGTATTTGGCGAGAATACTATGTACTTCTGCCATCTCCATACTTTCTGTGATCTGTGTATTTTAGCTAAGATCTGCATCACATTGGGGGCTCATTGTGTCCGATTGCCTTTGTCTTTCAGTTGGGGGAGGGACAACAGAAATAATGCACACAGGCTGGGTGAGACAAAATAGTCTAAGACAGGATTACAGCAGGACTAAAGGTGTGGAGAGAAGTGACAGCCAGCCCCATGGGGTTGCTCTCTGCTTCTGAGCTTTAGGCTGACTCATTACCTGAGAGGAGAGACACTCATCTTGATGGTATTAATGACGGGAGGCAAAGATCCCGCCTGGAGTCTGAGAACAAGTCCTCCTCTACCCTAGAGAAGAGTTAAGTTCCCAGCATAGCCCCTGCTCAAGTGCCTCTTGCCTTGTTCTGGGAGATTCTGGCCTGATTTCCTGTTAGGAAAGTACTACACCAACATTTACCTCAGGGGTCCACAGTGCTGTAAGAATTTAGGGTATGGCATACTTAATATGAAACCAGAGGTCAGAATTACTGTCTCTGTCAGTTCTAGTATACCAGTAGAGGCCCAAAATGCCAGTAGGAAGCTCTCCAGAAAACCAGTGTGGCAGTTTGGCTCCTGGAATGATTTTTAAGTTTGGGGGAGCATAGCAGACGCTTGAGGGAGGGACCCTAGAGGCTCTACAGGGACTGTGTGAGAATCAGGAGAGATAGTATAGTGAAAAGCTTTGAAAAGTTGTACAAATCTCAGATACTAGCATTAGCACAATACATCAGGTACTCTCTAGAATGCTGTACACAATTCATGGTTTTAAACTAACTAGCTCTGGAAAAGCTATTCATGTAAAAATGAATACAGAGCATGTCAGAGCATTATATAACACCCATCCATGTACCCTTCACCTAGAATTAAATGTATATGGCTTTTTCACAACATCAATTATACATCTTAAGTAAATACAATTTTTATTTGTCAGTTAAAGCTAGAAAAAAAAACTGTAAATGGCTTGTCACATTTGCTTCAGATTTTCTTAAAGACATAAAACATTGTAATTACAGATAAAGTCTTCTTTAGTGTTCTCTGACCCATTCCATACTTGCTCCTAGTGAGTTTTGTGTATATCATTCCAGTCCATATTTTTATACTTTATTATATAAAATTTATATCCATAAAGTACTCATTCCTTTTTAAAACTCACAGACACTATAAAATTCATATCACATTTTACCCATTCTGAAGCTTCATTCACTCTTGTTTTTATAATCTAACCATATTGATACCTATAGCCCTAGTTTATTTAAGTGCTGAAAAGTAATCCCTCTATGAATGTATTATCATTTATTTGTCCACTAAAAAGTATTACTTAGCCAGAAAGTGTTTACTGGATCATAAAATGAAATCCTAGGAAAATGTGCAGATGCAAAGGACCTTGGAAGGCATCTGACGCAGGGTTTCTGAAGCTGAGGTTCACAGACCCTCTTCCGTGAATGAGCTTTAGGAGGTCTAAGAAATCTGAACCTCTGTGGGATGAGCATTTTCTGCAGAAAGGACTGAAGCTTTGACCATATCCTCAAAGAGATACATGTGCCATTTACTTGTCCTAAAGGTGTAGAGAGCCTGTGATCTAGTTTCACCCTCTCATTTGACATATAAGAAGACTGAAGTCCAGAGAGGTTAAGTAATTTATACAGAATCATAGTGATGATAGACCTATTTGTAAATCCAAATCTATATTATTGCTTTTCCAGAATATCACAGTGCTGGGGTTTTGTGCTTGTTGATTTCTTATACAATATGAGTTAAGTTCCTTTCAACTTTTAGTCTGTAAAGTAGAATTCCATCTTTTTTTTGTTTTAATTATTATCCACTACGGGTAAGGAGGTGGTAAAATTGGTACATTCCTATATTACTGGTGGTATTGTAAATTGGTATATTCCTTTGGAAAATAATATGAAAAAGTGCCAATAAAACATTAATAGCTTTTTGGTTCAATCATTTTTATATTGAGAAAAAAAGTCCTACAATTGGACAAAGCCGCATGCACACAATGTTCACTAGAGTATTATTTGTAATAATGGAAAATATCTACTAATAGGATAATGGATAAATCACAGTATGTCCACTCCATTGAATACCATGTAGACAATTAAAGTTAAGGTTTTATAAAATGTTAAGCAATAGAAGGAAACCCTTAGAGCATAATATTAAGAGGAAAGTTATGTTTACATAACTTTATTAAGTTATGATTACAACTTTGTAAAAATAATCTGCACAGGAGGAAAAACTAGAAGTAAATACAACACAACGATAAATAATCATTTACTTTTTCTTTTCTTGATGCAAATTCTTAGATAATGAAGTTATGGTCATAATTTTTAAAAATAAACAAAAATAATACCATCATTAGATCCAAATGCAATTTTTTCAGATGCAATGAATTTTGATAATTGTTTCCTACAGTTTCATCATCTTAAAAACAGAAGCAAAAACTGTCATTTTGTACTACATTTTTGTAGGCTTTGGAATGCTGTCATCAGAATCCTGTGTAAGATTACCAATTACAAGTTGGTTGATTGCATTCATGTCATCTGACCAAATAGCTACTCAATTTCCATATTCAAAGTTGGACACTGATTCTTAAATTGTTGTCCTTAAGTGAATAGAATTGGCTTCTACATTTATCTGACAAAAATCATCACATTATAAATCGTGTTCTGTATGTATGGATCAGGGAGATATTTTTCCTAAAGCAAGGTTTTCTTTTTAACGTTTTGATGTTTAAATTCATTATTTCAATTTAAACATTTTCTTGGTGTAGGATCTGCTTTAGGATTTTATCATATGTTCTTCTTACTCCAATATTTCTGTTTAGTAGAGCTATCAAATTAAAACAAGCATGTGTTCACCTAAAGTCAGTTCATTTCCAGTTCTCTACACATATATTTTTTTCCTTGGTCAATAAACATTTATAGTGACACACATACTTTGTTTCACCCTTGCACGCAAGCTACACCAGCAGGGGGCGAAATACAATAGGAATTTGACAAGCTATATAGATTTTTCTTTAGTGACTGAGCAATAACAAAAAAATCCAGTACCACCACAAAGTAATTGGTACTCCAACTTAAACTGATGCAGTCTCCGTATTTCTTGCAGCGATTGAGTTGTAAAAAGACAAATGCGGGTCTATTTTAGCGCTCCAAGTTAATTTGTCTAGAACATTGCAGAGGCGGGATAAACCGTGATGAACTGCTTTTGTCCTTATCGTTCCTCTGATTTGTATAATTTCTCCACTCAAGGGGGTGGACACTTCTCTGTGGCTGATCGGGTGTTTTCCATCCTTGTTTCTCTGCGTAGGTGTTGAGCTTTGCTATCTTGGAACTATTTTAAATTATTCAAATTATTGGTGCAGGTTTGGCAAAAGTGAGCAGAATGAGCGCTCAGCAGGGCTCATCACCCCGGACGATAACAATAATCTCTGAAACCTTTGTAGACTGATTTTTACAGTGGTCGGTGTTCTAACACATATTTGATTTAAAAAAAAAAAAAGGGAAAGGTTATAAAAAACCCAAATGATTAACTGCTCAAGATTGATGATAGAAAAAGAATCCTTTATGACCCCTGCTAGAGAAATGCATGTTGATTTGATATCTTTAGCTTCATTGGATATTCTCCCGCAACATCTATGAAAAATTACCACCGTCTCCATCTGTTAGCAAAATTCCCAATTTTTTTTTTCCTGTTGGTCTCAAAACCGATGTCAGTCTTCGGCGGGTGCTTTCCCTCTTAGGGTTGATTTATAACAATCTCTTTGTTATGTATCAACCACCAGCTTCCTCTTCTGTCAGTTTTAATTACAAAGAGGAAGGGACTCGGACTGAAGGAAAAGTCGTCTTTCGGGGCGAAAAGGGCAAGGTGATAAGGCTCTCCGGTAGGTTTTTGGTGGAGAAGATATGGTTCTGTATTTCAAAATCTTGGCAATTTTAATCGGAGAGAAAGAGACTTAACTAGGTCCTAACTGAACGATATCGTTAATTGGCTGAAAAGCACCTGTCCCTCGCCCGGAGCCAGCTTCAGCGGGAGGCGGAATGCGGAAAGACGTCTTTCCCCGCAACAGCTCGATGACTCGCAAGGAAGTAAAGGAAAAGGGCAGCTTGCCCACACCCAAAATGGCGGCCGGCACGCTACACCACCGCGCCTGCGCAGGGGTAAGCGTTCTGTGACACTAATTCCCCTGGAGTGTCCTCCCCCCACCAACCCCCCTGCACCCACCAGCGCCCGGCCCCGACCTAGCCACCTGCGCCCGGAAGTGACGTGTCGGCGGCAGCGGTTCCCCCGCTGCATGATGGGAGAGTGTGTGGAGTGGGCGGGGGGTCTCGGCGGAGGAGGAGGTGGAGGCGGCGGCGGCGGAAGAGGGCGGAGGGTAATGGGATGGGGGTCCCGCGACAGCGCTGAAACTCCGGGTGGGCGTCCATGGCGCTGCTTCGCTGACAGGGCTGTGAGCAGCCTGCCTTCCGCTCTCACCAGCTCCGCGTCGGACTAGCCGGTCCTTCCCCGGGGAGCCAGTTACTCCCCGGGCCCCTGAGCCATGCCCATCGCGGCCGCCCCGAACGAGCCAGGTAAGCGCCTCCGCTCCGCTTCCCCGGCCGCGCGGGGTAACAGGGTGCTGGGACCCGGCCCGGCCCACTGGCCGGACCCTTGCCCGGGCCGGGAGCACCTGCCTGCCGCGGAGCCTGGGACTGCGGAGACGGGAACGGTGCCGGCTCTGCGGGCCTGCGGGCTCCGGACTTGGGCTCTGCCCTCTTCCGCGGCGGGTGCGGGGACGCCGGCGGCAGCGCCCAAAGCGCACAGATCCCTCCCTGCCTTCCCGGGCACCGGCCGGGGAAGTGGAAGCCGTTCCCACATCCCCGGGGTCGCCGTTGGCTCGCCCTGCCTCTCCGCTTCCACCTGCCAAAGCTCCGGCCCGCCGCTCCCTCCCGGGAGCTGTAGAGAAGTTTGGGTCTTTGCTCCGGCTTCCTCTTTTTCCCTCCCCCATCCTCGTGACAGGTGTAAACATTCTGCTTTTCCCAGGCCTGAGGCCGGCTGCGACCGGAGTGTAGCTGCTTCCAAGGGTCTCTGAAGCAAGCAGATTTTGAGTCCTCCAACAGGCAGAGGAGAGCCCCAGAGCTCATGCATCCCTTCCTGAAAGGATATTTTTTGCTCTTTTCTTGCACTCCTCAAGAAATAATCTGTCTCCTCCCCAGATCGCGTTCGCAAAGTTGGACCATTATTCTTTACTCTTCCAGTTTGTAAGGTGCAGTGTGTCTTGCTTGGGCAAAGGACAAGAGTATAGGGTGAACAGTGGTGGGGGTCTTTTTTCTCCATTAGGAAAGTACTGAAAGTGGCTAGGTTTTTTCTCTTAGTGATTAATGCAAGTTTTAGCTTGGTTTCCCATTGAATCTTCTCTTTGGGGGCCGAGGAAAAGACTAACTCATACTTGTAAATACTGTAGTGGGGACGTGGGAAGGGGGCAAATTAAACAAAAGCAGTGGTTCCGTATCAGAGTTCTCACTTTAGGAGAAGAAAAGTAACACTTTACTTTTGAACTTTAATCTTCCCTCTTCACTGGCTTCCACGGAGTACATTCTCATACTCCGAATTGGGGTTTTTTGGTTTTTGTTTGTTTTTTCTTTTGATAGTGGGAGGGGTAGACTGTTAGAGCTTTGATGTTATATTTAATTGTTACTCTCAGTTAACCTTTTAGACATTGAAAAATATGCTAAACTCTCTAGGGAAACAAATGTTTCAGCATTACTCCATTGATATAATTTGCAGTTTATTTACATTTTTATATAAATAAAATATATAAAATATATATATAAATAAAATATATAAAAGCTTTGCTGGCTTAAATGTTGGCTTTGGTAGTTAAGTCATTAAGTCATTTTCAACTCTTTTGCGGGAGTGTGTTTCTATACAAGAGTACCTATGGTAGCCTTGTACATTTTGTCCATGAAGATATTGCACATGGATTTAAAGATCTTGTATAAAATATTTAGCTCTGTAAATGACACCTAGTATATGCTCATCAAACTGAATTCCTTTGTATATCAATTAGATCTATTAATTGATCTTCAAAGTATAGATATATTTTAAAACCTTTAAAAAGCTCTTGTAAGAAATTCATTAGAATTCACATAAAATATAGGGCATTTGTTTTTCTGTTTTCTGATTTTTGACCTAGAGACTATTATAAAAATAATCCTGTATCAGATGTGGCCATAATTATTTACTGAGTCCATAATTGCATTAATAAATTTTGCAGAATCCAGTTGTCTTAATGAAAATTTTATAATCTAGGTGAATACTATTAAAAAACATCGTTTAAAATTTTAATTTGTTTTACTTGCAGTTAAAACTTCAGAAAACAAGTGAAATTTGAGTACCAAATGTTTTATTTTTGTGTGAGACCTAAAGTGCTTCCCTTAACAGTTTAAAAAGTCTTTGAATAGCTTCTCATTGAGGAATTACTCCTTCTCTCCTAACCCTATCCCCCAAAACTCATAAAAGGAGGCCATTAAGTATTTAGATATTTTTAAACTGTCATAAATTATTTAAATAAATGTTTATATTGTAATTTAATGTTACCTAAAATTTGTAAGTTAAAAAATAAGGACTTTGTTCTCTCTTAGCAGTTTCAGTTCCTCTTTAATTAGGCTAGTGAATCTTTCCAGCCTGAACTTCATAAGTATTTATAGTTTTTACACACTTTGAAAAATGTCTGTCATTATATGGGTTATATGTATCGATCAATTCGATAATTAGTCTTTTCTCAGAGTGTGTATATAATAAAGTCACAGGTGCTTTTACAACTTTATGATAATTAGTAACATTGATATACAGTACTTACTATGAGTGAGATACTTATCTAAGTGATTTATATAGGGTATGTTAACTCATTTACTCCTCATAACAACCCTATAAACTCATAGGTGGTATCCCATTTTTCAGAAAAGAAACTGAGGCACAGATGTTAAGCAACTTGCCTAAGGTCAAACAGCTGGTAACAGAGCCAGGATATAATATGAAAGTTTTGTTTGTCATATTTAAGTAGTTTTAATATAGTTTTTAAAACATGCAGAACTATACAATATATTTCCTGGGAATCATGGAATATGTAGCAAAAGTACAAAAGCATTTATGGGAATGATAAATACAAACTGAGAATAAAAATTACTTCTGAAAAACTGAAGAGGGATAAAGGATCTAGGAAGGACCTGTGTTTTTCAACCGTAGCTTTTCTCTTTAGTATACATTTGAAGCAATTTGGTAAAAGATTAAGATTTAACACAGCTACATAGTGGGTCCTCGATCATTCATTATATTTTTTTCTAAACTTGGGTGCTTGAAATCATAATAAAAGGTCAGGTTTTTCATTTTAAAGTATCACTTTGTCTTTTAGTATTGTGTATTTAAAAAGAGGATAGGGAAGTAGTTAAGTGTTACTTTGTATTGACTTCCCTTTAAAATATAAGGAGGTTCTAACTTGAAAATAAAGAATTGTTCCCCTTCCGGGGTTCCTCTGCCGGAATCTCCCTTGCCTTTGGCTCTCCTCTTATTTCTGTCAACCATTCATAGCCCTGTATCACACTCCTGGTTTCTATTTCTGGCCTTACCCTGGGGTTGGGACACATAGGTCTGGGTTAGACCTATTCCCTGGGAAAAGGAAAACGTGAGAAACTATATGCTGGGGAGGAAGCAGAGAGGTAGGGAATCATTGCTCATTAGTTTGGGAGAAATGAAAAATGAAGGAAAATGGGTTCAATGCTCTCTCCTTTCTTCCTCAGTCACCACCATCCCTGTTTCTAATAACTAAAGTAAACCTTGCAGAGATAAATTGCTAGTAAATTAAAGGTTGTCTGTATGCTCAACGCTTAATTTATAAGCACTGTTTTGGTGAATAGTTCCCAGAGGAAAATAAAGTAGTAAATTAGAATATATTCACTGTAGGTTCTATTTATGTAAGTACTTTAAAAATGCCATAAACCATTTCAACTAAATATCTAACACCATGGTATTCTCTTCCTTTCATTCTTGCTGCAATATATGAGGCCCTGTTGTAGATGCTGGGGGTACTGAAATGAACAAATAAGGAAAAAATTGCCCTTACTGAGCTTCATTTTCTTGCATTTGTGTGTGTGCGTGTGTGTGTGTATGTGTGTGGGGATTAAAAAAATAAAATATAGAGCTGGCAGATGATGTTAAGTATCACAGAGGAAAGCAGTCCATTTGAAGGGGTATGGGATTACAAACTTTTTGTGTTAGAGACAGGAGTGGGAGGTGGTGGTTGTTGGGGCTTGCTGTTTTAAGTATGATGGGCTCAGAGGAAGCCTAAGACCTGAAGTTGGTGAGGAGAATACAGGGGAAGAGTGGTAGAAGCAGAAGTATGCCTGGAATATTCAAAGAATTGCAAGGGGGCAAGTAGTATATGTGATCACAGAGTTAGAGGGTAAGAGGGCAGTGTTGCAGGGCTTTGTAGAAATTTTAATGACTTTGGCTTTTTACTGTGTGAAATGGGAGGCCATTGCAGGGCTTTTGAGTAGAGATGTGACATAATCTGTGTTATAAAAGGATCTGGCTGGGGGAAAAAAAAGGATCTGTCTGGCTGCTGTACAAAAAATAGACTACAGGAGTGCAGGAGTGGAAGCAGGAGGATTCTATTAGGAGGTGGTTACAGTGATATGGACAGTTTCTTGAATTGGAACCTCTGGTAATTTCCTCATTGCTAAATTCAAAAAATTTACAGAGGTACTCCCTTCTGAAAATTCAAGGCCTTCACAGCCAGCTTTTCCAGCATACTGCCTACTTCCTTCATTTATCCTACATTTTGACCGAACTATTATGTGACTTATTGTTCTTTGACACTTGCCCCATACTTTATTTTTAGTGCCTGCCATTATCTCTATCAGTTAAAATCCTTTTCATTTCAAATTCTGTCTCCACGAAACTTTTTCTCATTTTCACCATTCCTCCTCTTCCCAATCAAGTAAGATCTTTTTCTTAGAATCTTTGTAACTATATTTTCCTTCATTTGATATTTATATTCTGGCTTGTGTTAATTACTTTTTTATTTTTCTCTTATGTTTCTCCTAACTAGTTGCAGTTTTCTTTAAGATTGTGACTTCTTTTTTTTTTTTTTTTTTAAAGATTTTATTTATTTATTTGACAGAGAGAGATCACAAGAAGGCAGAGAGGCAGGCAGAGAGAGAGGAAGGGAAGCAGGCTCCCTGCTGAGCAGAGAGCCTCACGCGGGGCTCGATCTCAGGACCCTGAGATCATGACCCGAGCCGAAGGCAGCGGCTTAACCCACTGAGCCACCCAGGCGCCCCAAGATTGTGACTTCTTTTATTCATTTCTACCTCTTATGGAACCTAGCAGTTTTGTATGTAGTAGATGCTCAGAAATAATGGGTGTATATATTTTTTAATTTTTTTATAAACATATAAGGTATTTTTAGCCTCGGGTACAGGTCTGTGAATCGCCAGGTTTACACACTTCACAGCACTCATATATATTTTAATCTTTGAAAGTCTTTAATTACAAGGGCATTGTAGAAAATTTGCAAGCAAAAAAAAAAAAGAAGAAAAAAATCACATTCCTGCTATTCAAAAAATGGCCTTGTTAACAGTTTAGCGTGTGTCTTTCCCCACATTATGTGTGTGTGTGTGTGTGTGCATGTATCTGTGTGTGTTGTATTGCCCTTTTAACAAACTGCAGTCTTTCCGTACAGACTGTTTTGTAGGTTGTTTTGTGTTAGTCAACTAAATTTCCCTTACCATTTCAGAAAATTTTCATCCAAACTAATATTCAAGGCTATATTCAAGTTTTTCCCTAGGTGGATGTCCCTTTACAGTTGATTTTCCCAAATCAGCATCCACTCCATATTATATTTTTCTGGTTATTAAAGTTACAAAAGGATAATATGTTTACTATAGAATATTTGGAAAATTTGGAAAAGTATTTAAAGAACACTGGTATGCCCTTGATGACAGGGACCCATCAGTTTTAATGCCTGGCACAGAGTAACACTCAATAAATATATATTGAAAGGAATAATACATGTTAAAAGGAATATTAGTAATCACACTACAAAGAGATAACTAAACATTTTGGATTGCATTCAGTTTTTCCCCCTGTGGGTATGAGTGTCATATACACGTGTATATATGAATACTACTGTATCTTGGTGAAAAAGTTTGTGATCTTTGACTTTGTTTTTGGTTATTTCCGTAGGACTGAGTCTTAGAAGTGGAGTTACTAAATCAAAGGGGAAACCAGTTGCTTTCTAAGAGGTTGTAATAAAATAATTTACCTATAAGCAGTGTTTGAGAGTACCCATCTTCCTTTAATTTCCTCAGGTGATCAGTAAAAATGCACTTTTTAAACTGTTTACCTGAATTTTTATTTTGGATTTAGGCTTTTCAGGAGTTTGGAATATTTGCATAATTTAAACATTTTTGAATGGTTTAAACAGGAGGTGTGTCCTTATTTGATATGAAGTTAAAATTGCTTAATGCCATGTTCTTTTTTTTTTTTTTTAAATATTTTATTTATTTATTTGACAGAGAGAGATCACAAGTAGACGGAGAGGAAGGCAGAGAGAGAGAGAGAGAGGGAAGCAGGCTTCTTGCTGAGCAGAGAGCCCGATGTGGGACTCGATCCCAGGACACTGAGATCATGACCTGAGCCGAAGGCAGCGGCTTAACCCACTGAGCCACCCAGGCGCCCCTGCCATGTTCTTTTTAAAATAACTCTGATTGTGCTCGCTTCGGCAGCCCATATACTAAAATAACTCTGATTATGTTAGCAAGCTATTTAAGTATAAGAAATACAATATTATCTTCTGGAGCTATGTTGTGCAGTATAATAACCACTAGCCACATGTCACACTTTTAATAAAGCCAGTCCAAAGTAGATGTGCTCTAAGTTAAAAAACACACCAGATTTCAAAAACTAGTGTTAAGATATCTATTTTAGGTTGATTGTATATTAAAATAATATTTCAGATGCTTTGGATTAAGCAAAATATATTTTTATCTGCTTTTTTAATTGACGGAAGAGTTAAAATTATATACATGGGTCGTGTCGTATTTCAGTTGGACACTGCTGCTCTGGAGCATGACACTGACTTATTTTTATATATGGAATAGAAATACGAGATTAATTCACTACTATGGAAAGCAGTAAAAAAGTTTTTAAAAATCACTTCTTGTATTTCAGGTTGTCAGTATGTGTTTCATAGGATACACAATTTTCACAGTCAACTTTCAAATTATAAGTGTTTGATTACAGACTATAACTTACTGTAGTTCTTATGTTCTGAATGAAATATAGGACTTGGGAGAGGGTGTTAGAAAATTTACGTGAAAATTTGTTCCCTCATCTAAGAATTGAAGGATGTGTGGGAGTGTTTTAGGCAGTGGGACTGCAGGTGCAAAGGCCCTGGGGCACAAAACAATGTTTGTCTTTCAATAAATGAAAGAGGGCCTAGTTTTAGAGCATTGGGAAAAACAGGGGAAGGGAAGAGGAGGTGACTGGTGAGATAGGAATGGCTTATATAGACTTTATTAAAGATTTTTTTTTTTTTTTTTTTTTTTGGTCAGAGAGAGAGGGAGAGAGAGTGAGCACAGGCGGACAGAATGGCAGGCAGAGGCAGAGGGAGAAGCAGGCTCCCCGCCAAGCAAGGAGCCCGATGTGGGACTCGATCCCAGGACGCTGGGATCATGACCTGAGCCGAAGGCAGCTGCTTAACCAACTGAGCCACCCAGACGTCCCTTTATTAAAGATTTTTAAAAAATCTTTATCACAAGCAGGGAATCAGTGTGATCATATTGGCTTTTTAGAAGATTACTCGGGTTGCATATGATTGAATACCAGTCAGGAAGAGGCTGTTTAAATGATAATGGCATCTTAGACCAGAACAAGTCATAGGAGGTGAAAGAAGGTACAGATATTCTAGAATTGAGAGATTTATGAGATAAAAATAATTCTATAGAAGATAAGTGAAGGTGAGGAGCTTTGTCAGGGCTGGCTCTCGTGTTTCTGACTTAGTAACTAGGTGGGTAGAGGGGCCATTCCCTGAGTTAGAGAGCCCTGGAAGAGGACCAGATTTGAGGAAGAAAAGCTTAAGTTCTGTTACTGTTAAGCTCAGTTTGAGTTGAGGAATTCAAGTGGAGAGAACTAGTAGAGAGTAGCCCTGGGAGGTCTGAAGCTCAGGTTTGAGAGTTGAGCTGTAGTGATAAATCTGGGAGTTCTAGAATGTGATAATTAAAGCCTAGATGGATGAGACTGTGGGGGAAGTTGAGTAAGAAAAGAGCCTGGATGAAACCTGGAAGAACTTACCCTACTAATTTGAATATGTTCATACTTAAGAAAATCTAAGTTTGTTTTGAGACCTGTTTGTAAAAGTGAAAGTAAGGAGTAAATTGGATCGAGTAACTTAAATATTTTTGTTTGACATGTGTGTAATCGAGCAAATAATCTAACACAGCTTATCTGATTATTTGGAAACATACCTTTTTCCTGCAGCAGAAAACAAACTGGACTTCCCTTATGAACACATTGAAAACAATTAAGAAGTATTGGGTTTTTGGTTACTTTAACAGATAGACCTAAGGAAAAATTATGTAATTCCATAAATACTATAACTCCATAAATTTTGAAACTCATGTTTAATTTTTTTAAATGTATATGCCTCAAATCAAAAAATCAGTATCTTAATTTAGGAGGAATACTAATGCCTGCTATCACCACTACCATTAGATTTGGTATTGGAGGCATTAGCCAACACAATAAAGAAAAAGACAAGAATTGGAAAGGAAATGGTCAGACTATTCCAGTTTGCTTATGTTGTGATGGTAAATTTTACAAGTAACAGGAACTTTCAATTTTATAAATAGTACTCAGTAGTTAGAAAATAAGGTGGAAGTGGAGACCCCATTTTACATGAGCAGCAAAAAAAAAAATAGATAAATAAAATACCTAACAGAGGGGCGGCTGGGTGGCTCAGTGGGTTAAGGCCTGTGCCTTCGGCTCAGGTCATGATCTCAGGGTCCTGGGAACAAGCCCCGCATCGGGCTCTCTGCTCAGCAGGGAGCCTGCTTCCTCCTCTCTCTCTGCCTGCCTCTCTGCCTACTTGTGATCTCTTTCTGTCAAATAAATAAATAAAATCTTAAAAAAAAAAAAAACTAACAGATTAACAACAAATGTAAAAATTCTGCATTACTAACATTGAATTTTTTTTTTTACTCTTTAATTTTTATTTTTTTTTTTTTCAGCATAACAGTATTCATTATTTTTGCACCACACCCAGTGCTCCATGCAATCCGTGCCCTCTACAATACCCACCACCTGGTGCCCCCAACCTCCCACCCCCCACCCCTTCAAAATTCTCAGATCGTTTTTCAGAGTCCATAGTCTCTCATGGTTCACCTCCCCTTCCAATTTCCCTCAACTCCCTTTTCCTCTCCATCTCCCCTTGTCCTCCATGCTATTTGTTATGCTCCACAAATAAGTGAAACCATAATAACATTGAATTTTTATGTTAAATTTAACAATTCTTTGTTTAGGTAATAGAGGATATGATTCTTAATTCACATCTTCGTAGTCTTTAAATGTTAACTTTAAGTTTTTGGGTTGTTTTGTTTTGGCTTTTTTTTTTTCTTTTCCTTTTCCTTTTTTTTTTTTTTTTTTTGACAGAGCACAAGTAGGCAAAGCAGTAGGCAGAGGGAGAGGGTGATGCAGGCTCTGCGCGGAGCAGAGAGCCCAACGTGGGACTTAGCCCAATCATGACCTGAGTCAAAGGTAGATGCTTACCTTACTGAGCCACTCACGTGCCCCTAAATGTTAACTTTAAATGATACTTTTCAAAGCGAGACTTCCCTGAATAGGATCTTTGATATTTGCATATATCTTAATGAGACCACAGTTATTTAAAGAGATAAAGTGAATAATGTTTCTGCCTCACATAATCTCCAAGGTGGGTGTTTTTGTTGTTGTTTTCTTTTTAGTCATTGCTTATGTTTTGTAGTATTTTCTATTTTGCTGTGGTTAATCATCTCTCATCTTAATTGTTTATTATTTGGATGTAGAAATGTTGACCTGGAGTGTTTTCAGGTAAAATATTTCTGCTACAGTGACACTCAAAATCTAAGGCATTAATTTCTGTTCTTATGGCTTTTGTTTTTAGTAGCTATTTATAAAAAGTAATGACCTTACATTAAGAGATAAATTAACTCTCTGTACTGGATAGTTTTTTGTTGTTGTTGTTGTTGTTGTTGTTAATTTTATTTTTTTTTTAATTTGACAGAGATCACAAGTAGGCAGAGAGGCAAACAGAGAGAGAGGGGGAAGCAGGCTCCCCGCTGAGCAGAGAGCCCCATGCAGGGCTCGATCCCAGGACCCTGGGATCATGACCTGAGCCGAAGGCAGAGGCTTTAACCCACTGAGCCACCCAGGTGCCCCTGTACTGGATAGTTTTAATAGCATCTTTATTCCTTAAAAAAAGAAGAAATACCAAGAGTTTCAGGTATCACATCCAAATTTTCTCTTTCCTGAAGCCCAAACTGGAATGTTTGAATATTCATTACTTTAAAAAAAAAAAAAGGAATATTCATTACTTTTTACCTATAGTCAAGTCACCATTTTTTCTTACTCCTTTCATATTGCAGATGCATTCCGCTATATCATAATGAGCCAGCAGATAACCGCTTTCCATCACATTAGGTTTCAGAAGTTTTCCTGAAACAGTGCAAGTGTTGCACCTAAATAAAAAGTATAGATTTTAATCAGATTACCAGTGATCTTGGTTTCTGGAAGTAGAGAAAAGTTTCTGTTGTTGCTGTTCACATTCATTTCTTAATATTCAGCTGCAAGTGAAACAGATTAATTTTTTAAACATTTTTTCCAAGGGTTCTATAACATTTAAATTATATACATAATTGCATCTGTTTCAAGGATTATTGCAGTAATTTAAATTTGATCCTTTAAGGAAATTTTCCAAGTTTCATTTAAGAAAAATATCAAATATTCTATATTGTGAACTCTTTTTTAAATCTTGAGTGTGAAATTTCTTTGTGATAGTCTCAGATAAATGTGTATGACAGAACTTTAAGAAACATTTATACATTTAAATCATTTTAAGTAGAGGAAAACTTTTTATGAGAAAAATTACAGTTTCATTGATTTACCTGTATCCTTGAGTTCAGCAGTGAAGTTTATAGACATTTATGTCATCCCCAAGGTAAAAAGTCTGGGGATAGTCTTTTTTTTTTTTTTTTTTTTAAGATTTTATTTATTTATTTGACGGAGATCACAAGTAGGCAGAGAAGCAGGCAAAGAGAGAGGAAGGAAAGCAGGCTCCCCAGTGAGCAGGGAGCCCAATGTGGGGCTCGATCCCAGGACCCTGAGATCATGACCTGAGCTGAAGGTAGAGTCTTTAACCCACTGAGCCACCCAGGTGCCCCTGGTGATAGTCTTATTGTCTGGAAATATAACTCAGTGGCTCTCAATTTTTGCTGACAATCAGCACCATCTTTCAAACTTTTTGAAAAATTCCGATCTTTAGATCCACCTGTTCTATTAAAAAAGGAAAACAATACAGAGCTAAGATTGAGTAGTGTGGGTTTATAGGCTATTGGAAGAGAAAAACATAGAAACAAATTTGATTTACTTTGTCGGATGTAATAAAAGATGTAGATATAAAGAAGGATTAATTAATTCAGAAAGGCAACCTGACATAGTGAAAAGAATACCGGCTATAATGTTAGAGCCCTACTTTCCATACTTAGTCTTTATGGGACCTTGAGCAGATTATTTGACCTCTCTGAGTCTGTTTTATTCCTCTATAACAATGGGTGGTTGAGATTAAATTGGATAGTGTATGATTAGCACCAAGCATAGTACCTATGACATAACACCTTGATAAGTATTGGTGATCTCATTTCACAGAAAACTTCATGACTGAATAAGGTTTGAAGGTATAGTAAATGGGTTCTCCAAAGGGGTAAGGATAGGAAGTTAGAAAAAATAACATGTAACAACCTAGAGGTAACAGTGCCAGTGGAGGAGCCAGGGGGTACTTTTGTCTGACTGGAGCAAAGAGAGAGTATCTTAGCCATGTTGGGTAAGATAAGAGTTTCAAGTAGACTGTAGTAATTCATGGGATGGGGATGGCAAAGAGGGAGTGGTCAGGGATAACACTCAGATTTCTGAACTTAGAATTCAGAATGTTGTGTAGGAAGAAGTGGTTTCTGTTCTTTGAGGAGAGGTTGACTTCAGTTTTGGAACTGGAGAATATGAGCTATCTTTGGGACAGCCAAGTAGAGATACTCAAAAAGGCATTTGGGTAGACAGATCTGGAGGTTGGGCAGCCTGTAGAGAGATGGGGGTTTCGGTATTATGAACCTATAAAAACAAAAGGTGGATGAGATCTCTCCAGGATAAGAATATGGGGAGGCCGAGGCCTGAGAGACACTGAAATTTGAGAGGCAAGCAAAAGAAGCAGATCCATTGAAGGAGAAGGCTGTGGTAAGTAAGAGGAGAATCAAGAGAGAATGCCTTTCAGAAATATTTTTTTCACTTAAAAATGTGTTATAGAAACATTTCCCAATTAGTAATATAGTCTATATTTTTTATTTACCCTATTCCTTATTGATAAATATTTGTTATTTTCAGTTGCTTTTTAAACTATGTAGGAGTTAACATTTTGGGGGAATGATCTTTATATACTTCTGTGAATGCTTCTATAGGATACATTTTTGTGGATGAAATTGTTTGTTTAGTCCAAAAAATATGCATTAAAATTTTTGGTATATTGCAGAATTGACTGTGGAGTATGAACCAACATTTACTCCCACCAATAGTGTCTTTAATTTTATTCTTAAAGTGGCTTGCTTCCTAGTTTGAGGGTAGTATGAATTTGAAAAACAAATAGTATTTTTTATTACTATGTGTAAAATTCTGTGAAGAGAAAATGAATACTTTCATTTTATCAAATTACTTAGTTCGTTCAAATAATGTAATTTAAGAATGCATTTTGTCATTGTAAGCACCAGATGAAGGAGGAGTTCTTTGTTTTGAAAGAAGCTCTGTTCCCTCCTCTTACATGCTGGAAGCAGTAATTGGATTTAGAGGAAGTGGATCAGAAGGAAAGAGAATGATGGTATTATTGTGAGGGGGATTAAATCTTGAACAAAATTGAAGTGTGCAAACAGTTCTTGTTATGATAAACATACATTATTAACACAAATTCTGTGCTAAGATTTTACACAGAGATAATTTTGAGGGTTTTTTTTCTTGTAGCAAACTTTAAGCAATGCGTACAACACTATAAAATGAGCTTCCTATAAAACTGATCATAGGAGAATAGATGTTTTAGAAAATAGAATAGAAATACTGCAGAAGATTTAAAGTCCGCTTAAATCCTGCTGCTTAAATAGTTTAAAGGTAAAAAATATGGACAAATTTCCAGGTTTTTTTTTTATTGATTACTTGACATTGTTCATAACATCTATATAGAGGGACCTGCATTTCCCTAACCTTAGTGGTACTAATAGTATTTACAGGAAATTGACTGTGAGTTTTGGTCATTTTTGTTAAATTCTTAAGTGTCCTTTTTGTCTTTTTTTTTTTTTTTACTTTGCATTATGACCTATTCCTGGTTTATAAATTTTTAAGTGTATAAAATCAGTTTATAACCTGTGCCAGTGGAGGAACAGGGGGTACTTTTGTCTGCCAGCTTTTAAGAAAAAATGGTATAGAACTATGAAGAGTACTGAGAGAATAAGGGTAAGTACTGTTTGGTGAAATTCTTTTTACCCTTTAGCCTTTCTACCTCTCAGGAGAAAGTAAAACTTTAAACCAAGGAACAACACTATTGGAAAGGTCAACCACCTAGAATTTGTTTGCTAAGAGAATTCCATCCATAGTTTCCATGAAGGTTATCAGTATAGGGGACCCTACTTGTGGCATTACCTGTGGATACCACACACACATACACTCCTGAGCACTGTTTTGGAGTGTGTTTATATTTGATTTTTCACATATACAAAACTTTTGTTTTATAATAACTCACCCCAAGAATGTCATTATTTGCTGCTATTTGTGGATGATTTATGGCTGTTTTTAAGTCTGGTTCATCATCTGGTTTCCTTCTCACATGTTTCTAGGTTATCTTTTTCTCAGTTGATGGGTGGTCAGGGAACAAATTAAAGTAACAAATAGCACTTAGCAAAGACAGTTTGTGAGGTAAATCTGCTGTTACATAGGTCATATTTTAAAGCCAAATTTGTGAGTTATAGGTTATGTGGGACACAGCACCCTTTCTCATTAGCTCAGATAATTGAATTCTAACTGCATTTGGTTGCAATTTTAGAACTATACTAGATGGTTTTTTTCTCTAAAAGGTGAGCTGCTCTCATAGTAGGCATTTAGTCGAGAGTAGCACTATCAGGAAGGGCAGCTGCCAAAGACCTGCCAACATGTATGTATTTTAGTTACAGACTAGAGGGGGGGTTTCTGTTTTGAAAGTCCACAAAGTAGGTTTTGTGTTTCTGGGTTTTATTTTTTTCAGAATACCATGGGATCTTGAGGTTTAAACTGATCAGTCTTGGCCAGAATTTAAGTCTAAAGCTTTACAGCAAGAAATTTCTTTCAAAACATGTCAGCTATTCATGCCGGCTGATTGCAAATCTGTGGGAAATTTTACATGGAGCATTAAAGTTGCTGGGAGCAGAGAACAAGCGCAGGGGAAATTAGCTGGGCCATCCAGAGTCGCATCACGCTCCAGAGACACCAGCTGACACCTCCACTTAGGGTGTGAAACTGCCTCAAATCAGAGTCACACTAGTTGGTCTGTTCAAAACGCATGAACAAAAAATTGTCCTTCAGCTGATTTTTTTTTCTCCTAGCTTGCATATAAGTACTACCCCTCTCAACATTCTCTCTTTTCAAACAGGTGCAGCACAAATGATTGGGTTTGCTCTCTTTTACATGTGTTACATTTTACACCAGCCTCCTCAGATCACACTTACTTACCTTAACTGAACTTTGGTGTTTCCTAACTTGGTGGAGCACCAGAGCTAGGGTTTAGAAACCTAGTGCGAGGTGGAGGAGGAGACAGTTCACAAGTGGTCATTGGAGTAAATGTCCCAGCAAGAACAATAATCGTGTATTCAGTTCCTTCCATGCACCAGGCCCTGAGGATGCAGTGGCCAACAACAGAGGCCTGCCTATTCCTGCACATTTCCAGTCTTTTGAGCTCAAGTAAAGTACCTCTTGCAAGAGCAGTTTCAGTGGAGTGGTAGGACAGAAGCCAGATTGTGCTGGGTTGAGGGAGTGAGTGGGAGGTTAGGAAGTAGACATAGCAGAAAGAAGCTTGATACGGTGAGGAGGAGAGGAGGTAGAAGGACACAGAGGGGAGGAGTTTGTTTTGTTTTGCTTTGATTTGTTTTGAGATTGGAAGACTCTTGAACCTTCACAAGCTTGATGAGAAAGCATCAGTAGCAATGGAGAAATTCAAAGGGTCCTCTGAGCAAGCAATTCAGAGAACAGAAGGTCCAGGGGTTATCTGTAGACAGTATTGTAGATGTAAGCAAGATTTTAGTGAAAGGACATGAAACTGAAGTAGTTCCTGCTTTTAGATTCTGTTTTCATTGTTGGAAAGGTTCAGGGTTATTAGAGGGAAAATTAGAGTGGCTAATTTATACTGTAACTGTAGTAAGAGCAGAGAGTACTGGGGGGAAAAATGTTTACCAGGGCTAATGCATCTATCCTCACTGCTGCTTCTGTTTTGTTGTCTTTGTTATCAGCAGTTATCCAATATCATTTATTCATTTTCAAGTTGAAGTACCTTTTGGGGAATAATAGCTAGTAATCTCTCAAATATGATCAGTTGATATAATGAATTAAAGGTAAAACAGTTTCAGATGTTTTTATTTATCTTGTTTAATTTTTACTGTGGAACCATACAAACAAATAAAAAGCCGTATGGATTTATGTAAAAAGTTAAATATACAGTAAAAGGAAAGCTCTTTCTTAGGAATTTTTGAAAACTGCCTTTTGTAAAATGGTAACTCTTATTGCTATTTAGCAACATTCATTGAAGAGTGAATGTGAGTTGCTGCTTATGTCCTCATTTACATTGTACATATGATATTTGTACTTTTGTGAATCATCCTTATTGATATTAATCGGGAAGATAAAATTTGGTTGTCATTTTTGGCAGTCTGGCCTTTTGAGGGTAATCGGCTTAGTTATAAAGATATTTTGCTGCTTGTTTCATTCTTCACCACATTTTTACTATTGTGTACATTAATACTAAAAGAAAGCACTCACCTCTTGGCATTTTTGTTGGTTATTAGTTTGTAAGCATCTTTTTTCTCCTTTCAAATTATTATGGAAGTTTCAGAAACTTTTTTCTGAACAACTCAGAAACCTTTAAGGGATGATTCTTGTAATTCTAGTATTTGCTCTCAATTATTTCTGCAATGAGACATTTTTCAATTATTTAGTAGCTTGTGACTGATTCACTGCTTAGTAATTACACTACCATGAGGGATTATTTAGCCTTTGTAAGCTTTCATTTGTAAAATGAAGATAATCCCTACCTCATCGCATAGTATGAGGACTAAGTGAAATAATTCATGAATGCTTTTCACATATGCTTTTCACATAGCGTTGAATAAATGTTAACTTGATATTGGTGTAAGCAGAAAATGAAAGCACTTGGAATATACTATTTGTTGAATGAATGCTTTATTTATTTATTTAGATTTTATTTATTTTTTTGAGAGAGAGAGTAAGAGTGAGAAAGCACAAGCAGGGTAGAGAGGCGGAGGGAGAGGGAGAAGCAGACTCCTCGCTAAGCAGGGAATCCGCCCCACAAGGGGCTCAATCCCAGGACCCTGGGATCCTGACTTGAGCTGAAGGCAGACGCTTAACCAACGGAGTCATCCAGACACCCCTCAACAAATATTTTAAACAATACTGCGTGTTGGCAGTTGATGTCTATGATGTCTTGGATTTTTGTTTTTAAATTGGCAAGTTTATAAGGAATTACAAGATCTCTTAAAAGTACTCAGCTTCAGAATTAGTGGAAATTTGATTAAATAGCCTTAAGTTTGCAGCTTATGTTAAACGGAGCCCTACAAAAAAAAACAACAACAAAACTTTTCTCAATTCTTAGCTAAAAAGCATCTCTTTTTAGGGGCTTTCCTTGTTTTGTTAATGACCATAGGGTTAATATAATATGCTGAGGACAAATCACTCAAAAAGGAAAAATGAGGATTATTATTCTTGTAGATTTTCAGTTTTAGAAGCATGAAAACTTCTGTGACATCACACATGGTCCAGTCATCTCTAGATGTATCAAAAGCCAGAAAGTTAACTAAAATCCATATCTTCGTATCGCTCAGAAGAAGGGCTCTTTCTGAGACCAGCTAATGAGATGACTCTTTTTTTTTTTTTTTAAGATTTTATTTATTTATTTGACAGAGAGAGATCACAAGTAGACAGAAAGGCAGGCAGAGAGAGATAGAGAGGGAAGCAGGCTCCCTGCTGAGCAGAGAGCCCGACGCGGGACTCGATCCCAGGACCCTGAGATCATGACCTGAGCCGAAGGCAGCGGCTTAACCCACTGAGCCACCCAGGCGCCCCTAATGAGATGACTCTTAAGCAGAATGTAGGCTGGGCAGATTCATTGACAGTATATTTTGATAGTTATCTTAAAACTCCTGTGAGGATATTATAGTAAAGATTTGAATAATTTGGACTACTGGAATAGCAGGCAACATTTGTAATGCAAATCAATGTTGTTAATTGCTTATGTAACATTTTCATTCATTTTTCTAAAGAAAATACACATTTTTTCCCCATCACTCAAATGATTTGACAAGTGACTCATTAAAAACCTTAGACATCATGGTAAGAAGATAACAGTTTTCTGTGTGTGTGTGATCTGTTAACTAAACCTTGGTGGTGTAGTTTGTACTACTTAAAGCTTGTAGCACAACTTCAGACATGGTTGTGTGTCTTTTCTTTTTTCTTACCACCATCCTTCTGCTTATATGTGTTCTCCATTACCCCCACCCGCATTCCAGTCCAGTAAAACTAAGCTTGGAGTATAAGGTCCTCAATAAAGCTGGGGATGGTATAATCTGGGTGTGCTTATCTGGCCTTGAAAGTTGGTGTACGTATTGATGCAACTTGGCTGGTGCCCTGTAAAACATGGCAGTTTCTTTCCTGGTGAGTTTTTAGCTTGTCTGGAAGGTTCTCTCAGTGTTTGAATCTGGGAAATTCCTAAAGGGCCTCTGAGAGACCTTACCTCTACCACCAAATGTGAGTCCAAAGACCCTTAAGATCGTTAATACTCTATGTGAATGATGGAGGATAAAGGGGTGGTCAAGGATGAACTCTATTTTAGAGGAATATATGGAATCCTTTCCATCCCAACCAGGTACCTTCTTAGAAGCCTTTATTCTTGTGGTCTTTTCTCAAAGATGGATAGTATCTACAGCCAGTTTACTTCAGTTACTAGTGAGGACTTCTGGGTCGTATTGTCCTGTTCCTCATCAAAACCTTGATTCCTTTAATAGACTACTACTAGCCTCTGAACTACCAGTGGTTCAGAGACTGTGGTTTCAGTCCTTCAACCTTGAGCATTGTTTCATATTTTCCAGGGATGGGTTCTAGAAATTGGCAATATAGGCAATGTCCTGTATCTTTAGTGTGGTTAGTAATATTTTTCTTAAGTGACTTATTCTTTCATTGACCTTTTAAAGTATATGCAGAGTCATGTGAATGTTTTTGGCAACTAAGCAAACATTGGCTTAGATTTTTGTTAAGGGTAGATTATGGTTTGAACCACAAACTTGGTGTAAGTTAATGTTAACCATTAATGTTAACCATAAACTTGGTGTAATGTAATGATAGTTGATAATTTGCTGAGGTACAGAATGTGCCAGGTACTGAAGGTCTGTTATCTGTAATCCTCACAACAGCATTGAAAGGGAGAAACTGCTAGCCCTTCTTTATAGATAGGAAACTAAAGCTCAAGGAAGGCAAACTCACATAATTAGTAAATGAGGAAACTGGAATCTGAACCTAGTATCTATCTGACTCCAAGTCTAAGATCTTTCTCCTATACCATGTTACCTTTTGAGACATACATATATCACCTTAAATCTCAGAGGTAGGCAAAGTGTAAATAAGCAAAACTTTTTCTTAATAGCATGGTATGCTTATTATTATGGTCCCGTATGCATTCACTTGTAATATAATTGTTGTTAATCTAAGTATGTTGATTTTCTGAGAAACACTTTTTATTTTTTATTGTAGCATGCATACAGCAAAGTGTACAAGTCTTAAATGTATAATGGGATGAATTTTTACAAATATATGTGCCTATGTAACTAGTACTAGGATCAAGAGATAACAACATTATTAGCACGCACCAGGTTCTTCTCTACCCCCTTCCAGTCAATATTGTACTTGCTATAGGTACCCCTATTCTGAATTATCACCGTAGTTTAGTTTTGCCATGCCCAGAAATGGAATCACACAATATATACTTTGTGTGTGTATATATCTGGTTTCTTTGATACATCATGTCTGTAATAGTCATCGATTTTTTTAAAAAAGATTTATTTATTCACTTGACAGAGATCATAAGTAGGCAGAGAGAGAGGGAAGCAGGCTCCCCACTGAGCAGAAAGCCCGATGCGGGGCTCAATCCCAGGACCCTGAGACCATGAACTGAGCCAAAGGCAAAGTCTTAACCCACTGCGCCACCCAGGCGCCCCAGTCATCCATATTTTTTTTTTTTTAAGATTTTATTTATTTGTCAAAGAGAGAGAGAGAACACAAGCAGGCATAGCGGCAGGCAGAGACAGAGAGAAGCAGGCTCCCCGCTGAGCAAGGAGCCTGTTGTGGGACTCGATCCCAGGACCTCTGGGCTCATGACCTGAGCCGAAGGCAGCGGCCCAACCAACTGAGCCAACCCAGGCGTCCCCATCCATGTTTTTAAATGTAATAATAATCCATAATGTGTGCCATTGTATATATATATTATCTGTATATAATATATATATATATGTGCCATGATTCATTTTAACCATTCTGCTGATGGACACTTGAGTTATTTTTAGCTAAGAATAAAGTCATGAGCAGTCTTGTACATGCCTTCAGTGCCTATATGTACTCACTTTTGTGAAGTGCATACCTGATACAGTGTTAGTAAACACTGCCAGTTTTCCAAATGGGTATACCAGTTTACACTCCAGCCATTAAAGTATGAGAATACCAGTTCATATTATTGCCATTGGTAGCTATGATTAAAATTGTTTTAATTTTAGCTGTTCTTGTGGGTGTATAGTAGTGTCTTACTCTGGTTTTAGTGTGCATTTCCCTGATGACTTTTCATATGCTCACTGGCTGTTTGGATAATCTCTTTTGTGATTTCCCTGTTTTAGTATTTGGCCATTTTTCTGTTGGGTTGTCTCACATTGATTTGTAGGAATTCTGTATATATTCTGACTATGAGTTCTTTGACAGTTACGTGTACCACAGATACCTTCTCCCAGGCAGTGGCTTGCCTTTTCACACTTTTTTTTTTTTTTTTAAGATTTTATTTATTTATTTATTTGACAGAGAGGGAGATTACAAGTAGGCAGAGAGAGATGGGGAAACCGGCTCCCTGTTGAGCAGAGAGCCTGGTGCTAGGCGCAGTCCCAGGACCCTGAGTTCATGACCTGAGCTGAAGACAGAGGCTTAATCCACTGAGCCACCCAGGTGCTCCTCTTTTTTTTTTTTTTTTTAAGATTTTATTTATTTATTTGACAGAGAGAGATCACAAGTAGACAGAGAGGCAGGCAGAGAGAGGGAGGGAAGCAGGCTCCCTGCCGAGCAGAGAGCCCGATGCGGGACTCGATCCCAGGACCCTGAGATCATGACCTGAGCCGAAGGCAACGGCTTAACCCACTGAGCCACCCAGGCGCCCCCCAGGTGCCCCTCTTAATGTTGTTCTTCAGGTGAACATAAGTTTTAAATCTTAATGAAGTCCAGTGTATCATTTTTTTCTTTTGTGATTATTGCTTTCTATGCCCTATTTAAAACAGCTTGCCTTCTCTAAGGTCATGAAAATAATCTCTTAAGTTCTCTTCTAGAACATTGATTGTTTTCACATCTTTCACATTTAGGCCTACAGTCTGTCTGGAGCTGATTTTTCTGTGAGTTATTATTTTGAATCAAAGATTTGTTCCCCTTGTGTAGGTTTTCACTTGATCCAGCACAATTTGTTTAAAAAAAAAAAAAAAAAAGCTTGTCCTTTCCCCCTCCACACTGCAGTGGCATCTTTGTTATCACATGACACATAGCTTTAAACCAGGTCTTAATATATGGTAACTTAAGTGCTCCAACTTTGTTCCTTTTGGGAAGCTATTTTTAAATTGCCAGGTAGTTTTAGAAGATAGTTAGCCCCATTCCTCCTTTCATTCCTCTGTGTTACCAAGCCTACCTTTCCACTTGACCCCAGGGTTTTCATCCTACAGACCTACCACCTCTTCTTTTCCGTGACCATTTCAGACCTGAGGCTAGAACTCCTTGAGCAGGTACAACTTTTTTTCTTATGAGAGATTAATATTGAATCACTTTCACCCATTGTATGCCTTGTTACCTTGGCTGCTAATCTGGCACAGGACTCAGGGTTCCACTGCTGATTGCTACTAGGATGTGGATTATTCCCCTGGCTCCTCTGTATTGGACTCCTATAAGAATTACCAAACCAAAGATCCTTTGGTTTTCATGGTTTGTAACCCTGAAGATCATCTTTGGTTTGCATTTTTATTTACTGTTTTTCACTTATGTTGTCCCCTAGGCTCTGTATTAAGGATGTGATTTCTGATGGACAGATCTCCAAAGTATAGAAGGTCTGCCAAATTCTCTATCTGCGTGCTCTAACTTCAGGATACCCCATTTATTACCCAAGCATGAAAGCCCCGTTCTACTTTTTGTGTATCCTATAGCTTGAATCTTTCCTAGATACCCCCATTACTTGTTTAAACAATCACTTGTTTAAGAGGTCTTGGAATAAGCAGGCATAAAAATGGGAAGTTGAACACAGCTTCCTACACACACATACTCATGTGCATGTGTTTGTTAAGATTATAAAATTAGAGAATTTCTCGTGGTGTGAAGTAAGTAGTCCATTAAGAGGGATGAAGAAATATTTATTACGGTTGCTATGTGCCAGGCACAGTATTAAAGTAGCTCATCTAGCACTTTTTCCTGTTAAGGAATAGCCATTTAAAGTCCCTATTTTCGGGGCGCCTGGGTGGCTCAGTGGGTTAAAGCCTCTGCCTTCGGCTCAGGTCATGATCCCAGGGTCCTGGGATCGAGCCCCGCATCGGGCTCTCTGCTCCGCAGGGAGCCTGCTTCCTCCTCTCTCTCTCTCTCTCTCTCTGTCTGCCTCTCTGCCTACTTGTGATCTGTCTGTCAAATAAATAAATAAAATCTTTAAAAAAAAAAAGTCCCTATTTTCTGTGTTTAAAAAAGGAGAATTTGTCTTAAGTCAAACTTAATATGCTAATTCATCATACAACTACTTCAATTAACACATAATGCTTCAACTAACAAATTATACTGCGTTGGAAAGTTTCAAGCCTCTTCCCCACTGGCTGGTTGGCATTCTTGACTGAAACTTGAGAATAGCATTTTCTTAGATTTTTGAAGGGTGAATTGGACCAAAGCCAAGACCTGCTGAAGGGGAATGTGTAGCCCAAGTTCTTCCCATCGGTAGGTGACACCGTTTTGAAAAAGGAGGAAATGTTCATAGTCTGGGAACTGTAGCATCTAGAAGAAGAAAGAAAGAGAGTATTTTTTCAAGATGTGACAAGAAGTAGTATTTTCTGTGTTGTTGGTTTGATTACAAAGTTTCTGATTCAGATCTTGGTATTTCCTTAACATCCGAATTTGAAATAAGCTTGAGCTAAGTAAAATATTTCATTTTTCAAATAATGAAAAGTTTTAAGAAAAGTAGTAGGTTAACCATGAACAGATTGTACTAATAAGAAACATCACAGGTGGTTCTTTAAAAAGTAAAGTATTATGGGGGCACCTGGGTGGCTCAGTCAGTTAAGGGTCTGCCTTCAGCTCATGTCCTGGGATCAATTCCCACATCCCGCATCAGGCTCCTTGCTCAGTGGGGAGCCTGCTGCTCTCCCTGCTTGTGTGCTCACGCTCTCTGACAAATACATAAAGGCTTAAAAAAAAAAAAAAAAGTATTACGAGTATTATGGAAAGTAAAATGGTACAGTACTCTGAAAAATAGTTTGGCAGGCTTTTACAAAACTAAACATGCACTTACCATAGAGCCCAATAATCACACTTTTGGGACTTGTCCCAGAAAATAAAAACTTAGGTTAACACAAAAACCTGTACATAAATGTTGTCATCATCTTTAATATGTGTACTATTTAAATATGCAACTGATACATATATTATTAATGTAGTTTATGTACTATTTATAATATCAGAAATAACCCATATGTCATTCAGTTGATGAGTAGTTGAACAAACTGGTAAATCTGTACCATAGAATACTACTTAGCAATAAAAATAATTGACCTACTGATACATGCAATAACCAGGATGGACCTTAAGGGCATTATACTTAGTGAAAAAAGTCACCTTCAAGAGGTTACATACTATATAATTTCATTTACATAACACTTTTGAAATGACAAAACTATGGAGGCAGAAAACAGATCAATGGTTGCCCAGGGAGGGGGTGCAGGAGAGGGAGCAATTCTGTATCTTGGTAGTTGTGATAGTTACACCAATCTGTACATAGGATAAAATTGAACAGAACTACACACAAACACAAGTGGATGCAAGTTTTTGTTTTGTTTTATAAAGGTGAAGACTGAATAAGGTCTGTAGTCTAGTTAATAGTACTGTGCCAACATGGTCAATTTCCAGGTTTGCTGTTGTACTAGAACTATATACGATTCACCATTAGGGAGAGCTAGGCAAAGGGTGTGCAGGTGTCTGCTGTTTTCACCTCTCCCAAGTATGTTAGTGTGCATTTCTGACAACCAAAGACATTTTCTTGCATAACCACAATACTACCCTTAAAATCAAGAAATTAGCATCAACACATTGCTCTTGCCCTCTATTCAGGTTTCACAATTGTCCCAATAATGACCTGTACAGAAAGGGAAGCCAATTGAAAATCAGGTGTTGAATTTACTTGTCATGTCTCTTTAGTCATCTTCAATTTGGAAGAGTTCTTAAGGTTTTCCTTAATTTTCATGACATTGATACTTTTGAAGATCACAGGCCAGTTGTTTTGTAGACTGTCTTCCAATATGAATTTGTCTGAAGTTTCCTCATGAATAGATTGAGGTTGTGTGTTTGGGGCAGCAATATTCCAGGAGTGGTCTGGTGTTCTTGTTGCATCTTGTCAGGTGATAAATACATGATCTCAGTATTTCCATTACTAATGATGTTCACTTTGATCACTTGATGAAGTGTCACCCTCCACCACTGTAAAGTTACACTTTTTTCCTTTGTAATTGAGTATGTTTTGGGAAGATATTTTGAAGCTTCAGTTATCTTACGTATTTATATCTGGGAACTGAGAGTTGATTCTTTTATTCAGTAGATTATAATCCAATATTATCTTTATTTTGATGCTCAAGTTGTCACTGATTTTACCACTGAGAATCCCTTCAAGCTGGCTTTTGTGTCCTTTTGACATGTTGTCATCATTATGAATGCTTTTAAACAAACAAAAAAGAATCATGATATTAATGGCTACATAGTATCCTACTGGAAGGACAAAGCATGATTTGCTTAAACAATCCCTTGGAGCATTTTGTTTTACTTTTAAGGGAAAAAACCCAGTTTGTATAGTATAGCCAGATTGCCTTCTGGAAGCCTTCTAACAATTTACACACCCACCAGCAATGTGTGTGTGCAAATGGCCTTTTCTCCACACACTCATTAACGATCAGAGAATTTTTAAAAATAGGAACTTCATAATCACAAGGAGACTGTTAGAGGTCAAATTACCCTGTATACCTAAATATTAGAAGGGGTTATCAGGACTCTGGACAAAGGAGGAAAGTGGGGCTTATATGTATCTTTTACTGTTATTTTAAATCAGCAGAAAAGAAGGTATTTCAGAAGCAGAGCCATCATTTTCTTCTTTAAGATGCTGGTTTTGTAAGGAAGGCAGTTTAAAATAGATATATTACAATGAAATCTTTTTCTTATGATTTGTTCAGTTTCTTTCAAATAACACTCAGTGACAGACCACTCATTGACCTCAAAGATCCTTCTCAAAATTCTGAAGCCATTCTCTACTAACCAGCTGTATGACCTTTGGGAAAGTTGCTTACCAATAGGCCTCATTTTCTTCATATCTAATTAAATTAAGTGGCTTCTAAGGTACCTTCTTTCTATAGCTAGAAAGTCTTATGAAATTTTATTCTGAGAGTTGGAAGAAAGTGGTTGTTTTGTTTTGTTTTTTGAGTTTACAAAACTGGTTGACTTTTATAGTAAAATACTTCATATATCTAATTTTGCAACTGTGAATTGCAGGGAATATTCCTTGGGCTTCAGTTCATTGGAAGTATCAATTTTTTTTTTTAAGATTTTATTTATTTATTTGACAGAGAGAGATCACAAGTAGACGGAGAGGCAGGCAGAGAGAGAGAGGGAAGCAGGCTCCCCGCTGAGCAGAGAGCCCGATGCGGGCCTCGATCCCAGGACCCTGAGATCATGACCTGAGCCGAAGGCAGCGGCTTAACCCACTGAGCCACCCAGGCGCCCTGGAAGTATCAATTTATGGGCTGGTTTTATTCTAGGACTTTTGTTGTTAATTCTGCCTTTGCTTTTAATGTAAAGCTGTCTTGTGGCCCTTTTGACTTGTGGCCCCAGGATAATACAGATAGAGATTCCATTTGAGAGTTAAATGTCTATAGAAATAAGATATCATGAACTAATGAGTATAGAAAGGATTATTCAGTAAACGGGATTATGATAATTGCTTGGCTATTTAGAAAAAAAGTTACTTAGACCTTTGCCTTAGATCACATACCAAAATTAATTCTAGATGTATTAAAAACTAACTGCAGGGCACCTGGGTGGCTCGGTGGGTTAGGCCGCTGCCTTCGGCGCAGGTCATGGTCTCAGGGTCCTGGGATCGAGCCCCGCATTGGGCTCTCTGCTCAGCAGGGAGCCTGCTTCCTCCTCTCTCTACCTGCCTCTCTGCCTGCTTGTGATCTCTCTGTCAAATAAATAAATAAAATCTTAAAAAAAAAAAAAAAAAACTAACTGCAGGGACACTTGGGTGGCTCAATGGATTAAGCCTCTGCTTTCAGCCCAGGTCATGGCCCAGGTCATGATCTCAGGGTCCTGGGGTAGAGCCCTTCATCAGGCTCTCTGCTCAGCAGGGAGCCTGCTTCCCCCTATCTCTCTGCCTGCCTCTCTGCCTACTTGTGATCTTTCTCTCTGTGTCAAATAAATAAAATCTGTAAAAAAAAAAAAAAAAGAAAAAAAGAAAAAACTAACTGCAGCAACAGATGAATCATTGAACACTACATCAGAAACTAATGATGCACTATATGTTGGCTAATTGAATTTAAATTTTAAGAAAACCAACTAAAAGTAAAAAAAAAAAAGGAATATTAAATCTCAAGCTTATATGAAAGCAAAATAATGAAAATTATTAATGAAAAGTTGATCACTTTGTCCCCTGAAAAATTAAACTTTGGAAAACAGTTTGGCAGTTTCTCATAAAGTTAAACTTATACTTACTGTAACCAAGCATTTGCACTCCTGAGAATTTATCTTAGAAAATTAAAAACTTGCGCTCACATAACAGTCTGTACATAAATATTCATAGCAGCTGTATTTGTAATTATTTGTGATTAGAAATAATCCAAATGTCCTACATTGAGTGAATGGGGAAACAGACTGTGGTGCAGCTATACAATGGAGGACTACTTGGCATAAAAAAGAATGAACTCTTGACATGCAACAACACGGATGGATCTCAGGGGCATTAAGCCAAATGAAAAAAAAACTTCAAAGAATTACATATTCTTTAATTCCATGTACGTAATACTTGTGAAGTAGCAAAATTATAATGATGGAGGATAGATCAGTGGCTGGCATGAGTTAAGGCTTCGGGGAGGGTGTGAGTATTGAGAGGTAACTCAAGGGGAGTTACTTTATATTGATGAATATTATTGCACTATTTTGCAGCAGTTCTTAACCTAGTTACAGTGATGGTTATTTGAATCTCATCTGCACATGTGATAAAATTTCACAGACCCACGTATACAAAACTGGTGAAATCTAAATAAGGTCTGTAGCTGAGTTGATAGTGTTGTACTGATGACAGTTTTCTGGTTTGGTCATGTACTATCATCATTTACCCTACTATCATTGTGGGAAATTGGGTGGGATATATGTGAGAACTCGATTGTTTTTGCAACTTCTTTAAATCAGAAACGATTTCAGTATTGAAAGTTATTTTTTTTTAATTGACTTAAATAAACTGGGCTACATCTAGGCAATGGAATATTATTCAGCACTAAAAAGAAATGAGCTATCAACCATGAAAAGACATGGAGGAGGCTTAGATGCGTATTAGTAAGTGAAAGAACCAGTCATGTAGTATGTACAGGCTACATATGATGTGACATACTGTATGATTCTGACTATGTGATATCCCAGAAAATACAAAACTATGGAGACAGTAAAAAGATCAGTGGTTGCCAGGGGCAGGGGAAAAGGAAGGATGAATGGGTGGAACAGAGGATTTTTAGGGCATCGAAATTACTCTGTGTGATACTTTAATGGTGGATTCATATTTATGCATTTGTCCTAACCAAGAGTGAAGAGCACCAAGAGCAAACCCTAATATATATAAACTATGGACCTTGGGTGATAGTGATGTGGTATATGTCAGTGTAGGTTCATCAGTTGTAACAAATACACCACTCTGGTATAGGATGTTCATAATAGAGGAGGCTATGAATGAGTAGGGGTGGGGAATATATAGGAATTTACTGTACTTTCGGCTCAGTGTTGCAGTGAACCTAAAACTGCTCTTAAAAAAACTGCTCTTTTAGTCTGTTTAAAAAGAAAATTAACTTGGGTCAGAAATAAACATTGAAAAGCAAAGTGAGGAATATATTGTAGCAATTATTAGAGATAAAATTTTCATGTCTTATTTATAAAGAAGTCATACAAATCCGTAAGGCAGGCCCTGAATCCCCAACAGACTGGAAAGAGAACTTACGCGAACAAGCAAGTTCCCTGAGAGAGTATTTTGTAAATACACTTTTGTGTTTATTCCAGCTTTTTTGGAAACCTCAAGTTCAGTAATGTAATACCAGTGTTCTTGGAAACATACACTAGAGGAGAGAATTTTTTTTTTTTTTTTTTTGCTATTACAGCTGTGTAAAGTAATCGCAACTAAGAGAAAAATAATTTGAAAGATACAAAACAGAGCACTGTAAATTTGCATTGTTTTGAAATAGCTCTGAGAGAATTTTGGAAGACCTTAATATATGTAACCTGTCCCCTCCAAAAAAAAAAAAAAAACACCAAACCTGTTCTTTTTTTTCAGGTGTAAATTAATTATTTGAAAGCAGTTGAGCAATGGAGCCAGACATCATTCGAATGTACTCTTCATCCCCACCACCACTAGACAATGGAGCCGAGGATGATGATGATGATGAATTTGGGGAATTTGGTGGGTTTTCAGAAGTTAGCCCTTCTGGTGTAGGGTTTGTTGATTTTGATGCACCAGATTATATTCGTCCCAAGGAAGAGTTTGTACCTTCAAACCATTTTATGCCAATTCATGATTTCTCAGAAAATGTAGATAGCCTTACTAGCTTTAAGTCCATTAAAAATGGTAATGATAAAGACATCACAGCTGAACTTTCTTCTCCTGTAAAAGGACAGTCTGATGTTTTACTTTCTACCACCAGCAAAGAAATAATTTCATCTAAAACGTTAGATACTTCCATTGATGGCATAGAAAGTCTGGGAGATTTAAATACTATAGTGAAGCAGAGACAGAATGTTGGAACACCTGAAGGTTTCTCTCCAGGAGATTTTAGAACTGGTATGAATGTTGTTCATCAAAACAAGCAGTTAGAGAGCTGCAATGGTGAAAAGCCTCCTTGTCTGGAGATTCTGACAAATGGGTTTGCAGTACTGGAAACTGTAAATCCTCAGGGAACAGAAGATCTGGACACTGTAGCCAATTCAAAAGGAAGAAAGCCTCTTAGCACTCATAGTACTGAGTATAACTTAGACTGTGCACCTAGTCCTGCTGAGGAATTTGCAGATTTTGCCACATTTTCCAAAAAGGAAAGGATACAACTAGAAGAAATAGGATATGAAGTTTTAAATGATAGAGAAGCATTAACCATTCAGGAAAACAATAAAATTAACAGAGTCAGTGAACTGAATTCTGTAAAAGCAGTGTCTTTGGGTAGAAGTTTTGATGATAAAGGAGACATGGATGGAGAGGATCAGGTTTGTGTTTCAGAAATAAGCATAATGAGTACCAGAGTTTTCAATACTGAAAAACAAGGCCTTCCAGCATTGCAACAGGATGAATTTTTAAAATCAAGTGTTCAGTCAAAGCCTTGGAATTTGGCAGACTCAGCTGATAATTCAGAATCCAGTATAAGAGAAGAGTGTAAAACTGAGGAAAAACTTGATTTGTTTACTCCTGAGTGTGCTGACCTATGTATGGATTCTGTTAAAGCTTCTGATGCTGATAATGAAGTTGGTTCTTCCAAAGAAGAAAATAGAAAGTTTACTTATTCCCAAAGCCCCAGCATTGATCCTACAGAAGAAAATGTTCTGGATGATTCTATAAGTGTAAAAAATGGTGATAGTAGTAATGACTTTGTGACTTGCAACGATACTAATGAGGATGAGTTTGGTGACTTCGGCACAGCCAGTGGCACAACTCCACCTTTTGTTACTGGTACTCAAGATTCAATGAGCGATATCACTTTTGAAGAGTCCTCAGAGCACTTTCCACATTTTAGTGAACCAGGTGATGACTTCGGAGAATTTGGGGATACAAATGCTGTTTCTTGCCAAGATGAAATTATATTTACAGAGTCCGACCTAAAACAGACTTCTGATAGTTTATCAGAGGAATGTAAGTTGAGAGGAAAGTCTACTGAGACAGGCACGGATCCTGTTTCAAAACTGGAAATTGGGAAAGAAGGTGAATTTGGAGATTTCGATTCTGTGCCAAATATTCAAGATGACTGCAGTGCTTTTCAAGACTCCGATGATTTTGCGGACTTCAGTTCAGCTGGGCCTAGCCAAGTTGTAGATTGGAATGCTTTTGAGGGTGGACAGAAAGATAGTTGCTCTTGGGCTGCTTTTGGAGACCAGCAGGCTACTGAATCTCACCATCGAAAGGAAACCTGGCAGTCACATAGGACAGATGAAAAGATTGCTACTCCAGGAACCCCCAAAATGCACAGTGCCCCTTCAGCAACTTCCAAAGGAGCAGTTGCTGGTGGCCATTTACAGGAAACAGCCACTTCAGTTCAGGTATTTACTGATTTTCTCTATTTTGTATGATAAATTAATTGCTGCGGAGGCTTTTCAGAAAGTATTTCTAGATTGGGTACCTGCTGAAGGAGTCTCTCATGATACATAATGCTTGCTTGATTTGTAGGTCAGTTACATTTTTCACAACCCTTTGGTAAACTTTAAATAGATAGTCCTATAGTAAGTAATGCTTGGTAAGCTTTTTCTTTATCTCAGTGAGTTTAATATTTACAGAAATTCATCAGATTGGTTTTTTGATTAACATAAATAGCACCTAAATAAAAATGCATTGTTTAGCTAATTAACTATCCAGTGAATCCTTTTGCTTTTACTTTTATGGTGATTATTCAGAAGAAGGTTAAGCTGAAATATAGATTTTTTTTTTTAAGTTTCAGAAATAATGTCTCTTAATTTTGCCCACCAAAAGACCTAGGAAGTTGGAGTACAGTTTGTTTTAAGATTTATTTATTTATTTATTTATTTGAGAGAGAACCAGAGCATGTGCATGAGCTGGGGTAGGGGCAGAGGAAGAGGGAGAGAGAAAGAGAAAGAACCCTCAAACACACTCCCCGCAGAGCCCGATGGAGGAGGGGCTTGATCCCAGGTCCCTGAGATCACGACCTGGCCTGAAATCAACAGCCAGCCGCTTAACCAGTTGAGCTATCCAAGTGCCCCCGAAGTACAGTTTTGAGTTCAGGAGAGAGCACGCAGAATTTGAAACCTCAGCCTCTGCTGAAGGCTGTAGGGAATTAAAGGATAGAAAGAATTTGAACAAAGCGGATTTGGACTTCGTAATTTGACAGCTACTAAAGACCTGGGATGAGGGATGAGAAGAATTAAGGGTAGACCTAGAACAAAGAACAGTCATAGGTTGATTTACTGTGGCTGTATTTATTTACTTATAATTTCCTGCAAATGTCCATTTATGTTTACACTTTCTGGGGAGTAGGTGTGTCAGGTAGAATATTTTTACCCCCCCAGCACCTGTACTTTATCCTTCTCTGTTCCAGACTCTTTCAGAGAAGAGCACTAAGATTTATTTTGACTTAAAGTAGCTCCTAAAGACACAGTTTGGTATCCAGGTTGTTCCCCAATCCTGAGTTATACCCTGTGCTAAGCCTAACTTTTCCTCAACCCCAGAGGTGTCAAAAAGAGCACTCCCTAGAAAATCACTGCTTTGTAGTGGCAATTGATAAAAATAACACTCATCTCAATGAGCTTCTTTTAAAGACAAAGAACAAGATCAGAATCTGCCAGTTCTTCAGTTATCTTACGCTAAGCAAACCATCTTCAGTTAGAAGTATTTCCAAAATCTGAGTGTTAATTGAAATGGTTATACGTCATTGCTTTGATACATGAAGATATTATTATGGTATTACCAGGTGGTGGAAATAGCTAATCACTTTTCATTTGACTTTGAGTATCTGAAGAGCTTAATTCCCTAATTCAGTTATTATATGATTTGGCTAGTGTGTATTATTCCTGTTGATGAATTTATTATTGAAGTAGAAGGTTTCCATTTTAAACAATGAGTAAACTAATTATACAAAGCCAAGACTGTTGACTTTGACCTAATCCTTCCCTATTTAGTTTCATCTTACTATAAGGTGACACTGGTATTAAGATCTTTATAGCCCTAGAACTTGTAACATCATGAGATAATGAAGTTTTTAAAGTATGATCACTTCAAAAGGAATTTTTTGCATTACACTAGTTGATTGAAGTTTATAACTTGATAACTGGATATAAGAGGTAATAAAGTATATAAGCTTTATATAATCTTACAAATCTAAGTTTGAGTCTTGACTCAGCCTCTTACAAGCTTTCTGATTTTGGACAAGTTACTTCTGAGCTCAGTTGCTTGTTAAAAAAAAGAGAGACAGATAATCCACTTCAGGGGATTTTTGTGAAGATAAAATGACAGTAAATTTTAAAGTGAATGAAAAAAATCCACTGAAAAATAAAAATTTTGTAGTATGATTCTGTTTTGTAAAGATCAGCAAAAACTGTGTAGATGTGGCAAGATACATTTAAGACTTCCTGAGATTTGGTTGGCTCACTCATCAGACTTTTGCTGATAGGTTTGGAAAATGAATAGAATTTAGAGATGGATTTTGGAAAGGAAAAATTGTTGGAAGGGGCTGGAAGATAAGTTTAGAAGGAAGTTGAGGTAGGGAATTGGGTAAGCCCTGCTGAGTAAATGACTGAATTGGAAGTGATTTTCATTCTTACCCTGCTGTTGTGAAGGCAGCTTGTGGCCTGCAGTTTCTTCCTCTCCCAGAATATGCTGGAAAAGTACCTTAATGTAAGTCCCTTAGGAGAGGATTAGATTTACTGGTATTTTTCCTAAAATGTTTCTCCTACCTGCTACAGTGTTGGGGACAGCACAGGAATCCTCACTTATTAATGACAGTGAATGTCGGGTTCTTTTTTTTTTTTCCTTTTTTTTTTTTTTTTTTTTAAGATTTTTATTTTAGAGAGCATGCACAAGCGTGGGGAGGAGCAGAGGGAAAGGGGGAGAGAGAGAGAGAGAGAGAGAGAGAAGCAGACTCCCCACTGAATGCAGAGCCTGACGTGGCGCTTGATCTCAGGACTCTAAGATCGTGACCTGGGCTGAAATCAAGAGTTGGGCACTTACCTGACTGAGCTACCCAGGAGCCCCAAATGACAGTGAACATTAGGTTTTTAATGGTAAAATTTAGAATGACTTATTCCTCTTGAATCTTACCTGGATTCAGCAATTCTGTCCTGGACAGAGTAGAATGCCTTCAAGTCATTTTGTCCAAATTCTGCTTTGACAGAATGTTGTGAGTCTTTTAGAATTCATAGCTGTTAATTCAGTTAAACAAACATGGGGAGCAAGTCTTTGTTTTGAGAAATGAGACAAAAATGGTGCAGTTGTCATTTCAAATTTCTACTTTTCACTGTGACATCATCTGGGTCCCTATTTTTTAGCTTTTTTCAGGCTACCCATAAGATATCTTAATATTTTAATAAAATATATCTTCCTTGGGTCAAGAGACTGTCAGTTGTTGCAGCTTTATTGTAATAATTTATTACTTAGGGAAGAGTCAACCAAGAAGACATCTTTGAAACTTATAAAATGGTTTTAGTCAAATTAATTAATAAATGTGGGTCTGGTGAGCCTTAGAGGTTCAAGCCTTGATGTAAAAGCCATACATGACCATTTATTGAGAAATATTCTTCCCTCTCACTGAATATTTTTTTCTGAGAACCCAGAGCTCAATATATTTCATATTCTTGTTAACATTCTTATAAATTGTAGAAAACAAGTAGTGGTATCTCTGTTGTACAAATTGAAAAAGAGGTCCAAACTGTTCTTTGGTTTTTGGGCTAAGATTCAAAGCAAAATGATAACAAAAAAAATCCTCCTTACTTTCAAAACAGGCCTTTTTTCCAGATTTCTTTCTTTCTTTCTTCCTTTCTCCCTTACTTTCTGTCTTCCTTTCTTTCTTTCTTTAACCCGTTAATATTCCAGAAAGGAAATTTGATTGAAATAACCAAGATTACTTTTTCTTAGATTTATGGTAAAGGAGGTTAACATTGTAAGTACTGCATTTAACTCTGAACTTTTATAAAATTTTTTAAATATTGCTGTGGATGTTACTTGAAAATTTAGGTAATTGGTAAATAATCTCTTTATATTAATTGACTGTAGAAAAGGAAGCTATGAGCAGTTTTTTCTTATTAGCCATCTACTTGATAATGCTCCTGGGAAGGTGTTACTAGATGAAGATTTGTTTTGAGAGCCTTAAAAATTAAGAGTATCACAAAAAGAAAAAGGAAGAAAATTATGAATAATTTAGCCTATTTTACTTTGAAAGTAAATTTTTCATTTCTTACCAGAAAGTCAGCATTCTCAAACTGACTCTAACCCCACAAAAATGTGGGGTTAGTTTGTTTACTTAATCATCTGCATAAGATTTGTGCACGTTTTCCTTTCTGTGGGTGAACACCTGAACTTATTACTGAAAACATAAGCAACCAAATAAATTAAGTGGTCAAAAGATACAGACTTCCAGTTATAAAATAAATAAGTCCTGGAGATGTATAGCATGGTGACTATAGTTAATAATACTGTATTGTATATTTAAAAATCTCTAAGAAAATAGATCTTAAAAGCTCTCATCACAAGAAATAAAAAATTTGTAACTATGTGTGGTGATTGCTGTTAACTAGACTGACTTACTGTGATCATTTTGCAATATATACATATCAAATCATTATGCTGTATTCCTGAAACTAATATAACGTATGTTGATTATATCTCAGTTTCGTTTTTGTTTTTTTTAAGAAATTGAGATTTTGGCCTTATAGCTCTTTGCTTACTTGAAGTATCTGGATAGCAATTTCTTTTGTTATTTTTCCCTCGGAAAATTCTCATCTTTAATTCCAAAAATCGGTAGAAATATCTTATTAGATTTATCCACAAACTGTGCAGAAGGGCCAAACCATCTTTTTAGAGCATGGTGAATATTACAGTTGGTCACTTTTCTTATGTTATAGCTTGAAATTGGGAATCGGTAAAGTGTACGATTGTAGATTGTACTTGATATCTTACTTAATATTTAATGGTGGCAAGGCATAAGGTAACCTCTTAAATGGAAGAAAAAATTACCCAGTGGATTTTATATTTCTTCTAAATTTCCACTTAAGAGTAAGATCTGTTGCTATCAATGTTAAAACTATTAATGTTAATCAACTTTTGTTCAGAAGAAAGAAAACTAACTAGAAATATGTTGAAGGAAACTTGGGAACTACCTTAAAAATACAAGATACTTTAAAGAAGACACACATTTGAGTGGCATAAGAACCAGAGTCTAGGATCCTAGGTGCTGGTCTTACACACCCCTTTGGAAAACTGAGATTTTCTTTTTTGTTGTTTGTTGTTTTTTTTTTTAAGATTTTATTTATTGGGACACCTGGGTGGCTCAGTGGGTTAAGCCGCTGCCTTCGGCTCAGGTCATGATCCCAGGGTCTTGGGATCGAGCCCCGCATCGGGCTCTCTGCTCAGCAGGGAGCCTGCTTCCCTTCCTCTCCTTCTCTCTGCCTGCCTCTGTGCCTACTTGTGATCTCTGTCAAATAAATAAAATCTTTAAAAAAAAAAAAAATTAACCATCAGAAGAGGGAGCATGTTTGTCCCTGTATAGCTTTCACTTATACTCATTCTGAGTTCTGTCATATCTCCATGTTTAGGGTAAGAGGTATATAAGCAGCCATTTCATTTCACCCACTGATGCAAACAAGTCGTATTACTGAATGAAGAGTTTCCCAGTTGGTAGGCCCCAGTCACAAACAGGTTACAAGTCTCCCCCAAATCCTGAATGCTGACTTTCTGGTAACAAACCAAAAATTTACTCCCTGAGCTTTCATTTCATCCCTAATATTGGAAACAATAATACTTAGCTTTTGGGATTTTTTTTTTAAAAGATACATAAAGTAATATATGTAAGTATCAAGCAATAATACCTAGTATGTAAGGGATTCAGTTATTATTTATACTTGTTAAATTATATAAATATATCCAACCTATGTACAAAAATGGTTTAGATGCCTTATAAAAAGATATACTTTCTTAAGTAGAACAAATATGCCCCCTGCAGTCTTAAATAAAAGTGAAGTGTATTTTGTTTTGTTTTGTATTTTAAATCTAGTGCACACTGATCTCGCTAACATTTCTGTATCGGCTGGTACAGAAACCTAAGTACTGGAGATTCAAAATGAGACACATTCCCTGCCCTCAAAGCTCCTATACTTTTTAGAGATTGAGTTTAAAACTGCTTTGATAGGGGCGCCTGGATGGCTCAGTAGGTTAAAGCCTCTGCCTTTGGCTCAGGTCATGATCCCAGGGTCCTGGGATTGAGCCCCACATCGGGCTCTCGGCTCAGCAAGGACCCTGCTTCCTCCTCTCTCTCTGCCTGCTTCTCTGCCTATTTGTGATCTCTGTCTGTCAAATAAATAAATAAAATCTTTAATAAAATCTTAAAAAAAAAACAACTGCTTTGATGACAGCTTTAATACAGCGTGTAAGAACACAGACTCTGAAACTATACTCCCTAGATCAGGATTCAGAGTGTAATACTCATCTGACTGTGGGCGAGTTAACCTCTTAGTGCTCCATTTTTCTCCTTTAGAACATGGGGAAAATAAGAAGACTGTCACCTTCCTCCTGTGATTCCTCTTTGTTCTTCTGTGAGTTAATATTTGTAAAGCATTTAGAATAATGCCTGGCATGTGGTGAGCACTGTGTAAGCATTAAATAAAAAACATAATGAGCTATATCAGGCTGTTGCAGTTTCTAACTATGTTTCAGAGAACATCTTTTGATATTTTACTGAATTTAGGTGCTCGCTTTCTTGAACTGTTTAGGGTTATACTGATATTGTTTCATTTATACATACTGCACTGTCTGCCTAGGGAAACTCATTTAGCCAGACTGACTTTACCTCTAATGCCAAATAATAAAATACAGTCTTTTAGAATTTTATGTCTAATACAAGTCCACATGTATTGTAACATATTAATAAATATTACTGTTTAATTCACATCTTTTTCTGAGTTAATCAGCTACAAGGAATTTAAAAGTATGTAGTGTCCCCATTTAATCAAAACCAGGAGTTGATTGCCTCGTATGGCTAGATATACTCTATACAGAAATAAGAATTCTTATAAGCAGGGTAATATTAAGTTCCTTTTCACTTATACACAGTAGATTAAGTCCAAGTTTAAATAATACTTCACTTTGTTGACCCTAGTGTTGATATAATATTAATTTTATTACTCATTTGGTTTAAGGCTATTGTAGGTATTAAACTGGGCACTGCTTAAGATTCTCCGTCTCTCTCTGCTCTGCATCCCCCTCTTTTCTCTCTCTCAAAAAAAAAAGATTTTTTTAAGATTTTACTTATTTGACAGAGAGAGAGATCACAAGTAGGCAAAGAGGCAGGCAGAGAGAGGGGGGAAGCAGGTTCCCTGCCGAGCAGAGAGCCTGATGTGGGGCTCGATCCCAGGACCCTGGGATCATAACCTGAGCTGAAGGCAGAGGCTTAACCCACTGAGCCACCCAGGCGCCCCCCCCCCCAAATTTTTTTTTTTCATAAAAAATAAAATCCACAAGAAGTAACAGTAAGAGGTTCTATTTATATAAGTGGCTCTTAATGATAGACATTTTTAAATTGGTACTTATTTTCCAATTCAGTAAGAGGATCTTAAGGAGGGTGCAGAAATTTGGATTATTTAATTTCTTCTTATGGTAGAAATTGATAGATCGAAACAGGTATTTTCATAATGATTTAGAATGCTAAATAGTGGTAGAGAAACATCCCTAGTGAGATTTGAACCTAGTTTTGACATTTATTTTATTCCTTGGTAGGGTACTGTGTTTTGTGTACCATCTGTATAACAATAGTAGTGATAAAAGTTACTTCTTAGGCACACACTGGTGCCAGACATTTAATCCTGTAATTCGTCACCCACCCTGTGACAGTGCCCCTGCTATTTCCAGTTGATAAGTCCAGAAGCTGAGTCTCATCTCTAGGTCCACAGCCCTTGATTGAAGTATTATAGTTAATCAGCCATTTACTTCCTGGAATTAACTAGTAGCAAATGAAATTTGGCATGTATTATCATGAACAACATATTAGTAAGAAACTCTATTTTTAGAGGGTTCCTTTTTACCATCAGACTAGTCTTGTGCATAGCTGGGAATTGTATTTTTAAAGGAAAATGTCAGGAAATTTAATTTTCATCACAATCTTTGTTAATTCTGTTAGCTGCTTTCTTTTTGAATTGTTAGAGTTCCTCCTTGTGGTGTGGGTGGTGCTGTTAGTGGTGCAGTTAGAGGATTCTGATATTTGAATCTTTGTTATTTATTGCTCTACCTCAGGGGTCAGCAAACTGTGGCCTATGAGACAAATCTATCCTGCTCCCTGTTTTAGTAAATAAAGTTTCATTGGAACACACCTCACTTATTTGTTTATAGATGGTACAAAGCTGAAAATACTTACTATCTGGCCCTATATTGAAAAGAATAGCTAAAAGAAAAAGAATTGCTGACCCCTGCTCTACTTCATTCAACAAAATATTTGAAGCAATTGGGTGTAATATCTAACCACAAAGCTAAATGGAACTTTCTTTTAAGTTTTTCATGTAATTTACATTCTGTATGAGAAAAGGTGAGGTGAATGTGATGTTCTGTTTGTTCATGTACATTCCACTGATTTGACAATTTGCTCACTGGTGTACCTAAGACTGATAGTTAGGTATAATGTTGCCCAATTAACTGAGTGTGTTTTGGGGTTATTTCTTCCTTCCTTTGATAAATATTTTTTCTTTCCCATTAAAAGGATAACAAAGAGGATATGAGAGAGATTCAGTTTTAATTTACAGAGAAGTAAAATTTAGTCATATGTGAGTTTTTGTTTACCTTCCCTGCCCAGAAGGAGCCAAGGCTTATCGTGTTTCCAATTAGATGGTTATCTAATCCCTCTAAAAGTAGTGTCTGTCCATTCCCTCTGTTGAAGCAAGTAAGTGCAGGTCCCCTTGACACACTCAGGTTTCACAAGCCTGGGGATCTTGAGTCTACTCTTTACTGTAAGTTTCATAATTGATACTGAGACGCTTTTCCCATATCACACACACGAATATAATGAAGGTGTTCGAGTAACTTTTGTAGAGATAGCAGAAGAGTACCCTGAGACTAATTATTCAGTGTTAAGTTTTTTGCTCTGATACTGCTTCCAGAAGAGAGATTTTGGTTTGGAAAACATGTTTGTGAAGATTTTTCCTTTTGTTTTTCATTTTCCTGTTTGCTGACTATGCTAAACAACGGAAATCAAGCATTAACTTGTTTTTGTTACTTGCCAGGAAATACCACCATGATGTGGCGTTTTCTTGCACACTCGGTATCATTTCAGGAGTACACTAACAACAATCTTTAACTTAATAGTTTGTATTCCTGTTTGATATTTAAGTAGTAAATTGAGCTAAGTTGAAAATATTTTACATGTGTCTGACATACAGTTGGGAAAGTGGGAATAAATGTTATCATAGGCTACACGTGTAGAACAACCTAGTAGTACCCCCAAAAATGTAAGTTAATCTCAATTTATTAAGTTTTAATTAATGAACGTACTCCAAAATGCCAATGTTTTCAGTGAAAATACTCTAAGGAATATTCCGTCTTCGATTGGAGGAAAGGCAGCATTCTATTCAAAAATACATTCAATGAACACACCATAGATAGAAGAGTAGAGAAATGGAATTTTTAAAAGATAACATAGATCATCAAAATGCTAAATGAGCTATTGAATTTCTTAGTAAAGATTGAGGCATTCTTGGGGCGCCTGAGTGGCTCAGTGGGTTAAGCCGCTGCCTTCGGCTCAGGTCATGATCTCAGGGTCCTGGGATCGAGGCCCGCATCGGGCTCTCTGCTCGGCAGGGAGCCTGCTTCCCTCTCTCTCTCTCTCTCTGCCTGCCTCTCTGTCTACTTGTGATCTCTCTCTGCCAAATAAATAAATAAAATCTAAAAAAAAAAAAAAAAAAAAAAGATTGAGGCATTCTTTCCTATTTTGGTTTCTATTAGCAGCAGAGATATTTCTAAAAGGCTTTTAGAATTCAGATGTTTATATTCAAGAAAAAAGTTCTGTTCAACTATAATAGCATAATGCTTTTCATAAACATTCATGATAATCTTTTTTTTTTTTTTAAGATTTTATTTATTTATTTGACAGAGAGAGATCACAAGTAGGCAGAGAGGCAGGCAGAGAGAGAGGAGGAAGCAGGCTCCCCGCCGAGCAGAGAGCCCGATGCGGGGCTCGATCCCAGAACCCGGGATCCTGACCTGAGCCGAAGGCAGAGGCTTTAACCCACTGAGCCACCCAGGCGCCCCTTTGATAATCATTCTTAAATCTAATGTACATGAGTGGTAGTTGGAACATCTAGTGATAGAAGGAATATGAATGATGCTTGTTTGTTTTTCTGAATGTGTCTCTTTGTTTTTATTTTTGCTTTGGGTAGATTATGCACACTTTGAGGTTGCTTTCTCACTGTACAATTGAGTAATAATTTCTTCTTTGTGAATTCTGTAATAGATTAAATAAGATAATGTTTGTAAAGTACCAGATAACGTTGCTTGGCATTTAACTACATTAGTCACCACTATATCATTATGGTTACTTAATGTAATCATTTAGAACAGTTGTTCTTTGAGTAGTTTTGCTCCTTTCACTTAGTGTTTCCTGTACCTGAGTGGTAGTTAACCTCTCATAGTAGTGGAGAGGTTGTGGGGTTAGAGGTATATGTGTGTGTTGATGATAAAACTGACATCATTGAAATTAGAGAAATGAAAATAAACTTTTTGGGGTGTTTTGATGCAGACAGCTTTACTAAACCGCCTGGAGCGAATTTTCGAAGCATGTTTTCCTTCAATATTTATCCCTGGTACTGAAGAGGAAGTTACTTCCCTGAAGCACTTGCTGGAAACAAGCACCTTCCCAGTAAAATCGAGAGAGGCCTTAGCTGAAAGTGGGTAAGTAGTAGACAGTTTTTAGACAGCATGTCTATTTGTTAGTTTCAGCTGTTTTAACTTAGAAGCTTATCTTAAAGCATCAAGGTTCTGAAATGTTCTTGTAACACTGTGAATTTTTAAAAGGCAGATTGTGCTATTAAAATTCAAAAAACTCCCTGCTCCATTTTTGAATGCTTTTTAAAGTATTTCTAGATCAATATTCTCATTAATTTTATATATTATCTTTTGACTTCTGGTATGATAGATGAGAATTTAGACTACATCTGCTCCCTTCATGGTCCCTATATATATATTTTTTTATTTTTTAAATTCAGTTACCCAACACATAGTACATCATTATATTTATATCATAGTTTTTCATTCAGCTGGTATTTGGTATTTTCATTATTATAATTATGTAAATAGTGTTTATTGTCCACTATTAGAGCTTCTTCCTGGATATATAATGACCTCTCTTTTTCATTTACTAAGTCTTTTCCTACCCTCCAGCAGCCTGTTAATACTTGTGATCAAACCTGTCAGGCTAGCCATTCCATTTTTTTCCTGAGTCCTCCATCCTCCTATTCCAGTCTGGAATGGATTTAATCTAGGCTTCTTTTTTTTTTTTTTAAAGATTTTATTTATTTGACAGAGAGCACAAGTAGAGAGAGAGAGAGAGAGGAGGAAGCAGGCTCCCTGCCTAGCAGAGAGCCTGATGTGGGACTCAATCCCAATACCCTGAGATCATGACCTGAGCTGAAGGCAGAGGCTTAACCCACTGAGCCACCCAGGCAGCCCCAATCTAGGCTTCTTAAACACATGTTGTCTTGGGACTTCCCTTCACTTATAGCCCATTTTGGTGGAACACATCCTCTAATAGCCTCCTGAGAAATGAAGTACAGGGGTGGTAAATTTTTACTTTATTCTGCCCTCACATTAAATTTATAATTTAGGATTTTTTGTTATTGGTATTCTGAAATTCACAATGAAGTGTCTTGATGAGACTTTTCATTCATTGGACTGAACACAGGTGTACAGTCTTTCAGTGTGGAGACTGCTGTTCTTCAGTATTGGGCAATTCTCTTGTATTGACAGGAACCTTCCCTCCATTGTTTTCTTTCTGGAACTCCTTATTATTAGATGTTAGAGGGTCTAGATTGATTTTCTGATTTTAATTTCAGAATTATTCCTATTCTTGTACTCTTCTCTTGCATTTCATTACTCTCCACCTCTGGACACATTCTCTCCCTCTGTGCAAGTCTCTCCTTCATCTCTTTTTGTAACCTCAGTGCTTGTGGTTCAGGGTTTTAAGTACCTCTTAATTTCTTTAAAGATGAAGATTATTATTTGCTTCTTGGTGTTTTGGAGGGTGATTTCTGAGAAGAAAAGGGGACAAAAAGGTTTATGCTTTACCATCTTAAAACCATTTAGATGTGTTATTTAAAAATACGCTAGTTGGGGCGCCTGGGTGGCTCAGTGGGTTAAAGCCTCTGCCTTCGGCTCAGGTCATGATCTCAGGGTCCTGGGATCGAGTCCCGTATCGGGCTCTCTGCTCAGCAGGGAACCTGCTTCCCCCCCTCTCTCTGCCTGCCTCTCTGCCTACTTGTGATCTCTGTCAAATAAATAAATAAAATCTTTTTAAAAAAATAAAATAAAAATATGCTAGTTGTTCAAATAGACCCAGGAATCTCTCCAGGAGATTCCTTTTTGGGATATAACACAACTCTACAACAAAACACACCATAAAATACAGGAAGATATTTTTGCCTAAACTAACAATAGGAGCTGAACAGTAAAAACAACTTACTTAAACTATATGGTTTTGTGGCCAAATAAATAATGATACATTCTGTCAGTAGAACACTATACCGCTATTGAAAAAGTTATACATGTAGATGAAGAAATGCTTAAAATCTGAAAAAGATTACAAAATTCTCTATATATTATAATTGCAGCTGTGTTTGTGGGTCAGGATTCAAAGAGAAAAAAAGCACCAATATTAAATGGCTCTAGTAATTTGGTGGAAGGTTGAGTGATTTCTTCTTTTAAATGTTTTTGCTTTACAGTTAAAAAAAAAAAAAAAGCTAAATCTTGGTTGTTTACTGGCATATTGTTCCAAATGAGTTTAACTTAGCTACTTTAATGACTAAGTGGTGGTTGTTGATTTTATTCAAATGGTAGTTGTATACTCATGTTAAATGCAAGATTGATTAGAATGTGTAACATTTCACCATCACATTAAAGCTAGAATCCATGATGAATTCATGGTGGCTTTGTCATGACCTTTGCAGGGAACTTCTGGATGTGTGGACGGAGCTCCAGGATATCAATGATGCACATGGCTTGAGATATCAGTGGGGCGGCTCCCATAGCAACAAGAAGCTTTTGTGCTCCTTGGGAATAGATACTCGAAACATTGTGAGTTTTGTTAATACCTTGGAAATCCTTTAGTGGGCCTATGAGTGTTTTTAAATTCTGTTACAACTTCTGATCAAGTTGCAATAAGCTAGTTGCTCAGAAAAATTAATTATTAGTTGTCTTAAATGCTCATGTATTTTGAATATGGCAACCTCTAAACATAAGTCTAAATTTTTCTCTGGTCACTATTTCTTATTTTAAGAAAAGGTTGTTTTAGTGTTTTTCTGTTATTTATAAAATGAAGGTATTGGACTAAGAGATCAAAAATATAATCCCATATGGGCAATTTAATAATTTATTGTATTTATTTTTCACAGTGTATATAATAAAGCATTCCAAGCATATTTTAACTGTTTCATTGTATGCCATAGCATTCTCTTAACTATGTGTTCTTTTTCTCTAACACATGTATGTAGCTCTTCACGGGTAATAAGAAGCAGCCTGTTATAGTGCCCATGTATGCAGCAGGATTGGTAAGTACAAAAAATGTCTCCGCAAATTTATCATTGCTCCATTCTGTAAAATTACCTTACATGGCATAACATGGAAAGTGTATTTTAAGGGGCACTTGGTGTGAGAACATTAAATGATTAACTATTAATTTCCTTTTTGATGTCATAAATCCCTTCAAGTCTTGATTTAAGGACATTTTTCCATATTCTATTAATTAAAGATTCTGTTTTGTTTTAGTTGGAAGATTATTTTTATCCTAGTAATAATGGTGCTCATAACTGTAAATGTATCTTTGGAGGTCTTGCTCTTTCTTCCTTTTTTTTTTTTCTTTCTAAATTTGCTTTTAAAAAGTGGAAGCTGAAGTACCTGAGGGCTTAGATATCGTGTGTTTGAATCCAGTTGTGAGAAATTTTAAATGATGCATTAGTGAAGCTATGGATGTATATGAAAATTTAGGAATACCATATGATAGTAATTGAAAATGAGCCAGGACCCATAATTGGTTCTTAGTTTTGCCCTTAATTTTTTAAATGTGTTCAGTTTTGTTTTTTCAGGTAGGCCAGGTAGTCCAGGATAACTAAGGAATTTTCTTTCTGTACCTTATCAAGACTCACGCTTTAGATGTGTTTGTGTTTTTGGCATGTCTTTGAGTTATTGGTGAAAAAAATGTTCTGTCTATTAAACAAGATTTTTTTTTTTAACCAATAACTTGAAAATAAGGTAAAAATACAGTGTTTAAGAAAAAATAACTAATTTGGTATGGGATTTAAATTATACAACCCTTTATGTGCATGCAAAAATGAATTTGCTGTGAAACTTGACCTTCTTTAATGTAGCATTTTCCCCCGAATAAGTTCTTTTTTTTTTTTTTTTTTTTTTTTAAAGATTTTATTTATTTATTTGAGAGAGAGACAGTGAGAGAGAGCATGAGCGAGGACCGAATAAGTTCTAATTATAGATAATGAACTGGAATGTTTTACTTTGTTTCCCTTTTTGTAGTTTTATGGAATTAGACAAAAACTTTTTTTTTTTTTAAGATCTTATTTATTTGACAGAGAGATAGAGACCACAAGTAGACAGTGGTAGGCAGAGGGAGAGGGAAAACAGGCTCTCCACTGAGCAGAGAGCCTGATGGGAGGTCCATCCCAGGACCCTGAGCCAAAGGCAGAGGCTCAACCGACAGAGCCGCCCTGGTGCCCAAGACAAAAACTTTTCTGTGCTTCAGCCTTTTAATCAGTTTCTGCTCCTTTATAAATATAAATGTAGCTTATCTGATATTTTCAAAACACCGTAATTATCCTTATACTTACTTCTGTTGTGGTAAATATAATGGAGAACATTCTTCAACTTTTTGGTTATTTGTATCTCTTTTTCCCTCAAGTAGCAGCATTCTGGAGATTGTTGGTGTTACTGTCACTTCTGAGTAGAAACTATGAATTCAGTTTGTACGAGTTTTCATTCAGTACATTGGGAGCAGTAACCTACTTAATCCTTATGTGTAGGCTCAGCACATTAGCCAGTCCTTTGAATTTTGTGAGGAGTTAGAGACTAATATTTTTGCTTTATTTTCCTACTTTAATTACAATCTTTATTAGTAATTTTTATAAGCTTTTAATACCAAAGTTTATTTAGTAAATACACCTCTTCTCCATCTTTATGATAACTTACACTTAAAAACTTATTCTTTTTCATATCTGGTTTCAAATTTTAATTGTAACGGAATATTTTCCATGGTGCTTCACACAGATGAAGTGTTCAGTGTCTTTTGGTCTCATCTGGAGGAATAAGACCTGAAATGATGGTTTAAGTCACTCGTTCTCTGACCTTAATATCCATCATAATTGCTTGGAAGACGTGTTAAAACAGAATGCTGGGCACCACCCCGCCCAAGTTTCTTATTCAGTAGGGGTAAGGCTGCACAACTGAAAAGTTCCCAGGTGGTACAAAAACTACTGATTGGGGACTACTTTGAGAACCACTGGATATAAGGGATAGTTCATGTTAGAAAAGTCGGCTAAGGCTGGGAATTGCATCGTCTTTATATAAGGATGCACTGGATAGAAAGCCTGTATGATGTATAAGCTCTTGAGTTAGTGAATTTATTTTCATTCAAGCTGCTGGAGTAAAGCCTTTCACAAATGCCATTGTTAAGAATTGAATCTGTAAACTGCTTTAGTTAGCATTTGTCCTATTTTTTGAGAAGAAGGGGGATTGTTCTGAAAACTTGTCCTTAGAAATTTACAGATTCTGACCTTACTGTCGTAACTGCTTTGATATTTTTCCCCCAGTAAAGGAAGACTTTTGTGTAGTTTGGTTGATAAATATTCAAGAGTTTATCGAGTATTATTTTTTAAGATTTTATTTATTTATATGACAGAGAGAGACTACAAGTAGGCAGAGTGGCAGGCAGAGGGAGAAGCAGGCTCCCTGCTGAGCAGAGAGCCCAATGTGGGGGCTTGATCTCAGGACCTTGGGATCATGACCTGAGCCAAAGGCAGACGCTTAACTGACTGAGCCACCCAAACGCTCCTTGAGTATTATTTTAAAATGTATTAAAGCTTAGCTTTTTTTCAGGCCATTAACTGATGATTACCCATTATTATTAGTGTTTGGTAAAGTATTGATACAGAATGTTGGGGTGGGTTTTTTTTTTTCCTTCTTTATTTCTACCTCCACCTTCCTGAATACCTTCCTTTCTTACTCAGAGAGTGTGTTAGATTTGTAACACATCTAGAGGAACATGTAACATGTTTTCCCCTCTGAAATGGCTGTGTCTCTGCTTTGCTAATCCCAGAAACTAAGTATTAAGGCTCCCATCCTTTAGTGTAGGTAGGATCAAATACTAAATTTACATTGAAGCATGTAGTCATCATCACATTAGATGGCATGTTTTAGAATTCTTGCTTCTCCAAGCACCACCATGGTATAAAGGGTACAAAGGGTGTCCTCTTCTGAGTTCCAGTGTCTGAAACATCATAATATTGTTGGAGTCTTAGGGCCTTGATATAATCTGTGGTGCTTGCCCTCCCCTCCCCCCGCCATCCCAAATTGCTTATGCTTTTGTGTAGCAGAGAGAACTAGATACTTTTAAGACCAAACAAATACAGTTTGGATTCCAAAGTTCTATTGTAAAACATTTTCCATTACAGTACTAGAAGATCATCTCTAAACAAAATTTAAGAATAGTTCCTTTTTGTCTTTAGTACTTTCCAAATGACTTGGTTTTTTACTTTCTGCTAGACTGACTTTCTCATAAAGTTTGAGTTGATTTCTCTCCGTCTTCCACTAATGGCTAATATGCCTTTTTCAGGGTATGTTAGAGCCCACCAAGGAACCACTGAAACCACTCTCTGCTGCAGAAAAAATTGCTTCCATTGGTCAGACAAACACCATGTCACCAGAAATGAACACATGTACATCTGACCAATTCCAGGTAAAAATATCTGTATGTGTATTGATACATTTATGCATGTATACACACACATATGTCCAGAAAGACACAGTGTTTCCCATAATATATAACTTTTAGTTTAAAATATTTTAAAAATTGATTTAGAGATGGACATGATTTTGATTACTTATTAACATCCCTTGCAATACAATAAACAAGCTATCTTTAATTTTCAAAAAAGGCACAATTTGAGAACTGGCTGGTTTTGGGTAAGTTCTTTAAACCTTTCTAGGCCCTAATTTCCTTACCTATAAAATGAAGAGTTTGAAGCAGGCATCTCTAAAAATCCCTTACAGCCTGAACACTGTATGATCATAATTACTGACACACCAATCTGGTAAGTACTGATTTTCAAAATAATTGGGAAACACTGCATTTACACCAGCTCTTCAAATCTGCTAATGTGTGTTTTTCTGGAAGCCTGGAAATTTTGTAAAGTAATAAAATTAGGTGTGTTTATTACATCAAAAACTGTTGTTTTGAGAGTTTGAATAAAAATATTACTTAAGGTAAAAATGATGTGGCCTTTACAAAACATTATTTGAATTAAGAAAAAAATCTGTCTTACCTTTCTTATCTTTTACCACCTTGGCACCATTAAGCACAATTTTTTTTTCCAGTCTAACATGTTTATTATCAAAGCCACCCCCCTCACTTTTTTATCTGGGGAAAAATTTGCTTACTCTTCCCACATCAAATTAGAAAACTCAGTTTTTTAGAAGATTAATATTTTATATTAATACTTACATTAATATTAATCACTAATATTCTTAATATTTATTAATAATAAAGGTTAAAATATTAATACGTGAACATTGCCATGTTTGTCACTCCTTACCTTCAATATCATCTTCAGTTTTATCTAACACAAAAATGTGTATTTGGACAGCCGTTCCCAAAATGTGTGTTCCATTGAACGCTAATCCCCAGAGAAGCTCTACTAAAGGAGGGTTCCAAGGGGAAGTAAGTTTGGAAAATTTTTCATATCATATCCTTTAACCACCCCTGGAGATTCTCAGCACACAATTAAGGACTCTGGAGAATCCTGCAGTGAATAACCTTATTTAATTATTTCTTAAATTTACTTGGCCACAGGACCCATCTCTGCAGGGACCAGAGGAAAAGAGTCACGACACCCATAGAACTAGTATTTTAAAGAATATGCTTTAGAAAATAATGATACAAAGCAAAGTCCTACCCTTTCACATGTGTTTCAAGGAACATCTAATACTACTGCTGTGCGCCACTCTGGTTTATACTTGAGCATAGCTTAAACATCCCTTTGAAGTCGATTTATTACTAGCCCTGAAACAGTGGGCAAGGAGGCCTGAGGCATAAAATGCCTGGCCTTGTTGATGGTTGGGAAACAGACAAGGAGGTTTGGGCACATTTGTCTCAGCAGGTAGACTCTGTCCTTAATTATCTTTCTTTAATTGCCCGTATATTGTTCTCTGACTGTCAGCTTCCCTCCCAGGCGTGCCCTGCATAAGCAGATTCCAAAATTACTTCTCCCACAGCACCTTCCCACTTCGGCCTTAAGCAAGGTTTTTCTTCCAGCAGTGTTGGGTGTTAGGATAAGAATTTGAACTACCTGGTTCAAACTGCCTGCTATGTTTACTGAAAATGAAGCCACTTGTTGCTAGTTTTGCTTGCCGACGCCAACTCCTCCTCCTCTTCTCCCCCATCCAAGCACTTCTCTGTGTTACAGCCCCATAAACTTGCTTATTTTATCAGAGTTAGCTCTCACCTGTCCTTTTTGCCCCTAGCTAGCTTAATCAATCTCATATATTTTATTTTAGTCACACCTCATATTTATTACCTTTCTTACAGAATTTAATTATAAATGACTAGAAGTCTAGATGATTTAATTTAAAAAGTATGTTAATTTAATGGAACTTTTAATGGAAATTAATGTGTATTAATTTAATGGAGGTCAGTCATAGCTCCATGGTAGGTGTTTAGCTGCTGCTATCTTTTTACATGTACACACCCACCTCTACATTTGTAATCAAAGGACTATTGTCCCCCTAGTCATAGGCAAGTATAGAAGTTTTCAGCAGCATTTAAGCATATCTTACTTTTTTGCTGGAACATGGAACTTTGGTCTCTTGCTAATTATATTTTTTAAAAAAACCTCTTAATCACATCCTTTTATTCCGTTTAGTGAACACATCTCTCTTGTTAATCCAGTACTTAGGTGTAATTTTTAAAAAGTTTATTCTGTACTTTTTTGTGGTAGTTCGTGATCCTCATTAGCTTTCACTTTTAGGCTTTTTTGGGAGCCAATGAAAATAATATTTCCCAGTGGAAGTTGTTGTTCAAACTTAGTTCCGAATGAACTTGAGCTTCTCTCAGTCTTCATTCTTTTTTTTTTTTTTTTGAAAGATTTTATTTATTTATCAGAGAGAGAGAGGAAGAGAGAGTGAGCACAGGCATACGGAGTGGCAGGCAGAGGCAGAGGGAGAAGCAGGCTCCCTGCCGAGCAAGGAGCCCGATGTGGGACTCGATCCCAGGACTCTGGGATCATGACCCGAGCCGAAGGCAGCTGCTTAACCAACTGAGCCACCCAGGCGTCCCTCTCAGTCTTCATTCTAACATACAATTAAACTGAACACTTCAGTATTTATGTCAGAATTTTGTGCTGAGATGCCTCACCTTCTTCACTAAATTATATGATCTTTGCTTGGCTCCTTACCCCTGAGTCAAGTTAAATTATTTTTAAAACATCTCAAATGAATTGTAAGATTCCCTTTATATAAAGCAGTATTTCTTACCACTATTCTTTGGCAGTCAGTGTGTATATCATTTTTACTTTACATTTTGGCCATGCAGTAATACTCTTAAGTCTTCCCACTAGTCATAATATCTCAAGGAAATGGCCATAGACTTTAGTGCTGAAGTTCAGCAAAATGTATCAGGAAAGATCTGGTTTCTTTTGTTGTCTTGTTTTGTCAACCATACACCAAACCTTGCTTTTATGTTTTTATATTGGCACCACTAACAGTGACTTTCAAACTTAGCATCATTGTTTAATTCTCATCATGACTGCCTGTTTTCTAATCTGTCTGTTCTGTCTCAGTTTTGGTACCCACTGGATTTTTCTTATTTCTTCCAAATTAGTTTATACTCATTACTCTAATAACCAATACATCTTGTGTTTAGGAGCTGGATGACTTACTAACCACTGCTCCTGGTGTTTTTTCCAGGATACTTTTACCTGAAAAGAGAACTTATGGGCAAAAAGCAGTAGTGATACTTCTGTTGTTTTGTTTTTCAGAAAGCTTTATTCGCTGAATTTCAGGGTCACATCACTCATAGTGCCATTACTGACCTCCCTGGTAAGATCAGTGTGCTAGCCACACTCCAGCCACTGCTGAGTAGTCAGCTCTCTGGCTAGCAGTTACCCAGCTAGTCACTACTTAGCAAATTTCCTCTTAGACCACTTGATGTAGCTCTTTCATTTGTGAATCAGAATTTTAAAGTTAGAAGAAAGAAAAAAATGATTATGTGGCATTGTGCTCTTTTTTACATTAAGAGAACATATTTGGAGAGGCTAAATGGTACACCTAAAATCATTAATCAGTAGTACAGCTAGGACTAGAACCCAAGTCTGTGATCTCTAGTCCCCAAGGGGGGGGCGCTTTTTTTTTTTAAGTAAGCATTCTTTGTCTTTATTCACAAATGATATGTTCATCTACACAGAAAATTCCAATGAATTTATAAGAAAAAATGACAGTAATGCCAGTTAGTGAATTTAGCGAAATTTCAGGGTCTCAGATCAATATTAAAAAATGAACCTATATTTCTATATATATTAAAAACAAGGATTGGAAATTGAAATAAAAAGCACGTTATTTACCAAAGCAACAAAACCATGAAATACTTAGGAATAAATCTAAATGTACTTAATTTTCCTCATTTCATTCTTTTTTATTTCAAGTTTTTAAACTCCAGTTAGTTAACATAAAGTGTTCTTGCTCTTTTTTATTAAGACCTTTTTTCCTTTAGTGCTTTTAGTTGCTGTAGTAATCATTCATACCACATTGCTTGAAGTTGTTTTAAAGATTTTATTTATTTATTTGAGAGAGAGAGAGAGACAGAGTGAGAGAGCATGAGAGGGGAGGTCAGAGGGAGAAGCAGACTCCCCATGGAGCTGGGAGCCTGATGTGGGGCTCGATCCCAGGACTCCGGGATCATGACCTGAGCCCGAAGGCAGTTACTTAACCAACTGAGCCACCCAGGCGCCCTACAGTTGTTTTAAAATGCTTCATTCAGTGCTTTCTCTTTAAGTAGCCTTCCTCAGCAGTGCCATTTGTTAGCTTATAATTGCTCAGGTCTTCTGTTTTACTTCTGTCTTACTTCCATTAAATGTTGATTCGTGTTTTAGCACCTCATTATTATAATATTGGCTATGTCTTCAAAATGCCATACACCTGTATAAGAATCTGAAATTTCAGCAAATCATGAAATGTTTCTAAGCAACCAGCTACTTGACATCGTTTAGGTAAAACATGTTAATGAAAGAGATTTGCTCCATTTAGCCAGAAATTTTGCTATTGCGTAAACCTGGGTGTTATCCATCCAGTCATTAGGACTGAAGGTTTCACTAATCTCTAAGGAGAATAATAGGAGTTGAATCTGTGGGAATACTTAAGAGGTTTTTGTTTGTTTTTGAGATCAGCTAAAGAAGATCTTTTCTAAATGTTTATTAGTCTTGTAGGTAGGTTATAAACTAGATTTTCACCAGCATTATTTCTAATTTTATTTGAAATAATTATAGAGTCACAGGAACTTGCAAAGATAGTACAGAGGAGATGCTTTGTAGCCTTCTCTAGTTTCTCCCCTTAATTGCATCTTAATTATGGCATAATATCAAAACAAGGGATATGACTTGATTACAATGTGTGTATAGTTCTGTGTCATTTTATCATGTGGACAGATTTGTGTAACCACCACCACAATCAAGATACATGACTCTTCACCACCATAAAGAACTGTCTTAACAGCTGTCCCCACCCCCAACTATCCCTAATGCCCTGGGAACCACTAATGTGAGGACTTTGCTTTGTTTATACCTCCCTCTTCAACCTCCAGGCCTGACCTGATTTAGGAAAGACTGAATGCGTAATAGTAACATGCCTGTCACTGGTATCCCAGTTATCAAGACAATTGTATTATAATATCATGGGATTAGACTTCAAAAAATAACCAATTCATGCTCCTTTCCTACAGGGAACAAGTCTTTATCTACACACCAAAAAAATGAATGTAAAGTTTTAATAGTACCTACCTTTAATAGTACCTACCTTAAAATAAAGCATAGTGGTAAGCGATACCAGAAAAAAAAAGAAGACAGCAGCAACATGTTGGTATTGAGAGTCTGTCAGAACACAGGCTTTTTCAGTGTTGTCAGCACCACCCTAAAATAAAAGAAGAAAGAAAATCGGGAATTCCAATTTTTTCTTATTAAGATTGTTCTTAAAGCAATGGTCATTTTTTAAATGTTTTGTATTTTCCATCTTACATGTATCGTTTGCTCAATTTATCCTTATGTGTCAACAAAATTTAAAATTTAAAAACCTAGAATATTCAAATGAGCTCTGAGTATACTTTTTCAGTACATTATTTTAAAAATTAAGTTCTGATACTGATTATAAATAATTACTAAAGTTGATTTAAATTTTTTTTTTAATTTAGTTCCTATTTACTGGCCCATAATTTTCTTTGTAATTTGGGAAATTGTAAAGAACCAGAGACCTTGGTCTTTAAACCTTCTCGTTTTTTTTTACAAAGAGACCAACTAAGTTAAGCTACACATGGTCATGCAGCTAGTTATTTAGCAGTTACTTGGTCTTGAATAACTCAGATCTTATTTTCAGTGTGGTACCTTATCTATTCCATTAGACTGTCCACGGAGAAATTTTAAGTGGCTAGACATTTAATATAGAGTAGATCACTCTTTAGTGATAAAAGTCTGATTTTTTTTTAATATTTGAATTATAATCTAGCCAATAGTTTAAATCATAACTTGAGAATAGATTGAAATCTTGATATAGAATCAGTCCATAAAAATCTGGAAATGTAAAGTGAATTCCATTTCTCAAAGATAGTTTTTTGATATCAATAAGCTATATTGTTTGTCACTTTGTCAGTTTCAGTTTGTGTTCATATTTTTAGGTTACCTTCTGAAATTGTAAATTATCCCAATTTTGTCTTTAGGTACTTTATTGCCTAATGATTTTGCTATAATAGTTTTTGGGGGGTTTTTTTTTGTTTTTTGTTTTTTAAAGAATTCTTTATGTTGCTACAGCCTGTACTGATTAATTTTGATTTTTTGGTTTCCAACTCTAGGAGTCTCTACCACCCGTCCAGTTTGACTGGAGTAGCAGTGGCCTTACTAACCCTTTAGATGGTACGTCTCTCCGTAGAGCCTCTAGCACCAGAGCTAGAGTTAAGAAAGCTACAAAGTTCAGACAAACTTCTCTCTGCTGATTTCCTTTTTTGTTTGAACATAACTTCTTATCTTTGGAAATTCAGGCTTTCTTTCTGAATAGTAATTGCTCAAAAAAACAGCTGTTACTATTATTAACAGTAATAATGTCCATAAGTAGGTAGCAGTAGCTAGGTAAAATTTTAATTTATCTTAAGTCAAAAAAAAAAGCATCTTTTTTTTTTACAAGTATCTAAGTAGTTGAAATGATATTTTAGGTAGGACCAGTTTACTTGAAATTTGTTTCTGTAGTTTTAATTTGTGGAATTTTCTTGGATGCAAAGTCTTGTGGCTAGAGGCTGCTTAAAAAAAAGCACAAAGCACAATTATATAACCAAAAACAATGTGCAAATAGATCCATATTTACTGACTAAAAGTAGTTTTCAGATTTAATAATATTTTATAGTACACTTATTATGCAAATGGAAAATGAATGATTTTCATGATCCTTTTCTAAATCTTATCTCAAAATACTAGTAGGTAGTTCCAGAAATAATTGATTTCTCTCATGGCTTTAAGAGAAAATCCTGAAAAAGGAATAACATCCTAGTAATGTGGGTCTTTTAAAATAAATGACACAAAATGGTACTTTTCCAGTGCGTTGACACCACAAATTTTAATTGGACCCTAAAATACAATTATTCTTCCTGCTTATACTTCATAAGTTATTCAAGCCATTGTCTAAAACACCCGTCATTCTATCAGCTTTGCCTTAGATGAGGGGTCCTAGGACTTCTGAAAAGCATCCAATTGAATAACAGCGCTGAAGGAAAGCCTGGATGCACCTTTTGCTGTTGTCTGGTGTCTCGAATATTCAGTCAAATCATCATGCTTTTTATTAACAAACAACTTCTTTAAAACTGTATACTATTTCTGATTACTGTTTCAGAGTTAAAGGGGAACAGTACAGCTCGAGGTTGCACATCAGGGTAGGGCAGTTATGACAGTCCTTACGAATGTTACTTTAATTGAAACGAAGTTAATGTATTGGTGCGTGTCCTGAAACTGACTACTTGGTCACTTTTTAAAAATCATTAATTCAAAACCAACATTACTAACATGGAAAACTGACTTGGGCATGTACAGTAATTTACTGTTGGGCTGAGATTAAAGTATTGTTTCCCTTTAACGGGTACACTTTCCCCTTGGTCTTTCTGGTATGGCTTTGAATTTTGATTGAAAGAACTGAACTCCTAACTAAAACCTTACTAAGTGTTAAATTTTTTACTTTGTACATGAGAAAATGTACATTGAATTATTAAATTGTTACTTTAGAAATGTCCTTAGTAATGAAAAACTAATACTGTACACATTGTTTTAATGTTGATTTTAAAATATGTAATGACTACTAATTATAACCTGCATGTTCAAGTGTGTGTCTTACCCCTTTTTACACATAACCCCTCCTCCCTTGGCTTACCTTCTGTGTGGCTGCCTACCAACACGGTCACTGAATTTCAAGCTAGTGGAGGTTCCACTCTTCTGAACCTTGATTTCTTTGGGCCCGTGGATGACAGTAGCTCTAGCAGCAGCACCACAATCCCAGGTCAGCAGAGTGTTAAAACCACAATTCTGGTTTAATTACTAAAAGCATGACCACATCACTTGACTTTCCTATAAACAAGGAAACAAGTAGTTGTATTCTCTATATCTTTCTAATACTTTTCCTTTATCTATCTATTGTTATTTTCTAGTATCTGACTATAACAAATGACATCTGTGAAATGTGTTTTAAGGAAAGCTTTCTCAGTGTACCAGTCAGAGCTGAAAGTAGTTTCTAGGAATAAAGTAGCCCTAATGTCCTTAGACAGTTAAAGGCAGGGTTTTGTTTGGGGGTAAGGGGGTTCCTGTAAATGGAAAATGTGTATTTTATATGCTTATTTTTGAAAGCATATTCGATAAAGCCATTTGAAAAAAATACAGGTTTAGAGATACAAGACTATTTTAGTATACAAAGATGACTTTACATCGTAGTGCCTGTGGTAACAGAACCTCTAAAATTCTAGCATTCAGTTAGTTGTTTATTAATGCTAAGTGTATAATTAGGTTCCAAAATGTTAAGAGTCTAGCACTTAGTTCTATATAGATCCCACATAGAACTTAGTAGTTTTTATGTAGCTCTTAAATAGAAAGTATTGTTAGTTTTCCATGGAGAAAAAAGAAATGTTACAGAAGTTAATAGAAAATAATTACTATGAGATATTAAAAGCTAGAAATTAAAACTTACTGGAGTGCCTGTTAATGTTCAGCCCTGCGAAATTCAGTTTACTGACCAAAGGACTAATGTACTGTCGTTTTTTAACTGAATAAAAGATTAAAATATAATGGCATTTTTATGTTTACATTTTATTTGATATGATTTTAATGAATCCCTGTCATCCCTCCTTGTGATCTGGTAATCATGCCCATTGATCACCAGACAGCTGTTGGGGTGCTATATAGATACTGATACCCAGAATGCGTAGCAAGGATCCGTTTAGCCCCACTAGCAGCCAGTTACACAGCCAGCCTTGTTCCGGAGAATTTGCTGGTTTTGTCTATTCCGCTTGATACCCTGCCACTCACTTCCAGCAGTTCAGGAGCCATGGTGGGAAATGGGGAGAAGACCAAGAGAGTCAGATAAGGGTGAGCCTGGAACCCTGAACATCCTTCTCTAAAATCTGGTCATGGAAATCTCTTCTTACTCTAAGGAAGTTCCAAGGCCTTTAGGTAGAATGACTGGATTTCTCAAATCTAAGCCCCTGAATCATTTTCATTACTTCCAGGATTTTGCAAGCATATGAAAAAAAAACAAACTTATGTCTGGTTTTGACTTCAAAATGATATTTTACTATTTACTCAAATTACCTTTAAATACATTTGAGCTATGGAATGACCAGGATGAGCCTAATTAGCTGCTTTTAATTCTTAACTGGGGGGAAAAGACAACAAAGGTTTATGTATCATTTTCCTTATTACCTTATTCCCAAGAATGAATTACCAAACTCCATGTTTAACTTGCTCTCAGATTTGTTTTGTCATGAAGTGTATTATAATTTACATGAGTTCACTGCTTTTGGACACCTAAAACCTGGTTTAAATTTAATTCTTGATTACATTTCAAACTCAGTTAAGAACATAAAGAAGTACAGAAATTACATGATAACTAGGCTCAGTATACACAGCTTCAAGAAGAGCAAGTGGTTTCAGAAACTTAGAGCTGTAATAGAAGTGAAATTAGCATGCTGAAATGCAGTCCTCATTACTTTGAAACTTTTAAGTATTTTTGTTCCATATTTTCATTAATACGCTCTAGCTGCTGTATAAACTTGATTACTATAAATTTGCTTTGGCTTCTTTTTATTGCTATTGGGTTTTGTTAAAACTTACCATCAACCTATAGGTATCAACACCTTTCTCAGTATTCCATTTTACCACTTGCTTGCACTTTTTCCGACTTGTTTCTGGGAAAGTCATTTTGTCTTAGCTTGCGGTTATTTAATTATTTTGTGTGTGAGACTTAGGAGGTTGGCATAGAACTTGGTTGGCTAGCTTTAGTTATGTAACTAAACTATGCCTCATTAAGGTTCTGTAAAAAACAAAAACAAGCAGACTCCTCCATTAAAAAAAAATTACTCTCCAATTATTAGTATAGACTAAGTAATTATCCCTTTTTGAAAAATATAAAATATAGTCATGGCACTTTCCTGGGTTTTTTGGTTTGGTTTGGTTTGACTTGGTTTTTTTGTGATGGTGGTGGTTTTGTTTTGGGCAAGGGGGGATTGGGTTTTTTGTTGTCTTCTTTTTTTTTTTTTAATCTCCCACTTTATTCTTTGACAGCCAAGTGGCCAGTATTTTACAAACCCGACCAAATTTTTACTACCACTTTTCTGTTTGCAGTCAGAATACAGTTGTTTATTCTGCACTATATATTAGACATCAGTTTCAATTTTGTGGTTACTTGGAATCTAACCTTTCGCAGTGGAGGAAGGAGGTACTTTGGGTTCATTTGGTCCCCTACGGGTATCTACAATCTTTTTAGGATTTAATTGAAACTTACATCCTTACAGAGATACAAAGAAAGGGCCTCATTAAGTATTTTTTGAAACTGTACCTTAATGAAATACTAAGAACTTGGGAGAGTCAACAAACATTTTCTATAGCCTTCCTCCCTTGTTGGACATGATAACTGTGGAAGCTGCTTTTGCTTGTTTGATTTCTGTAAACATCTGAGATATGTGTTTACATCTGCCACTCATCTGCAAAGCTGGTTAATAGAAGGCAGTTTGTGATTTTTTTTTAACCTTAAAATATCTTAAAAAGAGGAAAATTAATAACAATAGTATTTACATTTATATATAATTTTCTCTGCCGATTTTCAGAACTTTTTTAGAAATAACAAGGAAAAACTGATGAAACTAATAAGACATTCTTCTCTTATAATCTGCATTTCTGCTATAATCTGAAACTACTAAACTTTTTACCTCAGGTAATTTGCTGGTACTGTAGAGAGTAGGGGATTTTTTTTTTTTTAACCTGAGGCTCTATTATCCAAAGTTGAGCTTGAGTTGAAAATATTTATTGTTCTTTTCATTGTTTTTGTAGTCAGTTATTTAATATAAATCTATATTCTTTGAAAATATAGAACTGTATATTTTAGTGAAGTCAAATCTAAGAGACTCAACTTCATTTTGAATTCCTTAAAACCAGGTCGAATATGAAACCAAAGAAATATAATTAACCCTTGAGACAGTTTTCATTTTGTCTAAAAGTAGTGCTTTTATTAGTTTTTCTGGGAATATTTTACCCTCCCTACTTCTGACCTGAAGAAAGAACAATGTGGTACATAATTTATCTTTAGTAATAATTTGACACTTCGAGTAATATTTTATGTCCTCGGGTGGTAAGAATATATTTAACCAAGTCATTTACTGTATTTGAGACTTTAGACTAGCTCCTAAATCTTTCAGTATGGAAAAAAGTATAATGGAGGTAAAATTGTTAGAGAGGTGTAGAGGGGGAGAAAATTCCAAAAATGAAGTTAATCAGTCCATTTAAACATTGAGGTACCTGTAACAAATCATGGCACTTTCTATAAAACATTGATAACTTTCATATCTCCAACAATCCAAAATTGTTTTCTACAGCAGATAGAAATTGTAGAAGTATTTGCATATCTACTACATAAATATTAGATGAATTAAGGCTGTATTTAATACCTAAGTGAGATTTTAAAAGTATTTTCCTACTTTATAAAAATTCTGAAAGTTGGAATCTATAATTTAAAAAATAAATGTAATATTAGTCTAAAGACATGTTGTGCTTATAAAAGACTCAGATGTTTACAGAATGAGTGCCTTTTGCATCTCGGATCGTGGCTGACTGAGTAACACCCTGCAGCTTGCCCTCACTGACTGTCGTTTTATACTATAAGGTGTGGATCCAGAGTTGTATGAGTTAACAACTTCTAAGCTGGAAATCTCCACCTCAAGCCTCAAAGTGACTGATGCATTTGCAAGACTCATGTCCACAGTAGAGAAGACAAGCACATCTACCAGGTAAACAGCTAGTGTTCATTATACCCTAAATTTTGAATTTAGGAAAGCAATTAAGTTGACGGTATTTCAATATATTGTAGTAAAATGCACTTTCTATTTATCAGATGATGCCTAATTCCGAAAAACAGTTACCAAATTATGTTTAATTACGGACTTTATTAGAGCAGAGCTATTTCGTAAGAAGCTGGAAAGGGCTGCAGATGTGGTTTTTTTCTTTTTACCCCCCTCCCTCGGCCAAACTTTGTTGAGAAGAATTCTGATTAAGTATTGAGATCATAAGCCTTTTTAGAAACTGTCCCTCTTTCCCTTCATAACCACTGAGATGATGATCACTTTCACACTCCCAGTCACTTAGGCTAGACTTTCTACCCCTCACCTAAGCTGGAGTAGGTGAGGCAATGGCTACTCTTATTTTCTGCATTTTTGCTGATGTGCAGCACCTCTGATGTGGGAATTGAAGCCTTGCTTAGCCAAGCTTTCTGGGAGGCCCCTCAGGGATATGGCCTTTAGAAAAGCAGTGTTGGAACCAAACGGAAGGAATGTCACTTGGGCCCTGTGCTCAGGATTCAGGAAACCTTTAGTTTTACATAATTTAGCACCGAACAGTAAGCCATTGCTTAGACATGTTAGCCATAAGAATAGGCCAGTTCCTCAGAAGAGGTAGTCATTGTGAACCCAGAGACCACAACTGTTGGAGCAAATACTGGTTGATAGGAGCACCAGCTTCGCTGTTCCAAATGCGTTGTTCATCAGCATTTTCAAGTGGAAATATTTACCTGCTAGTGGCCCACTTTGGCAGAAGTATTATAGCCCTTACTCCTCAACAAATAAACTGTTTCCATGTAAGATTCAGATTTATCTTTTGAAGCAGTTCTTCTATAGAAAAACAACCATTTAAAAAAAAAAAAAAAAACCTTTTTCTTTATAAAAAATGCTTACCAGGCTTAAAACTGTAGTTTGAATTATCCCATTGCCTTTCAAACTGTGTTGTGTGCTTAAATATCCATTCATTCAACAGATATAAATTATTAATAATATTTATAATTATAAAAGAAGCATTGTTATGTATTTTGTAATTGTGGATACTCTTAACTTCTCCCTAGAATAATTTACAGAGTGCACATACCATAGATTCTCTTATTCTCATTGTTCCCATGTCTTTGGGGTAAAGCCTCCTCTTAAGTGAACCTATTTGTAAATGAATCCTCTGTAGATTCTTTTAGCTCACTTTATAATTTTTCTCTTTCCCCCCAAATCATATTTTCAAATTGAAATTCTCAAATTTCTCGTCCATTTTTTCTATATATGTTAGCTAAAAGCTACTGCACATTTGACTTTAAAAAAAAATACTGATGCTTTTATTGTTTGGGCTTTTTTCCCCTGTCATTTTTAGGGCAGCCTTCTCTAAGGACAGTACTACTGTTTCATTACCCTTGTCCTGCAGTGTCACTGAATGAACTATGGTAGAGTTTCCAAAGTCCCATAATGAGAATTCAGTCTTTGTGCCATTAGGAGGAGCTCTATACCACATTGTTAGCTTGCTTGCTCTCCTAACTGTAACTCATCCTTGAAACATCCCATGTACACCAGGGAACTTGAACAACTCCTATCACTTTAAGAAATTATTTTCATTGTTTCCCTTATTCTGTACTACTACAGAATGAACTAGAACCATTGTGTGTATCCTAAGGTGAGTGTTATAACTGCACCAAATTGCTCTCTAGTATCTGTCCAGCTTCACGTTTAAAACATAACAAATGGGGGCATCTGGGTGGCTCAGTGGGTTAAAGCCTCTGCCTTCAGCTCAGGTCATGATCTCAGGGTCCTGGGATTGAGCCCCGCATTGGGCTCTCTGCTCATTGGGGAGCCTGCTTCCTCCTCTCTCTCTCTCTGCCTGCCTCTCTGCCTACTTGTGGTCTCTGTCAAATAAATAAAATCTTTTTTAAAAAAATAAATAAAACATAACAAATGGGGGGGCGAAATGAGTTGCCAACTCATTTCAATTATTTGAAAATGGTAAGAAATGCAAATTTTCACAAGCCTTTACAATTACTGTAAAATGAACCCATGAATGATTCTGTTGCACAGGTAAGAGAAAGGCAGATGGCAGGCATCATTTCAGAAAATGTCAGTGACGTTGTTTTTTTTTTAGATCGTTCTGGTTTTGGGTTTGAATGGAATAAACTACAAAAAGTAAAGCTCAGCAAAATCTTCTTGACTACTGACAACACACAGAAGGTAGAGTGATGTAGGATACTACAAGGTTAAGAAACCAAGGTGTAAGTAGAGGAAGTTGACAGGTAACAGCATACTCTTTTCCAAGTGCCTTTGCTGCATATGTAGGAAGACGTGCATGAGCTCATCTCTTCCCGTACATAGCCTGTTAAAAGTAACTTCTCACTTTTTAAAGAAATGCACGTTCTTAGTTTTAAAATAGTTCTTTCTTCTTGCTTTACCTTTTCTAGTATAGAGAAAAATAACTTCCTTAATCAGTGGGTGACCACCTAGTTAGTAGTGGTAGATCTCTAACTCAAGTTTATACAAGCCTAAGGACTAGTTGCCAAAAGAGATACGTATGGTTTTTTGTCTTTTTTTTTTTTAACCTTTTAATTTTGACCTTTGACCTTTTAATTGGCTAACATACATAGTCCACATAATGTAAAATCCACCCTTCTCAAGTGTACACTTCAGTGATTTTTTAGTACATTCATAGCATTGCACAACCATTACCACTAATTCTGGAACATTTTTATCACCCTCAATGGAAACTCCATACTCATTAATTAGCACTTACTCCCTTTTCTGTCAGTTTTCCCAGGCATCCTGACATCTACTAATCTGCCTTCTGTCTCTAGGAATTTGTCTGTTCTGGCTATTTCCTGTAAATGGAATCATATATGTGACCTTTTGTCCCTGGCTTCTTTCTCTTAGTGTGTTTTCAAGTTTGGCCATGATATTGTGTTTATCAGTATTTTTCATTCCTTTTTACAACTGTATAGTATTCCTTTGTGTGATTATACCACATATTATCCATTAATCAGTTGATGGATACTTGGGTTGTATTCACTTTTTGACTATTATGACTAATGCTGCTATGAGCATTCATGTACAGGTTCGTGTGTGGACAAATGCTTTCCATTTTCTTGGGAGTGAAACTACCAGGTCATATGGTAACAATGTTGAACTTTTTGAGCAACTGCTGAACTGTTTTTCAAAGTAGTCCCACCATTTTACATTCTTTACAGTATTTACATTACACTATTTACATTTACATTATTATATATTATTTATATTATTTACATTACACCTTTTTACATTCGTACATATTCATTATATATTCTTACATATGTCAAGGATTCTTGTTTCTCCACATTCTCACTCAAGTGTACACTTGAGGCTTGTTTTTGTCTGACTTTTTGGTTACAGCCATCCCAGAAACCATTGCCTACTTCATGGTCAGGAAGATTTGTGCTTCAACTCTTACATTTAGGTCTTTGATCCATTGATTTAATATTTGAATGTGTTCTGAGATAGGGGTCCAGCTTCATTCTTTTACATGTCGATATCCCACACTATTTGAAAGACTTTTTTCCCCCATCAGTGGTCGTGGCACCCTTACTGAAATCAACTTTCCATTAATATATGGGTTTGTTTCTGGACTCTCAGTTGTATTCCACTGACAAAAAGGATAAATCTTGGCTAACAAGAATATAAATCAGCATGAGATCACTGCTTTTGGATTTGAGAAAAGTTCACGATACAACTTTTTATTTTCAAATCCTCCTCTAGAACACATCAATGCACAGTGACTATAGATAAATACTGTAAACTATCGGCTCTGTAAACTATTATTTCAATTTACTATTGCCTCTAAGTAGTGCCTCTGAAACAAGACCATTAAGTAGAAAGTCTAATCTTTACCAACCATTTCTTGGGTAAAAGTTTCTACCTTGCTCTCCTTCCCCATATTCCAACTGCATTTCACAAATGAGAAAGTTCCTTTAAGTGCAGTTTTTATTTTTTACTGCCTTTTTTTTTTTTTTTTTTTTTTTTTTAAGATTTATTAAGAGTTCAAGTCGGTGGGGAGGGACAGACTCTCTGCTGAGCAGGGAGCCTGACACAGGGCTCCATCCCAGGACCCCAGGATCATGAACCTGAGCCAAAGGCAGATGCTTAACTGAGCCACACAGGTGCCCCTATTTGTTACTGTTTTTTTCTTTTTAATTCAATAACCAACATACAGTACATTAGTTTTTGATATAATGTTCGATGATTCATTAGTTGCGTATAATATCCAGTGCTCATCACATCACGTTCCCTCCTTAGTGCCCATCACCCAGTTACCCCATCCCCCTACCCGCCGCCCCTTCCACAGCCCTCAGTGTGTTTCCTGGAGTCAGGAGTCTCTCTCTTTGTTACTGTTTTTAATTAACTTTCTGTCATTACAGAAGCAGTAAGATATATTATAGAAAATTAGAAATACAAAAATTAAAACTTAGTTTTACATTCTTACCTCTCACATCAGTATAACTCCTTTCAGATCATTTTCCATGCAAATACATACATATATGTGTTGTTTTAACCAAAAATGAGATTTTATAGTCCATATGAAATTCAACTTACCTCTGCAGCCTATGATCTCCATCTGTCAACTTCAGTGCATTTTTAGTCCATCTAATACCAAAGCTGTATTCAGATGTCCCCTCAACTCAATACTGGTTTCAACAAAGCAGAGAACTGTTGTACCTGGCTGTTGCGGCTCTTCAACTTCCTTTAACCTAGCTTATCCACTCCCAACCCTTGTGTTTGTTTTCAGTTTTAGCAGTAGCATATTAAAAAGATCAGCCCAGATGTCCTGCAGAATGTCCCAACCTCAGGATTTATCTGTTGGCTTCCTCAAGTAGTATTTAATGTTTCTCATTTCCCTTTACTTCCTGTAAGCTAGAAATTATATCCATGAGTTTAATGAGCTTGGGTGAAACATTGTGGCTGGACGACAGAACAGGTGTTGTACTGTGTCAGAAGTTACATAATAACCTGGTTGACTCCATTGGTAGTGATGCTAAGATGGACCATGGTGAGAGGCTGGCCTTTTTCATTACGCAGACACTTCCAGTCTTTCACTTTACTCTCTGGTTTTTCTTCATCAAACATCCACCTAGTAATTTTGCCACCATTTAAATGCAATGAAAATTGTAGATTTTAAGTAGAAAATACTGGATTGCTATTCCATTCTTCTGAGAAACCGTAGAACTGAGCGTTGGTTGATCTGATGGTTTTGGTGTGCTTAAAGCCTACCCCTTTTTGAAGAACTCTGGTCCTAAAATTCTGATGTTTGATTTTTCCATCATTCTAATAAATCATTTCATTTCAGCCTGAATTCGAAAGTGATTAAAGGCAAAGTCTAGGTATGAAGTAAAGACCCGTATCTATCTTTCCCTTCTCGCCTCATCTCCTGATGTCCCGTTCCCCATCCCAACAACAAAGAAAATAATTACGTGGAAGAAATAACTTGGACCACACCTAATATAGTACCAGCTATTTTACCATAAAAGAGAATTGAGCTTTTTATTTTTTATTTATTTATTTATTTATTTTAAGATTGATTTTTTTTTTTTTTTTTTTTTTTGGTCAGAGAGAGAGGGAGAGAGAGCGAGCACAGGCAGACAGAATGGCAGGCAGAGGCAGAGGGAGAAGCAGGCTCCCTGCTGAGCAAGGAGCCCGATGCGGGACTCAATGCCGGACTCAATCCCAGGACGCTGGGATCATGACCTGAGCCGAAGGCGGCTGCTTAACCAACTGAGCCACCCAGGTGTCCCAGAATTGAGCTTTTTAGAATGAACAGTTTTAAATGAACTTTAGTCTAAAATTAGTATCTGTATGACCGCAACTATTCTTTGAATATTTTTAACATTCTGGAAAAAATCAAGGTTGGCTTACAGTCATGTGCTCAATTTGAGCCACGTTTGAGGCTCTCTTGACATTTCTGCAGCTCACCATCTGGGAAGCCCTGGATGAAAAGGAGTTCTTCCTATCTATGTTAGGCACTAACATGCTCACCTTTAATACCAGGGGCAGTGAGTGAAATGTACTTTGACTCCAGAACTTCTAGGATTTCAAGATTTCCCCTCTCCCTGAGCACTTCCTGCCCATGTCCATTCTCAGCATCTGCAACCAGCTCCCACACTGCTCCTGTTGGACCTGCTGTCTGTGTCCCAGCAGGGTCAAGCCTGGATGTTTCTGAGCCAAGGGCTTTCTCCTGGAATTCCCCATAGGAGACTGAGAGAGCCTGGGGTTAAAATGACTTACAGGGTCTTGTGCCAGATATACTTAAGACCAGATATACTTTGTTTTATGTTGAAGTAATTTCACAGGGGTCAGAGGGAAATCCGGTTGGGTGAAGTTTTATTAGGGCTCCAGCATTCTGTTTCTGCTTAGAACATTTTAAGTGGGCCCGAGTAGATGCTTCAAGCCTTCAGCAAATCTGTGAGCTGTCCATAGGTACATGGGAATATCTGTATGTCTCTGCCCAGCTATAACAAACACACATAACATGGGCATGCAGCTCAGTAAGGGATTCGGCCTCTGGCACTGGAAGCACACGCACGTGCGCACGCGCACACACACACGTTACAAGGTTCAGGACCTGGCAGAGAAGCCCCACAGATAGCTGTCTACCCTGAGAAAGGATTTTCTCCCATTTGTCCTACAACAAAGTCACATTAACACGTTTTTTTCATTTGTCAATAGGAAACCAAAAAGAGAAGAGCACCTGAGTGAAGAAGCCATCAAGGTGATCGCGAGCCTTCCAGACTTAACATTCATGCATGCCAAGGTGTTGATGTTCCCAGCCACGTTAACACCTTCCACAAGGTCCCAAGAGAAAGCAGACTGATAACTGATGTGAACTGGACAATTTCAGTTGCTTTTCCTTCCCTCCCGTCCATCCCTCCCTCCCATCAAAAGCATACCTGCTCTAATTAAAAAAAAAAAAAAGTTCAGCTGATTTGTTGGTAAGCCGCACTAGAAAGGTATACATAGTAATGTATATTTATTTACATACTGAAGTCCTAAATTTATATTAGAAAAAAATGTAAATAATTGGGGGTGAACATTTTTGAAGATTTATTCTTTTTGTGTTGCTGGGGTGTATACATTTATGTCTTTGTGAAATACACTGGTGGTGTCCTTCTTACAAAACTTTTGAAATAAAAAAAATTAAAAATTCAAATCTCCACTGTCTGTGAAATCCCCCTCAGTCTTTCCAGATTGCATTGAATGTTCTATTAATTTTTCATATCATATGTTGAATTACTTTTGCGATCATAAATAAGCTCCAAAGTCCCCATTTTTTTTGTTTTTTTTTTCAATTTCATGTGTGGTGGGTTTGTTTCAGATCCGGCTTTTGTTAACATTTTTGCGCTCTTTTTTTAATCTTTCCAATCTGGCATATTGCTGTTTGACCTTTTGCAAGGTACTTTATCGATTGCTCTTTTGTCACAGTGTGTGGATCATTGTCAGAACTTGATCGGAGGGGTTTAAAGAGGCTGTGTCTGTTTTCAATCAGTTTGGTTTGGAGAAGGACCAAATTACATGTCTTACAATGAAATTTACTTGTTAATGATTTTTTGTTTTATCATACCACTATATTTTGAGGATTTTGCACAGTGTAAAATGACATAATCATAGATTGCTATGGTTTAGGCTGTATATACAGTAAAAACTATGGGTTTTAAATGTTTGGGGAAATTCCTATGGAAAAAAGAAAGACATGTAGAAGAACCTCTGACAGGGTTAATGTGCATGCCCAAGGTCTTTTGAGATTTCAGTGTGTAAATTTCCTTTTAGCTTACACAAAAATAAAATAATTTAAAAGAAATTCAGCCTGGCCGTTTTGTACTTTGGTATCTGAGGGAAAATATGATGAGTTTGGATGCAAAGGTTTATTCTATCTTAATGTATTTCAATCCAGAGGAAATCACTTGGTAGGTCGGGCTTCCACTTTTTTGAAAGCAGACTGGTTTAGGCTGAGGCCCCATAGGAACTGAATCAGTACTAAGGCAGAGCCGTTTTTATGTAGAACATGAAATCATAAAAGAAATTCCCATGATTCACTATAATATATCTTCATCAGAACTGGCAAGGTTAAATAAGCATTTCTAGGGAATTTTTTCTTTTCCAGTAAACATATGCATGGTATTAAGGTGAGCAGGAAATTTCTCCAAGGTAATTTTTAAATATTATTAGTAGCTATTGCATCAGCAGAGTCACATGACATATTTCATTAGGAATAGGCAGCCGGCCCAACAGTAGTCCACCTTCTGCCAGGGGAACCTGTGCTGCTCCCTCACTGACAGATTCCTGCGCTGCAGGTTATCACACGGGCTGTGGGAACCTCCAGTGAGTGTACTAGGAGTCTGGCCTGGAGTAACGGTGCCTGTCTGGTCCATTCCCGCCACTTACCTAATGTTTTCGTTGTCATCGTCATTGTCATTTCAGAGAAGAGTCTCTTTCAGAATAGTCCCAAGTCCTCAGTGTCCAGTGACCCTTCTGAATGGAAGGATAAAAATACTCCTTAGCAGAATTTTACACATTTCAGTAACTGAAGCTGAAAGTGCTGCTTCTCAGTACAACTGCACTATAATGGTGGCCTTGACCAACGTTAAGACCAGAGCCCATTTATTAGTTGTGTTACTGTGAGAAAGTTAACCAACTTCTCAGAGCCTTAATTTGAAAATGGGAATGATCCTGCCTTTCTGTAGGGTTGATGTATTAAATAACACGGGAGGAAAGAGTCAATAAATGGTAGCCAGAATGTAGAGTGAACAAAACCTGTGATGGCCCCCGGAGTCCCAGTAGATTCAAGAAGCAATCCCGGGAGAAAGGATCCCGTAAAGTAACAAGTGATTGCAGTATTATTTAGACAAGGTCAAGTGGGTCTTCCTCATGAACGTGACCCTGCTTTAATGATACACACAGAATGGATATTTCATCTTAGAGCCACATTCAGATAAGCAAGATTGCCTTTTTGTCCTATTGGCCTTTGATGTCTTCATCACAACAGGCACATCAGTACTGGATCATCACAGGTTAAAGTCAGGACTCACCTTGAGGACCAGAAGTGCTCGCCCCAAACCAGGGCTCAGGCTGCGCCAAAAAGCAGTAGCAGTGGCTGCTGAGGGAGGAGCCTCTCGGCTAACCAAGCCCGTTGGCAGCACACAGCTGCTGGCCATTGGTCCTTTCTCAAAGTCAACCAGGTGGACACTGCAGAGTCAGAGAGAAGGCACAATCACAGTGGAGACTGCTTTAGCAATCAGTTTTGTGTCCTCGACACCTTAAAGGCAGCTCAACTCACAGCCAAATCCAAGTAGCCGTACCTAAGACTCCATTTATTCCAAGCCAGACTGGGAAGTAAAGGAGAAATGTCCCTAAATTGAGTCATGTGTCACTACTATTTTTGTGAGTCATTCTTTTATATAGAAACTTGTTCCTCCCTCTACATGATAATCATGTTCTTTATTTAGAACTTGCCACTTTTTGTTCCCTCATGTTTCTTGAATCAGTTAGGATTAGGTTTGGCTGTGAGTAACAAAAACCCAAAATACTGCATTCCATGTAATAAGACTCATACTTCTGTCACATCTGAACTTCTGAGATTGGAATGTGCCCTACAATCAGAGAGGCATCCCATTTCACTGGCAGTGGTTTTCCTGTTAGTGATGTACAAAATAATGCTGTCTTAGAGCTGATGGCCAGAGTTGCTGAACTGTGGTAATGGTGCCTTAAACCATAGAAGTTCATTTCTCTCACAGTCTAGGGCTGGCAAGGGGGCTTCAGAAGATCATCAGTGACTAAAGCTCTTGACTATCCTGTTGTTCCACCATGACCCACAACCCACATATGGTGTCTGCTTCATGGTCCAAGGTGGCTGCTGACAGATCAGCCACTGTGCCTATGTTCCAGCCATCAGTGAAGGAAGAGCGAAGAAGAGCATTTTCCAACACTTTCCATGGGGGGCCTGGGTGGCTCAGTCATTGGGCATCTGCTTTCAGCTCGGGTCATGATTCCGGGATCCTGGGATCGAGCCCCACATTGGGCTCTCTGCTCGGCAGGAAGCCTGCTTTCTCCCTCTTCCATTCCCCCTGCTTGTGTTCCCTCTCTTACTGTGTCTCTCTCTGTCAAGTAAATAAAATCTTAAAAAAAAAAAAAAAAAAAAAAAAAAAACACTTTCCATAAGGTATACAAAATATTTCTAATTATTAATTCATGGCCAGAACTTCGTTGCAGCGCCCTATCTGGTTACAAAAGAGGGAAGTTCCTGTGTTCCAGGCAGCCATCTGAACAGTGCGCTCGTGGCAAAAAGGGGAGGATACTGTAGGACCACTGCAAAGCTGGGCCTCATTTTTCACTTCACATTTCATACACACACTATTTCACTGAGCTCAAGTCATACCTAGAGAAATGAATTCCAGAATCGTCTCAGAGCTGGATCTGTTGGCTCTCTGGTGTTTTCTTGTCAGAGGGGAAGGAATCTATAGAGGGCAACACAGGTTTCCTGGGCCCTGGGAGGAACTCATGCTAAGATAAATCACTGGTGGTGGTAAGAAGCAGCTTGGGGAGGTAGAAGGGACCCCAGATTAGGCTGGGAGTTGTGTCCTCTAAATATAGATCTCCACTAATCAGCTGGAAGATGCCGAATAAATCCCTTTTCTAAGTCTCTGGTACTTCAGCGTCTACAGAATTGAAAACTAAGGTAGGAAGAAATCTTAGAGAATCACAGAATTCTAGGGCTGGAAGATGAGCCAGTTGGGCGCCTGGAAACCACCCCCAGGGAGCCCTGCAGTGCCGGCCCCGCAGTGACCAGGGCGGGGGAGAGGGGGGTGCGGGCTACTAACTCTCTGGGACTCTCTGATGGGGGACAGGCGTGCAGCAGATTCCAAATCTGAAAAAGTCAAGGCTATTCCCTTCTGCAAGCTGCAGCGATGGGAAGTCTACACAGAAAACAGACTTGCACAGCCTTATGCATCTACAACCAGAGAGGCACGACCTGAACCCGGTTTTCCTGACTCTCCTGCATCTCCCCTTTGAAGGGGTGGCCAGGCCGCCCGTGAACACTCGCAGGGACCTCGAATGAGCTCCGAATCTCACAAGACAGCTGCCAGCACCTACTGGTAGAGCAGACACCCAGGGTCCCCACAGCATCCTGCAGTTGTGTCCTGGTTGAGTCCTGACGGGTAAGTCAGCCTGAATCTACAGCCTTCCGTGTCAGTTAGCCATTGTTGTAGCTGGTCCTTTGGGCCTGGCCTATCAAGGAGAAGAGCATTTCCAATCACTTGGCACAATATGTGTGAGGTCCTGAGATTTTCGTCCTCTCTTTCCCGCCTGGGATCCTGGAGACTGATCCTGGCTAGCGCCTCTTCAGGGGACGCCCTTTCTCACCAGCCGGCCAGCACCCCTCCCTCTGGGAGCCTTTCTGGACATCTCCCACCTCACCCCACACAGCCGCTCTCTGGTCTCCCAGAGTGCTCAGCAAGCCTCTCAACCTAACACTCGTAATAAACCCAGTATACACTCATTACGAGCATTCCTGAGTGCCAGACACTGGGGCCTCACACACATTCTCTCCCCGAATCCTCCCACGACCCTAAGAGGCACCTGACCTTTACCTAGCTCCAGTTTACTGGTGAGGAAACCAAGACTAGGGACAGGATGTCACGTCCCCAAGGTCACTCAGCCAGGAAGAGGAAGTCTAGAACACAAGTCTGTCTGATCCCAAAGGCTGAATGCTTACCCGCAGGGTATTAGCCTCTTGGCATGATGAGGGCCCCTACAGCACCCGTCACCTTGCTTTACGATGACCGATTTGCTCTTCTTTCTCCTCTAGGCTGTGAGGTCCTTGAGGGCAGGGTCAGTGTCTGGCCCAGATATGTCCCCCTGGCCCCTGGCACAGTGCCAGACACGTAGGCGAACTCTCACCTGGCTTGCTTCCTAAACCAGTTTATGCATAAGCCTCCCAGTGAAATGGATGGGGATCCTTCCAGAATCTGCTTCACCTTTGCCTGCAAATATTCTAAACCCCACCTCAAGCCCCATCTGAATTTTTTCCAAAACATACCCTATTCTATTGATCACTGACTCAACCCTTCAAGCTCTGAAGCAACCCCCAACACCACCCCAACCCCCTGGAGCTCCATTTTGCCAAAAGCTATTTGTTTGGGTTTGGTTTTGCCTCAATCCCTGCCTTGGGCGAGCAGCAAGTGGGGGCTGAACACAGGAATCTGGGCCACTCCTGGGGCACAACTCTGCAGCCTACATACACCCCCAGCAGCCCCTGGCTGAGAAGTACATGGCTCTCTAGGAGACTCCCAAACCTAGAATGATCCTGACCATTTCCCAGAGGGTTCCCTGAGCAGATGGTTATCTGGGAAATGGGAAATTAGTAAAGATGCCTCAGTCTCGAGCAAGGCCCGACGTGACTCAGAGGGTCTCACATGACCATGCCATTGGGTCCTCAGACAAAGCTGGATAGCCCTGAAAGCGGATGTTACGCTGACTGTCATTACCTTCCAGAGACACAATGAGGATGCCTGAAGGCATGCTCCAAGATGAAAACTGCCTCTCAGGCCTTGGCTTTCCCACTTACTCAACCCCTTTTCTTCTGTTCTCCAAAGCAGGGCTTCCATTCCGGAGCTGGTGGTGGTGCAGGCCTGCCTGGTGGGGAACACTGCTTCTGACTGTGTGGTTCTTGGCCCAGGTTCCCATCGCGGCCGCAGGACCCCAAATCCAGCAGGACTGCCGCCAGAGCAAGCTACCCCAGGGGCTCGCCTTCCGATAGAAACTCAAGCCTCCATGGAATGCAGACATTTTACTGAAATCAGTATTTTTTTCTCTGTGGGAGAAGTGTGGCCCAAGGACTATCCAACCCCCCCCCCCTTCAGGCTCTGCTCAGGGAAGCCTCCGTCTGAGGAGCTTACAATTTGTTTCACTTATTTTTGCTGAGTTGCCTTGGGAGCCTGAACTTTGATCTGGGTGGGAGTCACTAAGTCATTGGCTCAAGAGAACGACACAGAACAGTGTTCCACCTCTTGTCAGAAGGAAACAGCCCTCCCAGGCTCAGAGAGGAGCCCAGAACTCTCTCCGAAGCCACCTCCTACCTGTGGCAGGCACTCCTGGACTCCAATCCCTGTTCCTGGGCCTGGCGTCACCTTCCCTGGTGGCCCGTGCCCGCAGTGCAGCCACAGCTCAGACCCAGAGAACAGGGAGGCGTTGTTTCCCTGCAGCTACTATCTTGTAACTCCCTCTTAATTTACAGTCCGTTTGCTGTTTCAGATGTTTGGAAAGAAAACTCCTTACTCAGCAGCTCTGCAAAGCTTCATTTGCAGTGAAATCTGGACTCTTCTTTCCACCCCAGATTTTTTCTTTTTTTTTTTTTTCTTTCTTTTTTTTTTTTTTTTTGGTTTTGTGGCTAGAACCTAACATCTGTGAGGCAGGCAGGACCTCTTGGGCCCTGTGTCACCAAACACCTATTGAAAGGATGCATTCAAGGGTAGCAAATCTGGGCAGAGCCCACCGGTGACAACTGGTATTTATCTAATATCGGCTTCAGCGGACTAGGACATGGGCTGTCATCCCATGTCCCTCCCCCCACACCACCATCATCAAAATACAGAGATATTCTCATCGTACTGCAATACTATTATCACACCTACAAAATAAACAATAATATCTGAATACCATTTGAAAACCAGTCTATTTCAATTCCCCAAAGCATCCCTAAAATGTCTGTCATAGCTTCCCTGTTCAAACCAGGGTCTGCTCAATGTGGATGCATCCCTTTTGACTATCTATTCCTTTAAATCTAGAACAGTTCTCCCATCCTTATTTTTTTTTTAAATTTTATTTATTTGTTTGACAGAGAGAGAGAGATCACAAGTAGGTAGAGAGGCAGGCAGAGAGAGAGGAGGAAGCAGGCTCCCTGCTGAGCAGAGAGCCTGATGTGGGGCTCGATCTCAGGATCCTGAGATCATGACCTGAGCTGAAGGCAGAGGCTTAACCCACTGAGCCACCCAGGTGCCCCCCATCCTTATTTTTTATAACATTGTTGTCATTTTTAAGAGGCCAGACCAGCTGTGTTGCAGAATGCCCCACATTCTGGATGTACCTGGTTCCTCCTGGTGTCACGTAGCTTGTTCATTTCTCTCTCCCCCATACATCCTCTAACAGCGTCTGAGTCCCTTCAGCCTGTTTAAACAACAGTACCATAGATAGGGTGGTTTGTAACATCAGGAATTATTTCTCACAGTTCTGAAGGCTGAGAAGTCCAAGGTCAAGACACCAGCTTGGCTAGGTTCTCGTGAGAGCCCGCGTCCTGGTTCATAGACAGCTGTCTTTTACCTCATCCTCACATGGCAAAAGGGGTGAGGGAGCTCTCTGGGGTGTCACAGAGAAGCATTAATCTCATCCCAAAGGCCTAATCACCTCCCAAAGATCCCACCTCCGAATACCATCACACTGCGGCTTAGGATTTTAACATAGGAGGTTTTGGTTTTGTTTTTTTTTTAAGATTTTATTTATTTTTTGTCAGAGGGAGAGCGAGAGAGCTAGCACAGGCAGACAGAGAGGCAGGCAGAGGGAGAAGCAGGCTCCCTGCCGAGCAAGGAGCCCAATGTGGGACTTGATCCCAGGATGCTGGGATCATGACCTGAGCCGAAGGCAGCCACTTAACCCACTGAGCCACCCAGGCGTCCCAACATAGGAGTTTTTAGAGGTCACAAACCACAAACATTCAGTCTATAGCAAACAGTATAGCCTTTCGTAAGGTCAGCATCTTGAAATATGACTGACTCCACCCAACTTTCAGCAGAAATCTTTGGGCTCTGCGAAGTGTAGGTACAATAGGGAAGGGCAAGGCTCTAGAAGAAATGTGCTCTTAGCATGGCAGAGAGGCCTGAGCACCTAGCCAGGAAGGACCTATGAGCCCCAGGAAGGTTCTAGCAAGGGGGGGGGGGCGGGGGACCATCCAGCCACCTGGCTATCCAGAAACCCCCAGCTGTGGGAACTGGCCCTTGGGTCCTCAGTCATGTTGGGCTGTCCAACCCAACCAGGACTGGCCACCTGGTGGATGGCCTTCCTTCCTCCAGGGGACCTCCCCAGACCTCCGCATGGCTCCAGGTCTTTTCCTTTAAGCCTCAGTCCAAAGAAGCTTTCCTGAGCACTAGCTAAAATAGTGTCCTATGACCCTGTCTAGACATTAGGGGCCATGTTTTTCTTCTCAGTACACATGACCATCCAACATATAGTTACTATTTATTTGGTTATCTGTCTCTCCTGCCAAGACTGTAAACTTCATTAGGACAGGAAGCTTTGCTGCCTTGTGCACTGCTATATCTCCAGTGCTTAGAACAGCTCCTCGTGTGTAAGGAAGGTACCTAATAAATCTCGAATGAATGAATGAATTGGGCCCCACAGCATACAGCCCAATTCCAAGCCCACAACTGCCCTCAAGCGAACAGATATTGAGGTTATTGTCTTCCCAAAAACTCATATGAAAATTCAGAAACTACACTTAACATTAAGTGGATCAAAAAAATCACACCAATTGTGAACAATAAAATCTCCCCTGCAAGCTGTCTGATCTCCCCAGCCCCGTGTCTTTCCTCCCTGCTGCCAGAGTTTGGGCAACTCCTGAATTGCTCAACTCAGGGTGAGCCCAGGGCCTGTTGGTCATAAATATCATTCAGTCCCACTCAGCGAATAAATGCTGATGAATTATGGCATTGGCATTGGGCTTAGAGGGTGATTCCTTCTTTTTTTTTTTTGGAGTCGTCGTCGTCTCCTCCTTTTTTTTCTTCTTCACCCTCAAACATTGAGCAGGTGCTATTGTTAACTCCTAGCCAAGGGTCGTGGCCTGGAGTACGTACTCAGTGAGCCAGAGGGCCTGTGGAGAGGAACTGGGGGCGGGGGGCATGTGAGCCAGTGTAGAAGCCGAGCAGCCACCCACTGATAAGTAAAGGAAAAGGGGCAGCTTTTGTTTTGTTGGAGTGAAACCAACAAACAACACATGCAGGGTAACTCATCTAAAGAGGGGCTACTGGGCGCCTGGGTGGCTCAGTGGGTTAAAGCCTCTGCCTTCAGCTCCGGTCATGATCCCGGGGTCCTGGGATCGAGCCCCGCATCGGGCTCTCTGCTCGGCAGGGAGCCTGCTTCCTCCTCTCTCTCTCTGCCTGCCTCGCTGCCTACCTGTGATCTCTGTCAAATAAATAAATAAAATCTTTAAAAATAAATAAATAAAGAGGGGCTACTGAGGGTGCCTGGGTGGCTCAGTCAGTTAAACATCTGCTTTCAGCTCAGGTCATGATCCCAGGGTCCTGGGATCGAGTCCCACATCGGGCTCTCTGCTCAGCAAGAAGCCTGCTTCCCTCTCTCTCTCTCTGCCTTCCTCTCCGTCTACTTGTGATCTCTCTCTGTCAAATAAATAAATAAATAAATAAATAAAGAAAGAAAGAAAGAAAGAAAGAAAGAAAGAAAGGGGCTACTGAGGGTGCCTGGGTGGCTCAGTCAGTTAAACATCTGCTTTCAGCTCAGGTCATGATCCCAGGGTCCTGGGATTGAGCCCCGCATCGGACTCCCTACTTGGCAGAGAGCCTGGTTCTCCCTCTCCTTCTTCTGCTCCCCCTGATATTTATTTACTAAATAAATAAAATCTTTTAAAAAATAAATAAAGAGGGGCTTCTCACCCTGGCCCTCAAGGGGTCCGGGAATCCCCTGAAACCCCGTGCAACATACTGTGAATACGTGCCTCTGAGTGCCTTTCTGGGGAGACGGTCCAGAGCTTTCATCAGTTTCCCAGCAGACTCTGTGACACGGTTCCAACCTCTACTCCCACTAAAGAGGGGGGAATAAAAGTACGAAAACACAGAGAGGGCATCTGGCAGCTTGATGGATGGCGAATCAACAAAGCTGCATCAAACTTCTGCCTTGTGCCTCTCCCACCCAGGAGCGTAAGCTAACGGGGAAAGGAGGCCTGAAGTGAGGAGTGGGATTGGGGTGCTGGGGCTCCTTCCCTGCAAGGGCTACCATGCACACAGCTCTCTGGCAGTGGGTGCCCACCTAGCCCGCGGTAAGGGCCAGGCTCGGCTCAAAGTGCCCTCCGTGCATTTGCTCACTTATTCTCCCAGCAGTCCTGGGAACTGCTTCTTGGGAATTCCTCACCTTATAGACCATAAAACTGAGGCCCAGAAAGGTCAAGTAACTTGCCCAAAGCACCCAGCAGACTGGATTGAATCCTGGAGTTTAGAGGGCAGGCGCCATTGCTCCAGCCCTGATCTCTTGGGAGCCTCCCCACCACCCACCTGAAGTATCTCTGATGATGATTTCCATTCCACAGGTGGTGACACTAATGTTGGGTTAACTTGCCAGACGTCACCCTGGGCTTTCCAGACCTCCTGCTGGGAAGGCTGAGAGCCAAAAAGAAAGTCAGAGGAATTCTGAGGGGCAAGAGGTCACTCTGGGCAGGGGTGACAAGGGGAAGATTGGGCACAGAGCAATGGACACTGGAAGGCCATCCAGCTTGGCTGCAGGGGGCCTCTAGGACAGCTCCTGGGGGCCACCAAGCAGGGCTCCTCGTCCCGGTCCCATCACTTTGCCTCCTTCCAGAGACCCCAGCCGGGAAGAGATGGCTTATGAGGTGGGGCCCTGGTGTCAAGGTTAAGATCCTCTCTCACTCTCTCTTCTGCACACAAGTCACAGGGTCTTCCAAGGAGTGCCTTCCATGGGGAGAGAGAGATGAAGAAGCCTCCTCAGCCCACTTGCATCCCACCTCAACCCTCCTCTTCAGGCTGCTGTCCCACTTTTGCTGACCAGGTACCTATTTACAGTTCTGCAGGAGAGGCCTGGCAGAAGACAGCGGGGTCGGGGCACCTGGGTGGCTCAGTCATTGAGTGTCTGCCTTCCACCCAGGTCATTATCCCAGGATCCTGGGATCGAGCCCTGCATTGGGCTCCCTGCTCAGTGGGAAGCCTGCTTCTCCCTCTCTCACTCTCCCTCGTGTTCTCTCTTTCTCTGTCTCTATCAAATAAATAAATTTTTAAAAAGAAAAAAAAAAAAAGAAGAAGAAGACAGCAGGGTCTCCAGCAGACCTTTCTCAAATGTTCTCTGTGCTTTGCTAAGGATTCCCTTGCTCTAGATGTTTGGACAAAAGTCACAGTGAAACCTCAAGTCTCGAAGGTTGGGAGATGCCAGCCAAGTCCCACTGCATTCAAGACTCCTCACATTCCTGCCCTTCCTGCTGGTATTTAACCTTTATCTAGATTTTGTGAAACAAATATACAAACAAAATAGTACACATATTTATACTTTCTATATTTTTGTATATCTTTAAGCTACTTGCCAGGGCCTTTTTGCCACTTGCAACCAGACTGTGTTCTATAATTCTCTGAGCCATCTGGACATTTTGTAGGAGCTTCCCTTCTTGCAGATGGGGGTAGGGGTGGGCTGGGGAGCACATGAAGGCCTCTGGGTTAATCTGTTGGAAGCTGCTGCCAAGCTTATAAGTTAAGAAGTAGTATCTTTAAACTCATTCAGTAAATCTATAGGAAAATGGATTTAAGTTGAAAACAATGTCATTTCCACACAGTCTCGGGAGCAGGTGCAAAGCCTCAAAGCTAAAGGCTCCTAGACACTGTGTCCAGGAGCTCCCAGCCTGGTGGCAGCTGCCTGCAGCCCTCATGGGGGCTCGGGCCCTTAGGGCCTTCCTGTGGCACTGGGGCAGGACCAGGCCAGGCTTCAGCCTCTGTGGGAGGTACAGCCAGGAGCTGTCTCCTGTCCAGCTGGATTTTCCAGTCAAGTCTGCACGTTCCTTCCTGTTCCTTCCCTCATCCCCAGGCAAACACGTGACTGTAAACCAGGCACCCAGATAGGGGATTCCCACAGGGACCTCCCCTTTTGGAGGCCAGGATGCCTGCCTTCTGCCTCATCCTACTTCCCTCCCCCACTGCATGGCTCCCCACCTAGCCTCACCCTTGTTCTCTGCCCTCCTTCGGACCTGAGCCCACCTTCACGCACTTACACGGTCCAGGTGGGCAATCAAAGCCCTGGACAGCTAGAGGGGACCTCAGAGACCATGTTCCTCCAACCCAGTTGCTTTACACAGGAGAAACTGAGGCCAGAGAGATGAAGGGAGCCGTAGAAGGCCACATGGCTGTGAGGGACCACCCCGGAGAAAGGATCCACGTGGCTAGACCCGTGGTTTGGGGCTGGAGGGTGCTTGAAGCCTCGGTCTGGTCCTGTGGGCCAGAGGGCGAGCCCCACGCTCCAGCCACAGGCAGCAGAGGCGGCGAAAAGCTCAGGAGGGGCGGTCAGCAGGGAAGCCTCAGCCGCTGGCCCCTGCGCGCGCCTCGATCCCGCCACGCTGGGCTCCGGCTTGCCCGCCCCCACTGCTCCCCTCGGTGGGCCCCAGCCCACCGCCCCCTCCCCGGCCGCCACCACCGCCCACTAGCGCGCTCCCGATTGCCCCCGGCCCGAACCCGAGCCTGAGCCTGTCCCGCCACCCGGGGGCGCCGCTGTCTGTCTTCCCCACCCCGCTCCGGCCAAATGCACTCCCAGGCCGCCCTCGTCCCCCCATTGCCAGACCCCGGACCGTGGGACGTGCCAGCTCTCGGGCCCGCCAGGACCACAAATCACCCCCCCCCCCATCCCCCAACAGCAGCCGAGTCTCGGTGGCGCGGCAGCCGCGCTCTGCAGGTCCGTAGGACACCAGCACGTCCGCGGAAGTTTGAGAAGCGTAGCCCCAGAGCACGGACCCCGCCGCGCCCCTGTCTGCGGAAGGACGCCGGTCCCGTCTTTGTTCCCTCGGTTAGCGGGCTGTTCCGCGCAGCCATTCACCTCTGCGGCTTGAGTGACTGCGGGAGAAGTGTTCCTCCGAGCAGCCTCTTTAATGAAAATCGTCTTTCCTGGATGATGACCAGGAGGGACTTGGAAATTGACCCAAATTTCCTCAAAGAATGGATCCACTTAGCATTTCCCTAGATTAAACCCCAAATTGTTCACAGCAGAGCTGGAAGAGCACTCTGGTTCTTGTTGTCCGGGCCTCTGAGGAGCTCGAAACACCAGGCGTGACTGTCCATCCAGCCTTTGCTGGGGGCCGGGCCGCTGCTTTATGGAGGTCGTTCATAGGCAGGATGAACATCTCCCCAAGAGGAGTTTTGAATACATTTAAAGATACTGATCTAAAAGCTCACTAAAGGTCATTCCCATTCCACAAGAAGAGACTACTTCACTAAACTAGAACAATGTGGAAGGATGAAAAAGATAGCTTTTTCCCAGAACCATCTTCAATATTTTTATATAAATGTTTTCAAGAAAATTTTAAACATGCATAACTCTAAGGTGTCCCGTTCCCCGAGACCCAAATCTTGGCTATTAACCTAGTGACAGAGAAGGGTAACCTAGTAGCTGTGATTTAGAGGGAAGGTCTCCAACTGCAGACATTTGACATTTTTACACCCAGTTTACAACCAGCAACCTTTGAGCCACACTGCCCTTCATCCAAGTAATAATTCTGATGATGGAATCCAGACCAGAGAGGGGTAGATTTGAGCAGGGGTTGGCCACGGCCTTCAGTCCCATCTTCCAGGTGACCCTCCCACTTGCTTCTGAGCATTTGAAAGGTCAGAGGGCTTTTGGAATAAGAGGAGGCCCTAGAGAACTGGGCCTCTGGCTGGTCGATGCGTGCACCTGGCTAGGTGAGGCAAGAGAGGGTTTGAGAGAGCAGGGGTTTGTCCAGAGACAACTGTGATATGTCAAGAGCCTTGCAAAGAGCCTTTCTCTTTGTCCCATGATTCCACTTCAGGTGTTTCTCATGGAGATACAGAGAAGCCTTAAATGGACCACAACAAGGTGGGAGTGGTTTAAATAGGAGGAGCACTGCCACATAAAAGAACAATCTATAGCCATCAAACATCCCATTTCAAATCATTCCTAATGATCTGGGAATTGCTCATGATATAAGGTTGAAAGCAGTGTAAAAAGAGTATCATTGGAGCATCTGGCTGCCTTAGTCGGTGGAGTGTGTGACTCTTAATCTCAAGGTTGTGGTTTCAAGTCCCATACTGGTAGAGATTACTTGGAAATAAAATATTTTTTTAAATGGTATTGTATGTTGTTCTGTTTTATCTGAAATACATATTATTTGTCTAAAGATGCATATTATTTTATTTATTTATTTATTTATTTATAAAGGAAACAAAAGACTAAAAGGAAATTCACCAAAATAGTAAAAAAGGTTTTCTCTGGGTGGTGGGATCACAGGTGATATTTACTTTCTATTTCACTTCTTCTGTGTTTTCCTCTTTCTAGAATGAGACCTTCCTTAGAATTAGAAAACATAATTTAAGAGACTACAATGTTCTAAGCATTGCACCAGACTCAAAGATGCATAAGATAACAAAAGCATATTTTCTGCCCTGGGGGAATTCATGGTCCAAGGAGACAGAGGTACCCCCAAAATACCAATTCAAGGCAGGGTAGGATGAATCCTGAAGAAATGAGCATGACAGAATGGGAGCACAGGGGAGGGAAAGAGAACACCTGCTGGAGTTGAAGCTCTTTGGGGCCAGGCACACAGAAGGTCAGCGTATAGGACTTGGAACACAGAGCACGGTGGCATGAAAATTCAATCCTGCTCCCTAATCCCTGTGATTTTAGGCAAGCTATGCAGAACTAATCTAACTTTCCGCATCTGTAAAATGGGATAACAAAAATGTTCCTGTGAATAGTTCCTAAGGTCAGGGAGATGAAGCACAGTGCCTGGCACAAAGTAAGCTCAATAAAAATTAGATTTACAGTAAAAACTTTAGTCCAGTCTGGGTGGGAAGCACTAGGGCTATGGGGAACAGATGGGAGAGTATGGGATTCTCGTAGGAGGAGGGATGAGGCAGGGGGCTGAGTGCAAGCAGAGGGGTCCAGCTTCTGGTGTAGGAGAGGCTCAGTGCAGGGGTGGGGGGGTACTTTGGGGGACTGCCTCCTCCGTCCCAAGGATGAAAAGGAGGGTGGGGACTCAAGCTGGACTAGGAGCCTTCAGCTTGGCTTTGACGGGCAAATGTAGGGAAAGGGCATGGAGGGGCGTGCACGGAACACCCCTGGCTTATACTCAGAATCCACAGTGTGCTACATACTGCTTTTCTGGTCTTTTCAGTGATCCTGAGCATCAGCATTACAACTTCCATTTTACAGATGAACACATTGAGGCTCAGGGTCGTCTACCAGCACAAGGGAGACTAGGATCCACATGTGGCTTCCCTCTTCCTCTGGGAGCAGTAGCACCTGGAAGACCCACTCTGAAGGTCCTCTGCAAGGCCTCAGCCACACTACCTAGCATGGCACCAAGCCAGCCTGGGGCTTTCCAGGGAACTTCCTGAGTGCCTCACCAGAAAGACCCTTTCACCCTCATCCTGTCTACCGGGTGGGACCTGCACAGCCCACGCCAGGGCAGTCCTGTGGGTTTTAACAGAATTTAACAGAATTCAAGTAAGTTTGCTTTGACAATGTCTTCAACCCCTTGAGAGGACCAAACCGTAGTGAAGGTAGCCCTCCCATTACCCATGGGACCCCTCCCACCCTTGAGGCAGCACTAGGAGCCAGGGGATGGTTCCCTAGTGGATGGCCTGATTCCTTGGGCCTGCACTCCTCTCTCATGCTGACAACTGAAAGGAGATCAAATGCCTCAGAGAAGACTTTCATTCAAAAACTTAAGGCCCCAGAGAGGGCAAGACTGCTGTGCATCTGAAAGGGAGGATGCAAGAGAGAAGCAAATATGTTCCATAGAAACCCAACCTTTTAATTCCCCCCACCCCCCCACCCCTGGCTTAGAGCTCAGCCTGTCTTCAGGGAAAGCCTTGTTGCCTGAGCGAGCATTTTTAATTTTTTCCAATCCACCTGGCAGAGAGCCTGACCACAGATTCTGCGTCACCCTTTCTCCTGAAACGCTGGCCTCCTTGATGGGATTTATAGAATTTAGGAGGGGGTGCTGTGTTGTTTCCCAGTTCTGCTGCCCATTTTTCACAAGAGAAAACTGGGTGTCAAAGAAAGGAGAATAGATTCTGCAATAAAACCTTTGGAGCCAGACAGGGAGAAATCTAATTTATAACAAGGGTTTTCAACCATAGCTGCAAATTAGAAGCACGAGGACACTTTAAAACATACTGATAGCCAGGCTCCAGCAAATATTTACTCTGGGATGAGGACTTTTCCCTTCTCTCTCTCTCCCTCCCTCCCTTCCTTCCTTCCTTCCATCCTCCCGCTCTTCCTTTCTTTAAAAAGACTTCCAGGTGATTATCATACACCAGGGGCAAGAACTACTCACGTAAATAAGACAACTGCACTAAAAAGAAGATGATCCAATAGAAAAATGGACCCAGGATGTGAATGGGTAATTCGGAGAAGAAATAAAAATGGCTAATAGGCACATGAAAAACTGTTGACCCCAATTAATAATTAAAGAAATGCTAAATAAAACAATAATGAGATAGCATTTCATGTATCAAATTATCAACCTTTTTTTTAATGGAAGAATATTCCTAGGAATGGCAACAGTGTCTTATGAGTGAGTGGGGGGTGGGGGGTTCAAGCACTGTTGAGGGAACTTGGCAATCTTTTAACTCATCAACTTCACTTCAAGATTCTAGATAAGGATGTCCTGAGATTTTTAACTAAAGTTGTTAATCATAGCAAGAATAAAAAAATCAGAAATTCCTAAATATTTAACATTAGGAAATTAGTTCAATGAATTACAGTGTAGCCACAGAACAGAATGCCACACAGCCACTGAATATGATATAGTAGATGAATAACTATGTCCCTGCTTGGGACAATGTTTAGATACATTGAGTGCAAAAAGTTTCCAAATAATAATGGTAACAGTTTTGCTTTGTTAGAAAAATAGAGTATGAAACAGTGTATGTGTGTCCCTACTTCCAAAGGAACTTACAAAAATTTATGTAAGGTTTCAGCAGTCATCACCTCTAACACAAAAATGAGTATTTTACATTTTTATTTTTGCTTCTTTGTATTTTCTAGCTTTGCCCTAGAAAAGACATACTTGTTTTTGTCAAGAGGGGAAAAAAATTTTAATTTTAAAACTTACTTACCAGAGCAAAATTTGCTAATCTGTTTTCTTCTGGGAGGGGCAGGGTCAATATCTTGGAGCCAGGAAATCTCCAGATAATCCCCTGACAACTCATCTTCCTCTAGAATCTCATCTTTGACCAAGAAGCCAAAAGAGAGGCTCAAACGGATTTTTTCCTCCCCTTCCAGGCCTTTCCCACATTGTTGAGCTGTGAGAACTGGCTAGGGAGTTGGCACTGGGGAAGAAGAGGATCCAGAGGTCTGAGGAATCCCCATCAGCGTGGAGAAGAACCCAGGGTTTGAAGTCCTGGATCCACCTCTATTTAGCTACGTGACCTTGGGTGAAACCCTTAACCTCTCTAAGCCTCAGTGTGCGCCGCTGCTATCAAGTGGAAATAATAATAGTGCTGACTTCATTGGTGACAATAAGGCTTTACTGAGATAATGCATGTAAAGGGTTTAACACATTGCCTGGCACAAAGCACTCAGTAAATGGCACTTCGGATCATTTCGGATTTGGGAAGGCAGACTCTTTCCTGCCAAAGAGGTGGGAGAGCCACACAGGGAGCCTCTGAGAGTGCTGACATTCACTCACTGAGGCTTTTCCAGCCATCTTGGGAAGGAAACTGGAAGAGAAGCCAAATCCCTGACCCACAGACTCCAGAAGAGCCTTCTAGACTCTGGGCTGGACCTATCACCTAGGAGGCTGCTCATGGTAAGGGCTATTAACTGCAGCCCTTTCCCCCCATGCCCTATCCCTCCTTCCTGTAATTGCTCCCACAGCCTGGGTCCCCATCTTGACCCTTCTTCCATAGTACCTCCATCCATCACAGTCTACTTGGGGATGCCTCAGAAACACCCAAGGCCTGTGAACTTATCTTGTTCACCACTCAATGTGGGACTAAGGGATTCAAAAAAACCTCCCCCGCTCATCCTCTCAAACCCCCATGACCATCTCTGTGCTGCCAAGCCCAAGCTATCAACCCAGAAGAAAGTTCTCACGGAGTTGACCCAGCTCTGCAGTTTAGAGCAAGGGACACGGTTCCCCAGTCAGTGCAGCAGCTGGGACCTGTCCCCCAGGGTCAAGGAGTTTTCTCAACAACAGCACAGCCACCCTCTGAAAAAAGTGGGAACAGAGTGACTCTCTGGTCTTCTAAAAGGTTTCATCTGGGAGACAGAGAAGCTATGCCCACTTCCTGACACAGAGGAAGCCACAGTCCCTGGAGGCAGCAACTGGCCCACCCATTCTCCACCCCTATCCAAAGCAGGGTTGCCCAAACAGGGCCTTGGAAACAGTTGGGAGGAGAGAGCCTTTATAGTACCACAGAGAGGACCTGTGAAAGCCTCTTCCCTGAAGACCAGGAAAGACTTGGGGGAACAACTAGGGTTTTCAGTATAAAGGACCTGGTAGGCCAGCCTGAATTCACCTATCCTGAATGAGGGAGGGGATGAATAAATGAATTATTGGAGATTATTTTTTATATTTCTAGAGTTAATTAACATAGAATAAAACACTCATATAAATAAGATGTGGTATGTATGTATGTATGTATGTATGTATATCTCCAGAGGAATATTATTCAGCCATAAAAAAGCACAAGCTCTTGCCATTTACAACAACATGGACAAACCTGCAGGGTTTTATGTTAGGTGAAATAAGTCAGATTGAGAAAGACAAGTACCATATGTGGAATCTAAAACCTATAAGTACAGACAACAAACTGATGGTTTCCAGAAGGGAGGTGAGGGATGGGCAAAATGGGGGATGGGGAATGGGAGATGTAGTCTTCCAGGTATGAAATAAATAAGTCATGGGAATGAAAGGGACAGCATAGGGAATACAGTCAATGATATCATAATAGCATTGTATGGTGACAGAAGGCAGCTACACTTGTAGGGAGCACAGCTTGACAGATGTTGAATCACTATGTTGTTCACCTGGAAATAATGTCCCAGTGTAGGCCAACTATACTCAAATAAAAACTGGTTTTTTAAAAAAATCTGTAAGTGTGCTAACCATTAGAAAATAGTTAAACAAGGGCACCTGGGTGGCTCCATTGGTTAAGTGGCCGACTCTTGATTAGGCTCAGGTCATGACCTCAGGGTCGTGAGATCGAGCCCTGTGACAGGCTCCTCACTCATCGTGGAGTCTGCTTGAGATTCTCTGTCTCTCGCCCTCTTCCTCTGGAGCTCCTCTGCTCCTGTTCTCTCTCTCTCTCAAGTAAACAAATAAAATCTTCTTTAAAAAAAGCAAATAGTTGGGCGCCTGGGTGGCTCAGTGGGTTAAGCCTCTGCCTTCGACTCAGGTCATGATCTCAGAGTCCTGGGATGGAGTCCCACATCGGGCTCTGCTCTGCGGAGAGCCTGCTTCCTCCTCTCTCTCTCTGCCTGTCTCTCTACTTGTGATCTCTGTCAAATAAATAAATAAATTCTTAAGAAAAAAAAAAAAGCAAAGAGTTAAATAAACCCAGAAGCTTAATTGAACACACAAGTGTCAGTCAGGAGTTACATGTTGCATTGCTGCTCAGCAGCTAAACCAGAACAAAAGCTCAATCAGCTACTGAATGGATGAACGAATGACTTTACAAGACCTCTGAGATAAGGCAGGAAAAAGGGGAGGAAGCTCTGGGTGTGTTTTCACACTCTCCGGATTTAAAACTACTTGCACTTGCTGGTGTGACCTGAAAAGGTGGTGAACATTTGGAGTCAAGCACCCGCAGATGGGAAGCTAATTTAAAAACGTGAAATTAACAAAGCAGGAGGGGCAGGGCAGGTCAGGGGGTTTCCACTGGCCCCACAGGCTACTCCTGACCCACTAGTAACCAGCCCAGAGCTCCTGCTGAGTAAAAGAATCCAGTAACACCTGTCTGGGCCGTGGATCACTACCCCCCCCTCCACCCTCAGAACTGCCTGACACTCTAAGACACACAGTCCTCCCCTCTCCACATAGACACTATGACCCTGTCCCTGACATTCTGACCCTGTCCTGGGCTGTTCTGAGTGTTGGATGCTCGAGCCAGAGTTAGGGTTTGTGTAGACTAGATTCCCTGGAGGTGGAGCTCCTGGATGGGACCAAATGCCCAAGAATTTCTAGGGAGAACCCAACACAAGCCACTGGGCGACCTATTGCCTCAGAGCCTCTGGCCTTATTGCTCTGTTGACTCAGCTGGGGTGGCTTTGAGGTTCTCCCCAATCTGGATTTGTTCCCGGGGCTCCGGGAAGGCCGGGGCTCCGGCCTTCTGCTTGGTCCCGATCTCCTGTCTCCCATCCTTGGACTCCCCTAGCAATGGGCTGCTCCAGTCTGAAAGGGGCAGTACCAAGGGCAGTGCCCAGGCCCGGTCAAGCTAGGGCCTCAGCACCAGGCAGCATCTGGAGTGCAAGGCAGGCCCAGGAAGCTGGTGTTTTTTTCTTGGGGAGTGGCCCCTTTTTGTGAATCAGACCCTGGGAATTTGGGAGCCCTGCTAGGTTGTCACTGAAGCTGGGCTCCCAGGAGCCCCCACCAGGCTTAGAGTGAATGCACTTGGGTTTCTTAGCTCCCCTGGCCCCCTCCCATTCCCCTCAGTGGGTTCCTTTTGTTGTCACTAAATCCCCTCCAATCTCCCTTTCCAAAAGCCGGCAGATCCAAGTGGAATTCAACACCCAAACACTCACACAAAAGCTAGGATTAATAGCTGGCTTTGTCTGGGCACAGATGTGCAGCAGCTTGGAAGGGGGGGCGTATTTTCCTGCCACTTGAGTCAACCCAACTCCACACGGCAGGGGGGCGGGGAGGGACTGCTACAAGGTCCCTCTGGGAGAGTGGGGGGAACCATGTCCCACCTCTCTGAGCTGGTGTGTTCTTGGGGGTCTGACTCCACCAAGGAGGAGACAAAAGTCCCTCCTCGCTGGGAGGCCCCTCAGTCTCTCCTCCTTCCCTTTCTAGCAAGTCACACTCCTCCTCAGCAGCAGAGCAGCATGGCCAGCTGGCACTCCATCTCTGGACTCAGTCCCTGTTCTTCTGGAGCCTGACCTCTGAAACAGACCCCAGCAAATCTCAAAGAAACCCTGTAAGCTGCCTGAGATAACAGGTCACTGCCAGGAGACATGCAATGTCAGAGAGGCAGGGAAGGCTCTCGGAGGAGACAGAGCTTACTCGGAGCTCCAAAGGACAGGCTGGGTCTGGTTAGGTACCCAGGGAAAAAGGACTCCAGAAAGAGTCCATGGGGCAGGGTCTGGCCATAAGGAATCACCAAAAGTTATAGATCTGGAGGAACATGGTGGGGTGTAAGGAAAGCTATGCTGTTGTTGAGTGGAGGAGAGGTGGGTAGAGGTGGTAGCCAAGGAAACAAGTAGGTGTTCCTGGTGCAGAGATGGTTCTTACTCAGTGCCCTCTGCCTCCAGCAGAATACCTTTCTTGAACAATCCATGCTACTGTCCAACTACATGGTTGTAGAGATTTTGAACTTGGTCCTTAACACTTATGGGGAAGACATATTTCTCTGTTGTTCTATGTCAGATAAATCAGGCTCCCTGCCCAACAGGATTGCTGTTCGGAAATATGACATCAGTCAAGTTTTGGAGTGGGGTGGGAGGAGGCAACCCCCTCCCCAGAATGGTACAAATATCTAGGTCTCTAAAGACTATTGCTAGGAGGTTTATATGCCAAAGGAAATAAATGGGTAGCAAACAAGGAAATAAATAAATGAATGTGATGACCTCACATGCCGATAAATGTTATGAAGAAAATAAAACAAAGCTATGTGCCTGGCTGAGGGTGGGGTAGGGTGGTCAGGGATGGGTCACTCTGAGGAGGTGACATTAGAGCTGAATCTTGGAAGATGAGAAACAATGAAATGTATTAGGTTGACCCCCATGTAATTATGGAGATTTAGCCTTTTGGGGGTGGGGGGTCTACAAAAACACTAATTTCATAGGGTTTAACAAAATACAAGGATAGAGAGGAAAGGCACAGCAAATGCAAGGTCCTGAGGCAAAACCAAGCTTGGAGTGGTGGTCCAACTTCAGAAAGGTTAATGGAGTCATGGGGCACCAAGCAAGGGAAAGACTTAGGAAGAATGAGGTTGGAGGGGAGGACTGGTCAGGAAAGGAATTGGGAATATTGAGGGGGAAAAAAAAAAAATTTAGGGTCTGACCACTCGACCTCCTGATTTACAATAAAGCTACAGTGATCAAGACAGCACTGTAGGGTGCCTGGGTGGCTCAGTGGGTTAAGCCGCTGCCTTCGGCTCGGGTCATGATCTCAGGGTCCTGGGATCGAGTCCCGCATTGGGCTCTCTGCTCAGCAGGGAGCCTGCTTCCCTCTCTCTCTCTGCCTGCCTCTCTGTCTACTTGTGATCTCTCTCTGTAAAATAAATAAATAAAATCTTAAAAAAAAAAAAAAAAAAGACAGCACTGTAAGGGAAGAAGAAACACAGATGAGATGAGTGGAAGAGAGCACAGTACCTGGAAACAGACCTACCCCAATATAGTAACTAATCTTTGATAAAAGAGCAAAGGCAATTCAATGGAGAAATGATAGTCCTTTCAACAAAAGATCCTAGAACAACTGAGCATTCACAACACACAAAACGAATCCAAGCACAGACCTTGGATTCTTCGCAAAAATCAACTCAAAACAGATTACAGACTTAAATATAAAATGCAAAATTACGTGAAACTTCTACAAGATAACATTGGGGAAAATCTAGGTGACATTGGGTTTAGTGATTACTTTTTAGAGAAAACACCAAAAGTGTGATCCATGAAAGAAAAAATTAGAAAAGATGGACTTCATTAAAATTCAGCATTTCTGCTCTGCAAAAGACACTACTAAGAGAACCAAAGGAAGTCACAGAGGGAAGAAAATTTTAGCAAAGCACATATCTGATAAAGAACTAGTATCTCAAATATACAAAGAACTTTTCAACAATAAGAAAAGAAACAACCGGGCGCCTGGGTGGCTCAGTGGGTTAAGCCGCTGCCTTTGGTTCAGGTCATGATCTCAGGGTCCTGGGATCGAGTCCCACATCGGGGTTCTCTGCTCAGCGGAGATCCTGCTTCCCTCTCTCTCTCTCTGCCTGCCTCTCCATCTGCTTGTGATCTCTCTCTGACAAAAAAAAAAAAAAAAAAAAAAAAAAAAATCTTTGAAAGAAAAGAAACAACCTAATTAAAAATGGGCAAAAGATCTAAATAAACAAATATGTCAGATGACCGATAAGCATATGAAAAGATCATCAACATCATTTGTCATTACGGAACTGCAAATTAAGGGGGTATCACTACACACCTATCAGAATGGCTATAAGTCCAAAATGCTGACACCACCAAATGCTGATGACAATGTGAAGCAACAGGGACTCTCCTTCACTGCTGGTGGCACAGTGACTTGGGAAGACCAGTTTGGCAGTTTCTTACAAAGAAACTCTCAGAGAGGCTGGATGGCTCAGTTGGTTAAGCATCTGCCTTTAGTTCAGGTCATGATCCCAGGGTCCTGGGATCAAGTCCCACATCAAGTTCCCTGCGTAGTGGGGAGCCTGCTTCTCCCTCTCCCTCTGCCTGTCACTCCCACTGCTTGTGTGCTCTCTGTCAAATAAATAAATACAATCTTAAAAAAAAGAAGAAGAATCCAGTCTGAGAAGGCTACATATTATAATGTTCCAATTACACGACATCTGGAATAGGCAAAACTATGGATATAGAAAAAAGATTAGGGGTTGCCAGGGGCCCAGTGGGAAGAGGAGGGATGAACAGGTGGAGAAGGGGAGATTTTAGGGTAGAAAAGCTATTCTGTATGACACTGTAAAATTGTGAACACTACATTAGGATTTTACCAAAATCCATAGAAGTGTACGACACAAGAAGTGAGCACTAATATAAACTGTGGACTTTAGGTGGTAACAGTAATGCATTAATATTGGCTTGTCAACTGTAACAAATGTAATACTCTAATACAAAATGATATAATGGGGAAAAATCTATGGGGGTAAGGAGAGGGGATATATGGGAACTCTGTACTTTTTTTTTTTTTTTTGAGAAGGTCAGGGGCAGAGGGAGGGCGGGGGAGAGAGAGAGAGAGAGAGAGAATCTCAAGCAGGCTCCATGCCCAGCACGGACCCAGATGCCAGGCTCCATCTCAGGACCCTGAGATCAAGACCTGAGCAGAAATCAAGAGTCAGCCACTAAACCAACTGAGCCACCAAAGCCCCTAGGAACTCTGTACTTTGGTTACAATTTTCTATAAACCTAAAGATGCTCTAAAAAGTAAACTTTATTAATAAAAAGTCTTCAAAAGGAGTTTAAAAAATATTTCTGCTACCCACTTCTCTCTCCTTCAGGGCAGGGCTGGCCCACCCACCTCCCTCAGTGGCAGCAGCACCGCCACCCCCGCCCCAGCCAAAGCCCTTGAGGGGAGGAGGGCTGGGGTGAAGTGCATAAAACTTCCCTGGCTGGGAAAGGGAAATTCCCCACCTGGAAACAAGCCCAGCACATATCATTCTCCCAATCAGTTACCTGCCCTAGGGTGATGGCCCTTAGGCCTGCTCCCTCCAGGCTGGAGCCACTGGGACCCCACCATGTCATCCCTCAGCAGCACGGGTGGTCGGGGTGAGGATGGGGGTAAGGGAGACTGGACAAGTGCCTGGTACCTGGACCTGGTCCCGGGGCCCAAGAGCACAAGGCCGCGGAGGGGATGCAGGTATAGCCCCTTCTCCTCTCTGAAGGATGTCCCAGATTTGCCCATGAGGGATGAAGGGTGAGGGAGTCAGGTCACCAACGCGGGGCGGGGGGGGGGGGGGGGGGGGGGGGGGGGGGGCGGCTAGAGAGAAAGCACATCCCGAAAGGGCGAGCAGGAGGCCACCCTGAAACGGGAAGTTGGTGGTAATGACACCTACCTTACTGCGCTATAGTGGGGTTAAATGAGATACTTCATGGAAAACGTTTCGCCCAGAGCAGACCCAAGAAGAGACGGAGTACTGACCAACCACAACCGTTTGGTGACTCAACCCCACGCTTGTCCTCAACCCCACACTTGGCACCTCCATGTGTGGTTCATGGACCGGTATCTCCTGGAAGCCTGTTAAACACAGGTGCTCAGCCTGCGCTCCAGGCCTGCCCCCCAGGTGATCCACGTGTACATTTTGGGGAGCATGGTGATGATTTCTATTTCTAAAGGGTCATTCTGAGGCTCTGCTGAAGACAGAGGATCCAGACAAGGGTGGGGGCAGGGAGACAAGCTAGGAGGCGGAGCCACTGGGCAGCAACTGTGTGGAGGGCAGAGCATATACGGGGCAGAGGGGGGGCAAGGAGGGGCTCAAGAATGACTCTGAGGACTCGAGCCCCATCAGTTAGGGGGTGGTGGCAGCATCTACTGCACTGGGGACACTGGGGGTGAGCCAATAAAGGCTAACTGAATGAAAGAACAAATGAGCCCCACCGGCTCGCTGGCCTGAGCTGCCCCCGAAGACTTCCTGCTGCTACCGGCCCTAGGACAAGCTCACAGGTTGTTTCTGACTGGAGAGGGATCTGTCCCCTGGTTCGTTATGACCCACAGGGATCAGTCTCATGGGGTGGGAGCCCTTCTGGCCTCTGAATTTTCTCTATTGTCCATCCTATTCTTCCTTGGAGCCCAGCGGAGGTGGTTGGCAGGCCAGGGAGGCAACATTCCCCCAAGGTAGCTACAGACCATGTCCAAGCCTCGCCTGGTAGGATCTCCACAATGACCCACAGTATGGCCCACACCGTCTGGATAGTAGTGGGCTACGTCCCCACTGCAGAACAGAGTCTTACAGGCACACGTAGAACTCTACTCTGAGACCCCCATTACCAGCTATACCACCGTGGACAACTTGCCTAACTTTTCGGGACCTCAGTTTCCCTAGGCGGATTAGTGAGAGTGGGACCAATGAGTCTAGCAGAACGAAGTTGCTTTAAAGAAGGTAGTCTCCCCTCCCTTATCACCCTGAACATAGGCTCTTGGCCTGACCCCTCAGCCAGCCCTCACTTGGGGTCCCAAGCAGGCTCTTGCCCACACTACGTAGTCTGTTTGCAGATCACTTAGATAGAATGACCCAAGACTCATCCAGTGTCCATTCCCTGCCAGCACCACTGGCTCCTGTCCTTTGCCAGGTAGACCCCTCTCTTCAGAGCCCACCTTGCCTAGCACTGACCCCCCCACCAGCTCAGCCAGGCCTCCCCTCTGCTTAGAATCTCTCTCCCTGCCTGTAGGCCAACTGCACTCAGTCCAGTCAGAGCTGCTCAGGCCAACCGGGAAAACAAAGCTAAAAAAACCTCTTACTCTAACTGGCCCCACAGCCAGGTGGCCAGGGGGCCCCAGGTGGGAAGCTGGGGACTCAAAGGCAGCACCAAGGCCCTTGATGAGCAGGTGAGCCCCACTCGGAGCTCCCTCTCCTCCTCCCAATCCGACCAGGATCACTCAAGGGTCTACCCAGTTCCCCAGATCCTGGGGCAAAGAGACCTGTGCTATCCACACTCTGGGGCAGCAAAGCTGGCTTGTAAGTACAAATGTAGGAGACAGACAGACAGAGGCAGACAGACTGACTGAGACAGAAGGGGCAAGGAGGGAGACCAAGAGACTGAGAGTCAAGAGACTGAGGGAGGAAGCGAGAGAGAGAGAGAGAGAGAGAGAGAGAGAGAGAGAGAGAGTAGGAGAGAGAGATGGAGACAGGAAGACTAAGATCTAGCCCTCAGGCAGGTGACAGCAGGAGCTCAGCACCAGCAAGGCTTTGGGGCAGCATCTGGGGTGGTGGGACGGGGGTGTTGGGCTTGGGATTTGTCTCCAAACTGGAACAGTTCAGCAAGTGCCTCACTCTCTTTTAGGTTGATGTTTGGGATGGCACTGTGGGTCCCAATCAGGTCTGACAAGCTGAACTGAGGTAGACCACTGGCTGTCCCCTTCTCTGAGCTGCTTCTGCCCCCCTCAGCTCCGGGTAATGTGTGAGTTTGGGGAAAGAGGAGGGAGGCTTTCAGAGGAAAGGATATCTGGAAGCTCTGAATGACTTCAATTACCCCTGAGTCTGCTCCAAGACAAGGGATGATTTTGAGCTCCCTGCCTTGCTGTGGATACTATTCTTTCATAACTAAGTTTCTGGCCAGTTTCTTTGAAATACCTGGGGGTAATAAAGGTTGGAGTCCAGAGTTTGACACAGCATCCCTCCCCCTCCACACACATACTGCACCTGGCAGCCTTGGGCGCCTCTGGGTACCTCAGTTTCCCCAGGTCTGCTCAGCCTCCCCCATTGCCACCCCCATCAGAATCGCCATGAAGATGACTGACACAGAGTGACTAACGACGGGACCAAGCTGCACACAAGTGTCGGGCTGATTATTACCGTAGCTGGAACCTGTCCAGACCCCAGGACGCGGTCCCCACGACGAGCGTACAGATTGCATTGCCTTCCAACAATACTATTTCAAAAGCCCTCAGCCACCTGGCCCTGCTTTCAGGCACTTGGCTGGGAGAAAAGTGACTGAAACTCCTTTCCTAGAGGCAGCCTGACTCTGTACTTTAACCCACAGCACCAGTGACACACACGTCCAGCGAGGATCACAACCTGAGAAGACAAAAAAAGCCAGCCATGGGTTGGGTGTGTTTGTTTGTGCTGGGGCGACAGCGCTGTTGGGAGACATTTCCCCTGCGCCCCACCCCTCCCCCTTCCCTCGCCAGCCTCCGGAGCCTGTGCTCCTGCAGCCGTCCCTTGTCACTGCTGAACAATAGGCCCTGCTAGCAGCTGGTAGCTCAGCCTTGTTGGGGTGGGGAGGGTGGGGGCGTGGAGACTTGCCGTAGGCTGAGGGGCTGGGGCAGCCGGAGGCTCTGAGGGGCTTCCCAGCTCCAGAGACAATGTTGGCGGGTGTGCCTCCCCGGTCATGTACACACCGTGCCCTCCTCCTTGACGCCCCAAAGGCAGGCACTGGTGCCCTCAGAACAGTGGGCTCCTCCCACCCAGTGTTTCTGTAAGATCCCCCAGGCCTGGCCCCAGCGCCCAGTGATGCTGCTAGAGCCCCCAGGCTTCTAACTTGCAGCCAGGGAGAACCATGGTCCCCAGAGTATATATGTAGGCCTGCCACCTTTCATTGCCACTGAGCCAACTGAGTCTCTGAAACGGGGAGTGCCTAGTCCAGGGTCACAGAGAGCCAGGATGAGAGAGGGTAGGGGGATTCAGCCCTGGAGAGCAGCCCTAACTCCTGGTTCCCTGCCCCTCATGGGGCCATCTTCCTCTTGTCCCTCCAGGGGATGCTTCAGTGTGCCAGCAAAGAAGAGGAGAGCTGAAGGGCTTGTTGGAGGTCAGGCAAGTGAAAGAGGTAAACCTCAGATTGGGATGAGATCTCCTGACTCCTTCCCCCTGCCCAGCCTCCAGGCCTCAGCCTGGCCCCACATACCCCATGACACCAGGTGGGCCCTAGGAGAGGGTGCCGAAGGGGTTATGGTGATGAGTCACAATCCCAGCTCTGCCACTTGCTAGCTGTGTGAGCTCTGGGAAGTTTCTTAACCTCTCCGAGCCTGGCCTCCTTCCTCTGCAAAGCTGAGGAGGAAGGATAAACCTCCAAGGGCTGGGGCAGCGACCATGAGGTCACACACGCCGGCACTCATGGGTGTCTGGCACACGCGAGTGCTCAGTAAGTGGTAACCCTGGAGACTGTGACTCGCGATTCAAAGCTTCCTCTCCAAGCGGAGCAAGAGGAAAAAGCAATAGGCACTCTGAGCCCCCAGATTGCCACACAAGCACAATCCTCGGTAAACAAACAGCTGACCACCATGACAAGTACGGTGTTGGGAAATGGTGGTGTCCCCACAAAACACGCCTTCAGCATTAAGACGCCCCAGCTTTACTTTATGGCTCGATCTAAAACACTAAAACACCACAGCGAGCAGAGACGCGGGTTTGAGCCTTGCCTTAGGTTGTGTTAAAGCTGCAGCTGCCATTTCTGGACTTCTTTTCTTTAAGGTCCCAGAACTAAGTGCTTTACACATATGGACTCATCAAATCCCCACCATTGTGTGAAATAAGCTCGGCTGTCACCCTCGTCTTACCTGTGAGGAAGCTGAGGCACGGAGAGATTCGGGAGCTTGCCCCAGCTTACAGGCTGTAGACGGTGGAGCCGGGATTCAAGCTCAGGCGGTCCGGCTGCAGAGCCAAACTCCGAACCCGGATGCCGTGAACTGTGGCTTGCATCAGACAATCATTACTTTCTCGCTGCGCGTGTCGGCTTTCATTTCTGTAAAATGGGGCCTTTTCACCGCGAGCGTTGTGTCTCTGCCTCCTCCGCCATCTTTGAGCTCTAGAAGATGGCCGCTCTCGTGAGACTTCGCGGACCGCTCTGTCTCCTCCGGCCCTTGCAGCCCCTCCTCCAGCACCTGGAGACGCCTGTCCCGAACACCTACTGTATTCGGTTCACGCGTGCCTTTGGGCACAGTGGCCGGGCACTGCGGCACTTTGGGGCCCCAGCTAGGACCAGACACCGACTGAGGCATTATGTGGTTTGCAAACATCAGGGTCTGGCAGATTTTTTCTGTGAAGGGCCAAATATTTTAGATCTTGGGAGACTTAGGGTCTCGGTGCCATTGCAGTAGGACAGCTGCACAGATGACTGAATGTGGCTGTATTCCAACGAAACTCTACTTAAATAGGCAGTCCACAGGATTTGGCCCAAGGGCCATAGTTTGCAGACCTCTGGCAAAGATGAACATCAGGAGGTCACAGAGCAGAAGGAGTGGAGGAAACAAAGGGTGCACAGCTCACCTAAGACCTGTCAGGACTTGCTGAGAGCATTTCCATAAGTTTCCAGAGCCCTCTAGCAGAGGAAGACCTCAGTTCTGACTGGGGGCGGTGGGGGGGGGGGGGGGGTGGAATGCAGAGAAAGCTCATGGATGGCACCTGAACTTGGCCTTGGAGTGATGGGTAAATTTCTACAAGCAGAGGGAGGGGCGTGATCAAGGATATGTGTGCTGGGAATGGGGTATCCAGAGGGTTGGGATAGGAGCTGGCTAGGGACAAAGACAAGGAAGGCTGAGCTCTGGGCTTCTCCCATATGGTAAAGAGAACTATAGCCCTTTTTCCTTCTTTTAATTCAACAGATATTTTGGGTGCATACTTTGTGCTAGGCACTGCTGGGGGCACAAGGAAAGACAATATTCCAATTTTGCATCTTCATTGCATTGTGAACATTTTCGAAAAGATTTAGGAGCTGTGACTTTATCTTGCCCTCACAAGCACAGAGTGAATGATTTTCCAAAGTTCTATCTCTAATTAATAGCAGCTGCTCATATTCCGGAGACAAACCTCTCTACTGAGCAGCAGATTCTTATTTCTAGCTGCCTAATGAGTATCTTCCACCGCAATGTCTGGAAAGAGCTCCTCCTGCCTGTTCTCCTCCCCTAGATTAGTTTGCTACAGCTGCTGTAACAACATACCACAAACTGAGTGGCTTAAACAACAGAAACGTGTGGTTCTGGAGGCTGGAAGGCAGAGATCCAGGTGTCAGCAGAGTTGGTTTCCGTTGAAGGCTAGGGGAGGCAGGGAGGGGCAGACTTGCTCCACGCCTATCCCCTAGCTTCTCTGGGTTGGCTGGCAGTCCTTGATGTTTGTTGGCCTAGAGGCATATCACCCTGTTCTCTGCCTTCATCTTTACCTGGTGTACTCCCTGTGTGCTTGTGTGTCAACATCTCTGCGTCTTATAAGGCCATTAGTCATATTGCATTACAGCTCCCCCCTAATAACCTCATTTTTATTTGATTATCTCTGTGAAGACCCTATTTGTGGATTAAGGTCACATTCTGAGGTACTGGGGGTTAGGACGTCAACATCAATTTTGGAGCACAGAATTCAACCCTTAACCTCTCCCTAACACCAACCCTCCAAATATCCCACTGGTGGTTGAATGGAACCCTCATTTTACAGGACCTTCACATGTAGCTCCATTCCCTCGCCAGCTGGTATGGTGGGCCAGAAATGCCTGAACCACTGGTACTCTGTCAACTCTAGCATCAAGGATGTTAAAGAAACCGCTGTGGCATTGACGGTAGATAGGAAGCAGTTGCAGGAGGGAAGAGGGCCAGGGTTGGGGAAGCTGTGGCACGGATGGAAAGGAGGCAGCCAGGGAGCGTGGACATTGGGGAACAGAATGGCTGGGATTAGAGGGAGGACCAAAGTCGAAGGATCCGCCCTGAGGGGAAACATGGTGAGTGTGGGGTGGCCGAGCTTGGCAGATGCTTAACTCCAGAGCTTGGGAGAGAGAGGCAGAAGCAGCAAACAGGTCTTTGTTGTCCTGAGTGGATTGGATCCCACCGGGAAAGAGAGGCCTGGGGAAGATAAGTGAGCACCAGGAGATCGAGAAGGGTCCAAGAGGCAAGGGAGAGAACCAGGAGGGAAATGTGCTCCCGAAGCCAAGACAGGGCGAGAAGGTCAACTGCACCAACCCCAGTACAGGCTGAGGGTGGGCCATTCCTTCACACCAGTGAACTGTGACATCGGAGCTGGTTGTGCTCCAGTCAGAAGCAAACTGCACACACGCCTCGCTCATCTTTTAACTGTTTATTGTATAATATAAAACTACAAAAGTAAGACTGCTCATTTCCATGTACATTTAATCTGTCCAATTGTTTAGATTACAGCCCAAACCTACATGTGAATACAGCTATCTGGGTTCCGATGTAACGTCCGTAATATTGCATAGAAAAGGCACAGCTCTCAGGTCTGTGGGGGAAAAGTTACACCTCCTTTTTGACAAAAGCCTTCCTCAAAAACCATGCACCAAACATCTCACTATGTACATATTTTCCAAAATTTTGTATTTGTTTGCTTGTCTGGACTATATTTCTCTTCCAAACTTGTTATCCCCAAAACACGTCTGCAATTTTTATTGGCTTTGTCTGCCACAGCATTTGATCCTGGCTAATTTTCAAGAACCATCAGACTCATTCTTAGAAGCACTGAGGACAATTGTACACAAGCAGGACACACACAGTTCGCTGCCCTCGGCAGTTACAGGAAGTTAACCATTCACGGCCAGAACTGGTTAAATATGCTCTTTTCAATATTTTCAGAAAAGGTATAAAGGTCCAATTTGTAACAGCAAGGTTTTGAAATTAAGACAATTCATATAGAGGGTAACAATTGCTGCACAAAGTAGAGTTTTGTTGTCTTTTTTTTACATCTGTCATTTAAGAAGGCTGCCCTGTGGTATTCATAATTCATTGTTTACCACAAAGGTGGTTAATAAATTTAAGCTTTAAAAATGATCTGTAAGATGATACTTTGGCTCTTTGGAGCTTATTTATTTAAGAAATTTTCCTTGATTGACCTCAGGGCAGTTGGGATACTCCACGGGGATATGGCAATAAAAAGCTCAATTGATAAAGACACTCGAGGTGTAGCGGAGGTTCTGGCTAGTTCTCACCCTTTGGTGTGAACGAGGGTGTCAGTGTGGCTGCCCCTTCTGTCATCAAGAGAAAGTGTTACTAAAAAAAGTTTAAAAATATCAATGCTTTGATGCTTGATTTTCTTAAAAATTTGGAGGTATTGAAACATTCCTCATCCATACCCTTTGCATATTTCAAACAGACCTACATTAGAGAAGAGGCGAAAACTGGATGTGGACCGTGCATACAAGAGAAGATCCAGGGGCCTGGCTCAGACCCCCTTGGAACACAGACTGACATTCCTACAAGAGAATACATTCCTACCATACATTCTTGCACATGGTACGATCCAGATGTTGTTAGAGCTCCACAGTCAAATAAATATATTTACACAGAAAAAAAAAAAAAAGGAATAAATAACTTATGAAAAAAATCACTTCAAATTCAAAGCTCTTATGATTCTGCTCTCATCTTGTCATTTCATTGCACATCACTGTCAATTTTCCTCTCCCAGCCCCACCCAGCATGTCTTTCTCAGAAAGGCACCTCCAACTTGCAGGCTGAGTCCGGATGCCACACAATGTCCTTTAGGAAGGGGGAAGGCACGAGAGCCAGGTGGCATCTGGAAGCACTCCCACACTCAACCCGGGGCTTGGAGATCACACCCAGGCCACGTTCTTCCCTGTTGGGACATCACTTTGTGAAAATAAGACAACAGTCACTTGGACACTTGATGTTTTTGCTCTTTGAAAAATGGGCCCCTAATTTCCCACATCTTCCTCAACAGACCTGGAATAGCAAGCATTTATGGTGAGGGTCCAGCAGTAAAAAGCATTTATTTGCCTGCTGTTGTTGGGGGTTTTTTGTTTTGATTTGGAAGCCCAAGCCTTACAAATACGAGAGAGTCAGAGAACCATGTTTGGGCAACACTTTGCTACGCTTATTTGAACTGTTGCCCAACATATGGGATTTGTTTAAACACACGATTTGCTAATCCAACCAAAGTACAGTTGTTCTAAGTTACTGTAAATCAGTTTTTAACAATGGCAAATCAACTGCCTTACCCTGGTATTGTTCAGAATAATCAACACTATTGTGTCTGTACACGTATGTATGTGCATGCGGCATGTGGGGAGTTTGCCGGGGCTTCCGGTTATCAGAAGTGCAGCGCCTGGGCTGCCTTGTTCTCCACAGGAAGAGGAAGCTCTAAAAACGGACAGGCACAGTGACACCGGAAGCATCTACAAAAGACCTCACCTCAGCTAGATGGTCCCTGGTCCTGTCAAAGGAAATGCCCCATCTGCAGCAGGGAGAGGCGTACAGGTGGAGGCTGCCTGTAGGAGAACAAGTGCAATTTGATCTCTCACTGCTCTGCTGAGGGGACGATTAGCCTTTGAAAACACATTCAAGTGGGGGAAAATGTAAATTCGAATATAGAAAAATTCAATCATACCATACACAAATCTTTTGCTTAAATGAGCAGCTCCTTCATCACAAATGTATTTGCTCTGCCATGTGCATTATAAAAATAAAACTATCTATGGCTTGTTTAAAGTGCCATTTTATAAAGCTGTCTTTTTTAATTGGCCAGAAAGACTCAATTTTATCCATGGCAAGAAGTGAGCAGAACTGGTGACTGAATATTGACAAATGACCAACAACAAAGACAACAACAATAACACAAATCCCATAATTTAAAAATTCTTAAATAAATATAAAAGTTATTCCTAAAGAAGCCATCTGCATTTCAACAATATAGGTTGTAACCAGCTAAAGTACCATTGGAAGAAAGAAAAAAAAAAAAACAAAAAACTGAAACGAAAAGGCCATCAACAATTTCGGCAACAAGCATGATACATTGCAAATGTTTTTTTAAAATTAAATATACACCACTAGGAATAAAAAGCTACTTCTCAAGTGTCCTGGGGGTGGGATGCGGGGGTGTGGTGGAAGGGAAGCAGGGGGAAGGAAGAGGAACATGCATAGAGAGTCCTGTCTGTGTATTTGGGTAAAACAGCCTTGTAAAGTGTAGTTAAAGCAGTTGATTTGAGGAAGCAACCAGATTGGAAGCTGTGACATAATGGTACCAACTCCAGGTTCAAGAGCCAACGGATGTTACAAGACAGCACCCCAGGCTGGGCAGAGGTGAGCTATGCTCACTGTGGTGATCACGAAGATGCCATTTTCAGCACTTAGCAACAGAGGGAACAAAAGCTCTAGGGAAGGGAAGCTGGAAAAGACAACTGAGCAACACAGTGGATGCCTTCTGGGGTAGTTTCTTCCTTGTGAGCTCTAAGCATTGCAAACAGGGTTTAGTTCCACAAAGAGGTCAGTTACTTTTCAGAAAATTTTGTTCTCATGTAAAATTTCAGGTCCTCGTAAAAATTATGCCAAAAGGGAAAGATCTGGGTTTCTGTTTTAAAAAAATAAGAACAATTAAAAGCACAAACTTGGCATAAATACAGTGAGTATTCGGTATCAAGAGAGGGAGCTAAAGAGAACCATCACTTCAAACCTCCCCCCACCCCAGCTCCATGGGCCATCTCCCGCCAACTGCTTAATGCAAGTTTGATGAGCAGACGTGGCTCTGGCTTTGGAAGTCACAGTGCTGGCGGGTGTTCATGCCAGGGGGTCGGTGCCTGTGAAATTTGGGTGTGATATCGCCTGGCCCTTTCTTAAAGCAGTGTGTGTGTGTGTGTGTGTGTGTGTGTGTGTGTGTGTGTGTGTTTGCATTTGGGAACATCAACTGCGGGTTAATTTGATCCAATTTTCTCTTTGCACCAAACACATATAAAACATTACAACTCTATAAAAGTACAAGTGCAACTTGTACATCTGAAGTTTGCAGGAACTATGTGAGCAAATCCTATCAAAATAGCTATCTCATATGTATAAACAGCATTTGTTTTTAGAAAAACAATATCATAAACTGCAGAATCTGTACAAAAATATAAAATAAATTTGGGCAGCAGTTTCTAAACAGCCATGTAAATGCAACACTTAGGAGGAGTAGTTAATGCCTCTAAAAAGGCTGAATTGCCAAGTCAACCTATACAGGGCAAAAATGCCAGAAAAGGTACTGAGATTATCTAAATAATATATATATATTTTCTCTTTTTACCTCTTGCAATAAAACTTATAGAAAAAATAGACAAATATGCACATGCAATTTACAACTTTTCCAACTTATTCCTTGTGCTTCACTTGAACTGTTTATTTTTGTCATTCAGCATAGCAACATTGTCTTCCGATGTAGTCTTTCCTATTCCAGGGCAGTAGGTCTCTGAGAACCACTCAAAAAAGCATATTAAAAGTGGTCATACGTGGATGAAGGCACTCCAACTCTGCTCAAAGCAAAAACTAGTGTGATCCTTGTGTAAAACGATCTTTTTCTCTGAAAAAGGCAAGCAAGGGTGCATGCACAGTGCGGAGAGCTGGGGGGTGCGGGGACACTCGCAGGGGCTGGGCGGCGCAGGCACCAGTCTAGGGCTCTTAGGAGCCGACCAGCACCTCCATGATGTGGTCCAGCTCAGTGAGGTCCATTTTGAAAGGCTGACTCGGGGCCACCGGCTGGCTGCTGTACGGGGCCAGAGTCTTGAGGAGGTCGTCGGCCGACACCGGGGCCATCTTGGAGGCCGTCCCCGCCGCGGACGTGCAGGGGTCGAAGTCATACATGGACGTGTCGATGTCTGCAAACAGGATGTCGTCCAAGGTCAAGTCTGTCAGAAAGCCCGTGGATGTCGTGATTTCAAAGTTCCCGGGCAGAGAGTCCATCAGCTTGGGGTCGTCCGGCCTCGGGAAGCCCGGCGCGCCAGAGCCCCCTCGGGAGGTGTCGGGTGCGGCCGCGGCGGACCCTGGGGAGGTAGATGTGGGACAGAGCTCCTCGATCTCGTCCAGGGCGGAGGAGAAGCTGTCCTTCTCCGGTGGGGGCGCTGGAGCCGGGAGTCTGGCGGGAGCCGCGGGCGGCGCGGCCGGGGAAGTGCAAAACGGGGCGTCGTCATCCTCAAGCAGGGAGGCGGGCGTGAGGCAGGCCTCCAGGGGCGTAGTGCTTCCGAGGTCGCCGGCCAGCGCGGGCGGAGGCGGCGGCGGCGCGGGGGCGCTGAGTGCGGCCGGCGCCTCCCGGTAGCTGGCGCTCAGCGAGTCCGGCGGGGGCGAAGCAGCGGCGGCCAACACCGGCCTCAGGCTGCCTTCCTGTTTGAGCTCCTCCTGGATCCGCCGCAACATGTTGTTGATCAGAACGGTCTTTTGCAAGCTGGGCTCGGTGAGGGGCCTGTGGTTATAGAGTTTCATAAGGGAAATGTTGAAGATAGTCTGGCGCTGTAAGGTGTAAGACACCTTGGATGGACCATCGGAGGGAGACATGATTTTGCCTTCCAGCCCATCTTCATGCTCATCAAACTTCCGTTTTTCTCCTTTACCCAACATATATCTGCAAAGGGGAAAGGAAGGAAGTGGAATTAATCACATGAAAACGAATTTCTCCCTTAAAAAAAAGGCGCTGATTCGGCGGTCAGGAGTTGGGACTTGAGCTCCTTGCCCAACGTTGGTTAGAAGAGATGAATTAATTGGGGGAAGATCTTCTGGAATGCGAGAGCATTGGGAAATCTACCTTTGTATGCTGTGGAGCGATTTTTATCACTAGGTAGTCTGGTGAATGTATTTCTTGAGAAATGTGTACGACACAGACAAGTTAAACGTTACCATGGAAACCATGATTTTGACTTTCACCACTAGTGCGCTTGCGTTGGCTTGCCTAACATTACCATGCAGGTTCCATTTCCCTCCCCCAAACAGATTTATTTTTAACGCCCAAGAAAACACTCGCAATGTTATGACCTAACAGATAAAGGTGTCACAGATTACAGCTTGAACACATCTTGAATGATTAAAAGAACCTAGGTGTTGAAGTGGGGAGAAGGGCATGGACAATTTTCGTAGAACCCTGTGTGCTTTCAAAATTCCTTTTCCTTCCTCATTATGCACAGAGCTTTTCTGCCTGTTTGGTGACATGTGGTGAAGCTCTTGGCCTGTGTCAAATGACCACAGTGATGGAGCTGCCACCGCTTTTCATCCTAGAATAAAGTGGAGGAATGTGGCTTTCCCACCCTTAGTGCCAATGGCTCAATTTGACTGCATACAGCTACCTCTGAATGCACTGGACGAACTTAAAAGTAATTTGTTCTGATTATAAACACTGCTGTTTGAGTACGGGAGACATTTCATAACAAATACCTACTGTGATTCCAGAGATACATACGTATTTCAAAGAAACAACCACCTCCTATCTCAGACCTTGAGTATGTGGGAATGGCTTGAATTTTAACTCCTGCCCCACCTCACGTGCTGCTCCCAACCTAGGCCACCTCCTTGCCTGCTCTTGCCTCAGTGAAGACCCCTCAGGGGGCTGGCTGCACCTTCTGGAGAGTGGTCCTTCCTTTCAGAATTTCCACCATCAAGACTACTGGCCTTCGCCTCATAGACCTCACTTGCTAACCATTAATCAAGGAAGTTGTTCTGCCATCCAGACCAGGAAACATGGTTCTCATTACTCCAGGCCTGTGCTTCCTATCCACACCCCCCACCTCTGTAGCACTTACCCACAGAAGAGTGTTAATCCTCCCCTCAGTGCCACTCACTCATTGATCTCTTCATATACAAGCAGTTTGTACTTATCCGACTTTTCTTCTAAAAGCGACTTGCCTTTACTGAATTGCTTCAGCTGATTCACGTGGAGCCTCGCTGAATCCTTTATATTTTACTCATTCTGCATCTATGCTATCCTGGGCACTCTGCCAGAAAGAGGGTAGTCAGCAGATGAATAAAGCCTGGTCTTCAAGGGGGTGAAAATCATCTACACCTCATTCTCATTTTGAGTTGAGTCTCATCCTAAAGGAATAAGGCTAACCATAATAAAACTCACAGATCTTCCTTGCGAGAATTTGTTGAGGAAGACCACGCTGCCCACCCCCACTCCCCCAAGCAGACAAACATGCGGGTGGTCACGGGGCACATGAGTTCCACCTGCAGTGACTGCCTCCACACACCTCAGTCCCTGGGAGAGAACAGCCATAACCCAGCAATGTCAGTCAGCTTGAGGATTTGTTAATGTTCGTAAAGAATCTAAGTTACTTGTATGGAACGCTCTCCCTCATGGAAACATTAAGACAATGGATGTCGATCACAAGGACCAAAGACCAGTCCCATAATGTTCTATGAGGCAAGGAAGATATGGTGGTAATAACTCTTGTATCTACTACTTCACAAGACAAAACATTTCCTATTGTTTAGTGCTAGAAAGTCTCATTTGTGTATATACTTTGCATAGAACATTTCCCACCTAAAGTATCTGCGCTCATTTTAACTTGAGTGTGAATCAGAGAGGAGGTGATTTCATTTCACATTACAAAACACTTTCTCCTTTATGCCTTAGAAGTGTTACTGGACGACTGTGTTTTGAAACAGTTATACTGTTTGTTATCTGCCTAAAATTTAAGCATTTAAATATTCGTTTCTAGGAAAATTTCAGTTTTGCCAAAGAGCTCACCAAGTGCATTTAACTCTCATTATAAAGCTGGTAGATGGTCTATGTTATAGGTTATAATGTAATAGTACCCAATACATGTAAATCTGTGTCAGACGACACAAATGCAGAGAAATATACTCCCAAAGAGTGTTGCTCAAAGCGTGGTCTGCAGAAGGTGCCAGTCTGTGAATTGTTACTGGCCCATGAGGAGTTAAAGAGAAATACTGTATTATTTAGAAATGTTTAACAGATATTTACAGAGTAACTCTATGTCTGTAAGTCTAATTTCTAAAATGAGGCTTCTGTTTTTGTCTTTGTACTTAAATTTCATTTCTCTATTAAGTATTTTTATATTTTACATAAGTATTCATCTATGAAAGAAAAAACAAGACGGTTCTTCATCACAAAAAGTTTGAGAAGCACTGTCCTCAAATGTAAACCAAAATCAAATACCAAACAACTAAAAACAAATTAGTAAGCTCACTGCCACTTGGAATTTTTATTGGTTTTCTGGAGGAGAGGGAATAGCTAAAACAGTGTAGGCTTTTCTTTGTCTTCTAGTCATCGATATAGGATTGTCTTTTAAATACTGGTTGCCAGAATAAACAATAGGGCTTTCTCAATAACTTTCTCAATAAGGATTACTTCTCTAGAAATTATCAATGAATTGATAAAACTCGAATATTTACCAAGCATACAGTACTAGGTAGGCATTTAGCAGAATTCCCATAACTGAAGGAGATCGGTGGTGATGTTTTCGAAGAGATTTCAATGTGAGAAGCCCTTAATTTCCAATTACAATGATCCAGCTGGTCATAGCTGTGTGATAATCCCAATGATTTAGTAACAGCCTGATAAGATGTTGTAATGCTGGAAGAGGAAGGAGGAGGACCCTTGTAAGCAAAATCTGTGGGCAGGACAGACAAATCGAAGCTTGGATGCTTTTCAAAAGTGTAAATAAGAGCCCATGACAGAGTGTCTCCAAGCAGGTTAGCCTTCATTTCACTATGGCATTTTATGAGGCCAGGCTGGCTCCACACACCCAACGAGACTGCAAAATGCACACAATACTGATTTGTAATCCTGATTCTACTGAGATTTTTTTTAAAGGATTTTTAAATTTTATTTATTTTATTTTCAGCATAACAGTATTCATTGTTTTTGCACCACACCCAGTGCTCCATGCAATCCGAACCCTCTCTAATACCCACCACCTGGTTCCCCCAACCTCCCACCCCCCCCTCTACTGAGATTTTTATAGAAAGGAATAAAATGCAACATGATAAAATCCAGTCCACCTTTTCGCTTAAAGGCTTTAGATTTAAAATTTTTTATTAAAGGTTAAAGTTTTTCCAGAGTTTGAGTAAAACATTGAGTCAAGTGTTGCCACTGACCAAGTTCAGAAGAGGCCTCCAACTCCTTGGGGTGGGAGGTTTTGAGAACTCTCTCTCTCAGGGCAGGTGTTAATGACCACCTCCTGGAGCAGGGCACGGTTCAGAGAAGGAAAGACCAGCCACTCAAGAACCTAAGGGCAAAAAGCCAAATGGTGTCCCTGCGCCTGGAGCTGGGCTAGCCAAATCCCGGGTCAGCAGCTCCTCAGAAGCCTCTTTCCTCAGGCAAACTAAGAAAATAACAATAGCTCTTTAAAGCCCGCGATTGGAGAAGCATGTGACCTTTGAAAAGGCCTCACGGCTGGGGCTCATTAAGTGCTTCAAGGTTAACACTGGAGGAATGGCTGTTCTGCTGTTCCTGACTCCCAGACCCTAGCTGTGCCGCACTGAAACCGACACCAGGACAATGGGCCTGAAGTTCACCAAAAGGAGGAGCTTGTGACAAGTGTGGCTTCTAGGCCATCCAGAGACCTGACACCAGTCTTTGTCTCCTCTCTTGGCTTGGGAAGACTTTAGCCCAAACCACAGGTCTTCTACCCCATTTTTCAGTCAAAAATCCAAAAAGGACCCTGAATTTCAGGGCTGGTTAGAGACAACGCCCCCACAATGGAGGAAGGAGGGGGTTGCTTCCTCCCCTTTCTGCCCCTCCAAAAAGGAGCCTGAAGCCAACCACAGGCACTTCTCTTGGATATTCGGTGGTTTTTAATATAAGGTTCATGATAAAACACCCTTCTTTCCAATAAACCTGTTAGAAACAAATGCCTAGCATCCTGATTTTCTTAACATAAATTTTAGCAAGTATTTACTACGGCAAATTGAGCTTTGAAGATAAAGAGCAACCCATGGGTAGCAATATAATGAAAACTTCTCTTCCAGAGTTTTCTAGTAAGCTTAACACTGAATACAACTCTATATACAAACCCAGCTTTCAGTTGCACAACTTTCATCAGAAAGGACCTTGCCCTCAAAGGCTACAATCTGCTTGGGCAAATGATCAAAAGTAACAACGGGTCACTAAAACATTCCTCAGAAGAAAAAGGACCAGAAACACAGGGGCCTATGTTACCTCACTATGGCAGAGTTTGCACTTCCAGATTCTTTTCTTTTCCTTTTTTTTAGATTTATTTATTTGAGAGGAGAGAGCATGAGCGGGGGTGGGGGTGGGTGCAGACAGGCAGAGAGGGAGAGAATCTTCAAGCAGACTCCCTGCTGAGCCTGGAGTTGGATGTGGGGCTAATCTCAGGACCCGGAGATCATGACCTGAGCTGAAATCAAGAGTCGCTGCTTACCCAACTGAGCCACCTAGTCGCCCCTGCACTTCCAGATTCTGAGTGACTCCCCAGAGCAAGGCATGTGAGAGGTTATTATGGGCTGGGGTGATGAGAAACTTTTGGAGATAGGATTTGAGATTTAAATTTAAGGCGGGATTGTCTCTTAAGGCCTGTTTCCTAATCCTGACGGTAAGCACCATGTGGGCAGACTCTGTCTCATTCATCTCTGTATCCTCAGGACAGGGCAGTCTCGGACACACAGAAGATGCCCCATAAACAGCTGCTGACTAAATGAATGGAAAGAATGAGGAAAGAGTCTGAGGGACAGCCAGGGAACTGAAAGACATAGAGATGTGTGTGTCTTTGTCCCTGTGAACTGTGCATGGGCGGGAGGGTCTGAGAAAGAGGAGAACTGAACAGACCTCAGAGGCAGCAGCTGTACAGGATGGGACATCGGTAAGGCAAAGTGAGATAGAGGCACATCCGGTGGGCAGGGAAGCCTCAGCTCAGAAGGCTGTCTCACAAATGCCTGTCACACTCCTCAAATTTGGGCAAGTACTAGACTCACCTTGAGGTGAGTAACACAGAATGCTGACCCCCTGCCCGCAAGATTCTCTTTCAGCAGGTCAAGTATGGGACCCAAGAAGGCATTTCCAGGTCTCCAGGTAATGGTGGTCTGGGGACCCTATTTCGTGAACCACAACTTCTTCTTTTCCCCCTCCAGCCTTTTCATATTTAAGCCTGTGGATATTTTTACCCAATTAATCTTGAGTCCAAAGGTCTTCCCTATTTGTGTCTAAGCAAGTAAGGGAAAAAAGAGAAATGAACAGAGTTTTTGCAAAGGCAATTGACAAATGGCATTAAAAAAAAAAAAAAAAAACCCAACTCTATGCAGAATTAAGGTGTCTTTGGCTCAATTTAATGGTAAAGTCCAGCTTCTCAGCCTGATACATCAGATCCCACCAGCTCAGTGGGACCCAAATTCTTCTTGCTGTGATCTTAGAGTGCAAGGTAGTGAGGCCTCAAGCCCAGCATCCAAAAAGGAACTGAAACAGTACCTACATGTTACCTATGTGTTACCCACGTATTAAAAGGCTAACATTTCATAGCTTTTATATTGTTAAGGCATTAAGGGAAAAATGCAAACTTAAAAAAAAAAAATCAAAAGTTCTCTTTAACTCGGTGTTTTTCAAGTTTTTAAAAGCTATGTTTTAAAATAAAAAAAAAAACCCTCTCCTTTGATGCTATTTGAACTGTCAAAAATAAGTGTTACATTTAAATTAAGATTATTAAATCTGCTTTCGCAAACTACTACTTCCGTCATTCTCCCCCCACAACCCATTGCTTTAACCTGCAGGCTTCTCCACAGCCCTCTGGGGCCTCCCACAGACAGGTCCACGGATGGCAGTGCTGCTGACCCAGCATCCCCACTGCGTCCTGTGGTGGTCTGAATGGTAAGCCTCCTCAGCCCACCATAAGGGCTGACTTTCTGGCTTTCTATGTATGGGCCAAAAAAGGATGTAAATCATTACTTCAAAACACCTCAAGGCCCAACTGGTTCATACCTTGTGTACATTTTCAAGAGCCTGTTCCAATTTCCTTTTGTACTAGTAAATAAAAACTAGAAAGCCACTGTTTTCCCTTCTCGGGATTGTAGCAGGCTTCACAATTAAGTGACATGTTGTTTTAAAAGTCAGTTAACGAGGCAGAGCTAAGCCATGGTATATGCAGTCAGGGAAGGGTGGCTACGAGGTGGGCACGGCTTCTGGGGAGCTGGTCACCAGCCTGTGGATCTACGCACATATCTGTAATAATACTGTACTTTAGTTAAAATGCTTTAAAAACACTAGTTAATAGCTCTCAAGAAAAAGGCTCCCAGTTCAAAGGGGAGCTTTGAGAAGCCATATCCCTAATCTTTTCATCTGCATCCTCCAGGGTGACCTCCAATGTGACTGTGGCTGAAGGGCACAGCAGTACCCATGCTGACACTAAAAATCATAAAAATGAGATATTTACAGTGATGCCAACAATTCAGAACAATGGTTTGTCCTCACGGATCAAGCTCATTTGAAGAAAAAAGAAGCTAAGAGAAAATGTGTGACAAGTGTCTTCGAAAAGGCTAGCAGGGGCTATTTCCCCATCTGACATCCTGTGCAGCCAAAACCCACCGCCCTTTAAGTGGAAAAACACTTTCTTTCAGTTTCTTTTGGGGGCAGTGGTAGAAAGAAGGAGTGTCCCTGGCAAAATTATTGTGTGTGTGACAGACTTCCAAGACCCAAAGAGAAGCCAGCCAGAGAACTGGCTCTGAGACAACTTCTGAGACACGGAATATTCTCATTTCTCTTCTCCGCACCCCATATACTTGCCATAAGATGCATTCTCTATCCTGTTTTTGAGGTGGTCCAAACAGAGAGCTTCTGTGCATAAGAGAGGACACCTCCCAAGAGCCACAGGGCACAACTCTGAGAAATGGTTCTTCCACTGTCAGATTGTCACACAGCAACTCCCAGGCAGGAAGGAAAAGCCTGATCCAACTTTAATGGGAGGAAGCCACATTTGCTTAGACAACTTTCTATGCTGTTAAAATGTTACACCTTAAAAAACACACAGGACTCAGAACTCTGATAATGTCTACCCTTCTAACACCCTCCCTCCTACAAGTAACAACAAAACACACCGGGAGAACAAAAAAGCCACCCTGAAAAGGACATGGTAGGTTGGGGGAGAGGGGGCAGGATCATAGAAACAGCAAACAGAAACAAGCCCAGTCCTCCAAGGGCTCACTATCTATGGCTGTGCCCTGTGCCTCGCTGCTCCTCGAAGTGGGGCCAGAAACCCGAGTGCAGGGGTGGGTGGTGACATGGGGGGGGCGCGGAGAGCAGGAGGGTGTAGAAAGGGGTGGGGGCTATGGAATCAGCCCTCCCAAAGGCTGCCTTCAGACCCCAAAGTGACTGCCTCTGGCCTCGGGGAATGGCGGAAACAGGGGCAAAATTCCAACGGGGAGAAAGCCTCTCTGCTTATTTACTGACAGGGTAAGGACTCCCAGAAGACACTTGGAAGGGGGGGAATGTTAGTAACAGAACCCCTAAAACTGCGTGCCTCGGGAAAGGTTATTTTTTTTTTAAACAGCAAAATAAAACAAACAAACAAACAAACAAACAAACAAAACCCAAGCAAAGCTCATCCAGGATGAGGTCCCTGCAGTAACATCCATGCTAATTGGTAAGTAAGACAAAGCCTTCCCTAACAAATCAGCAATGTAATTATGAAGCCAGTCACTAGATGAAGCCAGTTAGGCGCGCTCGGGTGCTAGTCTGCAGCTGTAACCTGACACCACTGTTGGCGGCGGTACCTCCTCCCGGCTCTGCACCCTGTGCGGGGGGCTCGGGCCGCAGGGCACCGGCTACTCGCCGCTGGTCACACATCCGCATTGCCACGGAGACCCAGGGAACAATCCTCCCTGTCTTCCTGACAGCGCCCCAAAGCCTACAGATAAAACCAAAATCCCGCCAGGAAGTCCACCTCTCACTCAACCAAAAAAAGAAAGAAAGAAAAACAAAAACTTTCACTGTTTGGGAATGTCTTCTAAAGTCCGTGTTTCAAGAAACTCTAGCTCTCCCCTCTCAGGATTTTCACCTCTATGCTTGCATTAAATTGAAGACCCTTTCAAACACTGTTGGTTTGTCAAATACCGTCTTTTCTCTTGGAAAAAGAAAAGGAAAAATGTAAACGCGGACAACTAACTGCATTTAGTTGGCAAACCAGACTTAAATTCTGGGAGAGAATGTTTCGAGTGAATATTTCTTTGGACTATACTATGGCCTTGTTAATAAACAGCTGGAAAGAAAAAGGGGCTTTTTAGAATGTAACTGTTAAGTAGTATAAAATGTTTCTAACATCCTGTCTTACAGGATCCTCTACTAGCTAGGAATTTTAGATTTTAAGGCTAAGTCTTAAAAAGATTGGCTGGGGGGAGCGGTGAGACACCAGTCCCCTTCTTCCAAAGACAACGGAAATTCTAACAATTATTTTATTTTACCTAAGGATTCTGGCTAAAAGCACCACACCCTTAAAGGAAAAGACTGAGCAGAAATATACAGATTCTGAATGGAAGTTAACAAAATCACAATCAATACATGATGCCTGGATTTGCGTTTAAATCCTCTAGAAAAAAACCTGGCCATGTAAATAAAACAAAATTGACACAATGTTGACAATTACTGAAACTGGATAATAAGTATGAGGGAATACATTACACTGTTCTCTAACTTTTAAGTGTTTGGAATTTTCCATAATAAAAAGTTAAAAACACATACACAAGACAAATCAATACATATGTTTAAAATGCTACGAATTAAAAAAATCAAATAAGCACAATAAATTATTTACACCCTCACTGAGAACTATTCTATTAACTTGATAGGTTAGTTTACACAGAAGAAAGCTAATGTTAACGCTCCATGTAAACAAGCATGCCCAGTACAAGTCAACTCATTTCAAACTCTGAAAGACAGCACATCACATCCAGCCACAAGAGGGCACAGCAGAGCAATAAGGCGCCCCTGAAGTCTGATTATTACTGCAATTCTACCTATTCCTCTCTCAAAGTATACAGACTTCCGAGATTGTCCCCAAATTCCAGTCTACACAGAACAGTGCTAAGCAAGCCAAGAGCCTTGCCAAGACCAAAGTGAATTATGTTATGCTATGGTGCAGACTCTGAAAATACTGTACGTAGAAAGTTTGCTGCCTGTGTATAGGTGACACTGATGTTTCCAAAACCATGGTTAAAGTCCTTGGAGGGTCCCTGAAGTGAGAACATACAACAACAACGACAAACATACAAACCCAAGTCATAAGGTGAGGACTTGGAAAAGCCAACAGTTCAACATTGCCAGCAGGGGTCCTAAAGTAGACTCCCAACCACACAGTGAGTTAGTCTCAATGTTAGCATTAAGAATTTTACCAGTATTGAAAAGGCTTCAATAATCCTACTGCCTCTTAAGAACAAGAAACTACTCTACACTGAACAGATATGGCTCCAGGCAGTTATTTGGGAAAACTTCATAAAGGATACTAGGGAGGAGCCATTTAATTGTAAAATGTAACAAAGTTAACCTTAGAGAGATAATGAAACCAGTTACTGTGTAACTACTTGCTGAAATTTTTTCTACTCAAATTACAAGTTGAGGTTCTATGCTGAGGTTCTAAATACTAATGTCCGTAAGCAATTAACTATTAACACCAATCTTTCCATTTGAAACTCTGTAAATATAAACATTATTTATGACAATTTGTAATCATTTAAATTATGATGCTAATTCATACTAACTTGGTGTCAGGAATATCTTTAACATTCTGAATCTAAAGACTTATAATCAATTACGGAAAAACATTCTTAGATTTTAATTTCTTTCTTTCCCTTCAGAGAATGTGATAGCCAGCCTTGCTTGCCCCACCCCCATTCCCGTGCATAATGAAAATATTTTTTTCTCCTGTATTTATAATTGCTTGGATGGGACTCTGGTTTCAACCCTCCTGTAGCGTCTTTTCCCCAAAGATACCTTGTTTTCCCCCTCACATTAGAGATCCGTAATAAACAATGGCAGGGGGAATAAAAGGCTTAGGGTAGAAACCCAACGCTTTGCCAAAAGTAAGTGACAGTTCTTTGTATTTTTTTTTTAAAGAGGATCATCAGATCTATAAAACGTCACACTAAAACAGGCAAATGTAATTTGTTAGAATGAATATGTATAAAATTAAATAAACTTTAATTAAACAAAAGGTTGCCTTTCAGGTTTTCTTAGCCAACTATCTGCCACTGAATGAAACTAAGAAACTAAGTATGTATACTACACATCAGGAAACATTTTTATAGAAGTGTTTCTTAAAGGCAATGAGTAGTTTTCATCTTTGAGTTCGAATTCAGAACGCTTTAATACTGTGAAAAGTCATTTTAAAGAAGACGTGTTATAAAATAACAAACATTTCATCTTAACTTCTACATGCAGTCTAGTTGTTTTTTTTTTTTTTAATTTACATAATGAGTAAAACCGAACATTGTACTATATGGTCTAAATCTGGATTCCTTAAAAGAAATTTCTACATGACATACATGAGAGGATAAAAACTGAAGGTATAGGATAACAGAAATAGACTTAAGAGACACATAAATGGGAGGAAACTATTCAACTGTGTGCACCACAGTCCATCCATACTCAGAATCAGCATGTGTATTTTAGTTACTCCTAAAAATTAGGTAAGCTAGTGATAAAGTTTTACAAAGACAATTTAAACTTTGTATCATATACTTGAATAAGTCACAAAGTAGAAAAAGAAAATGAGGAAACACACTAAACTTGAGAGCAGTGAATAATACTTTGTAAAATATGCCAGCCATTCATATTTAAAAATAATTACTTTGGAGCTACTTTGAGATGAAATGTTATTTCTTTCAGAGGACCTCTGCATACTGACAATTAGTGACCCATGGTACACAAAGTCACTTAGTCAAAGACAATAAAAATAGAGAACGTCACTGAATGTGATAAATATTTATTTTCTAAGGAACCAAGCTCTCAACATTTCAAAGCTCTTCGATGATCCCTAAGGAGAGCCTGCCTCCAGCCTACCACACTTGCTACCCCTAACATTCCATTCACCCTGCCTATCTTCAGGAGTCTCAGAAGCAAGAAGGCAGGTGCCACCTGAAGAATCCACACTTTATAAGTCAGCTACCAATAGACCACTAACAATCATCATCAGATGAAATCTATTTTATTTTCCACTTCTGGGTGTGGTAAAAAAATATTTTTTAAAAAACCAGCCTGTTTTAAAAACTACTCAGAAGAGACCATCACCAAATTCATGACAAGCAGAGAGGCAGCCAAAAATGTCTTCTTCAGCTGCAGACCACAGAACTCAAATTCCTCTACTGGTTCACTTCTCTCTGACAGCAGGAAAGATAGAGAAGTACACATACATGCATATGGAGGTTCCCTCCTCCAAAAAAGAGACAAATCTGAAAAGCAAATCTGTATCATATGTCATTATAAAATGGGATAACCACTCAGAGAGGATCGGTTTAAAACAGTTGCCACGTCATTATCTCACTTGCGTGGCTAGAATTTTATGCAAACCTGTTCTGGTGGAGACATGACCTTGGGACTTTCAGATTCCCTGACTTTAACTCGGGCAACACGTCTAAACACCAGGGTGGGGTGCTCTGGCAGCTCTGCTGGAAGCCCCAGGAGCTGCAGCGTGCCATGGGTTGATAAGCAGCCAGCCAGGAGAGGAGAGCGAGGAGTTAAAGGTTCGTTTGCAGCAAGGAGCATATCCGCATGTAACTTTCTGACCAAGCCACATTCAGGTCGTTCTTTTTCCTTTTGTTCCACAGATTCACACAGCCCACTACAAACATGAGTGTTCATACGTAAGATGCCCTGAAGAGCCCGAATCCCTTCCCCTTCACTGTTCTACAAGGAACTCCCTAGAACCAGAAAAAATGCTTAGTTTAGGGGCTTCTGGTCAGTTAACCACCTATGAAGACAGTTAAAGCAAAAGCCTCTGAACCAGGCACTCTGCAAAGTTACAGTTTCTGCAAAGAGACAGAAAGCTAGCAATTCAGACATGAATTAGTTTTAAGAACTTAGGTTTGCTGCTACCTGGAGTCACTAGAGAAACAAAGCTGCCTCTGGGCACCTAAACTAGTCAGACCTGCTGTAGCAGTTGCGAGGTGGCTCCAGCTCTGCCCTCCACTCCCCTCCCTCCAGCCCCCACCCCACGCAACAGCACAGCTCACTCCACTCGGGGCGGTGCCACGCCTGGCACACTCAAGCCTCATTCTGCCATCCTCCCTCAGAGGCAGGGCCCGCGCTGCACACATAGCCAGTGTGCAAGGGTAAGGGGCGGCTAGCCAGGCCAGCAGATGCCGACTCCATTCTGAACTGAGAGCGGCCGTGGGTACAGAACACGGCTTCCATGATCCCGGGTTTCGAAAATAAATCAAATTGTGATATTTGTGTCAGTGAATCCCAGCAGGTATTTCCAATTAAGTGCAGATGAGGGACAGAAGACCTTGAGAGGAGACAAATGAGCTTTTCCAGCTTTTGGAGCCCTCTGACCACAAAGAGAGATTTCCAAAAGGGAGTGTGCATTGTCTCCCTGAAGTGCTTCGTTTAGATGATAAGCAGTTGTTTTGCCCTGTTAAAAGTCATACATTTTCAAAAAATTGGGGATGTTTTTATTTTGAAATTTTTATTTGTGTTTCAATGAAAATTTTTAGACAGCCAAGCATGTTTTGTTTGTCTCATGATCTTCAAGAAAAAAAAAAAAAGAAAGAAAAAGAAAAAGAAAAAGAAGAAAAAAAAAACACACAAGGCATCTATTTATTACCCAGAATAGGAATGTTGTCTTATTGGCCTGACATATGCCATTCACAGATTCATACAAAGAATGAACTGCCACACAGTGCTCATGGAGAAAGACACTGCTCCACACAATGAGTGATGGGCGCTCCAGGGGACAGTTCTGTTCACAGGGTTTCCCAGCATCTGCACAGAGGGCAGAAGTTTGCTTTTCATACCAACTGCACTGGCCATTGGAGACAATTTTTTTTTTTAAAGACACGCCACCTTTGGTTAGTAGCTGTTTCCTTCGAGAATATTAAAACTAAATTAAATATTCACATACTTTTTAATCAGGAGTCCTAGCTTATGGGTTTCTATCATTGGTTTAAGTAACGATATCAACAGTAGGTAGAAAATTATGGTTTACGCATACGCAAGTGGCTGGAGAATTCTGTATGTTCTGTTGGTCTGTATTAATTAATGGAAAAACCTATGAAGGTGGGCATTACCCTTCCCGCAAGGCCACTTTTCACTTAAAACTGAAGCTTGCTCTTTGGTGCCTTTAGCATATATGTGATCTTTGGACTCAGTAAAGAGACCTCTTTCTCTTTCTGTCCTTAGCCAATAAACTACTTCAACTAGAGCCATCTCCTACAGGATATGCCATCACAATAAATATGAAATTTCTGTAGCAACAAAATTTTAAAACAATTCTACAAGTGAATTAAAGTTCATATTACTAAATACCATGTTTTTAATCTACATATAATATTGACAGTGATCTTGATTTTTCTGATGTAAATGAAATATAAAATAAAGCACCATGCTCTTACTAGTGTTCTTTAACAAGAAACTGCAGCAAAAAAACAAACTCAAAAAGTTTCTGTTGTAGCTTTTACCTTTCTGAGTTAATTAAAGTGTAAAATATTTTGACAGAGAGTAGCCTCGTAGTATAATTTGATACTGATCATTTGTAATACGCCACTTCAGAAAAAAAAAAAAAAAACCCTTTATGCATCTGTCTATATATTTTTTACTATCCTTTTTTATGTTTTGTGTATGTCTTTCTAAAGTAAACTACTTCTATTCCACCACTGGAGCGTTATTTAAAATAGTGGATGCCAAAAGTATCAGTTGCTACATAAATTTGAGTGAGTTTTAAATTAGCAAAATTGTTACTCTTTTCTATGCTCATTATTAATAATTCAGTGTGTGGCAATTGGATTAAAATTTATATTTCAACTTCTCACTAAAAACACTCCCAAGGGGGACAATTCAGTAAACGGGAGCCTAAAGAATTTCAAAATCTGAATTAATATCCTTCTCTTGGTTCCTAAAGGGAAACACGCCTGAGCAGCTGTTACCTAAGAAGCTGTGACACTTGCCTGACAATAACACAGTTCCTTAGGACACTTCTTGTTGTATACTTGGTTGGTTTTATAAAACGTGAATCCTCTCTCCTACCTGTTGTAATAAAGCAAGGAACAGACTGAGTGTCAAAAAAGAAAAAAAAAAAAAAGTCAAATCCATTTCATCAGATTTCTCACCTGACAGCAACATGGTTATGGGGGGGGGGCAAAAATTATTTTCAGGGCTCCCAAACTTGATTACATTAACATATAATTCTTCTAAGTAAATCAATGAGGCTAAAGGAAAACTTTCTAATACATGTCTCTCTTTTTCTCCTACAAAGAAACTGATAAACTTAATAGGAAAGCAGAGATCCATGAACAAGCTATTCTTGCTCAGGCCAGAAGCTGGGTCTTGCGATGAGTATTTTCACCCTCGCAGCACACCCTCCCTTGCTCAAATCAGAATAGACTGCTATAAAAAGTGGGAGCAATGGGAGGAGCACCTAGAGTGAGGTATGCCTTCTGGTTAGCTGAGCAACTACCCCTTCACCCCCCGGAAGCAAAACAATGAAAAGGCTCTCAGGTGGACTGTCCTCTAGGGGTTGAGTGGGGCCAAGAGCCCACTTCAATCTTGTCAGAGACTAGACCCTAATTATAAAATGCTACTTTGAACACTTGAGGCCTCAGGGATCCTATTGGCTGCTACAACTTCTAGGTTCCTTACACACATTATGGGCATTTCTTAACATATATTGGGAAATCAAAGAGCATATTTCAAGAACAAAGCTTGAAAACACTTACTGTCTTCCTTAAAACTGACTGGGGCTGCCCAATTCAATTCAAATAAAAACTGCTGTCTTCGGAGGCATATGTCTCACCCTGCTGGTTGCCCTTCCCCATCTAGTGCCTCTAAAAACTAACTTTCTACCACTCAAAACATCATGCAACTCCCCAGTTTGAAAGCAGAAAGTTATTCTAAGACAAACTATACCTAATCTTTTTGTGAACTTTAAGACTAAACCCAAAACACTCCCCCATCTCAATCTATTACGGCAACTTCTGCTAAAGGTAAGCTAACTGATGGCCAAGAATAAAAATTAGAACAACTTATGATTTTCTCTAGATCCAATGGCCCTCTGAGGCACCCTCTGTCTTAATGGTACAAAGTCCAGGGCCAGGGACAGCTGGCTCCCCTCGGCCCCCTCCCTTTCAGTCATAGGCGGTTACCACCAAGATGACTTGTAGATTTCTAACTTAAAAGCCAATTGGACGTTAAGTTTAATACACACATATATTCAAAATCAATTCACTTGTCACGGGTGAGAGGAGGGTAGAGAGGGATGTTTTCAAGCTGAAAACACAGAGAAACTCACAGAAACACACTATAGCAAGTTGGATGCAGACTCGGTCACGGAACCCAAAAGTGAAGCAGCCTTTACTCCAGCAATCCGAGCCTTAAAAAAAGAAGTCTCGTACGTTCACAACAACACAACGGCCACAACGCGCACACACATCTCAGCTGTAAAAGCGACAGCTCCAAGCTCCCTCCGCCCCATTGCTGGGCTCCGGTTAGCTCCCGACCCCCTCCTGACCCGGGTCCGTGACTGCCCGTCCCCTGCCCTTCCCCCAGCAGGTCTGCCCGCGTACCCTGGTGGCAGGGGGTGGGGGATTCCCGGCCATCGCCCCGGGGGTCTAAGCAGTGGGAGGGAGCGCTCCTCCGGGTACCTGCACCAGGCCAGGTCCGTCTAGCCGAGGCGCCCTCGACCCTCGCGGCCGCCCGGGCCCCTCCTCCGCCCTCCGGGCTCTCCCGGCCCTGACCGGGTCCCAGCGCCGCCCACCACCCATCGGGAGCCCGGCGCATCCGAGGATCCCCTCCAGCCTGGCGCGGGGAGAACTTACCACATGCAGCTCCACCTGGGAACTAACGCATCAGGAGGGGTTTCTGCCCACTCCTCAAGCTACTCCCTCTCCATGCGGAGTCCCCGCTCCGGGGGCCCGAGGGTGGCGCCGGGGAGCGGGCAGGAGGCGAGACCGAAGCTAAGACTCCGCAGTCCTCTGTCGGCGCGCTCGGAGCATTATACAATGGTGGAGGCGGCGGCGGCGGCAGGCAGCGGAGGAGGAAGCGGGAGGCGGGCGGAGGGGGCGCCCTGACCGAGCGAGCGGCAGCTCGTGCTCCAGCACTCGCTGTGCAGGAGTGACGTGCGGCCAGCGAGCCTCCCGCGAGCTCCGGGCCCCGGGCTCAGGAGGCCCCGCCCCTCCCCCGGCCCCGCCCCCTCCCCCGGCGGTCCCGGGAGGCGAGATAAATGCCGAGCCGGGCCCCGGCCGCCACAGGAGCAGGAAGGGGCAGGCAGAGCACAGGAGACGTCGGGTGGCAGCGCCGCCCACGGCTCCCTCTCCAACCGGCGCGCCCTTTATTTTCTCTTAAGGAAAGGCTTAAGGAGATGGCGAGAGGGGAAGAGACACTCCGGCCAGGGGACCACAACTAACCACCAATAATCCCTCACACTCCAGAAAATACTCATGCAAATGACCGGGCGGCTAGTGACAAAGGCTGCGGCGAGTGCAGCGCGCGCACAGCCCGCTGAGTCGCGCGACCGCAAATATGACAAGCATCTAAGCTATTCGGCAACTTGGGGCCGGTCAGCAGGGCGGGCAGGGTCCCGCGGGGGGAGGGGGGGGATAGGAGGTGAGGGGCAAAAATTCGACCCCGAGGCACCGCGTCCAAGCTGCCTGCGCGGCTTTCGAGACTGGAGTCCCGGGAGAGCGGGGGCCAGCAGCGTCCACAGCTGGGACACTCCCAGACGCCCCTATCTCCGGACGCACCAGTGGCCTGCAGAGATGTCCCAATGGCAGGACGGGGGCTCCAGCTGGAACCGGGGCAAGAAAATGCCCCTCGGCCCAACACTCGAAATGGGTCACCAAGTCAACAGTACTTTTGGAGTAGGACGGAGCCGAGTTGCATTCTTCGTGGCCCGCCGCGACGCGGTGCAGAGCCGGCAGCCTGCCGCCCGCGCTGGCAGAGCCCACGCAGGTAGGGAAGCCAAGCTTGGAGATGCAGGTGGGTCAGAGGCCTCGTCCTCTGCCCAGAAGCTTCCTGCGGATAACCTTTCCCCTCTCCTTAGAAAGGCATCGGCTTTGAACTACTTACAGGTAGCAGGGAAATTTATACTAATTGGGAGAGGTGTGTATGCCTAAGTGGTGAAAGAAAAGAAGACAGCTCCCCTGGAAAATTAATGATTATTTTAAAAATTACATGAGCGTTCAGTGTAAAAAAAAGTAATTCAGGCACCATAAAATTTTGGCTGCCACCCCAATCAGTATCTCAGATATCTGGCGTTTAGTGGTTCACTGTACTGGTTATATTTAAGGATAATAAAGCTTTAAGACCTAACAGAAAGGTGATTATAAGTCGTTAACATCAAGGCAATTTTAGACCTATTCAACTCTTCTGTAATGATTTGTTATCAATCAAACTGATGATCTTATTGAAATTAAACCTGGGGTAAAATGTTGCTAGAGAAGACTGTGTTTCTTGTTTTATCTTGAAGGAGAATAAAAAAGGTATGTAGTTCACCCCCAGTATAATTAAAATCTTATAGATTTTTCTTTAAGTATAACCAATGCCAAAAGCTAATTATTTGTGGATATCTCTGGAAAGTTTCATTATAGTGGTGCTCCAAATTACACATCATGGAAGTAGTGCTCAGGGCCCTCTGCAGGTCCTGCTCTCTGCGCCTGGGTGGCACAGCATTCAAACATTTTGCTGCAAAGCCAAGATATTTTTCATTTCCAGAGTTCTGCCTTTTAGAGACAACACTAACTACTAACAGTTTCCTAACCACCCACTCACTTATACTTTCAGCGCTCACTTTAAGGAAAAGCCATTGAAATAGAAGCTGCAATAATCTCTTCCTGTGATATCTTTGTAGCAGAGGCCAGAGGCTCTGTTGAATTTAAAGTGAATTTAAACTGTTATTCATGAATTGGAGTTAGCAGTGAGTTAGACTTACAGGATTTTTGTGACACTTAGATTTTTTGGAGCAAATGGATTACCAAATGCAGTGTTCCTGTACAAAAGAACCAAGATCAAAGTGACAACTTTTGTGTCTCCAGAGTGGACCTGAGATTCTGCTAAGGCACGTTATTCAGGAAAGGTCGGACTTCTTAGGAGAGCAACCTGAGTTTTAGAGGGAAAAGGTTTTTACCTTTCCACACTTTTGAAGGTAGTAGCCTCTTAAGAGTGTACACAGTATATAAGAGTTCCTCTTCCCCCACTTTTAGATTCTGGTATCTTTCATCAAAGCATGAAGTGGCAGCTTCAACAGCTGCTAATGTGGTCCCACACAAGGTGGTTAACCACCCCTCCCCCAGGCTGAGCCCCTACAAGCTGGCCCAGCAACCCCTGCCTGGACCTGGGAACCCAACTCCACAAAGATAAGGAAAAGCCCTCCCTGAGCTTTTGAAGTCCACCCCCTTTGGTATGCAGTGGCATGATTTAAAAAAAAAAAAAAAAAAATTGTTCATTCCTAGCAAATGAACAAGAAATGTTCGTGAAAATATAAGTGTATTTTCACTCTCACTCCTTGGGACATTTAAAAGCCCATTTAAAATAATCCTACCCTCAGGATTTAGAGTTTAGAGTTTCTCCTTCTCACTTTCACATATAAGAAATCAGGCCAGGCATCCACATTTAACTATCGGGCACATTATCTGTTTAGGGAGAAAACAAACATGGTTTTTGTAAGTATAGAATGGTGATGGTAATTTGCAAAAATACTCATTAGTTTAGTTTCAGAGAGGTACTTCTCAACACTGTATTCTGGGTACTAGTTTGCATTTCACTGCTTCTCTTTGAAAGTTTCTGGGCCTTCACATCTTGCATACTACTAGACAACTTTGCTAACTGAAGGCCACTTTTAGCACTTAAATTAGCGTATACCCAAGAAATGACATCAGGACAAGCTGGCCATATAAACTGAGAAACAAAGACTTTGAAACAGTTTTAAACGTCACTTTTTCTTTCTCTTTTACTATGTTTTATCTCTCAGGTTCCATTTGAAATACTAGTAGTAATCATCCACCTCTGTACCTTGAAATATTGGTCTTAACAGCAAAAAATAAAATCAGATAAAATAAACATTTCAGGGGCGCCTGGGTGGCTCAGTGGGTTAAAGCCTCTGCCTGTGGCTCAGGTCCTGACCCCAGGGTCCTGGGATCTAGCCCCGCATCGGGCTCTCTGCTAGACGGGGAGCCTGCTTCCCCCTCCCTCTCTCTCTGCCCGTCTCTCTGCCTACTTATGATCTCTGCCTGCCAAATAAATAAAATCTTTAAAAAAAAAAAATTTTCAGTTCTTGAAACACATTGTAGGCAGCCAGCTGGGCTCAATCATCTTTTCATGGAAAATACAGACATCCTTACTGAACCTGGACTTCCCATTCGCTGATAACTTAAAACCAGTAACTTCAAAATAAAGTTCTGGAAGTCACATCACCTAACTGATTACCAAGGAGTTGATACTGGACACATGATTGGGACAATGCAACTCTCTCATGAAGATGGCACAAATGGTATTTGCAGCCACCGGCAACCGAAAACTTCCTTGTAGCAATGGAGCATGCTAACACATCTTCTGCAGACTGCTCTCCAGCTGTTCCTCTACCTACTTTGTCAGGTTTTCCCCCTTTCTCCCTGAGGTCACGGTTCACACAAGCAGAACTTCAACTCCAGGGAAGGGCTGCTTTTGCACAGCTTCCCTAATTATTATCGGCCGGCTTTGCCTCGACAGCCCCTTAGAGGGCTATTCTGTGAGAGATACGCTTTCTTCTCTTTTAAAAATCTGACAGTATTTAAGTCCTAATTTGGGACAAGGTCTTAGGGATAATATTTGAAGAAAATGCTTTTAAAAACATTTTTCCCCCTAACATTGTTGATTAGTCCCTTCTAACCATGACTAGAAAAGATAGTTTCTGTTGGGCATCAGTGTCCTTCCTATTCCATTTGCCACTATTCTCCATTAACATCTTCAGATAAACTGTGAGGTCCAATCTGAAGCAGCCCTTCTTAAAGACTCCAGCTTTTGGTCTCCCCCTTTTCTCAGCTGGAAAGCGGAGGCCCTTCCTGGTAACAGCTCCAGTGTTCCCTTCTTGCTGGCTGCTGCTCCGCTAGAGACTGGCGGTGGCTTCTTGCAAGCCTGTCTCCTTGTCCCCAGTTCCCCTCACAGCACTGCCTTCCCAGGGGCCCCTGCATGGGGACTCTGCACTACTTGCATATAAACCAGCCTCCCTTCTTGAGGAGTTCATACTCTTCTCCAGATACTTGGCACTACTGGCATCCACCGAAAACATCCATAAATGTTAGAAATTGCATGGCCTCCAGGCCTTCCTTGTCCTGGGGAACCAGCCTGAGAAGATGATGATTCCTGGAGTAGGAGTACAAAGATCTTGTACAAATAAATCACTCAACTATGATTAATTGTTGACTTTTTGGTTTCTTAATCCTCTATGTCACAGATTTAGGGTCAGCTCTGGTTCTGGGGGAAAGAGCAGGTTGGTCAGGAGATTTTGGGTCTAGTTTCTCAGCCAGAGCCAGTAGGGAGGCTGAATCAGGCCCCTGGCATCACGGGGTATACTTTTGCCTTCAAAAGGAGACGCTCAGGCTCAGAGATTTCCATAGCCCCTTCCCAGAGCTAGGAGTCTATAAAAAAGTGATTCCAATGTAGAACTCGGGAGTTCTGGGCTCAAATGAAATAATCGGCTCACACTGGAAGAATATAAAACCAACTTCACGTTCACACATTTCTAAGAGAAAAGAGAAGTGCAAATAATGATAATATACTCTATCCAATAGGATATGTTCTTGGAATTATTTTCGTATCCAGAAGACAGATTTGAGCCAGCGATCCATATTCTCCTGGATCTGTTACCCATTATGGTTCAAGTAACCTATCTGGGAACTCTGAAGCCCACCCCATCCCTCCCCCAATGTTTGGAGAGAAGCAGGATGGTTTACAAGGCATTTTTGTGTGGATTTACAGGTTCACTCTTCATAGCACCTTCCCTGTGCCGTAGGCAGGACAGGGACTCCTCACATCTTACAGAAGAGGAAACAAAGGCTTGGAGATGGACCTGCCAACTGAACTCCTTTATCAAGCTGACTCTCAGGGACAGAGAAGGTCTGGAGGCTGTGAGATTTCTAACATTCAGGGAAATTGTTTGTGGAAGCCAGAGAAGATGAAACTGAGGGTCCTGAGAAGAGTATGAACTCCTTAAGCAGGGAGGACAGTTATAGGCAGGAGGTACAAAGCTGACATGCAGAGGCCACCAGGAGGGTAGTGCTGGGCCAGGATCCTGACACCATTTTGCTTCGACCTTATACTAGGGTTCTGAAATAACAATTCTGTTTCTTACACAAAGAACTCCAAATCTGCCTGTCCTTGGCTTTGTTAGCATCCTATTTTAGCCTACAGAATTAATAACCCATAAACATCACAATGAAAAAGAAAACTCAACATGCTCTTCAGACCCCTCACTCATTTCCAATATGGTTCACAAAACTGGCATTCTTGTTTATCACTTTGTCTTTAGCCTCTAGAACAGCACCTGACACAGTAGGTATTTGTGAGTTTTCACTGAATGAATAATTTAAAGAATGCTGAAGAGTTTATACCAGCTTCATAAATTCAAGGGGTTAATCTTTCCTGCTAATGTTTTCCTCTCACTACCCTTTCACTAAGCTCTGTGTGTGTGTGTGTGTGTGTGTAGGTATACACATATAAACATACACATGTATTTTTAAGCAGTATTGGGGAACCTTCATAATTAGAGGGATCACTTTAAGCAATATAATATTGTCCTTATAACTGCTTTTCAGCAATTCTAAAATATACCAATTGGGTTTAACATGGTTACAAAGACTAACGGGCACTCACATAGTACTATTAATCTATATGTCTCACTACTGGGGGAATAACCTTGCAGATAAATTATTGCCATAATTCCATTATTCTATTCTTCTTTATAAAGATTTTCTCTTCCTACCTTAAGAATTAAAAGTCTTGGTCAAATGATATTTAAAACCACAGCAGCATTTGGTAATTATGGAGTGGGTTGGTGGTGAAGACTTGCCTACCCAAATCTTCAAGTGATTACCTGAACGGTACAAATGACCACTTGTTACCTTCATGTTCTCATGGTCATGGAATTTAAAAGTATGCCGATAATCAAATATGTTATGAATATCATCAACTAATATTAACTCCCAGGAAAACTTGGCAAAATGACGACAGGAAAAATAATTTTTTTTAAGTATTACTCTAATGCCAGCTGTTTTTTAACTGTCAAAATCAAGCATTTATATAACTGGTTAAACTAAATTATATTTTCTGCTATAATAGCCTCATATCTCTTGTAGAAACTAGGATTGTATATTTTTAAATCACGTGTGAGTAAAGAAGTCAGTTAAGAGAACTATGGTAATTTGGAAATTGTAAATAATATATTTAAGTCATTTTTGAAGTCTCAGCTGTAAAAATTCTACTTTGAGAAGTTTAAAAAAAAAAAAATGCAAAGCTTTAAGCTGTGTGTATAGATGCCCAAGAAAAGCCTCTAAGTTCAGGCTATGAGGTATCATTAGAAAATAAACATGTGGCCAGAGAACCCAGTTTAAATGTAAACATAGTATACAACTAAAAATGCATCAGCTTGTTTGCCACTTTGGATTTTTATTGGGTTTTCTGGAAGATAGGTTACACTTAGGTAAAATGGTATAGACTTTTCTTTTAGTCACCAATGGAGAACTATATTTTTAAAAGACCTGTTGTCAGAATAAATAAGAATAAATATTTTTTTCAAAATTATCCAACTGTCCAAACATACAGGTCCCTTGCTTTAAATTGAAAAAAGTTTTTTTTTTTTTTTTTTAAGATTTTGTTTATTTATTTGACAGACAGAGATCACAAGTAGGCAGAGAGGCAGGCAGAGAGAGAGGAGGAAGTGGGCTCCCCGCCGAACAGAGAACCTGATGCAGGGCTCAATCCCAGGACCCTGGGATCATGACCTGGCCGAAGGCAGAGGCTTTAACCCACTGAGCCACCCAGGTGCCCCAAAAAGGTTAAATTTGAAGTGGAAAGTTATTAATATTTAAAATTTCAGAAATGCAGAGTGAGGTCAAGTAGGAAGAACTAAAGCAAGCATTCCAGATAAACACTAACACATTAGATATATGCTTTAAATACTGAATGAAAAATTTGATCTTGCTAAGTAAGACATGTTTCAAACTGTTTTCTTAGAGAAGTCTTGAGTTATATGAAACTCCTTAAATGGGCAATTATCAGAGAAACTAGCTTTTAAGGAGAAAATAATAGTGTGAATGAGCTATATGTAACTTCCCTTTTTAAAAACAGAAGTTGAATCTGTGACACCAAATTTAGAAAGGAGAGTGCGAGAATATCATTTCTATCATAAACGCCCACTGCTGTGCTGTTCTGTTACAAATCAATGTACATGCTATGAATTTGAGTTTGCTCACACAATACATAGAGTTAATCATTCCTAAAGATGATTCTTTTAAAAGAAAACATAAATATGAAAGAGTTACATTATATAAAAAAACTCACTTAAAAAGGGAAAGATTCCCTATTTTGACTGTAGTGATTCATTTGGCCTCATTATACACAGAGCAGCACAGTCCACACTGGGGATGCAGAAAACTAGCTTTTGTGGGAATAATACAGGTAATTTCAACAGTATTTATACTTCCTTTTAATGTTACTTAAGAAATTAAGGCCCAAATTACAAAAAGGTTGACAAAATTGTAATGAATCAGATGTTCGTGTTCAATCTACTCTCATTTATTACCACTTTAGAACTGTTAGACATCATACTTTTAGTTCTAGTGATAATAACAGCTGTAAAGATAAACACTCCAGAATTACTATTTTCTCATTTGGCCAAAAATGAAAAGTGAGAAAATAGAAAGCTTTCTGAAAGTTCATCAGATGAAAAGAACAGAATTAATGGGGAAATGATATCATTTATGGATAAGAATATTTAATACTTTATAAAATACCATTTCTCAGGGTGCTTGGGTGGCTCAGTAGGTTAAGTGTCTGCCTTCAGCTCAGGTCATGATCTCAGAGTCCTGGGATTCAACCCCATATCCAGCTCCCTGCTCAGTGGGAAGTCTGCTTCTCTCTCTCCCCACTCCCTCCCACCCACCCTTTCCCCGTGCTTGTGCTGGCTCTCACTCTAATAAATAAGAAATCTTAAGACAAAATAAATATCACTTCTCTCACTCCTCAACTCATCAATAAATTGAGTACAATTCCAATTTAAATCCCAATTTTTTTTTCACAGAACTTGGTAAGCAAACCCAGAAATCATCTGGAATAGCAAAGGGTGGAAAGATAGCTAAACTAAAAAGTTTAAAGGACAAAATGCGGGATGTGTCCTGTCAGATATCAAGGCTTATTATAAATTTCTAGTAATTAAAAGAGAATGTTGTGTCATAGGGATAGATAAGTAAATCAAGAGAACAGAATTGACAGTACAGAAATAGTCACACACATATACAGAAGTATAAAATACGGCAGAGGTGGTATTACAGATGGGTGGGAAAGAACAGGTCATTCAATAAATGGCTAAATGGTCACCTGGTTAACTTCATGAAAAATAAAATAAAATTAGGTACCTAATATTCCTCCAAAAAATTTCAGGTGGACTAAATCTAAATATGTAAAACATAATTTTAAAACTTTTAAGGAGGAAATACAGGAGAATATGTTTATGGCTTCAGGATAGGGAATGTAAAATTATTGTTTGATTCCTAAGACTCCTTCTCTACCTTCTCTACTTGCCTCTGCTTTGCTCTGTGCCTTGAAATGCTGACCCCCTAGGAAGTAAGCTCTTTTGCCAACTAGTTGCCAGCTGGATTCAGTGAAAGCAAGGCACCAGAAGGAGACCAGTCAGTCAGAGAGGAAAGAGGGTGGGGAGTTTTATCCTGATCCTTCCTGCTTTGAGACCCTGTCATGGCAGTATCCATTGCTGCATACCCACAGCTTCTGTGGATGGCTCCTTCTCCAGGGTGTCAACTCTCACAAATTCAAGCAAGACCATTTCCTCCCCCTTTTCCCTACAGACCTAAAGACAGGAACAGCTTGTTGCTGGTCTTCCATGCCTCCACTTTTGTCACATCTCTATAAAATGTCCCTTTATTAAAGTCTCATGGAATTCTGCTTCCTGCCGAGACTTTGACAGTTCAGAAACAAGACACCCAATGCAGAAACCATAAAGAAAAAGATGGATAATTTGATTACATTAAAATTAAACATCTATTAAACAAAAGAAAGGCAAGCTAAAGACTGTGGAATGATATATGTGATTCATATAATCAACACAAGATTAGTATTCAGAGTAAATTTTTTAGAAGTCCTATAAACCCAATAGAAAAATGAGTTAAACAGGAAACTTACATGTCTGATAAACATATAAAAAGACACTCAACCTCATCAGTAGTAAGAAAAATGCAAATTAAGGGGCACCTGGGTGACGCAGTGGATTAAGCCTCTGCCTTCGGCTCAGGTCATGATCTCAGGGTTATAATCTCAGGGTCCTGGGATCGAGCCCTGCAACGGGCTCTCTGCTCAGTGGGGAGCCTGCTTCCCCCTCTCTTTCTGCCTGCCTCTCTGCCTACTTGTGATCTCTCTTTCTCTCTGTGTCAAATAAATAAAATCTTTTTAAAAAAGAAAAATGCAAATTATAAAAAGACAGTTCACAGCTATCAGACTGACCATTTTGAAGACGAGCTGGCATTATCTGGTAACATGGGAGATGCATAAACCCTGCCCGCAGACATGCAGTCTTTCTTACTGGGGTTCCATGAAAAAATAAGCCCTACAGAAAATGGCTCCTCAATTCACCCACGGATGGAATGAAGTTAAAAACCGGTAGTGTGCTGGTCAATGGTTAACAACTGGCTAGGTAGATGGGGAAAGAAGCCTTTATCTGTAGCATTTGTTGATTTCCGTGGTGTAAATACCCTCAGCACAGCAGATTTCAAGCTGCCCAAATGAACTCAAGAGTGAGGACGAGATTCACAGAATCGCTGCCAGGAGCAGGTATCAGTCTCTAGCCCCAGCCCCGCACTGGAACCACTCTATACCTACAGGACTGAAGTTAGTTCGTTACATAGGGTGGATGCCTTCGGGTACTGGGGCTTAATTCTGTGGAGGAATTCTGGATGAGAAGGGCTAAACCTAAAATCTAGAGAAATTCTTGCTTTTATCCCCCATGGAGACATAGAAGAATGTTTGTATCAGCTTTGCTTGTAATAGCTAAAACATTGGAAACACCTTAACGTTCATCAAGATGAGAATAAATTGATAAACTTGGAAACTATAGTGGTTAAGAAGTACTAAAGGTACCATAAATCGACATGGTTACATCTTAAAAACACAAATGTTGACTAAAACAAAGCAAGCTGTTAAATATGTACAGTATAATATCATTATACAAAATCTTTTAAAACATGCAAAATACTGTTATACATTGTTTACAAACAAGGTATGCTATTATAGAAAAACATTAGACATAAAAAATATTTAGGAAAGTGGTTACCTTTGGCAAACAGAGGAAGGAAATGGAATCAGGGATAGACACACAGGTGGCTTCTCTTTTACTCATAATGTTTAATTTCTTTTTTAAAAACATGAAAACCGGGGCGCCTGGGTGGTTCAGTGGTTTAAGGCCTCTGCTTTCGGCTAGGGTCATGATCCCGGGATCCTGGGATCGAGCCCCGTGTCGGGCTCTCTGTTCGGCGGGGAGCCTGCTTCCTCCTCTCTCTCTAACTGCCTCTGTGCCTACTTGTGATTTCTGTCTGTCAAATAAATAAATAAAATCTTAAAAAAAAAAAAAAAAGAAAGCAAGTATTTGGGGATAAATTTGAATTTATTGATTTAGATTTCATCAGGTTAAAACAATAAAACTTCTTTTCTTTCTTCCTTATGGTTCCTGTGAAATAGAATTTCCTAGGTTTTTTCTATTATCTAATATCTAGTATCTAATATCTAAAAAACATCTAAAATATTTAATATCTATCTAATATCTAAAGCATTGGACAGTATTCACATTTGATGTATTTATTTATCCCCCATTCAGTAAGAACTTATTCCTTTCACTCATTTTGATACATTGTCCTTCTTTCTCTCTTAATAGCAGACTGTAAAATCCAATGATAACACTATAGTAACCTAAAGTTCTTAATAGGAAGCCCAGCTGACAGGTCAGATATAAGAGAATAATTGGTATAAAACCCATGTTTGGGGTGTATTTCTCACCTGCCAGGCTAACTTCTGTCATGCTAGAAACGATAAAAGCTTCCTCACAAAATATGAGGCTTGTGACTTCCTTAATATATGCCAAATAATGCATTTAGCACTATAAAGTGAAATTGTGTATGTTTAAAACAATGGAAACACATCTACCCATGAAATAAATTTCTTACACTTGGTGTTGCGGTGACCACTGGCTGCTACACCGAATGCATTTTGATTCTTTCTGATTTTGTGTCTCTTGATATAGGGACAGAAATAAAGCCCATATGCTCTCTCGACCTCTGGGAACATGATGTTGTCTCAGTGCATGGGTAATGTGACTTTTTTTCAGAGATTGTCTTGAAATAAGCCTATGTTTTAAATACACACTTTTCTGCGTGCTAGCAGGCATTCTGAAGCTAGGTGGTTCTAAATAAAGAACTCTAGTCAACAACAGGAAATAACTCCCACAGAAAAAAGGGGCAGAATACAAACTCTCACCAACTCTTGTACACAGTTCACAACGGCCTTTTGTTCCATGCACATTAAGCCTGAAATCTTTACTTTTCAGAGCATGTCTGGGCCTTTGCAGAGCAATTAAACCTTTCTTTTCCTTTAGCTGGTGTCCTTGCCTTCTTCTCTCTGAGGAAGTTAACCTTGCAACTAACTTCTTACTGAGGTAGATCAGAAAATGGAAGAGTTTCCATTCTGAAGCTTAAAGTTGTTCTGTGTGTGTGTGTGTGTGTGTGTGTGTGTTTAATGGAGCTTCTCATGGAAATAAAAACCAACTCTCAGTTTAAAACTCATTTTTCCTTCTAAGACATACAATGCCACATAAACACACACATGTATGTTCTAAAGGAATATGTTAATCTGCAGTATATGTTTCTATGCTCCTATGGGCTGATATGATATATGACAAGGATATATTATCATATCAACTCATAAGTCTACACTGATGGGTTATTAACACTTAATTAGTGACATGTCAGCAAATTAATGCAAATGGAAGATAAATTTAAATTCTAGTCAAAAGTTCCCATCTTGAGTCTTTTATGAAAAATTGGGAGAAAAATCCAGATTCCAAGCTAATCAAATTTTAAGACATCTGAATAATAGTTTTCAAAGTCAGAGTGACTCCTACTGGAATGGGTTGGCAGCATTCAACTGTAGAACGGGACAGGTACTACTGACAAGAAAACTGGGCCAAGGAAAACAGCTTGAATACAACTGCATACTGCTATTTCTTACCTCCCCTTTACACTCAAGCCTTGCCCTCTCTACTGGCTCCTCCCTGAAGTCAATAAATTATAGACTCAACACTGTCTATCTTCAATTTTAAAACAAGAAACAATCTTCCTGTGCTTCAGTGCTGCAGGAAGGCTAGGAGCTGCTCCTGTCTCTACCCTTCACAGCTTTAGTCCCTCCTCCTTCCTCTGGCTTCTGCAGGCCAACATTATCGGCCACCCCTTGGCCAGCCTGAGAAAAGAGCACCAGTGCCCTCTAAGCACCAAGGCCAATGGACCCAGTTCCTCATAGTACTGAGCCCCTCTGTAGCACAGGACATTACTGACCACTTCCAACCACTTCTTTCAGTGAGTTTGTTTAAATGACAGTCTGCTGGTTCTTATCTCTCTGAACACTTATAGTCTTCCAGGCTGGCTCCTCTTCCTCTGACTGTCCCCCACCCCAAACCTGTAGTTCTTGACTTAAAAAAAAAAAAAAAAAAAAATCACCTCCTCCAGTTGCAATTTGGGACCAGAAAGGGTTAAGGAGGTGAATGGGGGATAGGGATGGGGATTGGTTCGAATCTTCAGGAAAATTTGGGAGACACGTGTGTGTTTCGAAAAAATTTTGCCATTTGATAATCACTATCTAAATGTTTGTATTCCCTATGATTTTCTCTTTGCTCCTTCCTCTCTTCTCATCTTATAAACTCTCCCCAGGCAACCTCACCCACTCTCAGGGCATCTGTATGCTAATGCTTCACAAATCATTAACCACATTCCAGATCTTTCTCTTTGAGCTTCATATTGACCTTTATGTAGAGAGAGACCATATATCCCAGTTTGTCAGGGTCATTCCTAGTTTATGCTTGTCCCGGCATAATTATTAATAGCACCCTGTTTCAATCTCAAAACGGTCCTAGTTTGAACAATAAAAGTACATAATTAGCCTCTTTCTATCCCGTTGCCCATTAGACATCTCCACTGGGTATCATAAAGGCACCTCCAACTCACAGCACATCTAAAATTGTCCTAATCGTATCCTCCTTAAATCTGTACCTCCTCCTGAATGCTTAGGGGAGGTTAAGGTACCAACAAAGTACCTTGGTGTCTAGATTAGAAAGATGAGAAATCTAAGATTCAAAGCGTTTTCCCGCTCCCATTCCCTCACATTTAACCAGATACACAGTCCTGTCAATTTCCTCTCTTAAATATTTTTCAACTATGCCTCCTCCTCTCCATTTTCCCATCGTAGCCCTAGTCAAGACCCTAATCATCTTTCATTTTGATGACTGCAAAAATCCATCTCCCTACTTCCAGTCTTGAATAGTCCCTCTCTACTCCATCTACACCACCTACTGCATGATAGGTAGCGTGCAATTACTAAAAATACAAACTGAACAAGAGATGCTCCCACCAAATTCACAGGGGAGACAAACTCATCAATGCAATGCCACGGGTGATATGGTGACAGAGACATGAGCAGAGTGACAATGGACACTTCTGAGTGGCCACAGAGCCTGGCCAGTGTGAAAGACACAGTGATGGTTTTAGGGTAAATGGGTCAAGGTCATCAAAGGCAGATGGAGCAGCAGAGATGGGGAGGTGAGAAATAGCACAGTATATGGGTGCAGATCTGAAGCGTAAATCGCAAGAAAGGAGTAGCAACATATAAGACTACGGAGTTTGGCTGGACATGTCTAGGAAGTCCTTGGATGCCACATTAAAGGGTCAGGACTTCATATTCTGAAGGCAGTGAGGGGTCATTAAAAGATTTTCTGTAAGAGTGGCATGATCTGATTTTTATTTTCAGACGTTAATCCTATATCTATACCTGAACTTGAGAGAACAATCTTAAAAGTTATTTAGAATAACCAACAAATGAAGAAAAAATAAACTTTACTGAAGATGTTAAAAAGCTGTAATAATTAATAGAGTTGGGTTCTGGCAAAAGAAAAATACAAATGGATCTGCACTGAAAAACTTGAAACAGACCTTAGTATAAAGATCTAATATTGTCAGAGATGGCATTCTTTTAGGGCGAGAGGACGGTATGTACAGTAGTTTACTATTTAAGGAGAAAGAATTGGATGTTAGATTTTTGCCCCAAACAATGTGATAAAACACTAGAGATTAACTAAAGAATAAAATATATTTAAAAAACAAACAAACATGAGAACTAAAAGAAATTACAGATGAATAACTGATCCTAAAGGTAGACAAGACCTTGGGGTGCCTGGGTGGCTCAGTGGGTTAAAGCCTCTGCCTTCGGCTCAGGTCATGATCCCAGGGTCCTGGGATCGAGCCCCGCATCGTGCTCTCTGCTCAGTGGGGAGCCTGCTTCCCCTTCCAACCGCCCCTGCCTCTCTGTCTACTTGTGATCTCTGTCAAATAAATAAACAAATAAATAATCTTTAAAAAAAAAAGAAAAGTAGACAACACCTTTCCAAACATAAAGCAAAAGAAAAACCATAAACTTAAAACAGACTACACTACAAAACTATATACTAAGAAACACCATAAGCAAAATTAAAAAGAGGACAAACCAGGAAAAATATTTATAACATCGTTAACAAAGAGTTAGTAACCTTAATATCTAACGAGGTCTCATGAATCAATTAGAAAAACACCAATACTAAATTAGAAAAACATTGACACTAAATTGGAAAAATGCACAAAGGATACAAACTAATAATCACCAAAAGAAGAAATGCATGAAACAACAAACACAAATTCACCCAATCAAAGCAATACAAATTAGAAAGAAATAGGATTGCCACACACGGAGCTGGCTACAGATGTGTGAGCACTGTTAACAATGTGAGGGCACAGGGGGCTGGGCTGTCAGAGCCACTGATGAAAGTGGAACTGGATTCAACCTTGAGAAGGCAGGGTTTGGTCAGCGTTTGTATTAAGAACTTCTGAAAATATCTATATCCTGTACTGTGGTCCTTTCACTGCTAGGAATTTACTCCACAGAACTAATCAGAGCTGTGCATAAAAATCATGCATTCAACAACTATTTATTGAATGCCCACTGTGTCCTAGATTCTGGGAGATGGGAATGTGGCAGCAAACAAAACCCACAAGGATCCCTGTTCTCACAACTCTTACATGCTAGTGAGGGGAAAGAGAAAAAAACAGAATAAATTAGTATGTTATATGGCATATTAGAAATTAAGTGCTATATAGAAAAATAAAACAGGAAAGGAGGATGGGGAATGTGTGCCTGAGTGTGTATGTGTGGGGTGGAGGTGTGATCTTGAAAAGGTGCTTAAGAAAGCCTCACTGAGAAGAGGACAGTAAGTAAAGCCATGAGGGAGGTGAGGACTGAAGCCAAGCACAGGAGTTTTCCCAGGAGAGGGAAGAGAAAATGCAAGCATGTCTGAGGGCTCCACATCCAAAAGGGGGAGAGTTTGGGGGGGGGTGGAAAGAGGCGGGGGGACCAGGAGGGGGCAAGTTGTGGAAGTCCTTATAAGCCAATGCAATGACTTTGGCTTTTACCTTGAGTCCCAAGGGAAGCGATGGTTGCAGTACTCTTGACCCCTATGTATTCTCAAGACAGTGGCCAGTGGTCTTTTTAAAGTGAAAGTCAGGTCATGTCATTCCTCTCTCCAAATCCTCAATCACGGTGACTGTGTTGTAATGATTGATTTGCTCAGGGTTGCTTTGAGGTTTGAATCTCTTCAAGTGTGTCAAAAATTCTAGTGTTTGAGAATGTGCCACCGACATTAAACAACTGAGAACCAGTTGTGTCACCAGCAGGTGTAATGGTTAAGTTTTACAGTTAAGGCAGATCTGCCACCTAGGAGCTTTCTACCAGTGAACCCTGGGCATGTTTCTCAACCTCTGATTCTTAATTGTAAAAAGGGGGAAATAGTATTGACCCCGTGGTATTACGGAGATTAAATTAGATAATGCATTTGTTTTTCAGAGTGAAGTGTGCCACAGGTGGTACCTGAGGTGATTTAAAAGGCTCAAGGATGGGGCGCCTGGGTGGCTCAGTGGGTTAAAGCCTCTGCCTTCGGCTCAGGTCATGGTCCCAGGGTCCCATGGTCCCAGGGTCCCATGGTCCTGGGATCAAGCCCCGCATCAGGCTCTCTGCTCAGCAGGGAGCCTGCTTCCCCTCTCTCTCTCTGCCTGCCTCTCTGCCTGCTTGTGATCTCTGTCTGTCAAATAAATAAATAAAATCTTTTTTAAAAATAAATAAATAAGAAATAAATAAATAAAAGGTTCAAGGAGCTGGCACTAAAGGACCAGCTCGGAAGAGAGAAGTAACAGGTAGGTGAGAGGTGAGTGTTGTCTGAAGGGATGCAAAGGTTTCCAGGAGGAGGACGCGAGTTTTCTTGCTGCCTCCCATGCTGCTGGAGGTAGCCAGGTGATGCGTTTCCGCTAGTGAAATGTCAGGAGAAGTCAGTCTGCTGGGAGCCCTGGGGAAGAATGTTACCACCTGGAATAAAAAGTGAGGTGCAGGCAGGCTTGCAGAGAGAGCTCTCGCTCCCTTTCCAGGCTGTTCGAGGATGTGGTGCCTTCCTGTGTGCATGACCTAACGACAAAAGTCCAAGAAACTGAGGGTGGTGAGGCAGAGGTCGAAGTGGAGCCTGGGTCCTTGACGACATCACCAAAGAGCTAAAGAGAACCACCGACGCTAGGAATGCAACTTCTAAGGTAAATGATAAATGGCTTACGGGTATGTTTATAATGCTGTAGGTGAGGTCCCAGGACCCCAGGCCTATGAATCACCTAGGGACTAGTTTAGTCCCACATCCTTGGACCCCACCCAGCTATGCTAAAACATTATCTCTGTGGGAGAGGTTTAAGAGTCTGCATTTTATACTTCTCAGTGGTATTGGTTTCCTATTGCTGCTATAACAAATTTACCATAGAATTAGTGGCTTAAAGTAATGCAAATTTACTCTCTTACAGTTCTGGAAGTCAGAAGTCTAAAATTGCAGTGTTGACAGAGCTACATTCCTTCTGGAGGCTTCAAGAAGAATCTGTCTCCTTGTCAAGTGTCTGCACTCCTTGGCTCATGACCCCTTCCTCCATCTTCAAAACACATTTATTCCAACCTCTGCTTCTGTCGCCCAGACTCCTTCTTCTGCCCTTGACCTTTTTGCCTCCCTCTTATAAGGACCCTCGTGATTACACGGAGCCCAGCCAAACAATCCAGGATAACCTCCCCATCCCAAGAGCCTTAATTTAACCACATCTGCAAAATCTCTTTTACCAAGTAAAGTCACAGTGGGGGCTGGGGGAGGATGGATGAAGGGCACTATTCTGACCATACAGGACCATTAAAAATCATAGGTTTAAGCCACTGCTTGTTGGCTTTTCTGCAACCTGTACATGAAAGCATCCTAGTAAATCATGTTATAAAAACTTAACCCAGCAGTCCTCAATGGTAGCAGGGGAGCGGGTGGAGGATGGATAAAAGGGTAGGGGAAAGCTAGGCACATTAGAATCGTTTGGGATGTTTTTCCAAAATATATATGCCAGGGACCTGCCCCAGACCTATGGAACTGAGCTATCCAGGTACAGGCACCAGATGTGTATGGATGAACAAACATTCCTGGGAAATTCAGCTGGAACTCCTGGCAAATATCTACTCAATAACCTCTAACCATTTTCTTATCCATAAAATATGAAAATAATATATGTCCTGCCTATCTCTCATGATAAGGAAAGATCAAGCAAGGCAATGTATGTGGGAGCATTTTATAATTGGTAGAGAGCTACAGAAGTATCACTGAAGATTATTAGAGGAAACTGACGCAGAATGATGGTATTGGGGTGAGACGATTCATCCAGAGAGACTCCAGGTACTTGGAATGAACAAAGTAAGCAAAAATAAATCTTTGCAAAAAAACCCAAGAAATCACAAAGCCCATGTACCAAACCTCATGCATTATCATGTATTTCCTGATTGTCTATTTAATCTTAAGTTTTAAGTTTTTTTCCCTTCCAAATCATAGACTGTAAATGGAAATTAGAAGGGAGAATGGATTGTACATGATACCAGCCAAAAGAAAAAAAAGAAAGAAAGAAAGTTAACAATTTGAAAGAGGACGAAGGATTAAAATGTTGATATAGAATTCCAAAAATTGGGACGCCTGGGTGGCTCAGTTGGTTAAGCAGCTGCCTTTGGCTCAGGTCATGATCCCAGCGTCCTGGGATCGAGTCCCACATCAGGCTCCTTGCTCGTCAGGGAGCCTGCTTCTCCCTCTGCCTCTGCCTGCCATTCTGTCTGCCTGTGCTCACTCTCTCTCCCTCTCTCTCTCTCTGACAAATAAATAAATAAAATCTTTAAAAAAAAAAAAAAAGAATTCCAAAAATTTAGTGATGTGGGATTATTTAAATTAGTCGCAAATAGCACCATGCCCCTCCCTTACTAGCTATGCCCTAAAGGACTCTGTTCCAACAGAATACCTTAGCAGTCTAAATGATCCTCAGTTATGAAGAAAAGGTAGCATTATGCTCAATGCTCTCTGTGGGAAAAATTTAATAATGACAAGAATAATAATGGTATAGGGAAAAATTTTTATCAAGCAAGTTCACATTAAACAAATTTGGGTGCTTAAAGGAAATTTCTTTTTTTTTTTTTAAAGATTTTATTTATTTATTTATTTGACAGAGAGAGATCACAAGTAGACAGAGAGGCAGGCAGAGAGAGAGAGAGGGAAGCAGGCCTCTTGCTGAGCAGAGAGCCCGATGAGGGACTCGATCCCAGGACCCTGAGATCATGACCTGAGCCGAAGGCAGCGGCTTAACCCACTGAGCCACCCAGGCGCCCCTAAAGGAAATTTCAAATATCTATAAAATGCATGTGTACAGAATGCCCGTATGCTATATGAATAATATGTCACTATGTGAATTACAGCTATTGTAGATCTATACGTAAGTTCTGCTGATGTGAGGAAGTTCTCATGCATCCTAAGAGCTCAATAAATCTGTGTTGTTTGAGAGACCAAAACAGACACCATCACTTTCATGAATGAAGGATGGTATTAAATCAGTTCATCTGCTGGCTGTAGAGTACACAATAATGATACCACACCTTTAGGGGCATCTGGGTGGTTCAGTCCATTAAGCATCTGACTCTTGGTTTTAGGTCATGATCTCACTGGTTGTGGGGCCCAGCCCCATGTCGGGCTCCACGCTCAGCGGGGAGTCTCCTTGAAGATTCTCTCCCACTACCCCTCCCCCATGTGCATGCACACACACACTCTCTCTCTCTAAAATAAATTAATTTTAAAAAATGATACCACACCTTTAAATCTATATAATGACTTATTTATACATTATAAAGCATGCTGACATCATCTTCTTTGCTCCTCTCCCCTTAAAGCCCCAAGAGTCAGATACTATTATACTGCTTTTCATTTGAGGAACTGAGGTTCAGAGAAAACTTTCTCAAGATGCCACAATGACCAAGCAGCAAAGCCTAGACTGGAATCTAGATCTGATTCAAAATCCAGTTTTCATTTTCAAATTTACATTATTATAAATAGCACTTCACTTAACCGTCAAATGAGGACTCTGTCAAAGCACGTCTCTAAAAACAAATTCAGATGGCTATTCAGATAGATCTCTCTATCTACCTATCTACTTATTTATAAAGCAGAATGAATCAGAAAAATTTTAAGGTATCTTTTAAAATATATACATATAATCTCTCTCTCTTTTTAACATGCCCACACACGGGCTAAGCTTCTATAAACAGCTTTAGCTACAAGTGAAATTTTATGACTGAATCTCAAACACTTAAATAAATAGAAAATGCTGAGATGGTCTAAGCTAGTAAACAAAATCATTCGCTCTAAAAACAAAAAGCTCAAAATGTACAGGTTTCAGAAGTATTTGGTTGCCCTAAGAAACGCTACTATTATTCCAATGGTGTATTTTACTCTTATTTGTATTTCTAGTGGACTACTATGTTTCCATGCAATTTCAACCCACATGCGTTGATGACACAAGCAGGGCTTCAAATGCCATGATTCATCAAGACTGCCACAGTCATGCAGCTCAGGGACAGACTCATCCGATGCAAAGCTGCCCTCTGCGTAACGTACATTCATGCTCACTGTGCACTGTGTGTGACCCCAGACAAGCACAGTCATCCTCCTCTCACCCACCTCCCACCTGCAGGAGAGACAAACCATGAAATGGAAGTAAATAAAAAAGGATTCCATAAAGGTACCCTTAGTCAGAAATCATCTTCCCTACATTAACAATAGAAAAGTCTTCACTATGACTTAGGCCACTTAGACCATTACCTTTTGATTCTTTACAGGAAAACCGATGTACAAAATACAGAGTATTTAGAGATTACTTAACATACTATAATCAACATTTTCTGACATGCCTAACAACACTAACTTTGGAGTCAATAAGTCCTGGGACAGACAATTTTCTCAGTTTTCTCAGCTGTAAGAAGGGAACAGAACTAGAGGCAGGTGTCACTGTGAGGAGTAAGTGAGATTATGTATGTAAAGAAGATAGCACAGCCCCCTGAAAATGATAAACAAAAGTAGCTGTTTTTTGTTACTACTAATTACTGAAGTTCAGTACCACTCTGGTGGTCACTGGTGTTGGAAGGAGAGCTACTTTGCTCATCCGAAGAGGCCTAGTCATTGTTGCTGACTATGATGAATCTTCTGTACAGGTTTGGGATACACATTAGATAGAGCTCCACACACATAAGGCATTAGGCCAGACTGGAGAACAAGAAAAAGACAAACTTATTGAATAAATCTCATCATTTAGCTAGTATTGAAGATGAACCTCGGTACCTGTAATTCAACATAAAACCAAGCCACTTTTTTTTCTTTGCCTAACATTTACTGAGTGTCCACTGCGCTGGGCCCTAGTCTAAGCTTAAGAAAAGATTCTGTCACAAATAACTGAGAGAATGTTAGCTATCTGGATTAATTAGAATTCCTTCCTCCTTGACCCTTTGCTTTAATTATATTCTGATGCAAAAATGTGTACACAACAAATCATAATAAAGACTAAGAGAGATCAGCTACTTTCTATAATGGCTTTAAAATATAAGTAACAGGAGCAACCAGCATGCCTCTTCCTACTTTCATTGCTATAACTGGGCTACAGTGCTTTATTTTCCCATCTAAAAAAGTGCCAGTAATGTTTGAAAGTGAACCCAAAGAAATAGAGAATATATACCAAAAATGTCGAAAACATTACAGCCTCATTAGAAATAAATGAATAAATTTGGTGCTCAAACCAAACAAAACGTCAAAAGCTTTCAAGCCTCCTCTTTCTTTAATATTCATTATACCTCTAAGTAGCTGAATCTCAAATCTCTTGAGTTGCTCTGAAAAATATTGGTGCTCATCTCCATTGGCCCAAACTTCTATCCCCAGGTTGGTAGGTTATGGGCTTGAATGGTATGTAGGGATTTACTGGGCTCTAAGTAAAAAAATACTAACAGTGGTTGAAATTATAAAGTTTATTTCTTTTCCTCACAAAATTAGAAATGTGGAATTACACAGTCCAGGACTGGAAAGACAGTTCAAAGGTAACTGTTCCACTAGCCTCACAGGTCCTCAAGGTCACAAGAAGACTGCTATCTACAAGCTATTTTATCCACATTCCAGGTAAGAATAAAGTCAAAAGTCTTATCTTCATGGGCATTTGTCTTTTATCCAAGAAGTGATATATCCTCCCCCAAGAACATCTACCCATATGTTATAGGCCAGAAAAGAGGCAGAATATAGCCCTCTCACATAGAAGAGTGTCCAAATATCAAGTATTTAAACTTAGCACAGTCACCCCAAATAAAATCAGTCTTCCTTTAACACCAAATGAATGGGAGAGGAGTCTGGGAAGATGGGCACAGTAGAAAGTACCAGGAATCTGTCACTCCAACTAGATACCAAGCTGCACCAGCAGAATCTGTCTGATGTAACTAATTTGGAACTCTGGGGTCGGCTGAACGCTTACAACTTCCAGGGGAAGACGTGTACAGTAAATTATGTGAATTTTACTTAATTTCAGTCAAGTTCAGATCCTAGCACATTAGGAGCCACATATGGAGATGTGTGTCTCCATCTCCAGTTGTGTGTATGCTCCTTGCAAACAGCCTGGGGAGCCAGGGCACATTTAAAAAAAAAAAAAAAAAAAAAAAAAGACAACTGCAATATACAGGGAAAATAAGAAAGTGACCAAGCATGCCCAGAGAAAAGCTCAGAAAAGAAACCCTGAGAAGACTTTAAGTATATACCTCAGGCTGACTCTGGGCACAGAGAGAGGCTGTAGCAATCAACCCCACCCCCCGCCACAAAAAAAGACAATAAACAAAAACAGTACCAAAAAAACAGCAAACCCTGAGGAAGGGGAAGAGTGTGATTTCCATAGTTGCTACACTATTAGATTCAAATGTCCAGTGTTCAACAACAACAAAAAATCACAAGGCATTAAACAAAACAAAACAGGAGAATATGGCACTCAAAGGAGAAAAATAAATCAGTAACAAATGTACTTGAAAAAGACCTAGTGGAGATATACTAGACAAAGACCTTAGAACAATTGTTTTAAAGACACTCAAAGAACTAAAGGAAGATGAGGAGAAAGTCAACAAAATGACATGTGGGGACGCCTGGGTAGCTCAGTAAGTTAAGCATCTGCTTTTGGCTCAGGTCATGATCCCACGGTCCTGGGATCAAGTCCCACAACAGGCTCCTTGCTCAGCAGGGAACCTGCTTTTCCCTCTGCCTGCTGCTCTCCCTGCTTGTGCTCTGTCTCTCTCTCTCTCTCTGAAAAATCAATAAATAAAGTATTTTTTTAAAAAAGAAAAGAAGGGGCACCTGGGTGGCTCAGTGGGTTAAGCCTCTGCCTTCAGCTCAGGTCATGATCTCAGGGTCCTGGGATCGAGCCCCACATTGGGCTCTCTGCTCAGTGGGGAGCCTGCTTCCTCCCTGCCTCTCTGCCTACTTGTCATCTCTCTCTGTCAAATAAGTAAAAAACAAAATATTTTTTAAAAAATGAGCAGAGTTTTTGTATGTTACTAAAGTTGGATTGGTATAAATTCAAATTAGACTGTTACAACTTAAGGAAATTAAATGTAATCCCTATGGTAACTACAAAGAAAGTGATTATAGAATATACAAAAAGAAATGAGAAGGAAATTTAAACATTTCACTACAAAAAAACAGCTCAGCACAACAGTAATACAGGATGTGAGGGACAAAAAACCTATTAAGTCACATAGAAAACTAATACCACAATGGCAGAAGTAAGTCCCTCCTCAACAGTAATCACTTCAAATCAGTTGCATTTCTATACATGAACAATGAACAATCTGAAAAAGAAATTACAAAAAGAATTCAATTTACAGGGGCACCTGGGTGGCTCAAATGGGTTAAGCCTCTGCCTTCGGCTCAGGTCATGATCCCAGGGTCCTGGGATGGAGTCCTGCATCAGGCTCTCTGCTCAGCAGGGAACCTTCTTCCCCCCATCTCTCTCTGCCTGCCTCTCTGCCTACTTGTGATCTCTCTCTCTCTGTCAAATAAATAAATAAAAATCTTAAAAAAAAAAAAAAAGAATTCAATTTACAAAATCACCAAGAAGAATAAAACACTTAGGAATTAATCAAGGAAGTAAAAGACTTGTACAACGGAAACTACAAAACGTTGCTAAAGAAATTAAAGAGCACATAAATAAATGGAAATATATCTCATGTTCATGGATTGAAAAATTTAGTATTGTTAAAATGTCAGTACTGTCTAAATGACCTACAGATTCAATGCAATCCCTATCAAAATCCCAATGTTGTTTTTTGCAGAAATAGGAAAACCATCCTAAAATTCATATGGAATCTCAATGGACTGTGAATATCCAGAACAATCTTGAAAAAGAAAGACAAAATTAAAGGACTTATACTTCCTGATTTCAAAATTTACTACAAAGCGACAGTAATAAAACTGTGGTATTGGTACAAAGACAGAAATATAGATGAGTGGAAATGAACAGAGAGCCCAGATACAAACCCTCACATAGATGGATAAATGATTTTTGACAAGGGTGCCAAGACCCTTCAATATTGAAAGGACAGTTTTAACAAATGGTGCTGAGAAAACCAGATATCCCCATGCAAAAAAATGAAGCTGGACCCTTAACCTAATGGCATAGGCAAAATTAGCTCAAAATGGATGAAGAGCTTAAATGTAAGACCTAAACAATAACTCTTAAGATGAAAACATAGGACAAAAGTTTCACAACATTGAATTTGGAGTTGATTTCATGGATATAACACCAAAGGCACCAGTAACAAAAGAAAACATAGACAAAAATGGGCTTTATGAAAATTTTGTGCAACTGTCTAAAGGGGCACCTGGGTGGCTCAGTTAGTTAAGCATCTGCCTTCAGTTCAGGTCATGATCTCAGGGTCCTAGAATCAAGGCCCATGTAGGGCCTCCTGCTCAGCAAGGAGTCTGTTTCTCTCTCCCCTTTCACCCTTCCCCCTGCTTATGCTCTCTCTCTCAAATAAATAAAATCTTAAAAAAGATTTTTTTTTAATAAAAACAATGTCAAAAGGTAACCCACAGAATGGGAGAAAATATTAGCAAATCACAGGGACTCAGCGGGTTAAGCTCAGCGGGTTAAGCCTCTGCCTTCGGCCCAGGTCATGATCTCAGGGTCCTGGGATCGAGTCCCGCATCAGGCTCCCTGCTCAGCAGGGGACCTGGTTCCCTCTCTCTCTCTGCCTGCCTCTCTGCCTACTTGTGATCTCTCTCTGTCAAATAAATAAATAAAATCTTTAAAAAAAAATTAGCAAATCATATAACTGAAAAAGGACTAATATCCAGAATATAGAGAGAACTCCCAAAAGTCAACAACAAAAACACCCTGATTCAAAAATGGGCAAAGGATTTAAAGACATTACTCCAAAGAAGATATATGAATGACCAACAAGCACATGAAAAGATGCTCAACATCACAAATCATTAGGGTAATCCAAATCAAAAGTACAATGAGATATCATCTCATACCCATTAGGAAGGCTATTATCAAAAACAAAAAACAAAAAACCAGAAAACGACAAGTGCCGGCAAGGATGTGGAGAAATCAGAACTCTTGTACATCATTGGTGGGAATATAAAATGGGTCCAGCCATTGGAAAACAGTATGGCAATTCTTCAAAAAATTAAAAATAGAATTACCATATGATCCAACAATTTCTTCACTTCCGGGGGAAGAATCAAAAGCAGGGTCTCAGAAAGATAGGTGTATACCCCTGTTCATAGCAGCATTATTCACAATAGCTAAAACATGGAAGCAACCCAAATGCCTATGAATAGATGAATGGCTAAACGAAATGTGGTCTACACATGCAATGGATATTATTCAGCCTTAAAAAAGCTGAATTTCCCCAAGGAAATTCTGCCATATGCCACAACATGGATGAACCACAATACATGGACGAGGACATGAGGCTAAGTGAAATAAGCCCATCACAAAAAAACACTATATGATTCCACTTTTATGAAGAAGTACCAAGGGTAAACAAAATCAAAGACAGAACAGTGGTGGCTGCCAGGTGCTAGAGGTAGGGAGAATGGGGAGTTACTCTTTAATGCGTATGTAGTTTCAGTTTTACAAGATGAAAAGAGTTCGAGGGATGGATGATGGTGATGATTGCACACCAGTGTGACTGTATTTAATACCCCTGAAACATACACTTAAAAATGGCTGATATGTTAAATGCTATGCTATATGTATTTTACCACCAAAAACAAAAATGAAAACAAAACAAAACAAAAAAACCAGAATGAAGTAGCTAGGGGAATAGATATAATAGATAATTAACAAAATTTGCCATAAAAGGTAAAAGACTGGGCTTAAATTTATGATTTCATTGTGGGAAAAATGAATTAAAATGTCAAATGACTGTTAATAATTGAAGTGGTTTTGTATTGGTCAGTAATGACCACAACGGTATCTTGGCCTACTCATACAACCCTTTTCGCTGAAGAACACTGCCACATGTTTTCTACATACATTAACTTTTCTCACAAGGTTAAATGAGAAATTTTCCAGAGGATATCTGCACAAGGTAAAGGAAAGAAATACAGAATATAGAACCACCAAATGAACCCTTGTGCCAAGTACTATGCTAAATGTGTTACATATGTGCCTCATTTTCTCCTCCCAGAGACCCTGTGAGGGATTTGGAATGGTTAGGTAAAGCTTATAATAAAGGCTGTTCATGAGAAATGCAAACTGAGTCTCATTAGGTTCACTAAAACTGAATGTGCTGAACTGAACAGACTCTTCATTAACCCAGTATTCACCCCTTATCAGAGGTTTGCAAGGGTGGCCCTTGTGAGTAGTACATACAGTGAAACAATCAAGATCTCAGTATTGAGGTGGACATATTCAAGTCTGCTTAACTGGTTAAGGGAGGAGGAAAAAGAGGGAAGGAAGAGAGAGAAGAGCCGAGCTTTGATCACTCCCAGGGACCTGCATGAACTAAAACCATGTGACCTCAAGTACGATTACCTTCTAAGTCAAACGTAAGTTCACAGATGGATAGCTTTGATTTAAGGAAATTAAACTTTAAAGAACATGTATGCAACATACTCAAGTCTAGAATACATTCAAACGTGGTAGGGTGTCATATACCCACCAATTAACATTAGAATTTGCTTCTGAACATACAGAGTTTCCAACTCAATCAGAGCTTATTTCTAAGTCTTAGACTTTCCCCCCCAAAAGTAGTATTACAACATTATTACTAAGCAAAATACTAAAAATATTAAAACACAATGGAAGCTATTCTTCTCTGAGCACATATACAACTCCCATTGTTATTAAGAAAGCTGAGCACAAAAAAAAAAAAAAAAAAAAAGAAAGCTGAGCACACACTTGTTTGGAGAAAAAAAAAAAAAAAGAAATACCATGTAATGCCTCAGAGCTATTATAAGTGATGCATTAGCTTCCTACAACTAAATAGGAAAAGCAGAGACTGGTTAGACTTACAGTTTTCAAATATGTACATGTCCAATCAATTATTTATTTTGTGTTAATTTTAATTTAAGAAATTACCCCACATGAAATGGTTACATCCCTGATAGATTAGATCATGACACTCTTTTCAGAAAAGCAAAGATAAGTTTAGTAAGTTTAAATAATATACTAAATAAAGGTTCCCTTCCTCATCTGAGAAAACATGTGAGTTGAAATCAAGTATGGGGACTTCTGGAGTCACTTTCATAATTATTTACAACCCCACAAGCAGTCAGACCAAAAATTCTTTATAGGAAAACATTTTTTTTAATTCACAATTATGTGGTTGCATACATATTCACCATTAGTTATGCAGAGCATAAGGTCTCAAAAGCAAGTAAGTATACTCTCTGGGTTTGGAGACCTTGGTCTCTCTTTGAAGAACTGGTGTGGTGGGGGGAGGGGGCCCTTAAAGCTGGAAGAGCCTGGAAAGCTCACCCAAGACTTGCATTTGAAAAAAAGATAGATTAACCAACATTGGGTCCACTTACTGAGGATTAAATGCCGGGCACAATAGAATGGGTCTATTTCTGGCGCAACAGAATGCATCTATTTCTCTTTACCGTGGTGTGCATGTTGAGGAGGTTGACATGATTTTTAATCGGATATTACCAAAATGAGTTGGGTACACTTTTTCTTTTTAGACAAACTTTTTTTTTTTTTTTTAAACTACAACATTTTCCCCTCAATGGACAAGAAAACTTGGCCCCCTAATGGCTTCGCAGGAGCTGGGTTTTAAAACCTGGAAACTGATTGGGTGATATTTAATCTCCAAGATTAAAATCACTTAGTGAATATTGTATTGTTCCACTGTTCTCCCTGTCATTTTGGCGTTTGGGGCCTCGCTCCGCTGCTTCTGCTGGCGCACTGACCAGCTCATGAAACCGAGCCCAGGAGCAGCTGCCTCAATCTATGTCAGACTGCATCTGGCACCCATCTATCTTCCAGCCATCTAAGTTCACCTCTGAAATCATACAAAAGCAGCGCACAGCTCCCTGCAGCCACACCAACACACCAGTCTTTGTTTCGTCAAGACTGTAAAGCAATTTTAGACATCCCCCCTCCTTTTTTTTTATTTGGCACACATTTTAGAGTGGCAGCTTTTGAAAGGAATGACGGAAAGTTTTTGTTTTTTGTTGTTTTTCTTTTAATCATGAGACTATCAAGTCTTAAAAATATCCTGTTAAAATTTGGTAGACCATCATTAGTGCAGTTTTCGCTGAAATAGTACATTTAGGGGCTGGCCAGGAGAGACACACTGGTGCCGACAGATCCCAGACAAGGAGGCGAGTCTGCTTAAAATTCTTGAGTTGTCACGGTTATTAAATATGCTGTGCCACAAAACCTTCCAGTACTCTTCCAGTACAGGTTTTCTCCGTATCAGCTCTGCTAAATTATCAAAAATGCTGGTTTTAGCAGGAAAATACTTACATGTGAATTCAAGGAACATTATTTTCAAGGACCATTATATGACAAAGGTTTTCTTGAGTGATGATGAGTGATGATGATGAGTGATTTAATACATATACATATTTATTCAATATATATAACATGTTTATTTAATATATATATTTTAATATTATATATGTGTGTGTGTGTGTGTGTATAAAGTGAACCATTTTCCCCAAAATTGTAATTAGTTGGATCAGTCTGTAACAATTGACTCTTCTCCTGCCTTCCTGATAATGACTTTATTTTATTTTATTTTTTTTAAAGATTTTATTTATTTATTTGACAGAGAGAGATCACAAGCAGGCAGAGAGGCAGGCAGAGAGAGAGGAGGAAGCAGGCTCCCTGCTGAGCAGAGAGCCCGATGCAGGGCTCGATCCCAGGACTCTGAGATCACGACCTGAGCCGAAGGCAGAGGCTTAACCCACTGAGCCACCCAGGCGCCCCTGATAATGACTTTAAGAGGGAATACTAGGGCGCCTGGGTGGCTCAGTCAGTTAAGCGGCTGCCTTCATCTCAGGTCATGATCCCATAGTGCTGGGATTGAGTCCTGCATCAGGCTCCCTGCTCCGCAGATAGCCTGCTTCTCCCGCTCTCTCTGCCTGCCTCTTTGCCTACTTGTGCTCTCTATCTCTCTGTCAAATAAATAAGTAAAATCAGAGGGAGAGGGGAAGTAGGCTTCCTGCTGAGCAGAGAGCCCGATGCGGGGCTCTGCGGGACTTGATCCCAGGACCCTGAGAATCATGATCTGAGCCGAAGGCACAGGGTTAACCCACTGAGCCACCCAGGTGCCCAATAAATAAAATCTTTAAAAAAATAAAAGGGAATGCTATTTTCTTTAACTAAGACCTGAGCCATTAACAAGGAGTGTAACCAAAAAGAAAGAAAGAAAGAAAGAGAAGGAAGGAAGGAGGGAGGGAGGGAAGGGAGGGAGGGATGGGAAGGAACGAAGGAGGAAAAGAGTGTCACAAACACGTATGAAAGGATCTACAAGGAATGCCAAATCTTAGATAATGCCTCAAGCAAACTTTGTTCTTAGATCAGAAATAAGTGAAAAAATCGTTTTTCCTTTTTTGCTCATTCATTAGTTTTATTCTAATATATATGTCAGAATTACATAATCAATATCTCTTTAGACAGTATCTACCTGCATCCTATACTTTCCTTTTATTATGCATTTGCCATCCAAACTTTTAAAGGGGCACAGTGCAGTGGCATTAAGCACATTCCATATTGTTGTACAACCATCACCACTATCCATTTACAGAACTTTTTAAATCATACCAAACAGAAAGTCTGTACTTTTTAAACAAATACTTTCCATTCCTTCCTGCTCCCAGCCAGCCTCTGATAACCTCTATTCTGCGTTCTGTCTTTATGAATGTGACATTTTAGGTAACTTAGGTAAGTGGTCGTGTAATATTTGTTATTTTGTGTCTGGCTTATTCCACTTAGTATGTTTTCCAGGTTCACCTATGTTGTTACATGTATTAGAATTCCATTTCTTTCTAAGGATGAATAATATTCTGTTCTATGTAGATGCCACATTTTGTTTACCCAGTCACATGACGGGGGGACATTTTGGTGGCTTCTACCTTTTAGCAGTGAGTAATACTGCTCTGAACATTGGCATACAGGTATGTTTGAGTTCTTGCTTTCAATTCTTTTGGGTATGCCCTAGAAATGGAATTGCTGGATCATATGGTAATTCCATAGTTTTTGAGAAAACCGGAAAGTAGCTTTTTAAAACAAAGCTTCTAAAACTTAAATTTGTCCTCCTAATGAGTCATAGCTCAGTTTCATGACTGAAATTCTTCCTCTCTGATGTGGGGAGGTTACCAGGGCCCTCCATGTTGTTAAACCCAACAGTCATTCCCAGTCTCACTTGACCTACACAGTTGACTGGCCGATCACTCCTTCCTCCTCCAGGAAACACCTCGTTCACTTGGCTTCCAGGATCCTATACTCTTGGTTTTGGTCTTCCTCTCACTGGTCACATCTTCTCAGCCTCTCTCAGCTGGTTTCTCTCCCTCTCCCTGACCTCTCTAGGGTCCCTGGGGCTCGTCTTTGGACTTCTTCACTATACTCCTCCCGTGGAGATCTCATTCAGTTTCATATAAATGCTGGCAACCTACAAACTTAAATGTCCCATCTGTCTGCCTCTCCTCTGAGCTCCAGTCTGGAATATCCCACTGCCCATTCAACATCTCCACTTAGATGTCTCAAATTCAACATGCCCTCCTCAACTTCCCACCAAAGCTGCCCCTGTCCCTGCAGTTTTCCACTCTCACTTAATGGCAACACCATTTGTGCAAGTCCTCAGCTCCAAAACCTTGGAGTCATCCTCTTTCCTTCATCTTTCCTTCATACCCCACAAACAGTCTGGCAGCAAATGAGGCGCTCTCTTCAAAATCTAAATAAATGAATCATTTCTCATATTTCTATTGCTACCACCCCAGTCCAAATCACCATCTCTTATTGCCTAAAGTAGTGAAATAAGCTTCTGAAGTACTCTTCCTTGCTTTTACTCTGTTCCTCTGCCGTCTACTCTCAACACAGAAGCCAGAATGACCCTTTTGAAAATGTTAAGTCAGGGCATGTCACTGCTCCACTCAAAATACCCCCCATTTCACTCAAAGTAGGACTCAAAGACTACAACATCCTAAAGGGCTCTCTATGCTTCTACATTTCCAATTTCCCTCTAACCATCAGCCAACTATTCTCCCTCACTCATTCTTGTTCTTCCCACACTAGCTTCACTTCCTTGCTAGTCCTTGAACATGCTAAAACTTTCCTACCCCAAAGCCTTCACACTGGCTGATCCTTCTGCCTGGAACTCTCTTCCTCCCCATACCTGCATGGTTTTTCCCTTCCTTCCTTCCAAACTGCTCAAAAGACACTGTCCTTTGTTTTTAAATCCTGTTTAAAATTGCAAGTTGCAACCTTCTCACTCTTGCAGTCTGCTCTGTATTTTCAAACTCCAAACCCTAAACAACCCCTTAAAACTTTTTTCCATAGTACATCTCCTAACACGTTGTATAATTTATGTATTATGCTTGTCTTTTGCCCCAGTTAAACTGTAAGCTCCAAGAAAACAGGAGGCTCCCCAACCCCTGATTTTGTTTACTGTGGTATTTCTGCCTGCCGTGAGGTGGATGCTCAATAGTTTTTAAACGAATGGGTCAGCAGAGAGACACCCTTCATTTTGGGATGGGCTTACTATGGCTACATTCAAATGTTGAGCCTCTCTCCCTTCAGGGAACCCACAAACATTTTTAAAGCATCTTCTACGAGTCCAGCACTGTCCTAGGTGCTGGGGAAATACAGATAACCTTTCCCTCATGAAGGTCACAGTTTAATGGAGTTCTAAGAAGTTCATAATTTTTAACTTTTTGAGATAATTATATTTTCACATGCCATTGTAAAAAACAATACCAAGAGATACCATGTACCTTTCACTCAGTTTCCCCCAAGGGTAGCATCTTATGAAACCAAAGCACAGGATATTAGCTTTAATACAGTCAGGATAGAGAACTCTTCCATCAGCACACTGGTCCTTGCCTTTTTATAGCCGTATTGACTTTCCTCTCTCCATCCTCTACCTTCCTTATTTTCAAGAATCACTCATCTGTTCTCCACTTGGGTACTTTTGTCACTCCAACATCACTAAACAGACAGAATCATACAGTATGCAACCTTTTGGGTCTGACTTTTTTCACTCAGCACAATTCATCCAAGTTGGGGCATTTATCCTTAATTGGTTCCTTTTCACTGCTGAGTAGTACTGAACAGACTAGTTAGTTTAACCATTCACTCATTGAAGGATCTGAATTGTTTCCAATTTGAGGCTACTATGATTAAAGCTGCTATAAATATTCATGTACAGATTTGTGCACAAACCTAAGTTTTTGTTTTTCTGAGCTAACTGCACAGGTGTGCAACTGCTTGGTCGCATGGTAGTAGCAAGTTTAGCTTTTGAGGAATCTGACCAACTGTTTTCCAAAGGGCCTGTCACACTTTGTATTCCTACCCGCAGTGTATCTGTAACCTGCTGCCTCAGCAGCCTCACCAGTATTTAGTGTTGTTCCTATTTTTTATTTTAGCCATTCTGATAGACTCATATGTATCTCTTTGGGAGATACATTTCCTAGTATCGCATTTCCCTAGTCTGATGTCCAACACCTTTTTGCCATCTGTATGTCCCCTTTGATAAAACGTCTCTTCATGCCTTTCACCCATTTTTTAATTGGATTGTTTAGTTTCTTTACTGTTGAGTTTTGAGAGTTCTTTATATATTCTCAATACTAGTGCTCTGTCAGATATTTTTTACAAGTCTGCAGCTTGTATTTTCATCTTTTTAACAGTCTTTCATAGAGCAAATTTTATCTTTGATGGTCTAACTTGTCAATTCTCTCTTTCACAGATCATGCTTTTCATGTGTAATGCAATTTATTTTGTAATGGAGCTGGGTCTTTACCAAATAAGAGTTTGCCAGGTTGAGAAATGAGGAAGAACATTCAGGGCTAATGTATCAGAATGGCAACACCAGCTATGATGTCAGTTGCCTAAAAAATATGAGAACTGCTGAACTCTCTGACAATCCTATACTTACAATAATACTCTATTTTGTAACTAGAAAGTTCTATACTCTTTATAAGATGGTGAGGATGGGAAGTAATAGCTCTATGTTTATAATATGAAATATCTGGGACTTGGCTAATACACTTTCTTGAAAAACAAAGAAATTACTAATGCCAACTACTCTGAGACAATATACAATTCTAGATACTAGAAATGGAACTCAGAAAGAATTTTTTATACAAATAATGTGGTGGTAATTAGATAGAGTAGTGTAAGTAAAGGGGTGTCTCTCTTTATTTGAGAGAGTCGTGTTTATAGAATGCCCTACATAGATGAATTTTCTAGATAATTAATGAAGCTTATCTCTTTTGGAGTGCCAAAATGTTTTCTCTTTTCACCACAATGAAATACTCTAGAGCACTGTTACTAAATCTAAGTATTTTAGTAAGTGGTAATGCTGTTAAATGAGCAAAACTTTGGAGCTACTAGAGAGTTGGATCCCCTCTATCAAATTCCTCTGAACTGCCAATTTTGTTTGAGCCTCGGCCTTTTGTATGTCCATATTTGTTACTAGACATTCTTCTACTCTGTTCTCAATTTTCACAGCTGTCAAGATGCCTACTTCTCACTACACTTCCTCTTAATCTGCAGTGGTTTGGGGAGCCCTATAACTACACTAATAAGAATTCTGTCTAAATTAAAAGTAGCAGGCTCTGAATGAGAACATAATTTTACTCACCTCTGAGTAAAATGCATTAGTGCATGGCCAGGTGATACCCATTTTAATGTTGTTGAAAGCTTCAGGCAGAGGCTTCTGGCTTCCCCCAATATATTATATATTCTCCTTTTCTTCGATGACAATGTAGTTTTTAGTTGAGGCCACGACTGCCCAACCAAAGACTAAATTCCCTAGCCTCTTTTGTAGTGGTGGGGGCAGGGGGGAAGAGGCGGCCATATAACTATGTTCTGGCAAATGGGATTTGAGATGAAATGACAGTTTGTGACTTATGTGTTGTGCCCATCTCCCCCCCCAGTCTGTTTTCCCATTCCAGTGGCTGTTTTAGTGGGTGTTGCACCACCTTGGACAAAGGTAATGCTCCAGGGTAGTAGAGCAAGAAGATAGAAACCGATATGATAACAGTTCCAGTGTACTATTCCCTGGGCCTTTATCTATGACATCTTTGAGTATCACTAATATCTTCAAGAAACACCATAAATTCTTAGTAAAAAATGAATTCTAAGTTAAAATACATATTATGTAAACCTTTCTGAGAGGACTGTTTTAGTAGGCAGCCTCTTACATGGTCCCCATTGACTCCAGCCTCCTGGTATTCAGGTCCTTGTGAAATTCCCTTCACTTGAGTATAGGCTAACCTGATGACGCACTTCTAACAGACAGACGCAGTAAATGTGAAGGGAGATGTCGCTGTCAAGATTAGATTTACAAAATGATTGTGGTCTCCATCTTACTCACTCTTTCTTGCTCAACTGCTCTGATGGAAGCCAGATGCCATGTTGTGATCTACTCTAGACAGAGGCCCATAAATAAAGGAATTCCTTCCAACAGTCCATGAAGGACTGGGGCCTTCGTTCCAACTGCCTGTGAGGAACTAAATCCTGTTCTCAACCATGTGGGTGAGCTTAGAAGTAGATCCTCTCTCAATCAAGCCTTCATATGAGACCACAGCCCTGCTTGGCACTGAGAGACCCCGAGATAGAGGCAGTCAACCAGGCTGCACCCAGATTCTTTATTCACAGAAACTAAAATGATAAATGCTTACTGTTTGAAACTAAGTCTTGGGCTAATCTGTTATATGACAATAGATAACTAATATAGCTGTTCCAAAATATAAATATCAATGATAAGAGATTGTAATTTCAAAAAGTCATACATAAATTTCATTTCACAGTTTTGCTACTTTTTATACATATTAGAAATTTGTAGATAGTGCTTATGTGAAAAAGAAAGGGAAACTTGGGGCGCCTGGGTGGCTCAGTGGGTTAAGCCGCTGCCTTCGGCTCGGGTCATGATCTCAGGGTCCTGGGATCGAGTCCCACATCGGGCTCTCTGCTCAGCGGGAAGCCTGCTTCCCTCTCTCTCTCTCTCTGCCTTCCTCTCCGTCTACTTGTGATCTCTCTCTGTCAAATAAATAAATTAAAAAAAAAAAAAAAGAAAGGGAAACTTATCTAAGAGTATGAAAATAACTTCATTTACAGTTATACAAATTGGACACTAGCAAATCAGATTTTGAAAGTGACCAAATAGGGCGCCTGGGTGGCTCAGTGGGTTAAGCCGCTGCCTTCGGCTCAGGTTATGATCTCGGAGTCCTGGGATCGAGTCCCGCATCGGGCTCTCTGCTCAGCAGGGAGCCTGCTTCCTCCTGTCTCTCTGCCTGCCTCTCTGCCTGCTTGTGATCTCTCTCTGTCAAATAAATAAATAAAATCTTTAAAAAAAAAAAAAAAAGAAAGTGACCAAATAATTAATTCTACAAAATATTGGGCGCCCGGGTGGCTCAGTGGGTAAAGCCTCTGCCTTCGGCTCAGGTCATGATCTCAGGGTTCCGGGATAGAGCCCCACATCGGGCTCTCTGCTCAGCGGGGAGCCTGTTGCTTCTCTCTCTCTGCCTGCCTCTCTGATGAGCAGAGAGCCCAATGCGGGGCTTGATCGCAGGACCCTGAAATCATGACCTGAGCCGAACGCAGAGGCTTAACCCACTGAGCCACCCAGGTGCCCCCTTTTAATAGCTTTATTGAGATAGAATTCACATACCACATGACCCATTCATACAAAGCATTTAATTCAATGGCTTTTCGTGTAGTCACAGCCATACAATCAATTGCTCTTTGCAGTTGGTGTCTTGGGAGGCCAAGATGGAAAGAAAGTAGAAAGAAGGGACTTTCACAGAAATTACCACCCTTCCCAAAGGCTAAAGTCCCATCTTCCAAAGTTAAACGGCAGGAATTTTTTCAGTTTATTCTCCTTCAGACAACTGGCTAAAATTCCTAGATTCCTTTGCAGTCTTTAGGTTAATGATGCTGTCCTCCATCCCTACAATCCTACAGTGAATCCTGGCCACTGTGCTTTCCCCTTCCCTCTGGCTGCGAATCCAAAGGCCTCCCAAAGCACATGGTACTCTCTAGTGCAGAGCTTCTGTTCAGTGTGCAAACATCACCAGTGGGTGGCAGGTACACTGAGAGGCAGATCCCTTGGTCTGCAGGGCGGCCACAGAGGGCCCAGAGCAATGGAAAGTCTTCAACCAGTGCAGGGGCAGGGCTCACCCTCTTCAGTACTTTTTCCTGTGTCCCAGCACGAAAAAGACTGTGAAGTGTTATTCCAATTTGACTTATTCGGTGAACAAACATCAACACCAATCACGTTCCATCATGCTGCTAGGTACTGGGGCAACAAATCAAAAGACAGTCCCTTACCATCTGGGAAAAGGGACATAGAAGTAATTTCAATATACTATGATAGAAGCCCCGAAGTAATGGTGTCACAGAATATAGCAAAGAAAGCTCCCAGGACTGGTTTGAGAAACAAAAGAGAAAAGAGAAGAAAAAACAAATGAGAAATGGCTGCCTCTAGTTAAGGAGCTGCTTTCTCTGGGAACCTGGAAGGTAAGTGCCACCTTCTTCACCTTATCACTGTATCCCAACACCAGCACAGTGCCTGGCTTATTTCAGGTAGTAAATAACTTGGCTGAAGGAACAGAGTTCACAGGCCTCTTCTTATGCAATGTGACCCAATAACCAAGGGTCCCCTTTTGTCAGACTCTGCAGAATTACAAAACCGTTGGAATGCGTGATCTTTGTCTTCAGTCTCCCAGGATTAATTGATCCTTTTGGGGGACTCCTATGATCTGGTATTTCCCAATTCTTCACTAAATGTAAGCATAAGAATTCATTTAATTTAATTCAACAAATAATTAATGGGTACCCACTATGATAGAAAGCCTTTTAGTGGAAAATTTACAGATTTCACAATACTCATTTTTCAAAAATACTATCTGCCAAATAAACTTGGTAAGAAAAACTAGGTTCTAAGAAAGTTATGTCCTTTCTTTTCTTTTTCTTTTCTTCTTCTTTTTTTTAATGTAAGGCAGAAGTTCTGAGAAGAAATAAACAAGAACCGCCTTGCCTGAGAGGAGACACCTAGGAATATTAAGAAAGACGGAAAGCATAGTAAAGAACTTGGAACTCAGAAGAGGGAAACACTTAAACCAGAAAGAGAAGCAAACTGTGTGCAAGGGTCACATTCATTTTCTATCTCCCTGGTAATTTATGAAGGCTTTAGACTTCATCCTCTGCAACAATGTGCATTAGAATTCAAGTTTGCTTGGTGTTGATTTCCCATTTTTAAAATACAGCTCCAGACAAAGAAAAACAAACCCTCCTACTAGAGAGTAAAAAAGAAAATACAAAGTGACAGCTATAGCACATTCTCCTTATTTTGAACTATAAAAATATCACTGATGCACAGCTGTCAAATACAGCAAACTCAAAACAACATAGAAGGAAGACATTCATATAGGAAACAAGAGTGCAAACAATTCCCAACAATAAGGGGTGTAACTATTACTCTGTCACAGTAAATCCCTGGGATCCCCAGCACTTAAGGAATTCCTGGCAGCTGAAATCTATACAACAGGAAGAACGATACCCCTGCCCTTAAAAATGGGCTTTTCTCTGGGCCTGTCAAAAATCTTCTAACTGTGAGCATCCCACACTATCTAATCAAATGATCAAAATTTCCCAGAAAAGGAATCCTAATCAAGTTTTCCTTGAGTCTGCCCTTGCAGTTGATTACCTCTGAATCTTTTGCCTGGAGTGAAGATTCCTACTTCAGAAGGATGATTATCAAAACCAGAAAGAAGGGGCACCTGGGTGGCTCAGTGGGTTAAAGCCTCTGCCTTCAGCTCAGGTCGTGATCTCAGGGTCCTGGGATCGAGCCCCGCATCGGGCTCTCTGCCTGCCTCTCTGACTACTTGTGATCTCCTTGTCTCTGTCAAATAAATAAAATCTTTTAAAAAAAAAACAAAACAAAACCAGAAAGAAATCTTGAGAAGCAGGTGGACAAGCTATCACAAAAACTAGGTGGTGAATAAATGAAGTTAAAAATTAGAATCTGAAATTTAATTCCACCTATAATCTGGAAATCCTAATTTTGGTTGTTTTATCATTGTGTATCCTTCCTTTCTCTACCCCCACCCCCTACATGAAGAAACCTTTTAAAAAACACTATGAGAATGTAGCATAACTGACTGGTTTGGTTTTAAGTACTTCTTCCTGTATCTGGGAGGTTCGTAATCAGTGAGGTGTTTCAAAAGATGAAGAGCAAAAGGAAACTGAATGAGGGGGCTGGATTATGTAATTTGATTCTAACAGAAACAGAAAACAGAAAACCTGCATAATCCATGAACGGAATAATCAGATAATGAATCATCAAGAAAGGATATAAATTTACCAAATATCCTAGTGACTAAGTGAATTTTCCCTGATTTTATTTTTTTCTTGGGCTTGTATTCATTATTTGCTGAACATTACAAGTAAGTGCCCTGTTATCTTACAATTCAGATACAACTGACTAAGATCACTTTCATTAAGGACAACATGATTCCTTATACATTTTTACCTCACTTCATCTTTCACCTCAGCAAAACTCTGTCAGTAACACTACAAATCATGGCAACAGATTATTTATCAATGGATTTGATAACTGAAGAGATCAACTATTAAAATTGTACATCATCATTTGGCATATTAATAGTTTGGTCTCTGTACAGTTTTATTTCTTTTGACAGATATTTGTTTATAATCTATGGTACTGAATAACACCTTGTAATAAATGCATACTGTGAAAACATGTTTCTTAAATGCTCAATATGTGTTTTTCCACATCTTTTTTTTTTTAAGATTTTATTTATTTATTTGACAGACAGAGATCACAAGTAGGCAGAGAGAAGGGGAAGCAGACTCCCTGCTGAGCAGAGAACCAGATGCAGGGCTTGATCTTAGGACCTGAGAATCATGAACTGAGCCAAAGGCAGAGGCTTAACCCACTGAGCCACCCAGGCACCCCAGATTTTCAACATCTTTAACTGGATTTTCCTGGAACTTATGTTATTGGTCTTGATCTCAAACTTTTTTTTTTTTTAAATCTCAAACTTTTTATTCCCTCATATATATATATATATATATATATATATATATATATATATATTTTCCCCCCCCAAAACTGAAGACAAAAGACAGAACTTAGAAATTGTGAAGGGTTTTTTGGGGGGGGGAGGGGTTGTTTTTGTTTTTTACAAACACTGTTTCTCCATAAGTATAACTAATTATTTTTCCAAGGAATCTTTCTGAAATAAATTGATCATGACTAAACTTCTGTCTAAGACTTGTTTAAATTTTATTTTAGCTCAATAACTAGATCTCAAAATAAGACCATGTATTTTATTTTATTTTATTTTTTTAATATTTTATTTGTTTATTTGACAGAGAGCTAGAGAGAGAGCACGAGTAAGCAGAGTGGCAGAGAGAGGGGGAGAGAGAAGCAGGCTCTCTGCTGAGCAGGGAGCCCGATGCGGCGCTCAATCCCAGGACCCCGGAATCACGACCCAAGCCGAAGGCAGCCACTTAACCAACCAAGCCACCCGGGCACCCCGACCATGTATTTTAAATAAAAGACAAGCAGTCAACTTTTTAGTTTTCAAAATTTCATTTTAAAAGTGTACTGGGTTGCATTTTAAGGATGCGGACAGGAATCAGACTCATAATACATTTAATCAATTTTATTGTTCTTTGCAAAGAATTAATTTTTGTTTCATAGTTTTTAAAATATTTTTTGGGGGCGCCTGGGTGGCTCAGTGGGTTAAGCCTCTGCCTTCAGCTCGGGTCATGATCTCAGGAGCCTGGGATCGAGCCCCCATCGGGCTCTCTGCTCAGCAGGGAGCCTGCTTCCCCTTCTCTCTCTGCCTGCCTCTCTGCCTACTTGTGATCTCTCTCTCTGTCAAATAAATGAATAAAATCTTTAAAAATATATATATATGTATATATATATATATATATTTTGCTCCTTCTTCTATTTTATTTATTGATTTCTCTTTATTATTTTCTTTCTTCTATTTACTTTAGGTTTAATTTGCTCTTCTTTTTCTAGTTTATCCAGGTAGAAACTTCAGTCATTGATTTTTGATCTTTTTTCTTCTCTAGTATCAGCATTTAATATTATACATTTCCCTCAGCACTGCTTTAACTGCATCTCACAAATTCTAATTTGTAATAGAATTGTAATATCATTTTCTTTCAGTTCAAAATATCTTCTATTTTCCCTTATGATATCTTTAACCATGTGTTATTTTTAAAGTGTAATTAAAGGTTTAATTTCCAAATATTTGGTAAATTCCCCAGGTATATTCCGTTGTCGATTTCTAGTTTGACTCCACTGTGGTCAGAGAACATATTCTCCATGATTTCAATCTTTAAAAACTTATGAGACCTTTTTTGTACCAAGAATACAGTCCATCTTGGTGAATGTTCTAGTACACTTGAAAGGAATGTGCCTTCTGCTACTGTGCTGAGATCATGAAACTAAGTGGAAATCAAGAGTCAGACACTCAACAAACTGAGCCACCCAAGCGCTCCCCCTAGCAATATTTCTTACTTTGAATGAAGTCTACTTTGTCTAATAATGATAGAGCAATTATAGCTTTCTTTTGATTAGTGTTTTTACAGTTTATTCTTCCTTGTTCTTTTACTTTTAACCTATTTGTGTCTTTGTATTTTAAGTATATAAATAATATATAATTATAGATGGCATTATATATATATTATATAGTTGGGTCCTTCTTATAGATAGCATATATAGTTGAGTCTTGTTTTTTAATTCAACTATATATATAAAACTATATATATGACTTCTTTTAATTGGATTGTTTAAACCAATTACACTTAATGTAATTATTAAACTAGGTTGGCTCTAAATCTAGCATCTCATCTGTTCTTTGTTCCTTTTCCCCTCTTTTCTTCCCTTCTTTTGGGCTGAGCATATTTTACTATTTCATTTCATTTCCTTGTTATATTTGCAATATTCATTTTTTTTTTTTAAGATTTTATTTATTTGACAGAGAGATCACAAGCAGGCAGAGAGAGAGGAGGAAGCAGGCTCCCTGCTGAGCAGAGAGCCCGATGCGGGGCTCGATCCCAGGACCCTGAGATCATGACCTGAGCCGAAGGCAGCGGCTTAACCCACTGAGCCACCCAGGCGCCCCTGCAATATTCATTTTAAACTTAACATAGCATACCTTCAAATAACACACAATTTCACATATATTGTAAGAACCATTCCTGGTACTATTGATGTCATTCATTTTTCTTCTACATTAAATAATAAGACCCACAATACAATCTATTTGTTTGTTTTAAATAGTCAGTTGTCAAAGTGTTTTGTTTTGTTTTGTTTAATATCACATGGGGAAAAGTCTTTCCTATTATCCACACATTTACCATATCTAGTCTCTTTATTCTTTTGTGCATATCTAAGTTTCCATCTGGGATCTTTTTTTTTCAGCCTGAAAATTTTCCTCTTACATTTCTTGGTGTGCAGGTCTACTAGCCATAAATTCTTTCACTTTTGTTGTTTTGTTGTCTCAGACATTTATTTTGTCCTCATTATTAAAGGATATTTTCACCTGGTATGCAATTTTATATTGGCTACATTTTCTTTAAGCATCTAAAAGATGTTATTCCACTGTCTCTGGTTGTATAGTTTCTAATGAGTAATTTGTGATATTAAAAAAAAAAAAAAATTCCTGTATGTAAAAGTCTCTTTAAATGTCCCCCCCCCACCCCGGCTTCTTTTAAGATTTTTATCTTCCTGTTGGTTTTCATCAATTTGGTTATGATGTACCTTGGTGTGGTTTTGTGTTTGTTCTGCTTCAGATTCATTTAGCATCTTGAGTCTGTAGGTTTTGTCTAATTTTTTTTCTCCTTCCATCCTTAGAACTTCAAACACATGTATATCAAACCACTTATACTGTCCCACAGGTCATTGAGGCTCTGTTCATTTTCCTTTTCCTTTCTTTCTTTCTTTTTTTTGGGGGGGGGCAGTCATTTTACTCCATGCTTCATATTGAATAGTTTCTGTTGCTATGTCTTCTAGTTCACTGATCCTTTTATTCAGCATTTCTAGTCTGCTGTGAATCCCATCCAGTAAATTTTTCATTTCAGACATTGTATTTTTTAGCTCTAGAAGTTTCTATTTTTAAGTCTTTTCCATTTCTGTCCTTACTTATGATTATTTTAAGTCCTCAGTCACATTGATAATAATTGTCTGCTATGTCATCATTTTAGTCATTTCTAGTCCCCTGTATACTAATTTTTTTCTCCTGGTAATGATTCATACTCTTTACTTCACGTGTCTAGTAATTTTTTATTGGATGCTGCAAATTACAAATGCTGTGTTTTTTAAGGGTCTTTAAAAACTGTTATTTTGTTTTGACCAGCATTCAAGTTACTTACAGATCAACTTGATCCTCTAAGCTTGTTTAAAGTTCTGTTAGGATAGCAGGGTTTCTCAACCTTGGTATTACTGATATCTTGAGCCATATAATTCTTGGTCATAGGGGTCTGCTCTGTGGATTACAGGTTGTTTAGCAGCATTCCTGGCCTCTACTCATTAGATATCAGTAACACCTCCCTGTTGTGATGACACAAAATGTCTCTAGATATTGCTAAATGTCTTCTGGGGGGATAAAATTGTCCCTGGTTGAGAACCACTCATCTAGAGTAGCTTTTACTCTAAGATGGTTCAGTCCTATTTCCCAAGTGTGACCTTTCTGGTACCTCTACTGAATGACCCTGGCTACTCAGAACTCAGACAGCATGATGCCATAAGTGAGGTCTGAGAATCATTAGCTCACAGGTTCTCCCAGTTCTTTGTCTGGTGTACAGAAAACAGTTAACATAGCAGGCCAGATTGGTATCTTTTGAACGGCCTCCTGGGAACTTGGACTTCAGAAGTGTTCCCAACATACTGATAAAGAGTGGCTCACAGGGCCTTAACTGTTTATACAAACAATACGGTTTATGCTGAATATCTGCTTTCTTCGTGAAAGTCTAGAATTTTGGTATGTGTCAGGTAGAACATGACTACATGATCAGCTCCTAATAAAAACCTTGGTGCTAAGCCTCTAATGAGCTACTCTGTCAGACAGTATTCCACATGTGTTACCACAGGTAATTTGTGGAGAAATTGTGTCCTGTATGATTCCATTGGAAGCATACTCTTGGAAGCTCATGCCTAGTTTCTTCCAGACTTCATGCCATGCACCTTTACCCTCTGCTGACTTTTGCTTTGTATCCTTTCACTGTAATAGATCTTAGCCAGGAGTATGACTGTATGCCAAGTCCTGTGAGTCCTCCTAGAGAGCTATCAAACTGATGGGGATTTGGGGCACCACCAACACACCCAGTTTGTGGAGTTTAACCACAGATATGCATAATTAGTATTCAGCAACAGACTCCAGGGACCCCAATGAAGATGTCTACATAGCTCTCCCTCTCTAGTACTTGGTCTCACAAATTCTAGTCTCTTCAGCCTCACTGAACTCTAATCTATCTCCCCTCAGCTCAGCTACAATGTGGACAAACAGTGCTCCAGGCAGAAACCTTTGATGATCTCTGGGCTTACTCCATTTCCCTCTCTCAGAGATCATCGTCCTGCACTACCTGTCAAGCAGTGATGCATCTGCAAAGGGCTGGCCACCCACTGTCACTGATATTATGCCCCCCTATTACAAATATTTATCAATGCTTTTTTTTTATTCATTCAGCATACCTCCTGATAATTTTTTGCTTCTTACCCACATCCCATTGAATAAGATTATCTACCACTCCAACCCACATGCCTGTTTATCTGAATCACATTCATTTATCCGTTCCAACAGATGTTTATTATGCACCTAGTATAAGGGAATCTAGTATGGTAGTTAGGAGCATGGAATCTATAGCCAGGATGCCTGGGTTCAAATTCTATTTCCTCCCCTTAATAACTCTGTAGCCTTGGACAAAGTACTTAACCTCTCTGTGCCTTAGTTTCCCCATCAGTTAAATGCATACAACAGTATCTCCCACATAGGGTTGTTATGAGGGCATGTGACCCTCTCAACAACCCTATATGGGAGATACTCTTAACAAAGTTCTTAGAATAGTGTCTGGCATATAGGAAGATCTACACAGCACTTGCTGCTGTTGCTGCTACCACTACTACTAGTATTAATGCCAAGCATTATCGTAGATGTAGGACAAAAAAGTAAGACAAAACCCCTTTCTTTTTTTTTTTTTTTAAGATTTTATTTATTTGACAGACAGAGATCACAAGTAGGCAGAGAGGCAGGCAGAGAGAGAGAGGAAGGGAAGCAGGCTCCCTGCCGAGCAGAGAGCCCGATGCGGGGCTCAATCCCAGGACCCTGGGATCACGACCCGAGCCGAAGGCAGCAGCCTTAACCCACTGAGCCACCCAGGCGCCCCAAAACCCCTTTCTTAACAAGGAGTTTAGAACTCCTCAGAGGGCGCACAACAAGGAACAATGTAATAATACTTCAGTAGTTCAAATAATCACTGTGAGATAACATTTACTGAGGACTAAATAGTTCTATCTGCCACTTAATCTTCATAGCAACTCCATAAGTTAGAGACTTTTATGTCCATTTTACAAATAAGGAAACTGAGTACTTCAAGGTTCACATCCAAGGTCATACAGCCACTATCCCATTGGGATTTGTACAGCATGATACAGTTAATGGATGCACCTACTGGTTGCTAGATGAGCCCACTGGAGACTAGAGTTGCTCAGGGCCACCACTGCTCCCCTTCCCCCTCAAAGGCTGAGAGGACTGGATATGGGGTATGAGGAAGAGAGCTGGGGTTCCAGTTGAGATGACAAAAGGATGGAAAGAAATAGAGCATTTAGGAGGGTAAACTAGAGTCTGGGGAGAGAAAACAAATTTAACTTTGAATACACTGAGTCAGGGCCTGCAAGACATTTAGAAGAATACTTTGTAATACCTTATTGGAGATCAGACGAGAGGTCTTACCCATTATCTCCTTTTCTTACCTAATTAATTACCTTTAGTGTTGTTTTCAACCTACATGTCCGACGTCTTCTGGATGTATGAAAAAGAATACTACTGAATACATTTGGGGAACTATGTCAATGAGTTTGGAGGGGGGAAGTGAAAGGGTTAGAAGGCGTTGGAAGGAAAATTAGCAAATTTTTAGGAAAAGTGACAAATACCACTTCTGCTGTACCCTTATAATAAGAGCAGAGTCAACAAACAGTTTTTAAAAGTAAATAGGAGGTATGCAAACAACTGGGTTTACTAGGTATTAGGGAAGGTAGAATGAAATTGTGCAACACTGGAATTTGACCAGACCACTAGGGTCAAGGAGCTAAATGTAAAAGGTGCTTCTCATTGCCTGGAAGGTAAAAATGTCTGCTCTCCTCTGCATTAAAACCAAACTTCTAATCATACTGACTTTCAGTTCAGTTTCTCCTTAATTCTGAAAGTAATCAACCACACTTAGATAAGTAGTCCAACAGAAGGACAGAAAACATTAACACCCAAAAAAGTATACATGAGAAAAAAATCTTTTAATTAGAGATTTTGAAATCATTTAATATGTGTATTAATGACAGTAGTTCCATAAAAAGAAACCATGTGGAGAATTTACTAACACTTAGTTTATGTTTTCACAAGTATATGCGGACTGTCTTATAGTTAAGTACACAGACCTCAAAACAGCTAATGCGACAGAGAGCTTACACTGACTGTTAACCATTACAGAAGAGGCTGAGAGATATTTGCTAATGACTACCATAAAAGGAATGGATGACTAAGAATGGAGAGGATGTGTGACTAAAAAGTCCCACTACACTTCTCTGAAAATTCCCTGAATAACTAGGCATGCCAAATGTGGTCTGTCATAAAATTATTTGATGCTAAACTCTGAAGTTAGACAACAAATACATGCTTTGCCCAAAGGATAAAGCCTTTGTATAAATCATTCAATTGCTGAGTGCCAAAACAACAAGACCACCAGTAAGTCAAAGTGTTCATCAAATTAAAGTGTGGCTCCAAGTTCAAATGCTGCTAGACTAGATTAGGCTAACTCCACAGATAATTCATTCAGTTCCAAGGGTGCTGGACTACACATCAGGCTACTGCTGCTCTTCCCTATACCCAAGAATGTACAGTAAGTTTCTCACAGATCCTCAAACACTAGAATAACCCAAGTCAGCATATTACAGTCTATCTTTGGTAAATCAACCTTATCACCCCAAGGGCTCACCACAGCTATACGCCAACCACAGATTTCAAAAGAAAATCCCAGTACACAGTTGGGAATGCATCCCATTTTTTTCACATACACGCCATCTCTGCATATGCTGACATAACTGATTTTCCAAAGGAATGTTCTTTTCCCCCAAATAGTAATTCCAAATTGTAATAATTAATCTTGTGAGGTAGATATTAAACTTGTGAGGTAGATATTACATCATTTTCAGATGGGGATGCATGCTCATGGTCACATCTTTTAAGATCAGATTGAAACTCAAGTTCGACTGACTCCAAAACTCATGTTTGTTTCACTGCAGTTCACTGTTTCTTGATATTTTTCTGTTTGTTACCAGCACTCATGGTAGGAAACACACTGAGCAAGTACTGACTCAAATGGGAAACCAGTTTTGAATAACTACAGAAATATCTTACAACACACAACAGTGACTTTTCATGCCATGTAACTGAGAGTATAGGTATTTTTCTTTACAGTTTTATATTTCTGGTTTTCCTAAACATGTTTATAGCACATATCATACTTTAACAGCATGTGGGTTTTTAGTAAAATGTCCATGTCCAGCATGTAAGAATCTTGCATCTTTTAGAACTCATTTTTCATGTATACAATGAAAAAGTTCTTTATTCCTCTACACAGCTGTCTTTCATTCAATATAATTGATTCAAAATGAAGTTCAGATGAAACTTACTTTCCTTATTGGGATTTTAATATTTCCTCTACCTAGTGACTGATGTACAAGGAAAAAGAACTTATGTAATAAAAAGACATTTTAATTTTCTGAAACAATAAATTACAAAGTGGCATTTTGCTCTACTGAAAGAATGCAGAATCCAGCATTATTTTAAAAATGTCAAGTACCATCATTACAGAGGACATCTGTTGCTTTTGTTGCATCTATTCCTATTCTTTCATAACAGCACCCCACTTTTCTTTGAGAGCCACCCCTCTATTTTTTCGCAGTCCAGCTGATTCTACTCTCAGTACCAGGGATAGGCACATGACCTAGGCCTGGCCAGTCAAAGCATTCCATCTCCCTTGTCACAGTGATCAGTTCACAGATGCATACATGTCCAAGACAGACCAATGAGATCCAATGCCAAGACCTTTGTGCAAATGATTAGTAAGAAGTGCCCTCTTTCTGCTAAGGATGCCAAAAAGGTAAGGACCATCACCTCTGGCTGTCCCCACTACCCCATGGGGGACAATATACCTAAGAATGGACACACCACAGGAGAAAATAATGAAGAAAAGTAAGAAAAGAATATATATTCCTGATGCTACTGAACAGTATCAGGTTCAGAATGGGAAGGTTGGTGTTAAAAGTCATGTGACCTTACTGTGCTATAGACCACCCAGCTTCTCTTGAGCCCTTGTTTCTAGCTCTCCAGGCAATTAGTGGTGATTCAGGAGAGGACCTGGTACCATTTATAGGTTAGGTAGAAGAACAAAGTTAGTTTCTGTTTTTGCAACCAAAAACCCTAGCTAGTCCGATGGGCAAATAATTTTATAATCTTAGGCTAGAGAAGACCTGCCAAAAACGACAGATCTGACTACATAACAATCAAAAAATAGTAATAAAGAAAAAATAAACTACAGAAAAGTAAGTATGTGAATCCACAATTCACAAGAGAATACTAGTCAATACATACAGCTTAAAATTTCAAAGTAAAGAGAAGAAAAGAAATTAAGGTTAAAAAAAAGCAAAACAGGAAGATTCTAGTCTCCCCAAACAACAAATCCTAGGAAGGCAAATTCCACTTCTGTGTCATTTTTTAAAAATATTTTTATTTATTTATTAAAGAGAGAGAAAGCATGAGAGGAGAGAGGTCAGCAGGAAAAGCAGACTTCCCACTGGACTGATGTGGGATTCAATCCCAGGACTCCAGAATCATGACCTGAGCCAAAGGCAGTTGCCCAACCGAGCCACCCAGGTGCCCTGTGTCATTTATTATTGAAACCCTAGCATGCCCTGGCACATAGTAGGCACTCAGGTATTTATCAAATAAAAAAGTGGATCAGTTTAGGAAATAAGCAATTGGATATAACAAAACAGAACTTCAGATGTACTATTAGTAGGAACACACAACTGTACAGATGCTGGAAAACAACTCGGCAAGACTATAAAATGTTTTAATGTACATTCTACTAGACTCAGCAAACCTATAACAAATCTATCTTACAAAGAAAAATGGAAAAGTGTGCAAAGATGTAAGTGTAAGTGATATTCCCAGCAGTACATTGCTTCCAGGAGAACAAATGAAAAACAATACAAATGTCTGGCAATAATGGTTTAGTGAGGAGATCATTATACATCCATTCACATCGGAATACAATGCTGCTATTTAAAAAGATCATCTATATTGACACGGAAAGGATTCCCTGCCTGAAAACAACAGAAAACAAAATGGCTTCTGTAGTATGACTTTGTTTAATAAAGTTATTAATTTCTATATATCCCCTGGGGGAGGGTCTAAAAGCTTATTCATCAAAATGATGTCAATGAATTCTGAGTGGAGGAATTAGGGGGATTGTACTTTCACAGTTTGGATTTCTTGAACAAACATACATTATCTTTATAAACATGCAAAATAATAACAAAATGACCCACACACGCATATACATGGACAATCAGTACAATTTCCAAAGGAATTAAATTTAGTATGTAGTTAGATAAGATATGAGAAACTCTTACACATTATGACAATGTAAGCCTAAAACTGACCAAATTGGCTTACCAGGGAATAAAATCCTCCCCCCACCTCATCTTCATTCTAGTGGTATAAGGCCCAAGGGAAAGACAGGTGCCAGAGAAGCTACCCACATAAAGCATGCTGAGAAAAGAACTTGTTTTATCTTATAAAAGATGCTTTTCTGAATTAACACAAAAAGCAAGTAAACTGAGGAACTATGAGGGAACAAACCAAGACCATCAGTTGTTCAGATGGTCACTGTGTCAGTTCTGACCAGTCAGAAAACCTACACTTGAAAACACACCTTGGGGTGCGCCTGGGTGGCTCAGTCATTAAGCACCTGCCTTCAGCTCAGGTCATGATCCCAGAGTCCTGGGATCGAGCGCCACATCAAGCTCCCTGCTCAGCAAGAAGCCTGCTTCTCCCTCTCCCCCTCTCCCTGTGTTCTTGTTCTCACTATCTCTCTCTCTGTGTCAAATAAATAAATAAAATCTTTAAAAAAAAAGAAAGAAAGAAAGAAAGAAAAGAAAACACATCCAAAATGCAATGGAATTCTTTCATCCAGCATCACTAGGACATCTCTTATTTTGCTGCAAACTAAAACATATTCATCCACTAGTTATCGCCAAGCCCTCCAACATACAATCAATTTAAAAAGTAGTAAGTAGGGTCTCCTGGGTGGCCCAGTCAGTTAAGCATCGGACTCTTGATTTCACTCAGGTCATGGTCTTAGGGTTGTGGGATCAAGCCCTGCATTAGGCTCCAGGCTCACTGCAGAGTCTACTTGAAATCCCCTCCCCTTTTGCCCCTCCCTCACTTGTACATGCTCTCTCTCTAAATAAATAAATCTTAAAAAAAAAAAAAGAAGAAGAAGAAAAAGTAGTAAGTAAATTGTTTGGCATGCAATATAGAAAGCAACACTGATACAGGAAGAGGTAATGTAATACAAGCTGTCAGTCTAGTACAGGAAATAGCACAACCAGAACATCTGAAAGTCTTGTTTCAATGGCCTATAATATCCTGAAGTACTTAAAATCTCAAGAATTCTGCCTTTGAACAGAAAACTCACTGCAGGGTATCATAACTTGTACAATACACCCAAGTTAATATTGAGAACTCTTTCCATTTCTTTTTTCTTTCCTTTTATTTTTCTTTTTTAGAGCATAGTGGGCAGGGGCAAAGGAGAGATAGGGGGAGAGAGGGAATCTTAAGCAGGCTCCACATCCAGCACAGAGCCCAACATGGGGCTTGATCTCACAGCTCTGAGATCATGACCTGAGCTAAAAATCGAGAGTCGGATGATTAACCTACTGGGCAACCCAGGTGCCCCAGGCTCCCTCCATTTCTTTAAAAAATAAGATATATAGTGAATTGAAGCTATTGAACTGAATTTCAGAATTTACAGATTCAAGTATAGGCAGTGTACCATAATGGTTAAGGCCTTGGAGCAGACGGTATGAGTACAAGTCTTGGCTCTGCCACATACTAGCTATGAAGTCTTGAGCAAAAATAAGACCTGCTGCAGAGCTTTAATGATTAACTGAGTTAATATGTATAAAGCACTTAGAACAGCTCCTTACACAGAGAATGCTCAATAAATGTATTAGCTATTACATGAGTACTGGGCATAAAGGATTCTCTAGTACTCTAAATGCTGTGGGATAGCCATGGAACTAACCAAGCTAAATTTAAGCTACAAGGCATTTATAGTTCAACTCATTATGGTTCTGCCTTTTTTTTAAAAAGTGATGAATAATTAATTTTAATTCTTTGAGGTGCTTTAAGACTCTGTGTTAACTAAATGTTATCTATAAGGTTACACAGTACAATGGTTTCAAAGAGTTCAGGAGCTTAATCTAATTAATTTTCTGAGTCAAAATGTGGTAACTTTTTTTCAAATAGTTTGTAAAACTGAATATGTTTATCAGTTGTGGGTTTTATTCTGAAAAAAAAATCTTTGCAAACATGACACACATACTTCAAAGAACTGGTAATGAGGAGTTTACAACAGTAATTACTACAAATTTGAAAGGGACCATTGCAAAATACAGCTACATGAAAAGCCTAGTGCTAAGAAATGGTCTAATCTTAGATGTACCTTTCTCCCCCTTCATTCTATTAAAATTAAGCTTGTTTCATTTTTTTAAAAGATTTTATTTATTCATTGTGAGAGAGTGACAGTACAAGAGAGCCCAAGCCAGAGGGAGGAACAGAGAGAGAGGAAGAAGCAGACACCCACTGAGAAGGGAGCCCAAAGTGGGGCTTGACCCCAGACCCAGAGCTCAGGACCTGAGCTGAAGGCAGACCCTTAAATAACCAAGCCACCCAGGCAGCCCTGAAACTCATTTCTTTATTTCTTTATCACTCCATTTGGAGCCATCCCTTAATTTCATTATCACATCATTAGACTTCATTTCATTGTCCCTTTTCAATAGGGATTCTCTTTTAAAATAAAGGTCTCTATTTTTGCAAAAAATCATGTGACCTAAAATCTGTCCAACTCATTATATCGCTTAATCTGCAAGAGTGTCTTCAACACATGGTGCAGTTGGTTTTGGTAGAGATGATCTATAAAATATACATTACCAGAAATCTACTTTATCCAAGCATATTTACCACTTGCCTTAGTAAAGGGGTCTTTGGTGTGATGACTGGTGATTTGTTTTGTTCTGAGATTTGAGGACAACTCCTTTGCGATAGATTTGATTATTTAAAAGTCATAAATGTGGCCTGCTTTTTTGGGTAGTAAAACATCTTAACTACTGTATTCTACTCTCTTGAAGATAATTTAGGGCAAGCAAGAAAAACTCCAGTAGTGTGAGGGACCCCTGGGTGGCTCAATTGGTTAAGCATCTGCCTTCAGCTCAGGTCATGATCTCAGGGTCCTGGGATCAAACCCACATCGGGCTCCCTGCTCAGGGCGGAGTCTGCTTCTCCCTCTCCTTCTGCCCCACCCCTCTCATGTGCACACACACTTTCTCTCTCAAATAAATAAAATCTTTAAAGAAAATACAGTAGCGTGAGCTGCATTAGCATGCATTTAACTTATCCAAATACAACTATGCGCTCAGTTAAAACAAGGAAACTGGAAAATAACAATTTAGGTAGTAAGAGCAACTCCCCTTGTTCTACTCATTATAAGCTCAGAAGTATGGGAGAGGGAAACGAATTTTGTACCTTTAGTCCATATCAGTATTAAGTACCCCTCTTAATGACTCAAGAAAGTATTTAATTAAGCTGAGTGTGGTTTTAGTATTAGAGACATTTTTCAGATAACATTATTTATATGCAAGTCAATTACTTTATCTGTGCTCAATGGAAGAAACAGTGATTATTCCACTGCTGCAAGGAAAAACTGGATCTGTGGGGAGATGGAATGTCAGTCCCCACTGTGCACCTTCCTTGGGGATTTACGAGAGCAATTTTGACCAAATGCAATTTTTGCCTTACATGCTATCTCCAAAACTTATCTCCTGCTTCAGATGCAACTCCACCTGAACACGTGAGTGCCATACGCGCTGCTTCGATCACAGTGAGTGACAGAGGCCAGATAATTACGGAACTTGCAATTCAGGCTCATCTAGGCCATCACTGCAGCTCTGCAGTCTCTTAAAATCCCTCACAGCATCTGTTCAGCTTTGTCCCCACCGTCCACAAAGTCTCAAATAGATCCACACCCCACCTACAGTTAGTGGCCAACAGCCACACCTACTTTATGAGAAGATGGGGGCCGTGGAGCCATCAGTTCCCTCCACTTACTTTACTTTGACCACACAACTGTGTCCTCAGCCAGCCCCTCCCCTATGGACTGGAATCCTGTCTCACTGCGTTACTCAAAGTACTCTTCGGAAGCCACTGATGACTTGGTGGCCAAGTCCATGCATGTCTCAGTCTCCATCATTCTCTCTCTCAGCTACAAATTAGAAGAATACAAAACAAATGCTGATGCCAGGGCCCCACCTGCAGACTCCCCTTTAACTGCTCTTGAGTTGGCAGAGGGCTGGGTCCTTGCTTAAAGCTCCCCAGGTGATTCCAGTGTTCAGCCAAGGTCAAGAACCACAGGCCTGGGAAGCCTGGGTGGCTCCGTTGGTTAGGTGCCTGACTCTTGATTTCGGCTCAGGTCATGATCTCAGGGTTGAGACTGAGCCCCACACTGGGCTCAGCGCTCAGTGTGGAGTCTGCTTGAGAGTCTCTCCCTCTCTCTCGGTCCTTCCCCCTGCTTGTGCTCTCTAAATCAATCAATCAATCAAGCCATAAAATCTTTAAAAAAAAAAAAAAAAAAGAACCACAGCTCTACACTGACTCTGTTCATCAACTCGCCCCTTCAACTTAAAACTGCTGGTCACCATGATCATCTACTCACTGGGAATTTCTATTTTTCCTACTGTTCCTCTTCAATATCTTTTTCTGGAGTCTCTTTCTCTGATCCATTTGCTCCACCAATTGTTCATTTTCCTCTCAACTCTTTTTTTTTTTTAAGATTTAATTTATTTATTTGACACAGAGAGAGAGAGAGAGCAGACAAGCGGGGTAGCAGCAGAGGGATAGGGAGAAGCAGGCTTTCTGCTGAGCAGGGAGCCCAATGAGGGGCTCAGATTCCAGGACCCTGGGGTCATGACCTGAACCAAAGGCAGACGCTTAACGACAGAGCCACCCAGGCCCCCCCCTTCCTCTCAACTCTTAATTTAAGGTCCCTAACAGGGATTAAGACCTGGAATCTTATATCTAATCAAGCTCAAGCCTCAGCACCAGACCCTCACTCCCACAGATGTCGTCCCTCTGAATTCAAACTCCAGACATCTGAAGCGTCATAAGGTGCTAGTTGCCACTCTCCATTCTACACAGTAGCTATTTCAAACTTTCTGCATTTTTCTCAAACCCCTCATTCTACCACATCTCTCCTTGTTCACAGCAAAAAACCTTGCTCTTACTTCACAGTGAAAATAGAAGCCTTCATACTCTCTCAGCTTGACCACAACCTGACCAAGTCATCTATACTTGCACTCTGTCTCTGCATCCCAGGGGCTCTTGTTTTCAGCCATAACAGAGACCAGAATCTGTCAATTATTCCCTTTCTGGATCCTTCCCATCAGCATCTAAGTATATTGAAACCTTTCCCATTTTCAAAAAAGAAACTCAGAAGACTGTTCAACTCCACATTGTCTCTTAGATACCACCATCTTTCTTCTCTGCAGTCAAAATTCTTAACAAGTGCCTATATCCACCTTTTCCCCACCCATTCACTGCTCACCTCACTACAAGTTTCCATGCCACCACTGCATCCAACCAGTTCTTGTCATAGTCAGCAAGGGCTTCTTTGTTACTAAGTCCATAGAAACCTTTCTAGAGCTTAGCTTTCCTGATTTCCCTGCCGGACTGTATACTACTGTACTATATTCTATTCTTTTTAAATATCCTCTTTCCATGGCTTCCAGAACACTTCACCATCATTTCTCCCTGCTTCTCTGTCCACACAGTCTCGATCTCTTTTGGAGGCTCAAGTATTTCTGAGGGTGCTTTCCTCACCAGCTCATACCCTCTCCTTGTACACCCTTATCTCCTCCCAGACACCAATGGTGGGCTATCTGCTGATGCCTCCTAAGTTGTACTTAGGAGGTAAAGATCTTCACCCAGATCTTTAATGAGATTTGGATTTATACACTCAAATGCCTAACTCTACTTCTCCTCTAAGAATTCTGTCTGCTTTGGATATCAAATTCAACATGTCCAAAACCAAACTCATTCTCTTCTCAATTTTCCCCTCAGATCTGCTGCTCTTCCTCTTTCTCCATGAAAGACATCATTCTCATCCATCCAGTTCCCCAAGCCAGAAACCTGGGCACCATTCTCATCCCCTCCTCTTTCTAAATGGATATGATTCTAGCAAGCACCAAGTTCTGCCTATTCCACTCCAACTGCTCCAGTTTAGTTCCAGCTGAGACTGTCCTGCTTCGAATTTTACTGGGACAGAATCTTAACTGGGCTGTGTGATCTCTCTACAAGTGTAAATCTCATGTCACTTTGCTACTTAAGACTATTCCGGGTGGTACAGGTTATATAGGAATGGGAAAAGACAAATGGGAGGGACTAGAGTTCAGAAACAAACCCAGAAAAATAATTTTAAATGTGATGACATTTAAAGCAGCATTTAACATCAGTGGGAGGAGATTCAACTAATGGATTTGGGGTAATTGGCTATTTAGTTAGGAAAAATGAAAGTTGTATCCTTACCTCGTGTAATGAATGGGTATAAATTCCAGCTAAAGATCTAAATGTAATAAAAGAAATCATAAAACAACATAGAAGAAAATATATGAGACTATTTTTGCTAATCTGGGGATGAATAAAGCACTTGAATAAAAGGCCCACATTCTTTAGAAGGCTGTTTAAAGACCCCTGCTCACCTCCTTAACGTCATCTCTCTCTACTGCCCCTGCTCCTCCTCTCCAGTTATGCACCATGCACTCTCTCTCACTTCAGGGGCTTTGCAACATTTTCTTTGTCCCCTCTCTAATTTATTGAACAGTGCATTCTCTTCCCTCTGATTACAAAAGCTGTATTTATCATATCTTAAATTTGGTCCTATGTCTTTTTTTTCTGGATTCAATTCAGTTCCATTGATCTGTTGGTTTTTGTCCTGTGCCAATGGCATAAATTTTTTTAACATATTATGTTAGACTTCAGGTAGAACTATACCTGGTAGGATTATTCCTTTCATTCTTCTTTATTCAAATTTTGAGAAACAATAGAATCGGCTTATCAAATTCTATTAAAAATTCCATTAGGACTTTGGGTTGTAATTGCAGTGAATCTATAGATGACTTTGGGGCGGACTGGCATCTTCTCATCTAGAAATATGTTTCTCTATATTTGTCCTCCAGCAAAATTTTGTTATATGTCTTACAAAATTATCATTACAATTTTTTCCAGGTATTACATAATTCTAATTGTTATAGTGATTGGAACTTTATTTCATTACATTTTTCAAAGTGATTACCGATGATGCATTGGGAAGCTATTGAATGCTGCATATTTTCTTTGCATCTGGCTAACTTACTGTTTTTTCTTCCCAGCTCTAATGGTAGTTACTATTACTAATAGTTATTCCAGAAGAGTGAAAGAGTAGTAGATTCCACAGGAAAGAAAAAAGACAGGTAACTAAAGCAGGTTTGTATGCGAAATAATGAGGTCCATATAAAACAGGTTGAGTTTAAACTGACAGTGTTAAAAATTTAAAAAAAAATTTTTAAATAAAGTGATAGTGTTATACTTAACTGGAGATGTCCTAAAAGTATACAGAACTGGAACAGAGAGGAGAAGTGAGGGCTGAACAAGAATTAGGAGTCACGTTCATACAAGCAAGAGTTGAAAACACTCTGGAAAAGCAATGTTCATGTCAGGATTACTGAAGAAAAAATTACCATTCTAAAATGTGCTGCAAAAAAATGAAATGGCAGAAGACATTTTTTATCATTGTGCAGTAGTTTCATATTACAATTACTGAGTAGGGACGTGTAAAATGTACTTTTCCAAAAAGAATTTCAGGAGACCAAGGGTGGGGCCTCCTAATGGTGGGCCTGACTATTACATTACTACTGTGGGATTCATGTGAAAAAAAAATCCTGATGATCAAAAGTAAGGGCAGGAAACGGGTGGAGGGAAGAGGAAATGCTGAACTACAAGGTCATGGTGAGGAAACCAATTTGGCAAGGTATGTGGGAAGCCAGCACATATAGAATCAAGTACCACATACAGTAGTGCACAGTCCAAAGGCAGCTTTGTTTTCCTAACAGGACTGAAATGGCAGGGGGAAGGCCAGCGCCTGGGATCCATAGAGGGAGCCACCTTGAAATTCCCTGTCAAGCTTGTTTTCTTTTAGTCACTCTTCCTCTGAGACAGACTTTCAAATGGAGCTCAGACAAAAGGCGGCCCAGCTCCTAAGAAACACATTAATAATAAATGCCTGATGTTGATTGCTAGCAGTGTACACACGTCCCCTTTCCATTCATTTCCACTATTTTTCAAACAAGTCAATGGATGATAGTTATAAATCATACAATGAAAGAAAATGAAGATCTAGTATGTAGAGCCAAATGGTAATTTTATGAAAGAGAGGTTACTGTGTTTGTCTGTACATTATCTGTGTATGTTCATATTACATGTGTGTGTTCACTGAAAAAACAGCGGAAAGAGCACCTGTCAAAGTGTAAAAGTTAATATCACTAAATACCACAGTGCAGCATAGTTTTTATTTTTTAACTTATATTTTTCTGCATTTTTACATAGCTTTCTACAATGAATGTATGTTGATTTTGTAATTTAAAAATACAAAACAGGGGTACCTGGGTGGCTCTGTGGGTTAAAACCTCTACCTTCAGCTCAGGTCATGATCCACGATCCGATCGAGCTCCACATAGGACTCTCTGCTCAGTGGGGAGCCTGCTTCCCCCCCACCCCTCTCTGTCTGCCTCTCTGACTACTTGTGATCTCTGTCAAATAAATAAATCTTAAAAAAAATAAAATAAAATAAAAAAATAAAAATACAAAACAGATGTTATTTAAAAAACAAATCAGAGATCCAGATAAAATTTTAATATCAAAGAAAAATAATCACAACTGTAATTAATACACAATTTCAGATTACTCAGAATGATAGAAATTCTGATTAAATCTCCAGATTTTCAGGGGCGCCTGGGTGGTTCAGTGGGTTAAAGCCTCTGCCTTCGGCTCAGGTCATGATCTCAGGATCCTGGGATCAAGCCATTGGGCTCTCTGCTCGGTGGGGAGTCTGCTTCCCCCTCTTTCTCTGCCTGCCTCTCTGCCTACTTGTGATCTCTCTCTGTCAAATAAATACATAGAATCTTTAAAAAAAATCTCCAGATTTTCAGAATATAAGTAATAAAAGAAGATATACACCTATATTTCTCCTTTGGAGAAAGCTAAAATAAAAGAGTCTTTTTAAGTGTGAAATCCATAAAGTAAGTGTAGCAGCATGAAAAAGAGAATGTAACTGATACACTCATTATGCTGTAGATTGGGAAAGAGGTCAGAGAAGATAATCACCTCCAAATCGACCCCTTTAAAAAAGCAAGTCAAAACAGGGTCATACTTTCAGGAAATGAATGCAACACCTCTCTGAACCCGATGAGGTGTACAGGGTTAACTGCAGGAGGGAGAACTTCTGGGCACAGTCACAGGGGAAGGGCAAAATGGGCGGCAGCTAATCTTGCCCTCCCCTGAGATAGCTGTTTCCTAGGTTGGACTCTTCTTACCCTCCAACACCCCTGACCAGGCTGCCTTCCAGGTGCCTGGTCTTTCTGAAGAGTCTCTACCCAGTCCTATGACACAGACTCCAGTCCTCCCCTCCTCGGGACCCGGACTTTCAAAGCGCAGAAGGAAGAGGCTGGGAAAGCAGTTAAGCACACAAACGAGAGTCCTCTGATCTGAAGCTGGAAAAAAGTCTGCCAGAAGACAGCTGCCTAAAGCCAAAAGCAGTTTACTTGCAATCAGATGTGAAAAATGGGTACATTCATCACGCTCAATTGAACACATACTGGTTAAGTGTCTTCTACAGATGAGGTACTTTCAAGGGGCTGCAGGCGATATAAAGAAAAATTACTCACCTTCCCTGAGGGAGCTAGTGTTGACAGAGGTGGTAAGGGGAAAATGAAGTCAGTCAATAGTAATGCAATACAACAATCAGAAGGAACACTGCAGAGTGGGTGAGAACAGGCTCTAGAGTGAGAGAACTGGGTCTAAATCCATGGTTTCCTACCTGTGTGACCTTGAGCAAGTCAACTTCTCTGTGTCTTAGTTTCTTCATCTATAGAATAACGATGGTAGTGGTACCACCCCATAGGATTCATGGGAAGGGTACTTAAAACATAAGAGCATAGAACAGCACCTGGCACATGATTTTCTGCCCCTATGTAGCAATGTGATATTTTATATCTTGTATCTTCTATTAAAAAAGGGAGGCATTACTAGCCCTGCTTGTAGGTGAGAAGACTAAGGGTCAGAGAATTCAGTTATTCAGATAAGATCTGGAAAGGAGAACTGAGTTATGATATGAGCCCACATCTCCCTGAACGCAAAACTTATGACTTTTATTACTACTACTATTACTAGGAAACAGTAGCAGTCCATATTTGTTTAGTTCTTACCCTGTAGCAATTATTGTATTCAGAAATGCAGTTATTGTCACAAGATACTATGTGACCCCATTTTACCGAGAGAAGAGAGCCTTAGAGAGCCCTGCCCCCATGCTGGAAATCATTAAGCTGGTAAGTGCCAAAGCCAGGATATAAGTCTCTGCCCTCTTCCAGTGCCAGAGTTCATCACCCCTGTCCAGCAGTACTTCAACTGGGGAGCCTTAAAAGAGAGGGATTTCGGAGGGTCCTACCCCTAGGAGTTTCTGGGGTAGGGAGCCGTGGCAGCACGCCAATCTCCTCGCCACTGGTTCTCATGAGCCTGCAAAAAGCATGTTTTGTCATAGGTTTTAAATGCCAAGGTGAAAAGTTTATACTCAATTCATCTAGAAATGGGGAGTCAATTAAGGTTTTTCAGTGAGGTTTTTCAGTAAGCAGTGTTTTAGGAAAATTAATCTGGGAGTAATGCATAGGATGGACTGGAGGGGAAAGAAAAGTGTGGCAGAAACCAACTGGCAAGGAGACTACTCTCAGCCACAAAGCTTATTTTAGTCTTAACATAGCTATATATCAGACACAGAAAATAAGTCCTTGGAAAAAGACCCACCTAAACTCGAAATGACTTGTAACTGCAGAAAAACATATTTTAATATATTAAATCAATATATAATAACTTAAATAAAAATGAGGTTTTTTCTTCTTCAGATTAACAGAAGAAAAATATACAAGTTATGCATAAAACCAAAAATTTTAAAGGAGACTCTGAGACATAGTAGGTATGTAAATATGACTGAACTGACCTAAGCATATTATGAAAAAAGGAAAAAGTAGGATTTTAAGGGTGTTTAAAGTTCTTAAAAAAAACTAGGGGGGCGGCTGGGTGGCTCAGTGGGTTAAAGCCTCTGCCTTCAGCTCGAGTCATGATCCCAGGGTCCTGGGATAGAGCCCCGCATCGGGCTCTCTGCTCAGCGGGGAGCCTGCTTCCCCTTCTCTCTCTCTGCCTGCCTCTCTGCCTACTTGTGATCTCTGTCTGTCAAATAAATAAATAAAATCTTAAAAAAAAAAACCAGGAAGATAAACTTTCCAGAAATATTAAAGAAAAGAATATAATGTATGGGATTTATTTTATATAATAAAGGATACAGGTTATAGGTAATAAATTCATGAATTGAATTTATTTTTAATACATTACAGCTGTAAATGTATTTATGAGAGCCTAATTTTAAGGAAATGTTATCAATTTGAGGTTAAAAAAAACAAAATCGGGGCACCTGGGTGGCTCAGTCAGTTAAGCTCCTGACTCTTGGTTTCAGCTCAGGACATGATCTCAGGGTATGATATCAAGCCCCGCGGTGGGCTCTGTGCTCAACAGGGCATCTGCTTGAGGATTCTCTCCATCTGCCCCTCACTCGCATACTCTTTCTCTCTCTCTCTCTCTTTTTCTCTCAAAAAAATAAATAAATATATAAATTCTTTAAGAAAAGACTAAAATCAAAATTGTAGTGAATTAAGAGTTTTACAGTTTCTAGGTTTATTATCATTAGAGCATTAAGCAGATACAGAAAGTACTCATTTTCAGAAAGGAACTGAGACAAGCACCATAAAGATATTATACCCTTTGACTGAATAAATCTGCTCCCAGGAATCTATTCAAGGGAAATCACTGAATAAAAACAAAATGCATACATAGAGGATACACAGTGCAGTGTTTCTCTAGTACCTAAAAACAAGGAACAATCTAATGATCCAGTATTTAAAAATGCCTGATAAATTATGATTTATAAATCTAATAAAACATGTATACTTACTAAATGAATTTTTATCACAAAAGTGCTATGGAGATATAAGACTGTTATATTTTAAGTGCGTATTGCAGGATACATCAATTGTGTGGATATGGTTTTTCCCTATATATAAATATACATACATGGAATAAGGCAAACGTCAAAAGTAAAAGCAGTAGTTCGAAAGCTTTTTAGGAGTCTTTCCTAAGATAAAAACTTAAAATATTGTTCTATTCTCTTTATCCCCTTTTTTAAAAATTTCTTTAAGGTGAAAGAAACTTCCTAAGGCAAGGCCACCTCCCAGCCTAATCCCAGACGATAACTTCTCTCATGGATGGTTTTTGCCTAATTAGTCTCATTTCTAAGGCAGCAGTAACAGTAGCCTTTCTTCTCATTCTTAATGTTTAGATTAACTGGAAATAACATAAATCGCCATCCCTTCTCACGATTCTGAGTCTAGGGCAAATCCAGGCGAATCCAGGAGAAGTGCCCCCACACCCACACGCCTTCCTGAATTTTTGGATAGCAGAGCTCAGCAGCCACACGGGTTGGATTGCAATAAAACCCTTCCTATTTCTAAATAAAGTATTTCTCTGTGCTCATAAGTGGAAATGCACTCAGATTCTCCCAGAGTTCATTTTATCTGGGCCATTAGATAAAGAATGCCTGACAAAGGGAGAATGAGATTCAGGGAAGTGAGAGCTGCAGATGGCTTTCCAGAGAAGTCTTTCTACTGCCAGGTTTTCAGAAATAATTTCGGGGTAGGGGAGAATCAGCAGTTATGAGCAGGTTGCAACAGAACACCTTATCTTAAACAATTTTTCCAATATTCTACACTCCATTTCAGGGGAAAAAAAATCTCAGGAATAGGAGGTAGTTTTCAAAAAAATTTTCCAGCTTTTTTCTGCACCTATGCATCTTGAGGAATAACCCAAATAATGGATTGAAACGGGCCAACACAGATCTTGCAGACGTCAGGCAACCACAGGTCAAGTAAAAGAATTTCCTTTCCCCTGATCCAGCCACCTCCCCTCCCATTTCCCATTCTCTCCATGTCACCTCACCATCACTGTCTACTGTCCACCACGCACTGTTCCCGCACTCCTGTACACAGCCCCTTGTGTTCAGAAAAGCATACATCCATGAAAACACATCTGCTTCCAGTCCTCTGTCCTGAGTACCATCAGAAAGATTCACCTTCCTTAAAAGCATGTTCTTTCCACATTACCCTCTACTTCAAACCGCATAAACCTGCCAGAGTCCTCAGCATGAACTTCAACTCTCTCCCTAACTGGCCCAGCTACTGTTCCTATAAATGCCTTGGGCTTTTCTGTCACTGCATCTTTGGTCACAACATTCCCTCTCTCCGAAATGCCTTTCCCTCTTCATCCTCACCGACCAAAACCCGATCCCCATCCTTTAAGATTCAAGTTAAATTGCACTTCCTCTAAAAAGCCTTCCCTGCTGGCACTTGAGTGCTTTGTCCTTCCTCTGAGCTGTCATCCTAATTCATGCCTCTATTATGGCATTCGTGGTATGTTGGAAATTCTACAGTTATTGGTAAATAAACTTATTTCTCTACCTTAAAAGCAGTGACAATAACCCTTTCTACACCCCTCCCAACTGCAGACTCAGCGAAGGACTAAGTTTCGGTGAAGTTCAGGCCGTCTGTGACATTCCCATGTGCATGACTGCACGCACACAAGTAAGTAAGAAGTTCCCATTTGTTTAGAACTTGGAACAGGCAGGTGTCCAGGCTGACCCCCACAAGTATATTTAATCCACACGTAGCTCAAGTGCTTCCAAACACCAGCCACACCTCAATTCCGGGAGCTGCTGCTGGGTCTCCTCCCTGAAGAGATTCAGATCTGAAAGACTGAGGCAAGACCCAAACATGGGTACTTTGCTATAAGCTCTGGGACTGAATGTCCAGCCAGAGGGCAGATGCAGTATTAACAGTCCCAACCTGATTGTGGGGTCCTGGCAACAATGTGTATGTGGTTCAACAGGGAGGAGGAAAAGGGAGGAAGAATCCACCCGGTCCCATTTCTTAGTCTTCCTCTCCCCATTGCACAGCTTATGATGCCCTAAATCCCTTGCATTTCCCACTTTGACCTGCAGCTTTGCCTAGCTTCTCTATGCCGAAATTTCTCTCCTCCTTCCCCTCTTGAAATGTCAGTTCCTCCAGGGAGTAGAGTTCAATGTGATATTTGCAATAAAGCACTGTTCATAAAGATAATTCATACTGCAGGGATCATTAGTGAACCTTCTAATTTTTTGCATTATATGATAAGAGCTACTATCTACTGAGAGCTTACTACATCCTAGGCATGGACCCATGTATGGTGGTGTATGTACACAAGTCTTATTTAATCCTAGAGTAACCTTAGGAGGGAGTTACAATTATCCCCACTCACAGAAGACAAAACAGACGTGGCAGGTGAGGTAAAGCAACCGGCACAAAGGTAACACAGCTAGGAAGTGATGGACACCCAATTTCAAGTCTGAAGTGTCAGACTCCAAACTCATGCTCCTACCCTCCTTGTTATGTGTTAAAGAAGACTCCTCCCCCCCCCCCCACACTTGTTACTGTGTTCAGTGGCACTTGACGAGGATAAAGAACTCTAGCAGCAAGCAAGAAGGCAGGAAACTGCCAGAGGCTGACTGGACTGGCTCTGTTCCTGGGGTCCACTCCCTGGCCACTGTTTCCATAATTTTCCCTCCTTCCTCCACGCCGACCCTCAGATTCTGTGAGCACAGACAACGCCTTCCATGACAGCAGCATCTGGGCCTGGTTAGAAGGGGAAAACTGGGGCAAAGCAGCAGCCATTTGTGTAGGGTTGCTTATAATTAGATTGCCCTATTTGAAATGCATCAGTAAAAATGCAATTAGTAGACTCATTTCTTAGATTTCTGTTATATCTCACTTGTGAAAGACTTGAATTAAGACCTAAATCTTAGAAATAAAACACCCTGGAAGGAGTTAATGAGAAAAATATGTACTGAATGTGGGTCCTGGTTGTGAAATACAAGGCCTATAATATCCAAAAAGTGTTTTTATTTATCCAGCGACACTAACCCTTAACAAAGGTAAATATTACTTCCAAAAAAAAAAAAAAAAAAAAGAAAGAAAGATAGATTAGCCTGGACAACCTATAAAAAGAGCCATAATTTATTTTCTAATTACCTCACTCTATTGCCAGAGATTCTTAGCCACTTTTGAGAAGACTTCACATGTCCATTTAAATCAGAGCTCATGCTACGGGCACACCATTCCCCGGAGCCCCCAGAGTCCAGCACTCTTGGCCTAATCTCGGCCACCAAGCTGGGATGATTCTGTTCTCTCAGTGCACACGCTCTCACACACACAAACCCAGAGCGTGTGAGCCTCTGCCAAGGAACCAGAGGACAGCCTTGTCGGAAGATCAGGCACATGTGAAAGTTAATCGGTTTTCTCTGTGGTCCAGCTCCATCTGTCTGCGGCCATCCTGACAGCTAACACACGGACAAGAAGCACTCCTCTTGCTTATGGCACAGGGATTCAGGCTGAAGGCCATGACTGGCCTCAGAGAATGCACACACCTCAATGCGCTCAGTTTCTAACAGACAAAACTGAAATTATTTCGGTCTTTGTGGTTTTCTAAATGTTCTCATTCCGAGTCTCGGCCCAGAAGGAAGCACAGGAGATGGTGCTGATGTATGTACAGAACGCGGACTGATGTTCCTGATCAAGAGTGGGAGAGCCTGGGCTCAGCTTGCAGCAAGAGGGCCAAAGACAGAAGCAGAAAAGAGTCCACGGTGTGATGACAGACTTGAGCTCCTTACAATCCAACTGGATGCGTGGGAAAAGCAAATTCTAGGAATTGTGAAATCTAGACTAGTCCAGACTTTGCTATAGAAGTAGTTACCAATCTTTTCTGTGCCTCAGTTTTCTTACCTACGAAATACAAGTCTTGGTACCTCGGTGGGTTTAGTTCTGTGTCACAGGGATAAAATTTGACCACTAATAATAGCCTGACCACAAGTAAAATAATCCAGTAATGCCGAAATCTCATTACTATTTCTCATTCTCTTTACAGTCACCAGAGTTTTATGATTTAATAACAGCAGAAGGAGTTAGAAATGGTTTTAGTCTGCACTTACTCAAGTCCTTACTCGAGTCACTTTTCACTTTGTTCCCTTTCCAGAAAATAAAATACATATATATATGTATATATACATATATATATATATATATATATATATATATATAAAATAAAATATATAAAAACAGCTTCTACAGAGAGGTTCCTAAGTCTCAAGTAACTAAGCACTATATAAAGTTTTGAATTAAGAAAGTTTCCTTGTGGGGCGCCTGGGTGGCTCAGTGGGTTAAGCCGCTGCCTTCGGCTCAGGTCATGATCTCAGGGTCCTGGGATCGAGTCCCACATCGGGCTCTCTGCTCAGCAAGAAGCCTGCTTCCCTCTCTCTCTCTCTCTGCCTGCCTCTCCGTCTACTTGTGATCTCTCTCTGTCAAATAAATAAATAAAAAATCTTTAAAAAAAAAAAAAAAAAAAAGAAAGTTTCCTTGTCAAAATTTTTATTGCCTTGGCCACATAAGTAACTACGAGAAGGAAAATGCACTTGAATATCTGAATTCCTACCTCAACTACGATAGAACCAAAGGAACCACGGCCCCCAAAGCAGAAAAGGTTGGACAAATACATCCGTCATTTAATACAAAGAGGGGAACAGTGGAGGGTGGTTCCTTCCTCAAGATCCTATCTTGCTAAACCAGAGCCTAGCAATACTAGTAAAAGAGAATTGGACTTTGAAGTAACAAACACAAAGAAAAGTGCATAAATATAAATGAACAGATTTGCATATTACAGAGCAACATCCCCACCCAGGTCAAGACATAGAACATCATGGGCATGCCAGAAGTACCCTCCCGGCCGGGTGCCCCTCATTGGATCACATGCCCTCCCCCTACTCCTGCAGAGTCACAGCTCTCCTTGATGCCTCCTGGTGTATTCTCAGCATAAGAGCCATGCCTTCCTTCTCCAGGGCAGCAGCTCTCAAACCAACTCCAAAGAACTCCTGGAGTGGAGAGGGGTCCCAGGACCTCTGGGGACCCCAGACATTTGACTACTGCAGAACTGGAAAACTGGGATGGGTTTAAGATAACGTGAACAAAGGCAGCAGGACCAGATTGTACCAGCAATCACTGTATTCCCTCCCCTCCGCACACTAAAGAAAACATGCCAGGTTCACATTAAAATGTCCCCAGGGGAGCAGTAAAAATTTTAATTTTATTCAATCTCTACCTTTGCAAACATGCCTTTTTAATATCCTGTGCCAAAATGGGAGAGTCCACATACAGACTTAGGCGGCCTACCAAGGTTCAAAGGTTGCCTGGAGTAAGGCACTCGGGCAATTGTTGACCTTTGCACTGACGTGGCTGCTTCTTTCATAGGACACCATTTTTACTGAAGGAATGACAGACAAACTCTGGTGATTCAGACTGGAGTGTCTGGCAGGCAAGTAAGCCTATCGCTTCAGAAAAACAACTGAGAGTTTGGTGCCAGTGATAAAACTCGGGCTTTCAAGTGAAAATTGGAATTTGGGAAAACTTGTATCTGTATCTTATATCTTGTGCTTGACAGCTTCCCCATACTTAAACACTTTTCTGATGAGATCGGTAGTGAACTTCAAGAATGTGACATCTTAATGTTGTATAATGAAATGTGTCAACAATGAAAAGACCCACACACATCAGTAAACCAGTATTTTCCAAATAATCCATGTTTAGTGTTGCAAAATCACACATGAGTAAAAATCCACGCAACGTGCAAGATAAGCTAAGATCATTTAATTAATAAATAACTGCAAGTTTATTGATATGGTTTTAGGTTTCACACAGCCACCAACCTTTAAGAAACTACCATTTGTAGTGTTAGTTGGGTATCAAAGAAGAATAGCTACAATTGTTTGAAGTGGTTATTAAAATACTCCTTTTTCCAAGTATGTATCTGTGCAAGGCCACATTTTCTTCATATACTTCAACCAAAACAACATACCACAACAGATGAATGCAGAAATGAAGATAGAGGGGCGCCTGGGTGGCTCAGTGGGTTAAAGCCTCTGCCTTCAGCTCAGGTCATGGTCCTGGGGTCCTGGGATCGAGCCCCGCATCAGGCTTTCTGCTCAGCAGGGAGCCTGCTTCCCTTCCTCTCTCTCTGCCTGCCTCTCTGCCTACCGGTGATCTCTGTCTGTCAAATAAATAAATAAAATCTTTAAAAAAAAAAAAAAAAAAGAAAGAAATGAAGATAGAGAATCCAGCTGTCTTCTGTTAAGCTAGACATTAAATAGATTTGCAGAACTATAAAACGATGCCACTCTTCTCACTAATTTTTTTTTTGTTTTGGTAAAATTTAGTTATTTTTCATTTAAAATGTTATTTATGTTAACATGTAACAGGCTTTTCAATGAATAAACAAATATTTTAAAAAATATCTCTGTTCTCTAATGTGGCAGATGATATCAATAGTTATAATTCATGTAAACAGAAGTTCTTTGAAGTCTTCCATCATTTGTCAAAGTATAAAGAGAGATCAAAAGGTTTGAGGAACTGCTGCTTGAAGGTATAATCTGGGAGTGAAACTGCTGGATCACAGGATATCTTATCTTCAGCTTCACTAGATACCACCAGACTTTTTCCTAACATGGTTGTACCAATTTACACTCCCAAGACAGCTCTTTGTATTCTGAGTATGAGTCCTCTGTCTGTTGTAGGTGTTCTAAATTCTTTTCCTGATCTGTTTGTCCCATCTTTTTAGTGAACAGAAGTTGATCAACCAGAGTCAAATTTATCAGTCTTTTCCTTTATGGTCAGCACTTTTTGTGTCTTGTCTATGAAATCTCTCCATATTCCTAACTCTCTCTTCTCCAGCACATTCTTCTAAATGTTCTACTGCTTTGCATTTCACAGTGAGAGTCATGGCACTGCAAGCTTATCGGTTATTTAGGACCTGCATGGGCTCGGGATGGTCTGCAGAAAGGAGATTGACCGGTCCTCTCTGCTTTGCCACGTCCCACTCAGGAGTCATTCTGTAGGTACTACCGCTCTAAATTTCCATCTGAATATCTCAATTCAACTTAAGAGATGGAAGCCTGAGGATTCAAATGTCTCAGTAGAAAATAAGAAGAGACCTTCGCTTTTCAACTGGCTCGTGGGTGAGTAAATACATCCTCCATCTCTTCTTAATAGTGTTACAGTGCTCAGTGAAGCAGCCCTTCATGCTGCCACAGGGAAGTTTTCAAGAAAGCGGTGTTGATGTTTTCAGAGAGAATTGAAAGCATTTGGAGACATTCTCTAGGTCCACAGATTTCAGTATTTCTCACAAAAGGTAATCTAAAACAGAGTGAATTGCAAACATAGTGTTTGTTTCATTGACTTTAATTTACAAAGGGCTGGGTGGTGGCTCCAGGATTCTTCAATAGGAAAGGCACCATCATATCCACCATGGGAACTGGGAAGGGCATTCATGTCACATATATGTCACCCTGAGAGTCCAGCATCTTTCTAAAATGTAAATTATTTCTTCAACAAGACTCAAAAAATATTCATGCCCAAGTATCTGTTTGCACGTGAACAACCTGCTACTCTTAATGCCTAGCATAGTATTTTTTCAAACAGATCATTATCCACTAATGAGTCATGAAATCAATTAGGTGAATTATAATCAGTATTTTTTTTTCAGTGAACTACAATGCAATGTAATAGAAAATATCAGAATGCCTTAAACCATAGTGAGGGTGAATATTGTTTCATGAATTTTTTTTGTTAGACAGTTATATATGTGTGCCTCTATGTAAAATGTATTTTTTACTATGAGTTTCTATCAAAACACTTGAAAGGCATTAGCCTGGCATGTCATAGTGAGTACACATGCTGGAGACATTTTTTTTTTAAGAGGCAGGTTTTTTAAATTTTTTTTAAAGATCTTATTTATTTATGTGACAGAGACAGCGAGAGCAGGAACACAAGTGGGGGTGGGGGGGCAGGTGGGAGAGGGAGAAGCGGGCTTCCCACTGAGCACGGAGCCCAACACAGGGCTGGATCCCAGGGTCCTGGGATCATGACCTCAGCCGAAGGCAGACACTTAACGACTGAGCCACCCAGGTGTCCCGAGAATTTTCTTCCCAACAATCATCTCTTATCTGGAGAAATACCCAGTTACCCACCCACCCACTTCTAATTATGTGGGTAAATACACGTGTCCCCATGTTCCTAAATGACCCCCACCTCCCTGATCCCTGGTGAGTGTTACAGGAATGGACACGTGACCTATATTGATCTGATGAATTCCCCAACTATGATTTTTTTTAAACTTGGCCTCTAGAGAACTTTTCAGGGACAGAAGCTATAAAATAAACTGCTGGTGCCAATGTTTCCAACTATGTGGAAAAACTGTCTGCCATGAGAAGGAATGAAACAAACATGCAAAAAGAGGGGAAAGAAGAACTCTGCCCATGTTCAGGCCAACTGCAAGATAACACTTCCCACAGTCTGGTGATCCAAGCCTTCCTTAGATTCTGTTAAGTCAAGTCTCTGTTTTCTAAGTTACCTTGATAGGTTTCTGATGATTTCAGTCAGACAAGCAATGCCTGTTCTTCTCCTCAAGTCTTGGGGGCTGAAGTGATGAATTGAAATTTTAAATGCCAATGAATGATGAATTGGATTCTTGCCCTAAAAACCTATGGAACTCCCCCAACTCCATCCTTTATCATCTAAGAGGGAAAATTGACAAAACTCATAAAAAGCTATAAATATAAAAAGGCTATGGGGCACCTGGGTAGCTCAGCGGGTTAAGCCTCTGCCTGCGGCTCAGGTCGTTATCTCAGGGTCCTGGAATCAAGCCCTGCATCGGGCTCTCTGCTCAGTGGGGAGCCTGCTTCCCCTTTTCTCTCTGCCTGCTGCTCTGTCTACTTCTGATCTCTCTCTGTCAAATAAATAAGATCTTTAAAATAACAAAAAATAAATATAAAAAGGCTGTTACTAAAATTCAACTTTGGTTTTCACTACCAAAATCAAATAAAGAACACTTTGGGATAAACATGGTAAATGGAGGTAGGACCCTCAAAGCCTCTTAAGTGAAGTTCACATATGCACCATTTGTAATATTTTGCTTCTGTCTTTCACCTGATTTGAAGCCAGTGGTATTACAGTAGAAAGGTACTCACAGACCTCAGTCAATGGGGTATCTGTTTATTTTTTAAAAGGTAATCTGGGGTACCTGGGAGTCTCGGTAGTTAAGCGTCTGCCTTTGGCTCAGGTCATGATCCCAGAGTCCCGGGATGGAGCCCTGCATCAGGCTCCCTGCTCAGCGGGAAGCCTGCTTCTCCCTCTCCCACCGCCCCCCTGCTTGTGTTCCCTCTCTCACTGTCTCTCTTCCTCTGTCAAATATATAAATAAAAAATCTTTTAAAAAAATAAAAGCTAATCCAAAATCATTACATCGAGTTCTTTAGCCCTGGACCCTAGACGGAGGGCAGAATCGCCTGATTATACCCAAGTACTGCTGAGTGTGATTCAAGGACTTGGAGGCAAAAACGTGAGAGAATGAAGACAGAGACTGGTGGAAGAGCAAAACCTGGAGCTGACAGAGGTGAGTACAATCCAAGCCAAGAGCCTGGGAAACTGAACGCAGCTTTTAAATTAAAGAGGAACTTCTCTTCCTCTAAGAATATAACATAGCTTTCTCCTCTATCTGCTTGACTGGAGGCTAGTTTGCCCTTGAAATTTATAATCCAACTGCCTTTGTGTATACCTGAACATTTCATGCAGAATACTGCACAAACTGACCCATTTACACAATGCAGTTTATTCAGCTTTGGAAATAGCTACTGAGAAAGACAAGTTTAATTCTGGTGCAAGTAAGGTCTATAAAGACATTCTATGAGTGTTTTTGTTGGCAAAGTAATCTCTTATATAATGGGACTTGTAATTATTCTGATCATTTTTCTGCATCCCCTATCAATTCAACTTGACTTGGAATACGCCCAAATGATCAGAGGTTTAAAAAAGGTTCTCCAGGGGGTGCCTGGGTGGCTCAGTGGGTTAACCCTCTGCCTTCTGCTCAGGTCATGATCTCAGGGTCCTGGGACCGAGCCCTACATTGAGCTCTCTGCTCAGCAGGGAGCCTGCTTCCCCCTCTCTCTCTGCCTACTTGTGATCTCTCTCTTTGTCAAATAAATAAATAAAATCTTAAAAAAAAAAAAAAGGGTTATCCAAGTTCTCAGCTCAACAGCACTCATGGAGGGCTAGCAAGTGTGTGACATGCTTGCCATCAGCTCTTTGAAAATGTATGCCAAGGAATTAAAAGTTATCAGCAGAGCTTTTATAACAAGGCACAATAATACATGATGTTCTCAGTCAAAACCTGTAGAGGCAACACCTAAAGAAAAATCGGGTGCTAACAATCTCAATTTCATTTGCTTTTTAAGGATTTATTTATTTATTTATTTATTTATTCATCTGAGAGAGAGAACACTCTCGCGAGAGCAAGAACAGGGGTAAGGGTCAGAGAGAGAGAAGCAGACTCCCCACTGAGCAGGTAGCTCAATGCGGGGCTTGATCCTGGGCCCCTGGGATCATGACGCGAGCCAAAGGCAGATGCTTAACGGACTGAGCCACCCAGGTGCCCCTTGTTTGCTTTTCATTTACTTTTAATCTTCATACTTCAGCTTCTCAAGGATGAGGAGCATTTTTCTAAAACGTTCAAAAGTGGTCATGACTGTCATTTTTCCATACAGATAGAAGGTTATATAAGAAAGAGCTTCTTCATAAATGTTTCCAGAAGACCAAAAAAATCTGGGTTATCCATGAATTTACAAGTGACGGTCCTAGTCTTTTAAATGTTTGGACACTCAGCACAGGTAGCACCTTACCTTGGATGAAGTCTACCCCACCAGATCCCACCACCCTGTAGGGCTGGGCCCAGCATAGGGCTCTGCATAGGGCAGATACTCAGGAATGTCTGCTGGAAGCTCAAGTCAACTTAGCTCCTGGAATGGGAACTGTAGCCTCTGCTTAGGGAGGTGTACATTTGTTTGTTTGTTTATGAAAGATGGAGGGGAGCAGAGGCAGAGGGGGAGGGAGAGATAGAATCTCAAGCAGACTCCCCGCTGAGCACAGAGCTGGACATAGGGCTTGATCTCACAACTTTGAGATCCTGAGCTGAGCCAAAATCAAGAGTCAGATGCTTAACTGATTGATCACCCAGGCACCCCAGGAAGTATACTTTTTATTTTTATTTTTGTTTTTTTTTGTTTTTTTTTTGTTTGGGGTTTTTTTGTTTTGTTTTGTTTTTTGAGGTGTACTTTTTAAAAGTAAGAGCACACTCATCTGGGTCTGGGGAATGAGCCCTAAGTCTAATCTCTGCAATTTACTGAAGTTTCACTCTCCTCATGGAAATGCTTTACTCTAGATTTTTTTTTTTTTAAGATTTTGTTTATTTGACAAAGAGAGAGAGCACAGCAAGGGAAGCTATAGAAGGAGAGGGAGAAGCAGGCTCGCTACCAACCAGGCAGGGAGCCCGATGCGGGGCTCAATCCCAGGACCCCAGGATCATGACCTGAGCCAAAGGCAGACACTCAGCCTTCTGAGCCATCCAGGCACCCCTTTACACTAGATTGTTATAAAAAATGTAATATTAAAACTGAACGGTCCCAAGGTTCATTCTGCACTATCATTCTGATTCTAAGTACGAAATAACAAGACTCCTCCTTTTTTATTGGAGTATGAACTTCGAAGTCAATCAAGAAGCTTCCCTTTGATGATCTATGTGCTCTTACTCTGAGCAACATGAACTTGGTTACTAATCTGGATTTGTTAACTGTGGTTTTCTGTGTAGATGCGAGAGTGAGAGATGGGGAAAACCAAAAGTCATTGTTTCTGGCTTGGTGAAGGGAACACTAAAGCAAGAGGTCAAAAGCCGGAGATCCCAGCTGGGCTCTATGCTTGTGCTCGGACAAGCCATAAGCATGGAGAAGTGCGATCCTCATTTAGACGGGGGAAGAGCACTACCTCACTAGGTGGCTGTGGGAGTAAAATAGGACCACGCCCCCAGAGGGCTTCCAAACTGCAACGCACCATCCACATCTAGGTGGTATCGTTACTTGTAACAAATCTGCCAAGACTGTTTTTCAACAAACTCTGAAATGTTGAAAGAAAAAGCCAATGCTTTTGTGAAGGGTTAAAATTAAACTTCTCCTTTGTTTTCTGCTCAGATCAGATCCCGTGTGGAAAAGACAGCAAGATCATGACTTAGAAGTTAAGATCCAGGGCGCCTGGGTGGCTCAGCGGGTTAAGCCGCTGCCTTCAGCTCAGGTCCTGATCCCAGGATCCTGGGACTGAGTCCCGCATCAGGCTCTCTGCTTCAGCAGGGAGCCTGCTCTCCACCCACCACCTGCCTGCCTCTCTGCCTACTTGTGCTCTCTGTCTGTCAAATAAATAAATAAAATCTAAAAAAAAAAAAAAAAGTTACGATCCCAGCCCCACCTGGCTCTCCCGTGGTTCCACGACTGACCTCCCTGAGCTAACTTCTGTCCCCTGCCCTTCCTACTCCTTGTTTGCCATTACAAACAGCTTCTTGCAGTGATGAGAAACTCCACTACTGGGGAATGATAAACTGAGACACTTGAGGCATGGCTTTCTGAACTTCAGGCTGGGCTGGGCAGAACCCCCTGCGACCGTTCCTGTAAGCCGTGGGCGCGGGCTTCCCCAGGCAGTGGCGGGGAAGCCCGTCCTGGTGCCGCACTGCACAGGGAGGCTCACTGCAAAGGCGACTGCACGCCACGGCGGACCCAGACGTCCACGTCACTGCACAGCAGAAGTGAGAGGCTTGGACTGGAAGCTGTTATTGACTCCTTATTCTTTGTCCGAGATACAGGAGTCACTTGTTTTCTTTGTAAAAGCAGATTTTATGTACTTCCTCTTCATTCCTTCAACCTGCTAGAATTTTAAAAGCTGGCAGTATCATCTTTTAAAGGCAAGACTATTTTTTTCCCATTTGATGAGATAAAATGCAAAATCAACAGCTCTTTTGGTTCATTTTAAGTTATACAATAAAGTACATTTTCTTCACCCCAAATAGACTTTTTTCCCCTGGGGTATATTTTAGTCTGCTACTGTTTAGATGTTAGCTTCTTGAGGTTGCCAACACAGTTAACTTCTGAGTATCACAGCTTCACTTAAAATTCATTTTTGAGTGCCTACTGTGTCCCAAAGTGCAGTGTTAGATAACAGCTTTTAAAAATTTGTATTTGCTTTTTTTAATACATAGAGTTTTAGCCATTTTTCTCTCAGGGCTAAGCTAAAATCAACATCAATTTGCTTTCCCTAAACATACACCTCAGAATCAGGGGAGCTGACTCAAGTTGTGGCAGTCTACAGAGAAGTTAAAGTACAAGTAATTTCTTGTGGGTAGTCTACACATATTTAAACAACCTCCCAGCCTATTCTTACTGTCACACTGAAAAACCAACTCAGAGTCACAAACAGAAAAACCAAGGGTTATCTATGAACCCAAAGTATTCCCAGGCCATATATGCAACTATAAATCATGGAAGGTAAAATTCTTCTTCACTTTTTTGCAACTGCCTGAAAATACACTAGAAGTAGGTACGTGAGAAAGACAACTATTTTACATAACACGTAAATCACATTTTTACCAGTGGCTCAACTCCTCTCCTTCCCAATAAAAATCTGACTTCTAACTAATAGAACAATTCTTTCATGGTGGTTTTGTCTCTTCCAGTTAACAACACAAAAGAACTGTAATCATTCATTCTCTCAATTTTATGTCGCTTTCAGAGGCCAAATGAAAAACAGGATCATCTTGTTAGTAAATCTTTCCAATTACACTGGGGAGTGTAGACTTACGTGAGATTTTTTCAAAAGGCTCTCTCTCTGAGGGAAGGGAGTAGGTTACCTTAGTGTCAATGAGTTCCCAAATGCATCGAGACTGTATCTGATTTTAATGCACATATGTCTTGACTGGGGGGGAAAAAACCTCATAAATCATCATCTCCACACATTTTAGAAGGGAGAGGAAGTAACAGAATAGAACAGTTAACAATTACTAAAGAACTTACTTAAAATAGTGGAAAGAGAGACAAAACCCTGTTTAAAAGGCCTGAATATCACTTCCACCACTTGTTCACTTTTCTCTGGACTTTTCAGTTAGCTCATTTCTAAAACAGGACTAAGTCCAGTTCTCCGGCTCACCACACAGGTTTTTTGTTAGGATTCTGTGTGCAAATTCAAGGATAAATACCTTATACACTGTTTCAAAGGGCTATCCAGTATTCCTGACATTAACAAATTTCCCTGCATTGCGTTTACTCAAGTGTGCCTGAAGGTGACCAAAGCCAGGGACAGGCCTTCAACAGTTCTGCCAGCTGAGAATCTCTAAAGTGGGTCCACTATCACCACTGCACGGGGTGACGTCAGGCTGTTGTTTACAGGAGAAGAAAGGCTGCCAATTTCCACTGAGCAGAAGACCGCAGTGGCCAGCCTCCTTCAGCTGCTTGTGAGCAAGAATGGACTCTTTATGTGTGGCATGTGTGTACATGCAACAGTTCACGTGGGGGTGAGGGGAGATACACCAAGACACGGAAACTATTTGTATATGTGCACCAGCGCACACTGTGGGTCTTGAGTTTTCACTAAGACGAAGCAAAATTGATCAAAATGCAACTTTCACTTTTGTCACTCTGAAGGAAAAAAAATGTCTCCCCCAGAAACTTCGTTTGATTTTTGTAAGGTATTTTTAAAGCAGAACCGTCAATTCTTCTAATTTAACAGACTCAAGTGTGACAAACATTCACTAACAAAGAATTATGGAAGACATATTTCAAAGCACAAAATACATTCAGATTGCAGTAACCAAGTTTTATAGGAACGGCTTCATTTTTACAGTGGCTGGAGTTGCTTCCTCCTACATAAGTTCAGGAAGTACTCACTCAAGTATTAACATACACCAACTGAATCCACTTTGGGGAGATATTTTGTTAAGTTTATTACTATAAAGAAAAAAAAAAGTCTGGCTTATTAACATATGCCCATTCATGAAATTTCCTGGCAGAAAGCAACCTTATATTAAATCAAATTTAGAAGGGCAAAAGAAAATAGGGACTGCATTCATTATATTCTTTCTTCAACTATCCATCACCTTCTGGGATAGCAGTCAAATCAGGGATAATATGGCAACAGATCATGTTTATAACTGGCACTGAAACTTTACTTCAGACAATAAATCTAGTGTATATCTTAACATTTGAACACTGAAGAAGAGACATGGGAAATATTTCTGTTACCTGAAAATGTATTTTCTTTGGTCCTGCTGTCAGTACAGCTGAAAAGAAGAGAAACTACAGTTCAGTAACGAATGAAGCCGAGGAAGCATTCTGAGTTCTGTTCTTGGCTCTGCTGCTGATTATCGTATAATGCTGGGTCAAATACCTAGCCAAAGCGAGCCTCAGTCTCAGTATCTGAGCAATGGGGACGATAATAGCAAATATTCATTTCCAATTTTTAGGAAAACATAAAAGAAAAGAAGTTACCTTGCGAAAAGTCTTGTGTAACATTACAATACACGACAGGAACTGGAAAATAATAGAAACACGGTCTGGGAATCCAGCCTGATATTGGCCAACTCCTTTGAGAGCTGGGGAGGAAAACGTGCTAAACAAGTAGGAAGTGTTATTAGCACTTCTTTCATTTTATAGTTAGACATAACAGTAGCATGAAAAATATGGCACCAGTTCAACTTTTTCAGGGCCAGTTCCAGCAAGTAATATTGGCCACATATTCTTAAACACACCAAGAAACCTGAAAGGCCATCCTTGGTCTCCTTCTTAACATAGAATGATTCTTTTAAAAACGGGTGGGGGGGCAGGTAACAGAAAAGTCTGTAGAAAAATATGGAAGTAGGTTTAGATTATACTTGAAAATGCCCGTCACCGGCTTCATTCCTTCATGTGGTAAAGAATATGTGAATACACAAGTCAATGATGGTGTGAAACAATAATAAAATGGTGGCACACAGGAACATTAATAGTCTGACAGTCACAGGTGTTTTGCAATTACCAGTATTTTAGTGGCTGAACTGAGCAGTGATTGCAGCAGAGCTTCACATATCCTGAACCAGTATAAAGTTCATGGACTTTATTTTTTTTTTTTTAAAGATTTTATTTATTTATTTGACAGAGAGAGATCACAAGTAGACAGAGAGGCAGGCAGAGAGAGAGAGAGGGAAGCAGGCTCCCTGCTGAGCAGAGAGCCCGATGCGGGACTCGATCCCAGGACCCCGAGATCATGACCTGAGCCGAAGGCAGCGGCTTAACCCACTGAGCCACCCAGGCGCACCCCATGAACTTTATTTTTAAAAGAAATAAAACTGTGTAAAAAGTAGTGCAGTCCATTGATAAGGCAACCAGCAAGAGGAAGAGTGAGAGAAACCAAACTGATAGTCATCCTCATACCTAATGTTTTCCCCTACCCAACTAACTTAAAACCTTAAAATCAACTATCTGGGATTTTACTTTTGTTGTCTGGCCCTGTCAAATAGACAGAATAATGAAAAAGCACACTGAGAAAATGAGGGCATATGAAGAGTAGACAGTTACAAGTGGACTGACCAAGTGCCTGAGTTTCCACTCGACACGTCCTGCTCTGACTGCTACACTCCAGCATACCAAAACATCATCCCCTGTGTGGGACACTATTTAGAAAAGTCGTAACATACGTGCTTGCTGTACATCTGCTTCACAAACTGCCTCGTTGGGAGGACAAAGGGTTCCAAGGACTCACTACACTAATGCTCACAGGTGACTACTGAGTCATTTCAACTTCGAAGACACACCTAATAAAAGAAAACTCAGTTCCATCTCATAACTGACGGAACAGGGCAGAACTTTTCTTTGCCAAGAATTAAAAAAAAAAAAAAAAGAATTTCTTGCTAGTCATAAACATGTCTCTTTTCTTCTTATCACATAATGGTGCACTGAGTTTATACTAATACCTGCATCTAATATTCAAAAGTTAAGGAATAAATATTCCAAGATGCATCTCATCTTATAGTCCTCAGGTAAAAAGGAAGGATACGGCTAGCTGGAATGTCAACCACTTGGACCAAAAATCAAATGGAAGTCTTGCAAAAAGAGTTATTCTCACCCAACTATGGCTACAAGTGTACAAATGGCTATTAGAAGATGAAGTAGAATAAGCAAACGAAAGGCTTCCACTTATTTTAGGAAATGGTAAATACTATTTAAAAAAAAAAAAAAAACCTTCTTATTCATCAATTATTCAAAAATAAAAGTCACAGTTTCTGCAAAGGAAGTGAAACTTAGGTCACCAGAACAGTTGCCAGAGGCCATATGAAATGATTAGTAGATCACACAGATGAACAAAAAGTAGTGGCAATGAGCACCTTTCCTCCATCACCCCCAACATTGATTCTTTGCCCATCTCCCTGTCTAGTCATCACATGAGAGCAAAACATTAATTTAAAAAAAAAGAGGGGCAAATGTGTGGCTCAGTGGGTTAAGCCTCTGCCTTTGGCTCAGGTCATGATCTCAGGGTACTGGGATCAAGCCCCACATCGGGCTCTCTGCTCAGCAGGGAGCCTGCTTCCTCCTCTCTCTCTCTCTGCCTGCCTCTCTGCCTACTTGTGATCTCTGCCTGTCAAATAAATAAATAAAATCTTTTAAAAATTAATAAATTAAAAAATTAAAAGATTGGTCAAATGCCTTTATGTCTCTATTGGTGATTCTAAATTAGCTCAAATAGAAGATGCTTCAGTTGTCATCATATTGCTCTTACTGTGCATAAGTATTTCAAAGAACAAACCCAAAAATTCACAACCCATGTCCACGCAGCGCACTTACCACTTGGAGTCACTATGTTAGCGATAACATGTGACAGGAGCCGCAGTGTGACTTGACCATGTCAAGAAGACAGGAGCGTCCCTGTACTACCAGGTTTTCATGCTCAGTTGGGAGAAAGACGTGCGTGCTGCACCACCAGGAGAGTCCATGACTTGGTTCACAATAAATCCAAATGTATGGCTAATTACAGACAAATTTTCTGACAATCAAATTTTCCAACCATAACACAATTCTGATACTCTCAAATGACCCTTTGCTTTTGTCCAGCTATAATTTTTTTTTTTTAAATCACTTCTCAAAACTCAAGTTGACCATAAATATCCCCAAACACTTCATGACTTGGTCACATAGCATATAGTTAAAGATGTATAAACTGAATGGCACAATGCTCATTGTGGCAGAATGGACTGAAAGCCCTAAAATTTTCCACGGCAATAGTTCTTCCAGAAATAATAACAAAAATGATTCTCCAAGTATAATCTCTTTTCCAAATAACTTCTAAAAGCCACGGTAAATATATTATTCTTAGTGGTCAAAAATCTTTCATTGATCATGCTGTGATTTTCAAAATAAGAACTGTATAAGAAAAGTGAGAACAATAAATGACCTGAAACAAAAGCAGTTTGCCCTTAGAATTATTCCATAAACTTTAGAGCCCGCACATAAGAAGCCCCAAGACAGAATACAGAAATGACAGAATCGAGAAAGAAACAAAGACAAAGCTCCAGTAATTACTCTATCATTAAAGTCCTCGGTAAAAAGAGGCAATTAACGACTGCTCCCCAACCCACTATCACTTAGATTTTTGCTCCATTCTCTCAAGAAGCACAGTTGAAACATTTCTCAGTAGGGAGTTATAAAAGTTGAGTCAATCCCAACTGTTTAGCCTTGATTGGTTTTTACGTGCCTGATTGAGTGTTTGAAGACAGTAATACATGCTGATCCAACTACTAATTCCGGCAATTAGTATGGCCAACTGTATAGCTATGAACAAATGTTTCCTACGCATGTCTCTTCATATCATGGCAAAGCCAGCCTTATTCTAGTTAGGAAATTAAATTTTAGTTTGAGCTTTTGGATCTCGATCTTTGCTTTCTTCTCATTTCTTTTCTTAACAGTGGGTAGTGGAAATAAAAATAAAACTGGGTATTAGATGGGAAACAACAGCCATTTCACTTTTCATTTTAGCCTCTGAGCTACTGGTAGCAAACCTTAACAGTAAAAGCATTTGTTACACAGCAAAGGGAATCCTGTCCAGAAGACTTTCCGGTAAGGTACTAAAATTAAAAATCTGCCCAAACTAAACCAAGTTTCATAAGTTATAATCATATGTCCTCCTTTTTTAAAGTAACCAGCAGCAGTCTGAGGAAATGCAATAGAAATCTCAAACTTTTTTTCCAAAACTCTAGCACTATTAACTAAAGCTATAGCCACAGCATCCCCTATCTGGCTTCTTTAACAAAATTATAATTCATTTCAGAGTTCTGTTTTGATTGTGCTGCTTCATAATTAAACATTTATAGAACCTTCATTTGAGATGTATAAAAGCATCAACACACACTCAAGTAGTTCCTTTAAAAAATATCCCTCTGGGGGTGCCTGTTAGGCATCAGACTCTTGGTTTTCATTCAGGTCCTGTCCTAGGGTCATAGGCTTGAGCCCCACATTGGGCGCACACTCAGCGTGGAGTCTACTTGGAGTTCTCTTTCCCCTCCCTCTGCCCCTCCTGCCCTCACACATGTGCTCTCCCTCTCTCTCTCTGAAATAAATAAATACATCAATCAATCAATCAAAATAGAAAATATCCCTCTAGCCGAAATTATTCATGCCAGCAGAAGTTTGAATTATGGAGGGAACCACTCAAAATCTGACCATTTTCAGCATTCACAGAGCCTACCAAATCAACACATACCTCATCAACAAAATTAAAGACAAAGTAAAAAAACTGTAACAGAAAAAAGATAAACCAAGGTTCAGCATCTTCCAGGTCGGGAGAGACACTGGACTTGTCAGTTCAATTTTCTCGCCATGGAGGTTAGCAGGAATTCAATATTTTACTTGAGGGGTCAAGAAGGAGCAATAGCTTCCCTTTAAGAGTGATCCCATCACTTAGGAAGGAAATTCAAAAACAAGGTGATGATCTTCCCATGTGACTGGGTTGTAATAATTTTGCAGAATTTCACAGGTGTTTCGGAAGTGCCTTAGAGATTCCATAGGGAGAAAAATATGACAATCCTTCTCTACGTATTTTGAAAAGGGCATGCCTGAACAAAGACCCTCCAGTGTTCACACATACTGGAAAACAAGATTTTGGAAGATGACTTTCTCACGGTGGGTGAAAGAAGGTTCAAGACAAGACAATCAAAAAAAAAAAAGAGAGAGAGAGAGAGAGATTTGCTGGTAAACAAGACACAATTCTTTTTAGAAAGTAAGCTCTGAAGAAGTCAGAGTAGCTAAACTATGATGATAAGCCTAGATTTTCCCAATATATCAAAGATCTTATCTATCCTGGACAAATAAGATACTATATTTCAAATATAGCATTTTATTTTGCTGACTTTTTCACAGGTCATGGTGCATTTATTTTAATAAAAGGGGAAAATCTATCTCAACCATGTTGTTTTTATGGATAGTGACATTAAAGAGATTTCTGCTCACATTTGATCTGGATCTTGATAAATACATACTACCATTGACAGTTTCCCTTCCCTGGTTCTGCAGTAATATAAAGTGAAGCTGAAATATATAAGAAAAAATAAGATGGGCCAAAAGAGGTTAATGGAGGTATCTGACCAATCTGCAAAGTTCACATAAAATGTTCTGCCTTACATACTGAGGTGAGAGGACACACAAGAGACCAGTTAAGGGAGAGTCACTCATAACGTGTTTACTAGTATGTAGTGTGGCAGTGTCAAAGGAAGACAGAATTTGTTATAAGATGAAAATGGGAGAAATAAAACAGGAACTAGCATTATTACCATCAGCTTTGTGTCTATTGCTTTACTTATTTTATGTCAGTTGATAATCACAGAAGTAGACCTCATTGTTCCTATTTTACAGAAAGAAAACTGAGGCTTGGAGGAGTAATGAACATTGTTAGTGGTATACCCAACGTCCATTCTTCCCTCCTTCTCCCTAAGGAAACCCCAATCCAAGTCACTGGTCTAGAAGTGAGCAGAGATGTCCAATCAGACGGAAAGACTGACAGTCCACACCTGGTTGGGGCGGGGGGGGTTCTGACTTCCTCTGAATCCCATAATGTATGGAGGTGAACCAGCTTGAGGAAGGAGCCCAAAGCAGAAGTCAGAGTGGTAAGGAGTCTGGCATAGCGGGAAGATGCTATAAGAACCTAAACCACAGAACTGACCAACCCCAGAGCCTGTCCCACTGGATTTCTTGTGAAATAATAAATATCCTGATCACTCCAGTGAGCTTGAAGGTGGCTTCTGACAGCGTTCTAACTGATACAAAAATTTTATTTCTCCAAGGTCACCAGCAGTAAGTGGCTGAGCAAGTGTCTGAACCAACATCATTCTGGCTTGAAACTGGGCTTTTTCCACTAAACCTCACTGTGGCATGAACTCTGGTAATGTCTGCTTTTCTCATGACATGATCATGCGATGTGAGAGCTGGGAAGGATCTTACCTCACCATTCATTAGGAAAATGCATTTATCTCATCAAAACATTTTAAGCAAACACAGAGAAAAAAAAATCCCTAGCAAGAATTCACAGAATTTCATATTCTGAAGAACTTCTCCTTTCATATGCATTTAATTTTTAGGAGAATATGAATTCATATGCCTTTAATAAATGGAATTTTAATAAATGCTCTTAAAGAGCATTCTCAGTTATTATTAATTTTCTTAGGTGTGATAATGGTATTGTGGTTATGTAGGAGAATGTCTTTATTCCCAGGAGATGCATACTGAAGCATTTAATGGTAAAGAGTCATGACGTCTAAAACCTATTTTCACATGGTACAATAAAGTATATATGTAGAGAAAAAAGAGAGAGTGAGCCATAAAGCAAATACAGCAAAAGGTTAATAATTACTGAGTCTAGATGGAATATGGGTGTTTGTTGACATTCTTCCAAGTTCCCTATGTCTGAAAGTTTTGCAGTAGAAAGTTTGCGTGTGGGGGAATGTGGTATAGGAAATAAAGTGCATGTACACTAGAATAATCTAGGGACTTAAAAAATACTTAAATGAAGGCCCCACCCCAGCATTGTGGCCTGGGCAAAAGTAATCCTAATGTGTATCATTGGCATGGTAGGAAGAGCCTGAACTTTGAGTTCACAACTCTGATGGCCCCAATCCTGTAAAGACAACTTTAAAATTTTTTCTAGATTTTTTTTTTAAGATTTTATTTATTTATTTGTCAGAGAGAGCAGCAGCACAGAGAGCTACAGGCAGAACAGGCAGAGCAGGCAGACGGAGAAGCAAGCTCCCCGCTGAGCGGGGAGCCCCATGTGGGACTTGATCCCAGGATCCTGGGATCATGACCTGAGCCAAAGGCAGATGCTTAACCAACTAAGCCACCCAGGCATCCCACCATTTAACCTCTTTTAAGGAAAAGAAGGTCTTACCAAACTCATGTTCTTTACTCTATGCCAAAGATGAGTCATAATCTGTTAAACTATAAGGAAAGAAGGATTTCTTGAAAAATACACAACTCCAATTCTCTAAATTCAAATGTGTGCAATTTACTTAAAGATACTCCAGTGAGCCTTACATATAGAGAAAAGCTCTCTAAGGTCCCATATCTAAATTTCAGCTGGCGCATAGGTTTTCTTAGTTCTATTTGTCTTTCTTAAAATATATGTGTCTGGGGTATGGGATAGAGGTGAATAAATGGTAGATTAAAGAGAGAAATAAAAAGCAAATGACAAACTTTAAAAATATATTTCTTATAATAGGGATTTTATCTTAAAATATACCTTATGACTTAAGTGGATTTTTAAAAAGTTTTATTGATAAACAATAAATGCACAGATTTAAAATGTATAATCTGATAAGTTGTGACATATGTATATATCCCTGAAACCATCATAGCAATCAAGATAATGAATATAACCATCTTAGGCAGCCTTTTTAATCAAATAAATGTGTGATGGCTCTTGCCGAGATATAGTCTTCAGGAAAAGAAATTATTTTTTTTCTTCAAAGATTGTATTTATTTTTATTTGTCAAAGAGAGAGAGCACAAGCAGGGGGAGTGGCAGGCAGAGGGAGAAGTAGGCTCCCTGCTCAGCCTATGTGGGGCTCAATCCCAGGGTCCTGGGATCATGACCTGAGCCGAAGGCAGATGCTTAACTGACTGAGCCACATGGGTGTCCCCAGGAAAAGAAACTCTTGATAGAAATTGTTACTTAAAAAAACAACAATAACAACAATAAAGAAATCTATACAGAAGTGTCCAAATACTTTCATCAACAGATAAAATAGACATTGATGCTTTGGATTTTTTTTCCCTCTAATTTAAATCTAAGAAACAAGCATTTGATGTGTTATTCTATCTTAGATTCATGTCCAAGTAAACAAACAAATGTACTCTAAAAACAAAGAGATTCTTCATATTTTCAAATATCCAGGGAAATGAAAACAAAAGCCACAGGCACACAGCGTTATGTTTGAGAATTTAAATACACATATTGAGAATTTTGACTAATTCTGAAGCAAAACAATTTAGAAAGATTACATCTACATATTACAGCAATACATACAGGCTTCCTAAATTTGGCATATTAGGCCCAGAACATGCTGATCTCACAGGCAGGGCTGCTCCAGGCAAAACTAAGGAAGAGCGCATCTCCAATAACGCCAAAAGCCTCAGTCCACCCTTCTTTCCTCCCCTCTCCGCATTTCTTCCACTTTTCAGGAAACTCCCCTGGTACATACAGTCCTCATTAATATATCAGTCTTCCCAAATCTATGGAAGATTTTTGGCCTCAAGAAGCTAAACCATACCCACAGTGTCTATATATATTCCATTCTCGGGCACAGTTTCTGCTTCCTATGGGCACTGCTAGTGAATGAAAGCAATGGCTAGGATGTGGACTCCACTCCCTCTCCTTTCCCTTCCTTGCTGAGCAGCTGCAATAGCTAGAAAGGGGACTGCACTGTCCTTAGGGGCCTAAGCACAAAGAAAGCCTGCTAACCATCTCTGCCCCAACTGAACAGGAAAGATGGAGTCCCATGAAGGCCAGCCAGGGCCTCCAGAAGGCAAGTCCTTTGGACCTAGGACTCAGCTTACTACTGCAGCCCTCAGGAGACTTCCCATCAACCTAAACCCCATATTGCCTAATACAAGGGAGTTAATGTTCATGTGGGGATCTTTTGTCTCCCCAAACGGACTGTGAACACCATTATGAACAGGTGCCACGTCTTATTGGTCTCTGATACTCCCAAGCACTTGGGACGTGTATCAAATATTTATGAATAAAAATGTTTAAATAATTATATATCATATTATATCATATCATATCATGCTATTTGTACTGCAAAAACACTTAGCTATATCTACTTTAATGTCTGAGGTGGAAATGTATACTAAGGGTTTTATTTAAGAAATTATATGGTTTGATTTTTTTGTTTGTTTTTTAAGATTTTATTTATTTACTTGACAGAGAGAGATCACAAGTAGGCAGAGAGGCAAGCAGAGAAAGAGGAAGGGAAGCAGGCTCCCTGATGAGCAGAGAGCCAACGTGGGACTCGATCCCAGGACCCTGAAATCATGACCTGAGCCGAAGGCAGCGGCCCAACCCACTGAGCCATCCAGGTGCCCCTGTTTGTTTGTTTTTTTAAGATTTTATTTATTTATTTGACAGACAGAGATCACAAGTAGGCAGAGAGGCAGGCAGAGAGAGAGGAAGGGAAGCAGGCTCCCTGCTGAGCAGAGAGCCCCGATGCAGGGCTTGATCCCAGGACCCTGGGACCATGACCTGAGCTGAAGGCAGAAGCTTAACCCACTGAGCCACCCAGGCACCCCAAGAAATTACATGGTTTTGACAATCACAGAAACGAAAAATTAGTTCTTTACATACACTAGACAGAGCAAACTGAAGATTTTTTTGTTAATTGTGCGATATAGCTGAGATGACTACATTTCCATTGTGCAATTTTCAGCATTACACATTTTTTTCAGGCTCTGTCACAAAGAAAACAAAGCAAAGGAAGAAAACATCTTTACAAGTGTAAGAAGGGGCGCCTGGGTGGTTTAGTCAGTTAACCATCCGCCTTCAGCTCAGGTCATGATCTGGGGTGCTGGGATTGACCCCTGCATAGGGCTCCCTGTTCCGCAGGGAAACTGCTTCTTCCTTTCCCTCTGCCCCTCCCCCCTGCTCATGCGGGCCCTCCCTCTCTCTCAAATAAATAAACAAATAAATCTTTAAAATAAATAAATAAAAGTATAAAGAAAACCAAGGAGAAATTCCAAACCCTAGCCAGTGGTAGGTTTCCCAGGGTTCATAAATGAGGATGATTTCAGGATTTCTAGTGGAAACATCTAGCAACATTATAGGTGTTTAATATTTCAACTCAAACACAAATGATAATTGTCCATTTAAATGGAGTTTTGTTTTAGGAGTTGGGATTCCTTTTACACCAAGTTGAAGGACATAAAATCCATACGAAGAAATCTTCCCTTTTTTTTTCAGAATAGTACACAATGTTTAGTTATGATTACTCCGTATAGTAAATAATAAGCTCTATACACACCACAGTGGTTTGGAATGTAATTTCTACAAGGACAGGAATATTTGTCTCTTTTCTCCTCTGCTGTAATATATGTGCCTAGTAAGAACAGCTGGTACATAGTAAGTGTTCAGTAAATATCTGTTGAATAAACTGAATAAATGAATGAATGGAGATAAGGAATGGGATAAAGTGTTCAAAAAAAAAAGCAAAGAAAAGAAAAAGAATAAATGGTCAAACTTTTCTATGAGGCATAGGTTTCACAAAGTACAATTTCTGGAAAAATCTCTTATTTAATCAACTCTAAAATGCAGTTTATCTAATCTTATATTTGAATTGTTAAAATTAAAAAGTAACAATGGACTGTTATCTAACTCAAAAGGAGGAGTCATTTTCTTTAATCAAATTGAAAGGTTTTCTAGTACTGATGTCTGAATAATGTCAGATATTTAGGGAAACTATTAAACATTCTCTCCAAATCAATGGATTCGGGTCCTTAGGAAACTTTCTACTCCAAGGATTTTTATGTAAATCTCTTTTGTTTAAAAATCCATATTCATTTTCATACCCTTTGATTTTCTGGGTGAAAAGAACCCTTAAAATCAAAACAAAAGTTAACTCAAAGGGATACATGTCATTTGAGTTGAAGCCATGGGAGACAATAAAGCTGATGGTTACTTCACCAGGAACCATTAATCATTCAACAATGGTGAACCCTGGAAAACCTCACAGTGGACATGGTCTGATGTTCTGTCTGGTTTTAAGGAATTAACAACAAAACAAAACAAAACAAAACAAAGGAGCTGCTCTTCCCGTCTAGGGTGATATTCTCAGGCCAGCCACCCCCAGCATGGTCAGGTGGCAATGGTACCAGAGCTCACCAGCACCCCTGGACGCGGAGCAAAAGAAGGACAACAAAGCTGGGATGCTGGAGATGTTTCAAGGTAATGTGCACAGAAAAAATGCTGTGGGTATTCCCCGATAAAAGAGATTAACAGAAAAAGCAGTAAATAATAAGTATGTCAGAGTTTTCCCTTTTCGCCACCTCATATAAGCTACAACTTGGTTGCAGGTTTACAAAATTACCGCTGAAGTTTTGTGTAGATAAGATGATCAGAGAGTTCATCTGTTGAGATAAAGCAAAACAAATTTTCTATATAGAAAATTTTATATTTTTCTACAGTATCATAAAAGCAGAATGAACTAAATGAAGACCCTTATTTCATACCTTATATAGAGGCAAAGGCCAAAAAGAGCTTAAGAAAAAACCTGCTGTGATTGAGAGAAAAGAAGCCAAGGCAAAAAGAAGATGGGCGCAAATAAGAAAGATACTGCATTAAAAGAAAGACAAACTCCTGGAAACATTAAGAAAACTGAAAACAATGGTAGGACAAAAGGACGAGGGTTGTGAAAAACAGATCAAATTTAAATAAAGGATAGACTGTTTTGATCCTTTTATTTAATATGCTAAAAGTAAACATTCACTACTATAGAGTTATACATACCACCACACAAAATTATAAACATCAATGTAGACTCTAAGTTCAAAAGGTAAGAAGAAATCTGATCATTCCAAGTTTCTATCAGTTGGAAACTGAACAATAAGGACAAAAGGACAATATATTTTTAAAAGTTGCTTTCTGCTTAGCAACCTTGCATTTGAGGATCACTGTTCCCTATGCTTAATATTAAATGGGATAAATAATATTTCTCATATGCCCCACTTATCTTAATAGGTTTTACTCTGAGTACATTGGAATTTCATTTCCACTTAAAAAAAAGTGAGTAACATTATGAGGTTGTAAAAACTCTCTTCTAACAACCAGAGAGAGGAAAAGCTAAATACAAAGAAACTTACATAATGTGCTAACTCTAGGCTTTTGACTTTTAAAGACAGCTAAATCACTTTCAGGGACAAAAGGGGAAAAAAAAAAACTAGTTGCTTAACACACAGCCTTTCTACATGTGTCTTCACTCACCTTCCTAAATAAAAGATTAGCTGGAATAAATAAAAACCTCCAAGCCACTAAACATATTCTGAAATGTGCACATTTCACTGCATTCGAGGTACAAAATAAATGAGCATAAGGAGAGGTCCTAGAGCCAACTAATCCTTTTGAAATTTAAAAGTAAATGATGTGATTAATTTTTCTCTTTGAATATACTTCTAATGGAATCTGATATATCAAACACTTTTTTCCTGCAATGCATGAGCAGGTTTTACAAGCTTTAACTTAATAAAATGAGTTATCTCCTCAATACATACTTTGTTCTTCAACATCAACATCTGCTATAACTCAGGATACACCAAAATTCAGTGTTAACATTAAAATCTCATTCAATTAAACCAAAGTTCCTTGTCTCTTTAAAAGGTACCTTATATATTCTTGTGAACACACCAGTAAGAAGTCTCTTCAAATATGCAGTTAAAAGGAAAAATGCCCTTCAGACAAAAGATCTAAAAGGTTACGATTTTTAAAGAATGATAAAAAAAATCCATTTCTAAATGCTAATGTTTATTTTGTATTTGCTTGCATTTTGTCCTTCTCCAATGCTTTTAAAAAGCACTTACAACCCCTACAACGTACTCTCAGAGTGAGGGCAGCGTAACTGCCTTCCCTCTTCCCACTGAAAGGATAAGAACATGGAGAGCAGTGGAAGTGAAGTGTAAGGTTCAAGGTCACGTGCCAATCAGTAGCACTGCTCAGCCTAGAACTCCATGGACCTCAATTCTAAGTTTGTCAGTCGATAATGCATCTATTATTTTCCTCTTCTTTTGATCACTAACAGATTACAGTTACCCGTTTTCTTAAGGTTAGAAGATGAGGATATAAATCATAAGTCCTAGAAGTTATTTCTATCCCTCTCTCCTCTTCTTTCCACAGTTCTTCATCAGAAACACTGCTTTTTTAAAAGTTGGAGACATCATATACATCTGTAAAATGCCAATAAATATTCCAATGCCTTCACAAAAATGTCAAGGGAAAGAGATATGAGCTACAGAAACAACGTCATGTTAAAATGTTTCAAGTGAAAAATAAGCAACTTTCCATCTCACAGAACAGACACTGAAGTGTAGTTTCTAAGTCCGTAAGTTAACATTTCTAAGTTTCATTTGATTTTGGCTGCTTTAAAAGTGCAGGGATTAAAAAAAAAAAAAAGGACAAGTTGGGGCGCCTGGGTGGCTCAATGGGTTAAAGCCTCTGCCTTCGCTTCGGCTCAGGTCATGATCCCAGGGTCCTAGGATCAAGCCCCGCACGGGGCTCTCTGCTCAGAAGTGAGCCTGCTTCCCCCCCATCTCTCTCTCTCTCTGCCTGCCTCTCTACCTACTTGTGATCTCTGTCAAACAAATAAATAAAAATCTTTAAAAGGGGGGGGCAAGTTTACTGAATTTTTTTAGCCAATAAAAATTCAATATATTCAACAAAATTGGGTAACTGATGATTCAGTTAAACAAAGGATTATGTATATAAGAACATCCACAGTGTAGTAGATAGTTCACATATTTGAAAACTTTTAACAATGTTATGAAACAGGGGCGCCTGGGTGGCTCAGTGGGTTAAGCCACTGCCTTCGGCTCAGGTCATGATCTCGGGGTCCTGGGATCGAGTCCCGCATCGGGCTCTCTGCTCAGCGGGGAGCCTGCTTCCCTCTCTCTCTCTCTCTGCCTGCCTCTCCATCTACTTGTGATCTCTCTCTGTCAAATAAATAAATAAAATCTTTTAAATTAAAAAAAAAAAAAAAAAAAAAAAAAAAAACAATGTTATGAAACACTGTACACTCCTGAGCAGATCAGTATTCAGGTTTCTTTGCTGAGGAGATCTCTTTCATGAAAGCCATTTCTTGCATTTTATCATTTCAGAGGGCACAGAAATTAAACTGCATTTTATTGACAAGTAAAACAGAATGATTCTATAAATGAAGCAGCTGGTAGGCCCCATCAATTTTGCTTATTTAAAAAAAAAATTTCCTAATTGTGTAATGCCTATTAAGTATGCAGTTAAGTTTAAAGTTTAAATGTTGGGCGCCTGGGTGGCTCAGTGGGTTAAGCCACTGCCTTCGGCTCAGGTCATGATCCCAGGTCCTGGGTTCGAGCCCCACAGCGGGCTTTCTGCTCAGCGGGGAGCCTGCTTCCTCCTCTCTCTCTGCCTGCCTCTCTGCTTACTTGTGATTTCTCTCTGTCAAATAAATAAATAAAATCTTTAAAAAAAAAAATAAAGTTTAAATGTTTTACTAATTACATATACCTCCTTTATGATTCCTATTACACAATTTACTGTTTCAAGAGTTAATTATTTATTTATTTTTAAAAATTTTATTTATTTATTTGAGAGAGAGAGAGAAAGCAGGAGCAGTGAGGAGGGGCAGAGGCAGAGGGAAAGGGAGAAGTGGACTCCCCATTTAGCAGGGAGCCCCAACACAGGGCTCCATCCTAGGACCCTGGGATCACGACCTGAGCCAAAGGCAGACACTCAACCAACTGAGCCGCCCAGGTGCCCCAAAAGTTAGTTATTTAAAGACTGCTCAAGAAAAAGAGTTTCAGGGGCGCCTGGGTGGCTCAGTGGGTTGGGCCGCTGCCTTCAGCTCGGGTCATGATCTCAGGGTACTGGGATCAAGCCCCGCATCGGGCTCTCTGCTCAGCGGGGAGCCTGCTTCCTCCTCTCTCTCTGCCTGCCTCTCTGCCTGCTTGTGATCTGTCAAATAAATAAATAAAATCTTTAAAAAAAAAATAAAAAAATAAAAAATAAAAAAATAAAAAGAGTTTCACTCTTAAATGGAAAGAGAAAGATTTGGTCCTTAAGGAAATGATGCTGCTTTATTTTCACAGTGTGAGTGTGATAAATTCTCTTTATTATTATTAATTCTGAAGTCAATAACAAGATCATATCATCATTTGGGACATTCAAAATAGAATTTGTATAATTCATATTAATTATAATAACATCCAAGTTAGTGACAGAAAGTTTGGGAGACACAAAGTCTTACAATAAAACATGGACATGTCAAATAACAAAGAAAGATACTCAATATGCACTTTTTAGACTATTTTAAGTTTAATTTTCAAAATGAAAATATGTTCTTACTAAAACATAAGCTATACTGTAATTCCCCTCATTTATTCTATTTACAAAAATAGTAATTGAGAATATAAAAATTCAATTCTGCAATACAAATAATAGTATTCTCCAACTATCACTATCACTTAGGTCACTCAACCACTCATAAACAACTTGAGAATAACAGTATTTAATTTATTATGCAGAATTCATTAAGCTTCTTTATGTACCCAGCACTCTGCTAGGCACTAGAGATTAATTTACAGATGAAACATTATTCTTACCCTCAAAGAGCTTTCTGTTTAGTAGAGTAGAAAATCACAGTTAACAGCAAACGTGTGATAAGTACCATTATAACAGAGGTATATACATTCTGTTACGCAAATTTAAATGCAAGAGGGACGGACTCAACTCATCAATGACTAAATTTCAGAGAGACTCACATAAACTCCAATTTAAAAGTATAAATCTAACAAAACATCATGCATAATGATAAGAATTCTGCTTATTTCATTGACAGCAATAAATCTTTATCTTTACCAAAAATTTACTTCTAAAAATATATAGCCAACCACATTTCAAGATATGTAAGGAACAACAGAGAATTAAATTCAAAAAGACCAAACACTAATCAAGATCTTTGCATATATTAACTCATTCTAACCTCACAATAACCGTCTGAAGCAAATGCTGCTATTATACCTATTTTACAGATGAGGAATCTTTCAAGTTAACTTGACCAAGGTCACAAAGAGAACAAGAGGAAATTCTGGGACTTGAACCTAAAGAGTCTAGTTCTGAAGGCCACACTTATAATCACTACATGAGATATTCTCTCTGCAGATGGTGATGATGATGGGACAGCTAATACCCAATGCTCTGTGACATGCACTCTCTTATTTACCTTTATAGCAACCCTCTGAGGAAAAGTCATCCTTACCACTTGAAGGAGAAAACCAGCACAGGCCAGGGTTGAAACTTGCCCAAGCTCAGATAGCCATCAAGGGTAGGTGGCAAGATTCAAACTAGGCAGCAGGGCCCCACTGTACTACAAGGCCTCTCATTGATTCAGACTTAGATGCATGAAAAAGGCCACAAGAAAAAATGTATTAAACAATTCCAAAAGGCTCTGTATAAGTCTTCCTGAAACACTTTGCAAGGTTTTGGGGCTTATGACAAGCATTTCCTTACGATAGCATTTACATTTGAGTCAACATTACTACTTTGGGTTGATCATAAACACATTTCTGCTCTTTAAAAAGAAATCTTTCTGTAGAAACTTGGCAGATTTCAGAACAGGAACAGTCTATTCTTTAAAATTAAATTTAGTAACAACTTATTCTGGTTAGTCTGAAAGAGAAGGAGAGAACGAACTACTAAGAGGCTTTTCCTGTACTTTAATATTTCAAAACATGTTTGGTTTGGCCTAATTTGAATCTTGTGGACAACTAGACCAGAACTTGATTCAAAAGAGTACTACCATTTTTAATAGGCTGAATTCTCACAAGTGACCTCAGAAGCCAATTCAGAGTAACTATTTCTCATAATTTCTCCTTTTATCTCAAATTAAATATTAAAGATGCATAAGGCAAATATTAAAGATCCATATATTCTCATAAAGCATATATGGGCAGCAGGTACGTGTACCTTTGAGTCACCTAACACCAAGAAACCAAATCCAATTTTACAAAATTCTGTAACATGACATTGCTTAAGAGCAATGAAGTATACAAAAAATGGATATCAAAAGAAAAAAATCCATATTTATCCTTAACACATCCCACTGTGCCCAGGGACTGAGAGATAAAAAATTCTGTGTGGTAATGCCTCGCTTGAAAAGAGGTGAGATAAAGATGAAGTGTCAAGCTGGATTTCCACCTAACCTTGCTTTCCTCCAACAGGTTCAAAGACTTCATAGTCTTTAACACTGAATTCATACTTTTTTTTTCAAAAGGGAACCCATAAAACTATTTTAAAATAAAAATACTAAGCCATGCCACTAGGCAACCTGTCTTCCTTTGCTCTAATCCCCACACATTCAAATTAGAAATACCTTTTGCTTTGCCTTTATTAAATAAAAGTTTAACTTTGATTTAGAGTAAAATGTACTCATTAGACGTTTTGCACTTTTTGCAGGTCATAGAGTCTATTAGATCCCACCGCTCACTTAGCATCCTAAAAACAGAAAACATGCCAATACCGCTCATTTTATAAGCGTTATAATGCCCCGATGGTGGAAGTCTGGCAATACCTAGAAATACAGCAAAGCTGGTGAATAAGGAGTCGAGGGGCGGAGGGAAGAGGGAGCGAGGGAGGGAGACAGTCGCCACCTCAAATCCACGCCGGACCAGGAACCTCCTGCCACAACGTGACCCCTGCCCTCCCCAAAGTGGACCGGCTACATTTTTCCAGATCCCCCCAAAACCCAAGACGGTACTCACCCTTCTGCGAAAAAGTCGGCACCGGGTCCAGCTCTGAGACGGGTCCGGGTGGCAGCGAGGGAGGGGATGTCTGGGCTGTGGGTGGGGGGTGTCGGTGCGTCACTCGAGTGCAGGACGGTGAGTTCGAGGGGTGGGAGCGGAGAGGAGCAAGGCAATCAAGTCACCGCCGAAAAAGGAGGAGGGGAAACGGGGGTGGGGGTGGAGAGCCCCTTCCCTAAAATAAACCAACCTGCCCCTGCGACCCCCTGCCCCAGGAAGGGAAAATAAATCGGGAAATAATAGACTGACAAATAAATCTCTAAAACGACGAGGAGCGAGGAACAGACTTTAATTTAAAGAGGGGAAATTGAGCGAGGGCTGGAGGGGAGATAGAGAGAAGTGGCTCTGGATCTATCCCATGCCTTTGCAGTCCCCAAGCAGAGGAGGCTGGCAGAGGGGAAGTTGCCGCGGCTCCTGAGGAGAGGGAGGAGGAGGAGGAGGAGGAGGTTACACCGTAACAAGTACAGACAGACAGCCATGGATCAGAGGGGCGCTGCGAGCAGGGGCGGCCGCGGCGGGGCGAGCGGCGGCGGCGGCAGCACCCCCTGCTCGGCTCGCTCAAGACATTTAATTGGATTGATGGGTTGTGCAGTGACTCACAGACTTTACAGAGTCGTACAGCAGTCCCCGCCCAGCTGGACAGGGGAGATGCGGCGGGGACAGGCGGGGAAAGGGGGCCGAGGAAGAGCCGGGAGGGGAGGAGGCGACTGAGAGGGCGAGGCGTTGGGGGGGCAGGGAGCGGAGCGGAGCGAGTGGCGAATGGCGAATCCCGCCGCTCCAACGGGCGTGGGCGTCGGCCAATCACAGCGCGGCTCCATAGGCGGCAGGCTTCGCCCCTGGCCCAATGAGTCTTCTAAGGACACTGCCGCGAACGGGGCGGGGGAAGTGGAGTGGGGGGTGGGGAGAGGTGGGTGGACGTTGAAGCGGAGGGTGGAGGGAAAGATGAGGCGCCGGAGACCCGCGGAGTCACTCTGCCCTCCTAGCGCCAGAAGTGCGCTTTCCGCCAATCCGAAGACTGTGTGGGGGTGATGGACGCAAGCGTGTGACCAATGAGGAGGAGAAGGTGCCGCCCCGAGCCAGAGGGGAAGGAGTGGGCGGGCCAACGCCTTCCCCTCCCGCCCGCCGGGTTCGGGTCAGTCACGCAAATAACCGTGTGAGGGCTGGGGCCGCGCGGGGGAAGAGGGGATGGCGGAGGGGCAGCGCTGCTGGCGGCGTGACAACGATAGGGACTGGCTGTGCTGCCGACTCCGCACCGGCAGGAGGAGGCGGCGGCGGAGGCTGGCTCCTTACTCAGCTTGCAGGCTGCTGCTGCTCTGCCTGTGCCTTGCGCTGCTGGGATGCCCTTGCGGCCAAACCCCACTCGCGAGGGGCAACCAAATTTGAAGTGAATCGGATCCAAACTTTGCCCCATATCCCTGAAGTGCCCACTCTGAGAGACAACTCCTTGTGACGTCCTGCTGTGCCCTGGGATCTGAGGAAGCTGGAAACGGAGAGACCCGAGGCTTGGCAATGGCATTAGCCTCTTTGCTTGCCTCTTTTCTGGGGAAGTCAGGGTAGGGTGTGGACAGGTTGCAACAGCTCTCGATTACATACCATTTCTTTATTGAGCTTCTGGAAAAGGCCCTTCTTAACCTGGCAGGAACCAAGTTGTATGGGCTTTGCCTTTTAAATATGTGTATGTGCCTTACCTTTCCTCACGCACTACTCTTTCTCCTACTTCTCTGCCCACCCTCCTTACTTGGTACCCTGATGGCAATGCTAGGGAGCGCTCACTGCTAGATCTCACTGCTCATTCACAGGAGCTATGGCTTTTTCCCCATTTCTTGCCTACTGTCCAGTAATCATTTTACAGTCCTTAACAATTTCCATGCACTTTTACTTGGAAGTAACTTTAATTACCAGTAAACCCGACTAAAGATGCTCACAAAAGCAAAGACACTGGCAAAAACCCACTTTCTTTCCTACAAGGTGCATTTCAGGGCACTATATGAAATTTACAGTTGCTTCCTACCAAGAAACAAGGAAAAACAAATTATTGCATACCTACAAAAAGATTTTCAAATCCACTTAGAATACCCCATACCCTTTTCTCATAGACAAGTCAACTAGAGAGACCCGAAAGTTGATTTAGGGTCTTGAAGTGAGCAAGTTTTTTTCATAACTATGAAATTAAAACCTACAGTGGTCTGAAATTCAGAGAACAGATAAAAAGCGAACACAAAGGCTTACTCTAGCCATATTGAGACTTTCCTTATTGTCGTTTTAAGGTACCAATCCATCCCCTGAGGCCTGTGATACTTGGCTTGACACCTCTTACCCCTTCACTGTCTGATTTTAGCCCTACTCCATGACTTCACCTGTAGTCTTTTTTTTTTTTTTTCCACGATTTTATTTGTTTGTCCGACAGAGAGGGAACCCGCAGGAAGAGTGGCAGGCACAGGAAGAGGGAGAAGCAGGCTCCCTGCTGAGCTAGGAGCAGAATGTGGGACTCAATCCCAGGACCCCAGGATCATGACCTGAGCCAAAGGCTGGTGTTTATTCGACTGAGCCAACCAGGCATCCCATCAGCGTGTAGTCTTGAGTCCTGGTTAAAGTGTTATCTTATACACTGTATTAATAGCAACAGAAGAAGATTTTGAGTCTAGACTTAAACTAGGATCTTTCAGAGGATCTCCAAATGCCCAGGTTTAGCATCCTGTGGCAGAAGTTGCCCCCTTATTTCCTTATTGGCATGCCTTTAGTCTCTACATTGTACCATTTTCTAATTCTGTGCTCTCTCAATTCCAGTATTTCTTAAATGGTTGTTCAAGGCCCACCCAGATTCCTGGGTCTGCATTCAGACCTATTGAATCATCATTTCTATAGGTGGAACCTGGGCATCTGCTTTTTTAACAAATACCCCAGGTGACTTGAATAAATATTAAAATATAAAAATAAGCATTTGATTTGAGAACCCCTATTTATTCCTTCCTTTTGAAAATTTGAGCATCTGTATTTATTTTTTTCTTATTTTCCTTTCTCACACATACCTATTTCCTTTCTCCTATATATTTCCAGGCTCTTATTTTTATGATCACTTCCCTTTCTACATTTCTTATACACAAGTCTGTATTATACACTGGCAGGGTGATCCCTGAAAAAGAGGATGAAGCTGGCAAATTGTCTTTCATAAATATCATAGGCATACCTTATAACCATGACACTTAAAAGTATAGAGAAGTCAGATAATTTTATAAGCTTAAAAAATCATCAATTGATGTTATATATGAACCTAGGATATTCGTGAGATTTTCTAGTTTATGCTTTCAAAGTGCACAAAAATAGAATTTTCATATTTCAAAATTTAAATTTTGCCACACAAAAAATATATTTTTAAAAAATTTTATTTATTATTTATCAGAGAGAGACACAGTGAGATAGGGAACAGAAGCAGGGGGAGTGAGAGAGGGAGAAGCAGGCTTCCCGCTGAGCAGAGAGCCCAATTTGGGGCTCCATCCCAGGACTCCGGGATCATGACCTGAGCCAAAGGCAGACGCTTAACAACAGAGGCACCCAGGTGTCCCCCCCAAAAAAATACCGTTATCATAATTGTTCTTCCAACCAGTGGAGCGGAACTAATGATGTACTAAGAAGTGTGATGATCACCAAACAAAACAAAACAAAAAAACCAAACTGTGTGAGATTTTTTTTGTTGCCTCAGACCTAACTCAGAGGCTCAAAAGTATGCACATGCAACATATAAATAGGAACCTGGGGGGATGCCTGGGTGGCTCATTCTGTTAAGTGCCTGCCTTCGACTCAGGTCATGATCCCAGGGTCCTGGGATCGAGTCCCAAGTTGGGCTCCTTGCTCAGTGGGGAGTCTGCTTCTCTCTCTCCCTCTGACTGCTTGTGCTCTCTCTCTCTGTCAAATGGATAAATAAAAATCTTTTTTAAAAAAGTATATGAGCGGGGCGCCTGGGTGGCTCAGCAGGTTAAGCCTCTGCCTTCGGCCAGGGTTATGATCTCGGGGTCCTGGGATCGAGCCCCGCATCGGGCTCTCTGCTCGGCAGAAGCCCGCTTCCCCCTCTCTCTCTCTGCCTGCCTCTCTGCCTACTTGTGATCTCTCTCTCTGTCAAATAAATATTAAAAAAAAAGTATATGAGCAATATGTGATTATAAACTATTTCCCTTTTACTGCTACTTAGATATTTATATGATTATAGCTGATCTCAATTAAGTTATAAGCTAGTTATCAATTAGTTTGAATACATACTACCCACATGGATCAGGAAGCTAAAGCACATCCCTTACTGAGAATAGAGAATTCAAGCCAGAACTCATAGAATTCCCAAAGATAGAGACTAGACAAGCATGAGCCTACATTCCAAATTACAAAACGAAGAAAAAAAGCCAGCACAAGCAAAAGGAAGCAGAAACAGAAAAAAAGGAAACTAGCAGAATTAGATTCTAAATCTGAAAAAGGACAGTTTAAGAAAAATATAGGCCCATTTCACTTATGAATGAACAAAAATTCTAAATAAAATATTAACTAACCAAATCCAAAATGCCTATTCCAGTGAACAAAAAAAACTTGAGCTTCATTTTCCTCTCTTTAGTTTAGACATCTTTCTAGCTTCCTATCTAGCCATCTATCATGAAAATATAATAAATCAAGTTGGGTTTATTCCAGAAACTCAAGCATGATTTAACATCAGAAAACCTATTGGTAATTCATCCCAAAAAGACTAAGAGAGAAAAAAATATTTGAGAAAGTGCATCACTTATTAATAATAAGAACTTCTAGAAAATTAGGAATAGAAAGAAATTTACTTAACCTTATGAAGGACCAAAACATACAGCAAACTATTACCTAATAGATTTACTTAAAACACATTCCATTTAAGTGTGGGATCAAGACAAAATTGCCACTACTATTTAACATGATACTGTAAGTCCCAGCTAATAGGATAAGGTTTGTAAAAGGAAGAAGAAATTAAATAGAAGAATCCAAAGGAAAGGCATGAAACTTTGTTTGTAGTAACTTGATCACCATATAAAATACCCAATAGAAACAAGCTATTAGAAATAATCAGAAATCAGCAAGGTGACAGCGATGCTTTTCTCCCTTTCTTCCATTGTACTACACTTTTTTTTAGCATGACACATGGCCAACCAAAGCAAAGACATCATTTGCCAGCATCCCTTATAGGTGAGCAGTGCCATGTTTCAGGTAATAGGTTAAAATTGGCATAGGTACACAAATCCTAGAAGGGAGAAGTTATGCCTCATCCTTTTTTCTATCACATCCTTTTTTCTACCATCTCAAATGAAGACATTATGGCTGGAGCTTGAGCAGTTATCTTAGACCATGAGCTGACCTTGGGTATAGAAGCCACACACAGTGGAGCAACAAGACAGGAGGCATGTGCTATGCCAGCACTAGCCTTAAAATATCTACCTGAAGTCTTCTTGAACTTCCTGAATAAACCTCTAAATATGCTACTGTTGTTTTAGCTCATGTGCATATGTGTGTATGTGTGTTGTGATGTTACTTACAGCCAAACCCCATCCTAACTGATAGAGCAAGATCCCCAAATACAAAATCAATGCATGAAAACCAAAAGTATTCCTATACACTAGTACTAATAAACTAGAAGGAAGATACTATTTACAAAAGCAGCAAAGCTAGCAGTTAACCTAAAAAAGAATGCACAAAACCTTTATGGAAAATGATGTTAACTCTGTTAATAAACTTCAAAGAAGACCTAAATAGGGTTATGTATAATGTTTGTGGACAGGATAATGACATTATTAAGATATAAATGATATCAAAATTCATAAACTCAATGCAAATTATTCAAACCTATAGCAGGATTTGAGGGATTTAAACATATTAAAATGCATATGGAAGAATAAATTCCATATAATCTGGTCATTTTTTTAAAAGAAAATCAGGGGAAATTTATCCTCCCATATAGTAAGACATATTCTAAGTGATAATAACAGACATGTAGAAGAGTGGAACAGAATAAAGAACTCAGAAACAAACCATTTGCCTACAAGAATTTGGTATGTGTTAATGGTGACATCACAAATCTATGAGGAAATCATATTGAGATACTCAGCTATTGCTACAATAATAATACTGCATAACAAACAATCCCAGAAAATCAGTGGCTTATAGCAGCTATTGTTTTTTTCTCCTTCTTGGATCTGTGTGTGAACTGAGACTTGCTGACCTCGTCTGGATTTATCAAGACTTGGTTGGGCTCCACTGAATTCACTAGGCTTAGCTCCAGGACACAGTTGAAGTTCAGGTCTACATCCCATGTCTCATTCTGGCAATTACAGAAGCTCAAGAGGAAAAGTCAAGTCACTAAAACACATTGAATACCCCTGCTCCCATCGCATATTCTAACATTCCATTGGCCAAATAAGTCACATGGCCAAGTCCAACACCAGTAGTAGAAGATGCTACAAAAAAATCACATGGCAAATAACAAATAACAGGGAAGACATGAAGGATTGAGAACAATGATCCAATCTAACATAGATGTTTTGTTTCATAGATAATTTTAGGAAAATTAGTTCACCGTGGAGAAAACTAAAGTTGCTAACTAAAACTAAAGTTGCTAAACTAAACCATATCTCATACTATATGCAAAGGTGAGCTCATGATGGATTAAAAAAGCCTAAAAGGGAAAGGGAAACCTGTTGAGCTAATAGAGATTAAAAACAGTATAATTATAGAGTCTAGTATTTTTTTAATTTTTTTATCTTTTTATTAACATATAATGTATTATTAGCCCCAGGGGTACAGGTCTGTGAATCGCCTGCTTTACACACACTTCACAGCACTCACCATAGCACATACCTTCCCTAATGTCCATAACTCCACCACCCTCTCCCTACCCCCCTCCTCCCAGCAACCCTCAGTTTGTTTTGTGAGATTAAGAGTCTCTTATGGTTTGTCTCCCTCCCGATCCCATCTTGTTTCATTTATTCTTTTCCTACCTCCCAAACCCCCCACGTTGCCTCTCAATGTCCTCATATCAGGGAGATCATATGATAATTGTCTTTCTCTGATTGACTTATTTCGCTAAGCATAATACCCTCTAGTTCCATCCACATTGTTGCAAATGGTCAAGATTTCATTTCTTTTGATGGCTGCATAGTATTCCAGTGTGTGTGTGTGTGTGTGTGTGTGTGTGTGTGTGTGTGTGTGTGTGTGTACACCACATTTTCTTTATCCATTCATCTGTTAATGGACACCAAGGTTCTTTCCATAGTTTGGCTATTGCAGTCATTGCTGCTATAAACATTTGGATGCATGTGCCCCTTCGGATCACTACATTTGTACCCAGTAGTGCAATTGCTGGGTCGTAGGGTAGCTCTATTTTCAACTTTTTGAGGAACCTCCATGCTGTTTTCCAGAGTAGTTTCACCAGCTTGCATTCCCACCAACAGTGTAGGAGGATTCCCCTTTCTCCACATCCTCGCCAGCATGTGTCATTTCCTGACTTGTTAATTTTAGCTATTCTGACTGGTGTGAGGTGCTATCTCATTGTGGTTTTGATTTGTATTTCCCTGATGCCAAGTAATGTGGAGCACTTTTTCATGTGTCTGTTGGCCATCTGGATGTCTTCTTTGAAGAAATGTCTGTTCATGGGGCGCCTGGCTGGCTCAGTGGGTTAAGCCTCTGCCTTCAGCTCAGGTCATGATCTCAGGGTCCTGGGACCAAGCCCCGCATTGGGCTCTCTGCTCAGCAGGGAGCCTGCTTCCTCCTCTCTCTCTGCCTGCCTGTTTGCCTACTTGTGATCTCTATCTGTCAAATAAATAAATAGAATATTAAAAAAAAGAAAGAAAGAAATGTCTGTTCATGTCCTCTGCCCATTTCTTGATTGGATTCTTTGTTATTTGGGTGTTGAGTTGGTAAGTTCTTTATAGATTTTGGATACTAGCCCTTTACCTGATATGTCCTTTGCAAATATCCTCTCCCATTCTGTCAGTTGTCTCTTGGTTTTGTTAACTGTTTCCTTTGCTGTGCAAGAGCTTTTGATTTTGATGAAGTCCCTCCCAGTAGTTCATTTTTGCCCTTGCTTCCCTTGCCTTTGGCGATGTTTCTAGGAAGTAGTTGCTGCGGCTGAGGTCAAAGAGGTTTCTGCCTGTGTTCTCCTCAAGGATTTTGATGGATTCCTGTCTCACATTGAGGTTATTCATCCATTTTGAGTCTATTTTCGTGTGTGGTATAAGGAAATGGTCCAGTTTCATTTTTCTGCATGTGGCCATCCAGTTTTCCCAACACCATTTGTTAAAGAGACTGTCTTTTTTCCATTGGACATTCTTTCCTGCTTTGTCGAAGATTAGTTGACCATAGAGTTGAGGGTCTATTTCTGGGCTCTCTTTTCTGTTCCATTGATCTATGTGTCTGTTTTTGTGCCAGTACCATACTGTCTTGATGATGACAGCTTTGTAACAGAGCTTGAAGTCTGGAATTGTGATGCCACCAACTTTGGCTTTCTTTTTCATTATTCCTCTGGCTATTCAAGGTCTTTTCTGGTTCCATATAAATTTTAGGATTATTTGTTCCATTTCTTTGAAAAAAAAAATGGATGGGATTTTGATAGGGATTGCATTAAACATGTAGATTGCTTTAGGTAGCATAGACATTTTCACAATATTTGTTCTTCCAATCCATCAGCATGGAACATTTTTCCATTTCTTTGTGTCTTCCTCAATTTTTTTCATGATTACTTTATAGTTTTCCGAGTATAGATTCTTTGCCTCTTTGGTTAGGTTTATTCCTAGGTACCTTATGGTTTTGGGTGCAATTGTAAATGGGATTGGCTCCTTAATTTCTCTTTCTTTTGTCTTGTTGTTGTAAAGAAATGCAACCGATTTCTGTGCATTGATTTTATATCCTGACACTTTACTGAATTCCTGCACAAGTTCTAGCAGATTTGGAGTGGGGTCTTTTGGGTTTTCCACATAAAGTATCATATCATCTAGAGTCTAGTATTTTTTGTAAGGTTTTATTTATTTGTCAGAGAGAGAGACAGACAGAGAGACAGAGTACAAGCAGGGAGAGCAGCAGGCAAAGGAAGAAGCAGGATCCCTGCTGAGCAAGGAGCCCGATGTGGGACTCAATCCCAGGATGCTAGGATCATGATCTGAGTCAAAGGCAGATGCTTAACCACCTAAGCCACCCAGGCATCCCTAGAGTTTAGTCTTAATGTAGGAAAATACTTCTTAAACGAGACTCTAAAGCCTAAACTATAAAACCAAAAGAAAGATAAACTTGACTGCATCAAAATTAAAGTTTTCCGTTCAACAACAACATCATAGACAATTTAAGAGAGTTGATAGATTAGGGGTATTTCCAAAGGCTAAAACTAACAAAAGATTAATATCTTTTTTAATATCTTAGAATATACTAGGAATTCTTGCAAATCACTGAGGGGGAAAAAAAAACCAAACAGGAAACACAGTAGCAAAATAGCCAAAGGATATGAACAGGTAAATTTACAGAAGGGAACCTTGAGAAAATAACAAGTAGATGTATCACTTATACAACCTTGCTGATAATCAGATGGATGCATAGTAGAACAACAGGATACTTCTTTACATCCATGAGACAGACAAATGTGAAAGTTGGATAACACCAAGTGTTGGCTAGGACTGGGGGGAACATGAACCCTTCTACATTGTTGTTGGGAGTTAAGCCCCGGTACAGCCATTTCCTGACAGTCGGTCGTGAAATGTAGTAGACGTTTCCCTGATGGCCCAGGAGTTCCACTCCTGGGGATATACACCACTAAGAAAGAAATTCTTGTGCAGGTCCATAAGAGGACACAACTGGGGATGTTCATCAGATCCTCACTTGAGGCAGCAGGGTATTGTAGGCAAACAAATAAAGAACACCTGTACTAGAGGTAAGTAAAATGTAGCAGATGCGATGGAATAATGCGAAGTAACATACTAAATGTACATCTCATAGCATGGATAAATCTTTAAAATGTTTTATAAGTGAAAAAAAGGTAAGAAACAACAAGGTCATGTAAGCCACGGGGCCTCTGGATGTTTTTCATACAGGGATGTTTTTCCTTTCTGCTCTTAGCTGGGGCACTTTGAGGGAAGATAAGGACGGTACCGTGACAGTTCACTTCTGACTCAAATATGTCTTTCCAGGAAGGAAGCTTCACACACGTGAAGCTGTGGCCGGTTTTCATCCAGTGCCCGCCCTGCTCCCCAGGTGGACTCCTTCTGTGGGTTTCCACTGTGTCTACCGCCATGACATCCCTGTCACCTCCCTGCTTCCCCATACATATTTAATATACGTGCATCTGGTTGTAAGTGTCCTTCTGAAGCCGAGTGGGAACTGAGCAATGGCTTTTAAAGAGTGAGCCCCAGAGATACAGAATACCATACAGCCTTGCTCACCACTCGGCTACTCTTATCTGCCCACTTGGAGAAACACCCAAACATTACTGGATTTTTAAAAAGCTTTATTTCAAGACTGAACTAAAAATGTGTTTGCTTGTGTATTTTTATATACCTCCTAGTGTGCTGCAGTGCTAATAATAACCGTAAGGATGAAACAATAGCAGTGATTGTAATATTAGCTTTGTGTCAATAAGCAGTAGACACAAAGGCCTTTTCAAGTTGATTGGGAGGCAGGAGATGAAGAAAGACAATGAGCTGGAGAGATCTAGGTTAGATATCAGAAATAGCTCCCTGAAATCAGGATGGATAAACAAGGGAAAGAGTTACCAAAAGGTTTGGGGAGAGATGGGTAGTTTTCTGAAAGATTTGGGAGTTTTCTAACCCAAACACAGGGGAATGGATGCGACGGCTCTCGAAGTTTCTCCAAGCCTTGTCAGGTCACGAATCTCCTCGAGCAGGCATGTTGGAAGCACCATTGTTTCCCACAACAGTATACTGAGAATAACCCCTGCTTGGATTATACTGCCTTAAAAGCCTGTCTCTGCCCAAAGCTTTCCTAATGGCTCATTACTAGCATATGAAATTCTGACCCTTAGTAATGGCTATGATTTCATGGCCCTCAAAATCCCATGTGCAGGAGCTTGCCCGAGCCCACGTAGGGACCTCCGCAGAGCAGCACTGTGAGGCCCAAGCGGACCATACTCCTTCCAGGTGTGCAAAGCAGCAGCTGTGGGCTTCTCTCTGCCTAGCTTTGGATCTCTGGTTTCTGCAGAAGCCATAGTGTGATCCCATGGAGAGGACTCTTCTCAGGATCGAATGTCTTATGTTTACCATGTGGGGGCTGCAACCCTCAGTACTGGGGCATCCATGTTAGCTGACTTCTATTACATAAATCTAACCCTAAAAGGTCTAATGATTTACCCATCTGTAGTTTTTGTAACTCCTAGAAGCTGTGTAATCCAATCATTCCATATTTGTTCAACAATTACTACTGAGTTGTAGGGAGTCTTAGGAGATGTATTTAGAAAAGCAGATGGAGCCCAGATTATAGAACCTTAAATGCCAGGTTAAGAGTGTCAGTTTATAGGATAAAGCAATAGGGAGCCTTTGAAGGTGTTTGAGAACTGGCCTAGCTTGATGAAAAGAGTGTTTTAAATTTAATTGAGCAAACACTGTGGAAAAAGACAAACAGTTATTAAGTCCCTATTACAGGAAATCATTATGGAAGCTCAGGGGAGAGAAAGAAAGTCCTTGCTTTCAAGAAATTTATAGTTGCTAGGTGTCGTTCTGTTTTTGTTTTTTAATAGAGAGGGTACTATTTTGCAATATTGACCGGTGTGATTTCCCTGCATTTCCTATACCCCAGTCCCTGCCCTCACATGGATATTACCCAACAGAGATTCAGAAAGAAAGAAGAGTGAACTCTTGGCTTCCAGGTCTCCAAATGGGATTTAAGAACGCACCTCAGAGACGATACTTTTGGAGAAAACACCTGAGTTCTCATAAGCTATCCGGCAACATCAACCATAGACTTGGAAGTACAATTATGGAGCCCAGGAAAAAGTATTGTTAAAGATACTAGAACAAAAAGGTTTTCTCTTTCTTCCACAGTCTCTCTCTCTCTCTCAACTTGTCACTGTTTTTAAAAAAAAAAAAAAATTATTTAATGGTATTCTAAGTAAGTGAAAATTTTAAAAATTAAATTATTAGCTGAATTTTACCATTCAGTTTTCTATTGTGAAATACCAATGTTAAATGCAAACATAAGAGCATTTAACTTACAAGCAGAATCACTGAAATTATCCAGTTTGTATGTTGCATATGTACTTATTCTTACCAGAACAGTGGACACACCTCACAAAACTACTTCAACCATTTTTATTTCTCTTGCAAATATGTGCACATTCTACCAGCACTCTGCTTCAACTTATAGCTGTGTAAAGGGAAGACTGAAAGGAAATGGAACCGTGGGCACCCTATATTTCTCTTTCCTTCTGTATTCCTTTTCAGCCTGCATGGTTGCTTAATAGGGACAGTATCAAAAGTAAGAAAGGATATGATAAGGTTCTTTGCCTGTTCATGTTTTTAGAATGCCATTGCCCTTTCTTCTGCCTTCAAAACAAGTTCTGGTTTGAATAGAAAGCCTGACCTCTCAGGGCTGTCAGCTCCCCCACTTAATCAAAGATGAAACACACTTGCATCTTGCTGAACTCCTGAGCCTGTGGGACTACTGGAGTTCTATGCTCATGGCGGGGCGCAGGGGCTGGTGGGGGGCAAGAACAGGAGACATCCACGTCCCCTATGCTCATGCCCCCTTATCCCATGGCACTTCACATGCAAAACATAGGTTCAAAAATAAAATCAGGATGGTTTGACACAGCAGAGCAGCAGAGAGCCCTCTGAGTGTGGGGCCCCATGGTGGCTACACTGATGACACATCTGTGATACTGGCCCTGTCTGGAAGGACAGATGAAGGGCCCGCTGTCCTGTCTCAGCTGAGAGAATGATGCTGGCGGTGGTGGCGGGATGGCAGAGAAGGGTGTGAGAGAGACAACAGAGGCAGTAAACATGAGTATGTCTTTGAGAAAGGGGGCTCTGTGTTCCGCTCCCGGGCCCCACACTCCTAGCTTTTCACCAGTCCCACCCCAGAAACCACTGGGAGGTGGATAACTAAAAGGACCTGAGCCTCACTTTCAAGATTTCGTATTATTCATTGAAAACGTGAAAAATACAAAAAATTGCCAAGAAGGAAATTAAACTATCGATAATCCTACTGTCCAGAAAGAACCACCATTAACATTTTGGTCCAAATGTGATTTATAGTATATGTTTGTACAAAATTTGTCAATGTAACAAACATTTCTCACTGAATATGCTGCTAGAAAACAGTTTTACATGTAACTTCACATTTTCAAAAACGTTTTTGAAAGATTTATTTGTTTATTTGGGGGGCGCAGGGAGAGGGGCAGAGGAAGAGGGAAAGAGAGAGAATCCTAAGCAGACTCCCCAATGAATGTGGAGCCTGAGGCGGGCCTCGATCCCTGGACCCATGAGACCACGACCTGAGTGGAAACCAAGAGTCAGACGCTCAACTGACTGTGTCACACAAGCTCCCCTGTAACTTAACATTTGGGGGTGAATATTTGGTGGTGGTTTGCCCAGCAAATTGTAGAGTGAAGATTCTGTTAACCGAGAGCTTGGACAGGAGATGAATGTGAGGATCCCAGAGTGCTTCTGGGTTGAAGGTCTGCAATGAGGAGAGAGAAGAAGAGGCTGGGTGAGGCTCACGAAACGAATGCTGAGTGAGGAAATTCATCAAAGAGTCCATCTATTCATAGTTCCAAGGTGGATAAATCTAAACACTACGTTATTCAGGGATGCGTACAGAACCATTACAACTAGAAAGCAAAACAAAATTCAGAAAGGTGGTTCCCAAGAGAAGCCAGGGAGATGAGTAAGTTCAGAAATGGACACACAGGGGCTTCTAAGAGGCTGGTGATATTCTATTTCTTCAGCAGGACACATGAGTGTCCAATGAACTATTTTTTCTAAAACTGCACTTTTCATATATTCTTTTATATTCGTGGTGTCATATAAGCTACTATATCTTGGGCCAATACCGTAAGATAAGATTTGCCGGAACCTCTCTCTTCTGCATCCTATGGCTTTTCCCAGACAGGTTATACATAGCGGGACTCTTCCCCCGTAAAATATTTCCACCCTCCCCAACCTCTTCACTACCCAGGTACTTTGATCTTGTTCTGAAGTAGTTGACGGTAGTACATTCACCTGAAAACGTCATTTCTGAGTGCAGACCCAGCAGCCGTGCAAGGGTCCGCCAGCATACAGATACACAGATGCTTGGATATACGCAGGTCTAGTCACGCATGGTCGGGGACTGGAAGAGCTTTCTCCTGGGGAAGTGTCTGCCCTGCAGCAGGTGATTGTGAGCAGCAGATGATTATCACATTCTCAGGCTTCCAGGGCAGCCACCCCTCAACAAATCGAGGGTGTTGAGGAGGAACACTGGCTGCCTAGGGCTTCACAGGGTCTTCTGCGGGTTGTGACAAAACCGCCAAAGAGAAAACAGTTGTGTGGTGAGCTCTCTTTTCCTGCGTCCCAACAGAGTAGACATGTTGCTTGAGATTCTTTCAGCAGGCCCACAGATGGTTTTTATTCTAATATTATATACAGAATATATTTTATCTAATATTGCATATTAGATAATACACACACACACACACACACAAACGCGCGCGCACACGCGCGCATATATATCACCTAAAAGCCATGACTAGGGCTTAGAGCAAAACAAAGGTAGAGACCAGAGTTAGCTTGAATTCAATGTTTTAAAAAACCCTCTAGAAATAATACAGCTGGTGCCTAGAGATAGCACAAAGCATGAAGTGGTTTCTTTGGTGGGACTTGAAGGTGGGAAACATTGCACGGGGACTTTGTAGTTCTTAAGAAAGTGGCATATGGTCTGTGGGCAGCCTTAGCCTATGACCCCAAACGAAACTTGTGATCCAGGAGATATTGTAAACCTCTCCCCATTCTGATAACAATTCTAATTTGAGCCCTACATACATTAGTCTGTACACACAAAAATGTGCAATATTTTTGTCTGTACAAAGACACCCTTCCTTCTCCTCCTTGTCTTCATCATCATCCTCATCACAGAGCATTGGTGCTGGGCCCTCTGAAGGAAACCACCCTGGCAACACCAGTCCTACCCCATTCCTGTTATACTGAAGAGTAACAACATAAACTTAAATAAACTTAAGAAATACCTATAATATCACTTTACAGTATATAAGTGTATCAAAACAACCATCATACACCCTAAATGCACTCAATGTTAGATGTCAATTGCATCTCACTGAAGCCAGAAAGAAAAAAAAAATACCTACAATGAAACTGAAAATATAAATAATTTGGCTGATCTCTGGTATAACCTCAGAGTGAACCCCTCCTTCTCTCCCCCAAGGCCTCTGTGTTTTCTCTTTTGTAATGAAGGTACAGGGACTCTATGCACATTACCTCATTAGAATATTGCAGAATCTAACCAATTGATCTTTCTTATAGAAAATCATGGGAAGAAGTATGAATTCTGTTAAATAAGACTTTGTTTTAATTGATAGCCTGGTGCAAAATAAAACGGATGAACTATAAATCTCTTGAAATAACTATTTTATAATGGATGGTAAATAGACCTTTAACTCTGCCACTGCCCCATTCATAACATGCCCCAAGAATAGAGAAAAAAAATCAACAACAGAGTGCTTTCTTTAAAAACACCGGTAATAGAGTTCTAGCAATCTCTGGGCAAAGCATTTCTATAATGATTCATAGATTAGGTAAGTCTAGGTTAAAAGAGTCCTCAGGATAAAAGCTTAGCTTAGCATTTTTTGGTTTTGCTTCAACACAGTAAACTTCTCTAAAATGACAATAATCCCAAATATAGAATTGCTACAAAGTAAATTTATAAAGAAATTCAAAGCTATTTTTAGTTAAAAATGTAATAGATGATGCATACTCAGGGAACAAAATTCAAAGATACAAAAGAATAGATAATAGAAAATGTTTCTCTCCGATTTTAGCCTCCCTGTTCCCTCTAGAGAGGCAAACATTGTTACCAGTTTCATAAACATTTCCATACACACACACACACACACACACATGCCTTTGTTACATATAAAAGTCAATATGCATTTGTATCTTTTTCAACTATTAATGATAGTATTTTATATTGTTTCTGCATCTTTCTTTCTTCACTTAACCACATCTTGGCGATACTTTCCTATTGGTACAAAGAGGGATTGCTTTAATCTTCTTCAAGGCTCTATAATAGTTCATCACATACATGTACCATTATTGCAGGACATTTCTACATTTCTAATCTGTTGTAAGTACAAATGCTGCAACAATCAACACTTCACATGTATGTGCTGCCTCTACACCATTAACTTGCAGGAGTGGAATTGTCCAAGGACATGAGCATTTTAAAACCTGATGGCTACTGCCAAATTATCTTTCACAAGGGGCATTTTGCAACGTCCTGTAACAGTTGCTATCAAGGTCTTTCTTTAACTTCATTAAATACTTACATAGTATTAGGATACAGTACTGTCCACAGCAAAATCATGTTATAGAATAGTTATCACAGACGCTCCTCACTTTATAGAGTAGGTGTTAGCAAGAAAGGCACATTGACTATGGTTTGGCTTGCAGTTTGCTGGCTCAGAATTAATTACCTGCATGGTAACCCATCTGTGGTTTAGCTATGCTTTTAAAAAGAGGACTACACAGAGCTCTGAAAATTTGAGGGGTGGTGAAAATACTTTGTATGATATTATAACGATGAATATATGTCACTATACATTTGTTTAAACCCATAGGATGTACAACACCAGGAGAGAACCTGAAGGTAAACTAGGGACTTTCAGTGACTATGATGTGTCAGGGTAGGCTCATTCTTGGAAACAAATGTATCATTCTGGAGAATGACATTGATCATGGGGGAGGCTGTGCATGTGACCGGGTCGGGGGCATACAGAAAAATCTCTGTATATCCCTCACAATTTTGCTGTAAACCTAAAGTTGCTCTAAAAAAATTGCCTTTAAAAGGGCCTATATGTACCTAAGTCTTTTTCCTTAATAAACCTAAAAGGCAATATTTCGTTGGTCGATTCAGGAGTTTAGAAAGTGAAACTGAATAGAAACCGAGATGAAAGATAATCATCAGGCTTCCTCTTCAGTTGACTGCCGCACAAACAACCAAATTATGAGAAATAAATTACAGTTTTAAAGAAATTCCCTGTTTTAATTACTGCAAATGTTAATGTGACTAGGTAAGAATTATTTTAATCACCTATAATTATATAGATAGCGTACATCTAAAAGCATAAAAAGTCAGTATCCGAAAGCCACGATTTCAAAAAAAAAAAAAAAAACAAACAAACAAAAACCCTAAGACAAACTTTGCTTTTGTTTGAAATGTGCAATACTTTTGTATGCTTCCTCTCCCAAATAAATTCGACGGCTAAAAATGCTGGCATTTAGCAAATACAGAAAGCCAGCAAGAAATATCTTTTCCCTGAATTCATCTTAACCCGTTTGAGCACATTTTCGGCGCATATTTCATGAACCCACAAGAGACAACTTTATTTGACATGTTTAGAGACATGTAAAATAAAGTCGTATAGGTTTTAAAGCTTCAGAAAATTGGGAATTCCCTGTGCCAGAGAGAGTTCACGAGACCTGCAATTAGAACTTGCAGGAATAAAGGAGTGCACAGAATAGAATTCTTCCTTAACACTGTGCCTGAAGATCTTCCATTCTAGGTAGGGTTTTTCGTTCCCTCCTTCACGAGAGTGGGAAGGAGAGAGAGGGCGAGCTGGGTCTGCGGTCGGAGGAGTGTCTATAAATAGAAGGTGAAGTGTTCTAATACCGGGAGGGTGCGTCATAGCGTCCCTCCCGCGAGCTGAGAGCGCCCAGGCGGCCGCGGGAGCCTCCGCGCAGCACCGGGACGCCCGCCCCGGCTTCCTGCTCCCAGCCCGCGCCCGCTGCCTCCGGGGAGCTGGAGACCTCCGGGAAGGGCAGGGGAATGGGCCAGGGGAGGCGCCCGGCGGCCTCCGCAGTCACTCAGCCTGAGGTTTCGGAAGAGCCACTCCCGGGCGCACGGTCCTCCGCGGAGAGGTGCCCCAGGTCGGGTGCCAGCCGCGCGCCGGCGCCGTTCTCCTCCCACCGCTTCCCCCACCCCATCCCACCGGGTCCCACCCGGGCCCACCCCTCCTCGGGGCCGGCCAAGGCAGAACAATAACCCCAGCGCGCCTGGGAAGCGGAGACTCCCGGGCGAAGGGCCAGGGCGAGGGGAGTTCCGAGGGGGCAGTCCCCGCATAGCGCGCGCTCCGGTGGGGGTCCCGGCCCCGCGGAACCGCAGCCGCTGGCTGGCCCCCGCCTGGGCGCGGGAGGCCACGTGGACGACGATTTAGGTCTGTTGAAATCTAGAATCTTTAAAGTGTCTGTTCAAGGCCGCCAAGAATTTCTTCTAGTCTAGATGGAACATCAGCAGTTTGTGAAAACACACCCAGAGAGCGTGTGTGTTTGGGTCCTTTTCTGTTTCGGATTTGAATCTCTCAAATCACTTGTGGAATTTCCATAGGCCTGTCTTTTTGTAAACAGATTGTTCTGGGATTCCCCACCCTGTCTCGCGCCTTACTCTGCCTGTTCTTCCAGCTTGACCCGGTCTAGATCTCGAGATAGCAATCGCGCTCTGTCTCTCTGTCTCCGTCTCTGTCTCCCTCTCCTTCTCTCCGTTCCTCCCGCTCTTCTACGCACACAAAGAAATCGGTCCCTTTACACTTTTCCTTTAATGTGTGTGTGTCCCCATGCCCTAAGGTTCTTTTCCCCTTCTGGTTGGCGCCTCCGTTGGGTTCCCCTGCCTTTCCTGTGTTGATTCTATTTCCAGCTCTTGTAATTTGCTCCCTCCAATTCTTTTGTTTTTCTTTCACAGGTAATACACTTGCACGTATTTTTTTTCTTTTCTTTTCTTTCCATTGCCTTAAGTTCTGTCCCCATAAGGACTCAAGAGTTCCTGGAAAAAACCAGGAAGGTTTCATGGCATTTTCCCTTAGGGAAGTGTGTTCTACAGTTCCGCTTTCAGAAAGTCTGGGCTAGCTGGGATTTTTATATTTATATATAGGTCAAGCCATCTTAGCTGAAGAAATCACAAAATGGAATGTCTTGGGTGCTGGGCTGCTTGCTTATAATAAAAAGGGATGCAGGAAAAGCAGGAAAAAGGTATTTTCGATTTGTCTCTGAGTGTGGATTTTACACTCCCCCCCACACACACACATATACACTCAATATAAAGTTTTGTTTTTGTTTTAGAGAGAGAGACAGCGACAGCAGTGGGGGTGGGGGAGATAGGCAGAGGGAGAGGGAGAAAGAGAATCCCAAGGGGACTCCACTCTGAGCGAGGAGCCCAGTTCCGGGCTCTATTCCAGGACCCTGAGATCACTACCGGAGCAGAAATCAAGAATCCCAGGCTTAAGTGACTGGGTCACCCAGGTGCCCCCATATACACTTATTATAAAGCAAAATTTTGATCATATAGTATTTGGAAGTCAGTATCCTAGCATCTTTCATTCACCCATATAGAGCCATCTCTGTGGTCATCTTTTTGCACTTTTCCCACCTGTGAAATGTCTAATCATTTGGGTCCTTTCTCTGAGCCTAGTGTGGAATATGAAATACAAGCATTTATCAACAATGCAAATCAGAAATAGCTCCTACACTTGGGACCTGAAAAAAAGACCCAGGCAAAAGAATGGTTGAAGTTTTAACAAAAAAGGTGTAACTTGGGGCACCTGGGTGGCTCAGTGGGTTAAGCAGCTGCCTTCGGCTCAGGTCATGATCTCAGGGTCCTGGGATTGAGTCCCACATCGGTCTCTCTGCTCAGCAAGAAGCCTGCTTCCCTCTCTTTCTCTGCCTGCCTCTCCGTCTACTTGTGATCTCTCTCTGTCAAATAAATAAAATAAAAAATCTTTAAAAAAAAAAAAAGGTGTAACTTTTGTGGCTAAAATATTAGGAGTTGAGAATGGATTTTGAGTGGTGGGAGGTGAGGTAGGAGTAGGGGTTGTGCAATAATGCATTTCCAGGAAGTGGCTGGTTTGCCAGGTTGGCCCTCAGGTTGGGCAGGGCCTGAACCTAGCACAAATCACATTTCTCTGCAGGTGGAAGGTAACTGGCAAATTGCTCTTTATCAGCACCAGCTGTGGGTGAAAGGGCCTTTCCTTGGTCCTTCTACCACTTCTGCCTGCCTTTCTGAGTTACCAAACCCAATGTTTCTCCAGCCAGGACCTAAACTAAAGGTGGATCAAGAGCAAACTATGGGTTATGAGCCATCCTATTCACATAAGCCACCCTCAAGCCCTTCAAAAAATGTAAGGATTTGGGGGCCCAGAGGTCAGGCCTAGCCACCAGGGTTAGGACTCAAAAATGTTAGGGGATGAGGCACCTGGGTGGCTCAGTGGATTAAAGCCTCTGCCTTCAGCTCAGGTCATGATCCCAGGGTCCTGAGATCTAGCCCCGCATCCACATCTCTGCTTGGCAGGGAGCCTGCTCCCCCCCCCCCGCCCCCCCCACCTGCCTCTCTGCCTACTTGTGATTTCTGTCAAATAAATAAAAAAATAAAATCTTTAAAAAAAAAGGGGGGGTGCTGGGTGGCTCAGTCGGTTGAGCATCTGCCTTCAGCTAAGGTCATGATCTCAGGAGCCTGGGATGGAGCCCCATGTCTCTGCAGGGAGCCTGCTTCTCCCTCTCCCTCTGCCTGCCACTCCCAGCTTGTGCACCCTCTCCGTCAAATAAATAAATAAAATCTTTTTTTTTTAAAGACTAAAAAACATTAATGTCATCATTTATTGAAATTTATTTTATACTAGGCACTCTCCTGTGAGTTTCAACATTGCATGTCGTTTAATTTTCACAATAATATTGTGAGGTAGATATTACTACCCTCACTTTAGACTTAAGAAAACAACCAAGTAGTGGCTCCTCACAAGACTGGTGAATGGTTGACTAGGACTCAATGCCCAGTCTAGCCCCAAACCCTAAACTCTAGTCCCCTCTCAACCAGGGGAGGAGACAAAGGCTGTCCCCACTATGAGGACATGGGAACTCATCCTGAGGTAGGGGACAGTTACAGTATTCCTCCCTGTCTGTCACTAGGGGCCAGGCCTGTGTTTATGGGGTGTGCATAAGTCTATCCAGGGTCACTATGACAATCACCTTTGCCCCTTTGGACCTCTATTCTAGTTTTCCTAAGGAAAACCTGTCAACCTAAAAGAGCAAGACTTCCTTGAGAAGAGAAAAGTACTCCTCCCTAACCCATGCCATCAAGGTTGGGGAGCAAACTTCCATCCGCTGTGGGCAGGGAGAGTTGGTTCTTTATAGCAGTAGGAGGGCAGACCCATTACCAGGAACAGCCCTAGTAACAGCCTCTGTGAGCTGGGATGAGGTGGGCCCTGGGCAAGTCACAACAGCACAGGCAGCAGTGGTAAAAGACAAGGGTCTGGTGAAGCAGGCTTACAGTGGGAGGGGCCTTGAGAAGAGATGGGCTGGCAGTGGCTCCAGGGATGATCCAACTCTAGGTCAGCCGGCATCCAAAGAGTTCCAGACACTAACAGGGCTTAGTGCCTGCAGCCCCAGGCTGGAGGTGTTTATCTAGGGAGGGAGTTAATTGCAGTGTTTAAGAGCAAGGGCTTTGGAACCAGATGGCTGGGTTCAAATCCTGCCTCCCTCCCTTCCCCACTCTGACTTTAGAGAAGCCAATTAACCTTCTGTGCCTCGCTTTTTTTTTTTTTTTATCTGCCAAATGGGTATAATAGTGCTGCTAACGGCTCTTTCCCAGAGCCGTTAGGAGGGTTAAATGAGAGAATGTACACAAAGCACTTAGAGCAGTCCCTGGTACATTGTAAGTCTTCTCTCACTGTAAGCTGTTACATGATAACCATCCAACCTGACACAGGGTGAGGCTTCTGGGACTGACGGGGCAGAAGACAACAGGGGGATTCCTGCTTCAGGTGCACATTCCCCCAGTAAGAAAATAAAGCAAAACCAGACAAAAGAAAGACTGTTGAAGTTAGACTTCCAGCAAAAAACTGAAAAGAAGTTTCAACATAGCATAAAACCCTTAATCCCACTCCCCTCCATCCTACCAGATACAGTCCCTACTGAAAGAGCTTGAAATAAGACTTCCACAAAATGAGCGGCAGTGTGGGGGAGTGAGCCAAGCATTTGACTAGGTGCCAGATGTCTTGAGTTTAAGTACAAGTTGTAACCTTGAGTAAGTCACTGAATTTCTCTGAGCCTAAATTTCCACATCTGTAAAATGAGTCAGTGTACTTTTTTTGAAGGGGGGCAGTCTGCCCATCGTCTTCCTCACTTCTTCTGGGAACTGTTTCTTTCCCACACCCCAACTGCTGTGACCTCCCTCCATTTTCTTACATGACCTCCCTGGTCATAGTTGATTGGTCAGAAGGGGGCACCTGACCTGAGCTGGGCCAATTAGAGTGCTTCCTTGAGATTTTTGTTTTTGTTGTTGCACTGGAACTGGGATAAAAGAATCAGCCCTCCTGGGTAGAGTGTGTAGAGTGGGACTCAGGACCACTTGGCAGTTCTCTTTCTACCACATGAAGTCTAAGAAACTAAAACATGCAGTGAAAAGCAGAGATCAGAGATCATTCTGGTGGCATTTGGACCAGGTATCTCTGGGACCTATGTGTACCCTTGCCTTGCCCACATTTAAATGAGACACTCAGACTGATTCCAATTACTTCTTCCTTTTGCTTAACCTGGTTCAAGTTTGTTGTCTGTCATTTGTACCACCCCTAAACCCCTGACTGATACAGACTAATTTATTTCTAGGATCCTTTTTTTTTTTAAAGATTTTATTTATTTATTTATTTGAGAGTGAAAGTGAGAGAGCATAAACAGGGGGAGCGGCAGAGGAGAGGGAGAAGCAGGGTCCCTGCTGAGCAAGGAGTCCAATATGGGACTCAATCCCAGGATCCTGGGATCATGACCTGCGCCTAAGGCAGATGATTAACCAACTAACCACCCAAGTGCCCTAGAATCCCTTTAACTCTAAATTCCTATGCTTTTATATAAACAATAGATGAATGGTGTGCAAATACAGCTATGTCTCTGAACCTGCGATGACTGCATGAAATATTAAAGATTTAAAAAAAAGAAACATCATTTAACTCACTTAAAAGTGTAGAATAGGTTCAACACTCTTTATATCCTTTTATTATATCTAAATGAAAGAAATAAATAGGTCAAGAGCTGGTGTTTGGGGGAATTGTGAGGAACTCAGCCATTAAATTATAAAAATTGATTTCAAAACTGTTGACGTAGTGACCTGATTTTGAAATTGAATCCATTTTTCCTATGACTAGTGTAACATAAGAGGGAGAATAGTAACTTTGGCTTGGTGAAGACCAAGAATTTAGACAGACTTGGTCACAATGTGGCAATTTTGACCTAAATTCCCTAGTTTGTCTACACTACCTAGTTAGCAATGAATGAGTGAGCTCTTTTCCTTCTTTTCGTTGAAACAAATAATGTAAATAGCTATGTAAGTCCCTCATTTCTGATTTCTATTCTAATCCATCTGCCTGTCTGTGTATTATTAAAAATAACTTACATTTCAGCTTTCAATAAGTAAGATATTTTTTACTTTGGCTTCTTCAGCATTTATGGATTTCCATGTATGAAATTTTGCAATTTTTTCCCATGTAAGATAATTCAGGAATGTCCAGTGACAATAAATCTTTATATTTCTAATGATCTTTTCTCAGTATTAAACCTGAGATGTATGCATATGTGTCTATATTTGTATCTGTAACTATTCTTATTCCCCTGTAGTTAATTCTCAATAATTAATGGTATGAGGGATGGTACTTTCATGTCATGTTGAAATCCACAGAAAGAGATGAGATCTCATTTTTTTGCTATTATTGTCATTTAAATTTCCTCCCCAGAAAAAGATCTTAAATCAGAGTTTACACATATAGTATAGTACATGTGTAGTAGTAAAACTTTTTTGAAAAAGAAACAGAAAGACTTGGTCACAATGTGGCAATTTGGGCCTAAATTCCCTAGTTTGTCTACAAATTACACAGATTCCCTTAACTCACTTTTTTTTTTTAGTTGATAACTTTACAAGATGTAAGATCATAGGTAAGCAAGAAGTAAGAAGAGGTAGGAGAGGATGGAACTTGTGTAAACCACGACTAAGATATTAATACATTTGAATAGCAAAACAGAGGTGATGTGGGATGGGTCCAGAATATCAGACCCAATAGATGGGGCCTACTGCCAGGCTCTGACTCTCCAGTTGATCATCTGGAGCCTAGCAGGAAGCTAGCTGTCAGGACCACCCCTCCTGAAAGGTAGGAGCCATGTATCTGGGAAGATTTTCACTTTATTCCCACTCGATAAATCCCAGTGCAACCCTTCCTGTCAGGGAGTATCCAGCCACAGACTGAACTCAGCAATGTGGTGTGTGGTCTAACCCATAACACACGACAACCCCATCACCCTCTTCTTTGTCCCTAGTCCTTCCCTACTTTAAACCCCTGCCCAGGGGTGCCTGGGTGGCTCAGTGGGTTAAGCCGCTGCCTTCAGCTCAGGTCATGATCTCAGGGTCTTGGGATCGAGTCCCGCATCGGGCTCTCTGCTCAGCGGGGAGCCTGCTTCCCTCTCTCTCTCTCTCTCTCTCTCTCTCTCTCTCTCTGCCTGCCTCTCTGTCTACTTGTGATCTCTCTCTGTCAAATAAATAAAATCTTTAAAAAAAATTTTTTTTAAATAAATAAATAAATAAACCCCTACTTCGCCTGCCCTCATAACCACTGTGTCTTGACCACAGACTATCAGGCCGCCATTGACTATTTCTTTCCTTATGTCTTGGTACCACCTCATTAAAATTAGAGGGCCATGGAGGATGGGTTTCCTAGGAGACAGTGGGTGGGCCGAGTCTGCTCTGGGAGCTCTCCTGGACATTTGGCTGATGGTGGCCTTTAATCTTCTTTCACTCTGATTACTGTGTGTGGCCACCGGTGCCCATCAGTCATGCCTGATCTTGGTACAGTTCTTGCTTTGGTCCTGGCCCATTCGGCTTATTCTCAGTTCCCCGTTCCTACCCTTTCCTGCTTACACAGCTAGAGAGAAATGCCCAGTTCTACCTGACAGAAATACCCTCAGGAGAAGACACGAAACCACGGTACACATCTGCAGAGTTCCTTCACTCCTTAGATATGTATCTAATAGAGGAAACAGAACCCCCATATGCCTCAGTGGTGGCTCTCTCGCATTTGGTTCAAGCCAAGGATCAGAAGACAGACAGACAATAGACCAGAGTATGGATGAGCACGTGATGGAATGCAGCCCCCACACAGATGGATGAGCTCAGAATAAATTGTAAAATGTACTTTTGGTACAATGTGGCAGACAATTCCTACAACAATGTTAGTCAACAAATATCGCAACTTGGTATAGACCTTTGTACAAGCTGCTAGAAATGTGTTAAATATTAAAGAAGTTGTATCCAATGCTAGCATATGGGTAAATGTATGGTTGGGAAGGTTGACCTCTGTGAGAACTGTAGATAATGTCATATTACTGGGAGACATCCTTTGTCATCACTATTCACGTCTTTAGTCCCTCTTGAATCTTGTAATCTCTTCAAGGGCACAATCAATTTTTCAGGAATTTGAGGAGTGCTTGGCTAGCTTGGTTCATAGAGCATGTGACTCTTGATCTTGGGGTTGTAGATTCGAGCCCCAGGTTGGGAATAGAGAGTTCTTAAAAAGAAAATCTTAAATAAATAAGTAAATAAATACACGTGACTCAAAGCTGCGGTATTGTCATGCCAAGATATCCTAAGAAGGTCTACTGCTTGGATTCCTAGATTTTTCAGGAATTTGAAAACATGTCATGAGTAAAAAAAGACACTGAATGATTAGAACAACTGCAATTAATTGTATGGTGTGGACTAAGCACCCGTAAAACCAAGAGAACTAGCATTACTGGGTAAAGAGGACCAGGAGAAAGAAGATATTCTGGTATGTGTTAGATAGACACTGCTGTGGACCTATTTTTTGCAATGAGAATGACGTGCAGACAAAGTCCCAGACCTTGGGAGAGGTCCCCTTACCTATAATAAGAGAGATGACTGCATCTTAGAAATTACTTGCTCTTTCATTCATTCACTTAAAAAACTTACATCAATAAAGGTTTACCAGGAATCTAGGATATGCCACATAATGTGTCCAGGGCCATGGAGATACAGTGGTAGGTGATATTCTGTCTCTGTCTTCACTGAGTATGTTATCCTAATCTGGGAGAAGGACAAAAACAAAGTAAATAGAGAAAACAGTGACAAATGCTGATGTGTTATGAAGGAAACCAACAAGGGGATAAATGAGAGTGCCTTGTGTTTGGGAGGAGAGACTCTTTTTAGAGGCAGCAATCTGGGAAGGCCTCTCCAAGGACAGGACGACCTTCTAATTTTTATTTCTCTCATCAGCTCTTGGCAGCCCGCAAAACAGCCTCTGTAGTTACATAGAGACCTCAGGGAGAGAAGCTCTGCGTGTTGCCCTGTATGAAGTAAGCTCTTTATATTTTTCAAATGAAAAAAGAATGGTATGGAATCACCACTCATAATTTAATGAGAGCTCACAGTCTCTCAGAGATGAAAGGACAGTCTGACCCTTAAGAGAACTAGGAGTGGGCAGTGTCAAAGAGGAAAAAGAGAGGATTTCAAAGATGATCACAAATGAGTTGGAAACTTATATCCACACAAAATCTCACACAAGGATTTTTATAGCAGTTTTATTCGTAATTGCCCAAACTTGGAGGCAACCAAGATATCCATCAGTAGGTCAATGAATAAAAAAATTGTGGTACATCTGGACAATGGAATATTATCTGGCACTGAAAAGAAATGAAATATCAAACCATGAAAAGACAGGGAGAAACCTTAGGTGCATATTACTAAGTGGAAAAAACCAACCTGAAAAAGCAGGTATGATAGTGTATGATTCTAGCTCTAGGACATTCTGGAAAAGGCAAGACTATGGACACATTAAAATGATCAGTGGTTGCCAGGAGTTGTGGGGAGGGAGGGGTGAATAGGCAGAGAACAGAGGATTTTAAGGCAGTGAAACTATTCTGTGTGATACTATAATGGTGGATACATGTCATTATACATTTGTCAAAATCCATAGAACATCCAACACAAAGAGTGAACCCTGAGGTAAACTCTGGACTTTGGGTGATTATCATGTGTCAATATAGGTTCATAGATTGTAAAAAGATTATCACTCTGGTGCAGGCTTTTGATATATGGGAGGCAGGATGTATGAGGATGAAGGGGATATAAGGGAAATCTCTGTACTTTCTACTCCATTTTGCTGTGAATCTAAAAGTGCTTTAAAAAATACTCTGTTTCTAGGGACGCCTGAATGGCTCAGTCGTTAGCATCTGCCTTTGGCTCAGGTCATGATTCCAGGGTCCTGGAATTGAGCCCCACATCGGGCTCCCTGCTCAGCGGGAAGCCTGCTTCTCTCTCTCTCCCACTCTGCCTGCTTGTGCTTCCTCTCTCGCCATGTCTCTCTCTGTCAAATAAATAAACAAAATCTTTTTAAAAAAATTTTAAATAAATAAATAAATAAAAATAAAAAAGAGTCTGTTTCCTAAAAATTCAAATGGAAACATTCACATCAGTTATTGGGAGTCTGGCTAATGTGAGTCCACTCCTGAGAGAGGGAGCCCTCATGGTGTGGCGGGTCTACGCATCTCCCTGGACTGAAATGAATGGACCCAGGTTATTCTCCTTGCCTCCAATGTTGTTTTTTTCTTTTCCACTGAAGAATGGTTTCTCATCTGTTAAGGCCTGGGTGTACTGTAAGTCCTTCTGTCTTCTCCCTCCTTGGCCTTGCTAAAGGACTCACCCTGCACTCCTCTAGGGATTGGCTGAGGCTGAGGTCCTCCTCTCTGGTGGCCACGTCACCTGGCGTGGCAGGTCATGGCTTCAGTGTGTCTTTCACTAGACTGTGGGTTCCTCCAGGGCAAGGATCATGTTTCAATCTCCCCAGCATTTGGCACATCAAAGCTGTCTAGAGAAGGGACAATATCCTACCTTCATTTTATTTTATTTTATTTTTTTTAAGATTTTATTTATTTATCTGACAGAGAGAGATCACAAGCAGGCAGAGAGGCAGGCAGAGAGAGAGGAGGAAGCAGGCTCCCTGCTGAGCAGAGAGCCCAATGTGGGGCTCCATCCCAGGACACTGAGATCATGACCTGAGCCGAAGGCAGCAGCTCAACCCACTGAGGCACCCAGGCGCCCCCCCTACCTTCATTTTAAAGCAATTACGCTGGCAGTGATGCGGGGGAAGGTTTGAGTGGTGAGAGGCGAGGGGCATGGAGACACCCCCCCAACCACCACCAACCAAGCTGCTTGGCGATGCTTCCACTGAACAACAATGAGGTTCAGGGAGAAGTTAGCAGAGGGACAAGGGGGAAATGTAGATAGAATTATTAAACCTTTGAGATGGATTAGATGGAGGGGAAGAAGCAAATGAGGACTGCAAAGCTGGGAACTTCTAGGGACTCTTACTGGTCTTTTGGCATCAGTCCTTGCTCACCTGAGCTATGTAGACTGTTCTCAACACAGTGGCTGGTGAGCTGATTAAACATTAGAATCATTTTTGTTTTCCACTCAAAACCTTTCATTAGTCTTGCACTGGTGTCCTGGAGAGGCACTGTTCTTCCAGCGTCTCTAAGGTCCTGCCTGCTCTGGCCTCACCCCTCCCGCCCTTCCTGTCTGGACTTGGTTCCTACTAACCTCTCCTCTGCTTCCTCTTGTCCCAGGTTCTTTGTGCTTGCTGTTCCCTGGGACTGCAGTCTCTTCCCCTAGCTTGTGCCCTCACTCCCTTCTGACGTGTGCTCAGTTGTCACCTCTTCCTGGAGGCCTTCCCAGGCCACCCTATTTAAAAGTGCAAAACCCTTCCTCAATTCCTATGCTCCTTCCCCTCATTACACGGCTCTTTTCCCTCTTGCTATCTAACATGCTATATATTCTGGTTACTTTTCTGTCTGCCCCATTAGACTGTAAGCACCATAAAGACAGGAATTTTTGTCTGTTTTGTTCACAGCCTTGGCCCCAGGCCTAGAACAGGACTTATCCAGCACGTAGTTGAACAAATGCTCAGTAAACACTGCTCGGCTGATGGAATGTTTTTTCATGACTCATCTCCTGAAGAGGCCTCCTTATAAGGATTCCCTTCTGTCCCCTGCAGCACCCAGCAGGGGGTGGCTATGTGGCAGGTGACCAAGTGGATCCTGGGGGGGGGGGGTGGGCCCTTTCCACTGCCCTGGACCTGACCCCTCCCACCAGGGCTCCTTTGATCTCATTTGCTCACAACTTCCTGAACTGCTTACACCCTGACAAGAACAGGGTCTGCGTGGGTGACAAGCTGGGGTCCTGTGAAGAATAAACCCACTCAACACAATTCAGCAAGGGCTCCACCCCCGGGTAGCTGCATAGGCAACGCTGAAGACTAAAGTCACTGATAAGGCCAAGATCATTCTAGATTTCCCCTTTTGGTAAATGAAGCAGATAAAGCCTACCTTGCCAAGTTGGTGTAGGAATCAGGCATGAGGAACGGGATGGCATCATGGGAATGCTTGTACATAGTATGAGCCCAACAAATGGGGGCCATCAGGTGGAGGAGTGGGGTCAGCACTCCTACCCGCCCTTCAGTACAGTGACATCGGTGATGGCAATGAAGATAGAACCCATGATGAAGCCCGAGGGCGCCTGGCAGCTGTACCTGTTGCAGGTTCTGAGGTCACGGTTATCTCTCTAGGCTGCAAGACCTTGCCAAGACCCACTCAGGCATTTCACGCAGATTGTTTCCTTCCTCATCCAGCAGCATCGATGACTTTAGACATTAAACATTGGAAGAATGCATCTGTGTCATACTTTAAAACTGATTAGGACTAGGTCCAAAAATAATGTCAAAAGAATCCCTCAGTTACCAGATAATAGCTACTGTTGTGTACTGTGGTGATATGACAGTTAAAACGAGGGGTGGGGGCTGCCATCTTTCTGACAGGGAATTCTCCTCTTGACAATCCGAGGGAAAATGGGGTCTCCACTACTTGAAGGTGAACTTCAAAGCAAGCCAATCATCAATCAACCCCAGGAAAGCCTGTGTTTTGACGCTGCCTGACTTTTCCTCTGAAAGTTATCCTTTTCCTTTCCTCTCTTTCGCGTTTCAAAATTTCCCTCCAGTGATCACTTCCGTTTGGACCCTCCCTGTTATTCCACTTCCTGTTTGCCTGCTTTTTGTTCTGCTGTGTTTGCTTCTCTCCCAGTCTGGGGCACTTGGCCTTCAGTGAGTTCCTCTGTTTCATCTCCTGCCCACCCCACAGCCCGTCTGAGGAGGATATTAAGTTCCTCAGCTCCTCACCTCTCCTGGGTTGTAGTTCTTTGGGCCTTTATGACACCGTCGATGCCACCTTGGCTCAAAAAGTTTCTAGCTCCCCTTTTCCGCTGAGTCCACTGAGTTTAGAAGAAGCTTTGGTTCCTTCCAGTTAATGGCTAAGGGCTTGAAGAGACTCTGGGGCCAGAACAAGGGCATGTTCAGTGCCTCCTCACTCCCTTACTGCCTGCAAGAGTTACCTTGCACACAGCACTCAGGAATATGGAGGAGAGGCTGTACTGCCAGGGAAAGAGAATCCTCTGCGTGCTGCCATCTCCTCGAGAACAGTGATGAGGCTAAGAGAGCTCAGAAGCCTCGGCGGCTGTGGATAAGCCCTTGGCCTCAGGCCACAGGCTTAATAAGGGGCTCCTGCCACTCCTTCTTCTGTTGTGGACCCCATCCCCACCGACCCCGAGTGCCCAACAGCTCCAACTCCTTGGCAAACACAACACACTCCACAGGGTTGGCCCACTGCTTCTCAGTTGCCAACCAGCCAAGAGAACGCCTGCTTTTCATTCTCTTCAGGGGAAATGTGAATTTTTCCCGTGGGGCTGTAACCTGTGCTTGGGCCATAACCCTTCTCCCTGTTTGCTTTCCGGACATCTTCTAACCTAACTCCAGAAGGTGTCCCAGTGAGCCCCGGCATCTGCTCTTCATGGCCCAGGATCACCCCTGAGGTTTCTGCAGCCAGTCAGGGAGGGTCTGTGGCAGACAACATTGCCGCTACGGTTTTCCTTTGTCTACGTCTGGCTGGCAGAAACACTTCTGAAAAATGGTCTGCAGCTAATGCCTTTTCGTTTGGTTCCCTTTAACAAGGGGTTTATAAAACGGCTCTTACTATGCGGAACACATGTTCTAAGTATACAGTTACTTGACGGATTGAAACAGTGCTGAGGGGGGCAGAACACATGTTTCAAAATATTCCTGAAATGTATTATTACCCTGTGGACCAATCGGGGACATAACATACATTTTAATACACCATTTAATTGCTGTTTACCTAGGAGAAGGCAACCTTTCTGGTCTCTTGGGCTAAACTACAGATTTTTAGAAACTGTCTAAACACATATTTACTTGATTCATTTTGGTCTCTTGGGCGAAGAATCCTTTTCCAGAGAAGTGGCTGCACACGCAGAACAAGAGAATTAAATGCTCTGAGGCAGTGGCTGCCAATGAGAAGACAAAGGCTTTATCGTTCATGATTCAGGGGTAACAATTCCAAAGCGTAGGCAGAACCCAAGAGCCCTATAGACAATCCGTCCCAGTAATTCCACATCACTGAAACCCACCCTCTCCCAACACCTGCATATTTTTTCATCGTAACCCTTTCCGATAAAAATATGTACATGGCATCACAGTGTCTTCTTGGAGAAAGAACATTGAGATAGAGCTGGAGAGCGCCACCTCTGGAATCCAAGCCCGAGGGAAAGCGCCTTATCTTTCTCCCGCCAAAACCTCCTCCTCCTCCTCCTCCTCCTCCTCCTCCTCCTCCTCCTCCTCCTCCTCCTCCTCCTCGCTTGTTCCTGCTCTAGGCAATATGGCACCAAATATCCACCCCCAGCCCTCAGGTCAGAATCCAAGTGTCATCTTTTACTCTTTCCTCCCTCCCTCTTCTTACATTCATCCAGCCAGAAACCCTTCGGCCATGTTATTTCTCTTCTCTGTGCTGTCACAGTAAGTTTTAGATGTCAGTATTCAGGATGGTTCTTAGTGCTATGTAGGTAGGGTCTCCTTTTTCCTTCTCCCTCCATATTTAGTAATTCTAGAATCTGTCCACTTCTTTCTGTCACCACAGCCAGTGCCCTCATTCAGGCTGCCATTCTCCCTCTTCTGTGTTCCTAACTGGTTTTGAGCAGTCACTCATTCTGACCCTGCTTGGCCCCACTCAAATCCATTCTTTGCGAGGAAGCCAGAGCTGTCTCTCACATTCGAAGCTGAGGGTGGTGTTCCCAAGCCTAAAAGCCATCCGTGACTCCGCCATCATTCTCAAGATAAAGACTAACTTTTAAAAATGGCTTCCAAGGCCCTTCATGATCTGGCCCCGGCTCCCACTCCAGCCCTGGGTTCTAGAAGTTTGTGGCTATCAGGAGTCTGACTTCAGCCTAAGTGATACATAACTGTATGCATGAGGCATGACAAAGTCTGGTCCCCTTTCTGACAACAAGGGGACCCTCTCAACACGATCGTTTTAAGAGAACCAGGAAACCTGGTTCTATGGACTATCTGTCTCCCCTAAATCCTTCTCCTAGCCCAAGCTTGAGAAACCACTGTTAGTATCCTTGGCCTCATAAAACAACAGTACCTCTGAGAGGGGTAACACTTTATGCCCCTTTCTTATTTGTGGTAGATACGTGACTTCTCATAACAGAGTACAAAAACGTTTGGCTCCTGGCCCAAGACAGATCTGGGCATGGGCTGACAAGGGTTTGCCACCTTGTTTTAAGTGACAAACCACAGCTACCCAGGAAAAATATGCTCCGGCTTGTGAGGGAAGTGGACCCGTTTCCTCCAAGGAGAGAGAATCAGAAGGAGCCACAGGAGAATGGTTCTCAAACTTGAGCATGTGTCAGGCTTACCCAGGAGATTTGTTTAAACACGTCGTGGGTCCCCTTCCAGAGATCCGGATTCTGTGGGTCTGGGGTGGAACAGGTTGGAAGGTCACCAGGCCTGTGAGAAATGGCCTGGAACCTCTCCCCAGGCTTCATCCCGAGACCCTGGCGTCTCTGTGACCAATGTTGTGGCAACGCTTTTGCTTTCTTTGCTTTGTCTGCCCTCAAGTTGGTGAGGCCTTGGTGGCTAGGTCAAAGAATGAAGACCACAAGCTGGCAGGCCAGGAGGCCAGCTTTGGGAAGGGTGTGCCCATGAGGAGGGCTCCCCAGAAGTAGCCACACAGAGGGATTGCTCAGACAACAGAGGCCTTCTTTCCTGGCACCTCAGAGCAATTCGTTCTGCCCTGGGTAAACGCTTAGCTTCTAAAGGTCTAGGGTTGGACCACAAGCCTCAAATTCTCTGGAGAAAATGCCTCTCTGCCCCTACTAACAACCGCCAGCGTCTGTGTCTATGTCTGTATCTGTGTCTGAGAAGCTGGGGCTTCTCAGCTCACACTGGAGTCCTGCTCTCTCTAAGGAAGACTGAAGACACTGGGCTAAGGCCCCACGTTATGAGCCATTTTCACCCACATGAGTGTGAGAGGTTTCAGTGGTAGGAAGGTAGGCCAGGGGGAAACTGAGAGGTACAGAGCTCCCTAGAAGGTAAGTGCCCAGGGAATATGAACAGCCTGGAAGGGAGATGTAGTTCCTCAATGGCATCTGTTTCCATGGTAATAGTCCAGAAGGGGAGCAGAGGCATCACTGGTACCCAGCCCTTGCTGCCTAGTCAATGGGGAGACCCAAAAAGAAAGGGTGATGACTATAAAGACTTTCTATTGGCTATAGCAGCAGAGAGGACGGGTGTCCAGCTGGAGCCTCAGGGAAACATCAAAAACACTTCACGACTGTCAGTTTTCAGATAAGGCTAGCTTATCTGAGCAGGGGTGACAGATGCTGGGCCAAACCCACTAGGGTTTAAGAGAAATTTAGAGGCAGAGAGAGTGTAGGGACCCTGGGATAGGTGCAACCCACTGGGATGGAATTGAGAGCCCCCTCCCCACGCAGACTAGGGCAGCTGAAGCTGTGGGCTCTACAAGACAGCCAGCAGTCCAGTAACTAGGGAGACCCCTTCAGTTTCCAGGGAAGTCTAACAGGTCGTGATGCAAAAGTTAAGCTCGTCTGGTGCAACAGCGGATTAGTTCCCGGTGGAAGAGCTGCCTGAGGACAAGATTTCCAAGGGTGTCTATGTGATAGCAAAGGACACTAGCCAAGAGTGAGGTCCAGGTAGTGGCAATCTGGGTTCAAACCCTAGTTCAGCTACTCACCAGCTGTGCGACCTTGGAACAGTCACTTGAGCTCACTGTGCATGTTAGGAATAAAATAATATCTAACTAAGAAGGTGGTGTGAGAATGACATGAAATAAAAAAACGTGGAAAGTGCTCAGCATGCTGCCCAGCACAGCACGGGTGCCACATTTATTATTATAATTGACAAGCAGTGATGTCTATGATGTATTATTAAGTGCATAAATAAAACACATGTATGGCACGGTCCAATTTATGTAAAAAGGAACCACTATATTTCCCTCTGTGTGTGTGTGTTTATACACACATAAAGAAAAGTCAGGAAGGATCAAATTGTTAAGGGTGGTTAATTTGGGGGAGTAGAATTAGGGAAGTAGGTGAAAGGGGGTTTTGCCATCTCACTAACAAGCATCTGGACTCTTTGGGTGTTTCAGAGGTGGAGATATGATGGTAGAAGACATCCTGTGTTCAGGGGCTGTGGTCTGCAAACAGGGCTTTGCCAAGGCTTCAGTATTAATTTATTGGTCCAAGAACCTTACATGTGTCCTTGGTAGTGCTCACTAAGCTTTCTCTGGGCGAGGCTGTTCACAAGGCACACACTGCCCGGCCCCCACTGCCTTTGCTTAGTGGCCCTCTTTCCACATGGTCAGGGCTACCGGCCTGACTTGGCTCCAGCCAAGGTATACCCCAGCTCAGGCTCCATACCAGTCTGGAAGCAAGCCAGGAAAACCTGAAGAGCTAGAGATGAATTCTTTGGTACTTAGCTTAGGTTCACTGCATTGACCAGAGTTTCCTGATTCTGATTATTGAGTGTTGCAAAGGCCATTTCCTCCTTCTTCCTCTTAGCATTGAGCACCCCTGTAACAGGCTAGATAATCCACGCCCCCTCTCCAGCCCAAAGATCAAGTTCTAATCCCTGGAACCTCTAACTGTTACGTTACTTGGGAAAAACGTCTTTGCAGATGTGATGAGGGATCTCAATGATCTGGATGAAACCTCAAAATGCAATTTCATGTATCTTTACAAAAGAGAGACAGAGGGAAATTTTTACCTGGGCAGAAGAGAAGGCAGTCGGATTCCAGAGGCAGGGAATGGAGTAATGTGGCCACAAATCATGGAAGGCTGGCAGGCATCAGAATTTGCAAGAGGCAAGGAGGGCATCCTCCTCTGGGAGCTCCCAGAGGTAGGTAGACCTGCCCTCACACCTTGATTCCAGCCCAGTGATCCTGGACACCTGGCCTCCGGAACTGTAAGAGGATACATTTCTCTTGTTTTAAATCACCAAGTTTTCGGTAACGTGTTACAGCAGCCACAAGAAATGACTGCTAGCACCCTCCTCCCTAGATTTAAGCTGGACACATGGCCACATTGGTAGGAACAACACCTCCCAGTCCGGGAGTGGCCACGTGATGACATTTGGCCTGTGAGTAAAGTGATGTGTGTAACTTCTGCTTCCTGAGTTTCGCAATAAAGTTTCTGGTCCTCCATGTTCTCTTTCCCCTTCTCACAGCCTGGAACACCATCACGGTGCAGGGCAGCATGCTGTGGCCGACAGGAGAGGATGGCTGGAACTACCGTCTCAGACACAAAGATGGACGCAGTGAGAGAGGGCTCCTGGGGCCCAGGACAACCTCATGGAGTCGGGATGTCCTTCCCATTCTGGTGTTGCATGAGAGAGGAATGAGATTCAGTATTATTTAAGGCATGATATATGGGTATCTTGATTATAGCAGCTTTACTCCACTTTTGCTCCAACTAAAACATGGGGATTCTGTCTTGTTCTGATAACCTGAGCCTCTACCTGCCTCTAAGACCTCCCTACAGCCTATGCCCAGGTCTTGGCTCCTGCTGATCTACCTCCCCAGTGTAGACGACCATCTTCCTGGATTTCCGAATATCACCCGCTCCAGGATTTTTGACTGCCAAACTTTGCTTGTCTTTTGAGGTACCTCCACTGTTCTGTGTGGGGCTGCCTAAAGGCAGGCTCCTAGCTGGTACTACCAAAGTTTGCCCCACAGCATACCTTCCAGACGCCAAGTTCTACCTTCACCTCCCCTTCTGCTGTTTGGTTCTCCTGGAACCTGGAGTCCACTCCAGAGGAAAATTTGCTTCTAGGTCCTGACTCCTTCTTGTCCATCTGTCCTGTAGCAATTAGCTAGACCACACCTGGCTTGGTCCTGAGATATGTGGGGGCAGGATGCTTGACTCCTGGCAGGAAACACAGGTAACTGCCAGGTCCTCCCTGACACCTTCCCTAGCTAACCCCGAAGTTTCCGCATACGGTATAAGCCAGCAAATGACTATGCTGGGCTGTCCTAATAAAGATACATATCATTGTTTGATGACTTACCCTTATGTTTGTTTTCCTTCACACAACCTTACAGTTGATAACCTACATCGTCAGATATGATGCTGGCCTGAGGATGTATACCATTTCAGGAACACACATTTTAAATTTGGAATGTGCACAGGTCTAACTTCAGGTAAAGAATCACCTGGGCACATGGTGAGAAATGCATTTGATTAACTCTGAGCTGCTAAAGGAAACTCATCCAGTGTCCTGGATTAGGCGGCCGCTGTTTATTTATGCAAAGAGTAAGAGAAAGTCATTAAAGCCCCCATTCCTGGTAATTGTCTCAGAAATTGCATTCCCAGGCCTAGCAATTAGTTTTCTACAAAACAAAACGATATTTGGGTTAATAACCTTGAGTTTTTATGACTCAATCGATATTTCAGTTGCTGCAGGCAGCTTTGCTACGGTAAATTTTGAGTACAGTGCTTGTGGGGTGTATAAATATTTAGCTAGCCATTGGAGCATCAATTAATGAAATCATTTCTTCTGTTCTTTAATTTAGAAGATACCGTTGGCAGTGTAGTGGTACGAGACGTTTATTTTAGCTGCTGTCATAGTTGCAGAAACGAAATTGCTGTTGTGCTTTAAGGTTTATCACTGTGTCAGTTTGCATATCCATATTGTAAGCATCTCTTTTAGCTTCATCTCCTTCCAGTAGATCTCGAAGAGCCTAGTCACTTGCTTTGGATGGTTTTGATCTGATTTAAACTTTGCCATTGTGCTTCTCTGTTTAACATTTGTAGTAGTGTGGTGTGAGTGTGTGTGAGTGTGTGTGCGTGTGTGCGTGTGTGCACGTGCTTGTTTTAATATCACAGATGTGTAGGAGTCAAAACCAGGACTGATTACTAAGTCCTTCCTTTTAGAATGTGATGCTTTTAAAAACAAAAATCCTAGATAATCAAAGTCTAAAGCTGTAGCTATTCGATACCAAAACAGTCAAGGAAGATGAAGCCTTCTTTCAACTGGGTGTTTTGTCCAAATCAAGCTTTCCCAAAATGTGTTCTTCAGAATATGTATACCTGGGAGGCTGAAAGGATTTTCTATTTTGTTTCTATTTGGAAAGTCAAATGGGGGTGGGGGAAGGTGGTTCAATCTAGTTATTAGTATCTTCACTAGCCAAGAGACATCTTGAAGATGAAGGACTGAACATATTCTGCCCAGTATTTTTCAGGCTGAATTATTAAGAGAATTTCAATTCTTTTTTTTTTTTAAAGATTTTATTTATTTATTCGACAGACAGAGATCACAAGTAGGCAGAGAGGCAGGCAGGCGGGGGGCGGGGTGGGGGGGAAGCAGGCCCCCCGCTGAGCAAAGAGCCTGGATCCAGGGACCCTGGGATCATGACCTGAGCCAAAGGCAGAGGCTTTAACCCACTGGGCCACCCAGGTGCCCCAAGAGAGTTTCAATTCTTTAATGGTGTTTTTGTAAAGAACTATCAACAATTGTACATTTTTCTAATATGTATGCTTGGTACTGGCACTTGCTTATGAAACTGAATAAATAGAATAATCAGAGAGTTCCAATGGTCTTAACGAAAAAAGAGGCCCTAATTTTTTAGATAATCAGGAATATTGAATATGAACTGAATGTGAAATTATATTAAGAAAATATTTTAATCTTGTTAGGTGTGATAATCACATTTTCCGTAAGAAAATCACCCCCTTGTTTGGAGATGCACACTGAAGTATTTAAGGGTAGAATATCACGCTTCTGCAGTTTCCTTTAAAATAGTTTAGCAAGAAAGGAAAGAGGGAGAAAAGTAGCCGTAGACAGAACACGTAGGAGAGAATAGTGATGCTTGCTGAAGCTGGGTAATGAGTATATAAATGATCAACAATTTTTATAATTAAAAAAAAAGTTCTGTGGTCAAATAAGTTTAAGAAATCGAAGCTTTAATAAAATAAAAATTAAGCATGTTTCTTTACCATACGCCTTCTCAGGACATTTATACGTTAATAAGTTCGAGAAATCGAAGCTTTAATAAAATAAAAATTAAGAATGTTTCTTTACCATAGGCCTTCTCAGGACCTTTATACGTTAGTGTGTGTATAAACATTTTGTTTATTCGCATTTTTTCCTTTTTCTACAGAGCATCTTAAAAGACTGATGTTCTACCAAATATGCTAGTATACTTTAGGAAATACTGGCCTAATCTCTACCCAACAACCAGTTGGATTGAATTGCCCTCCCTAACCATTACTGGAGTTCAGGATGAGAGTGAACGCTTTTCTCCCTCCCTGTCTCTCCATCCACATCAGTTCCAGGCAGCCAAATCCTAGGGTTGAAACTTAGGGACATCAGATGGGCTGAGGTTTGGACCTTGGCTCAGCCACTTACTAGCTCTGTAATCGTGGGCAAGTCACTTAACCTCTTTGCCCCTTAGTTCCTCCATCTGTAAAATGGGGGTGATCATAGTAATTACCTCACAGGGTCATCATATAGAATAAATGAGATAGTATCTGTAAAGCATTTCATACACTGTAAGTCTTCAATAAATCTGAGATATTATTGCTATAATCCATTCTGTAAAGCCCAGCGTAGATCATATCCTCTTTGTGAAGACTTTTGGGTTTCCTTCACACAGAATCAATTCCCTTTTCTTCTGTATCCCATTTCATGCCATTAATGTGTAATTCATTATAAATGCCCCAAGGAGAGGGACCGTGCTTTATTCATCTCTGTGTTAGGGCAGACTTCTAATAGTCCATTGGACCCAAAGGATAAGAAATGGGCTCATCCCAGCAGATTCAGCTTCCTTTAGGTCCTTAGAAGACCCATACAAAAATATTATTTAGGTATTAGTGCTCAGATGCAAGAGAAGCTGAGATGCAAACCTCACCAATGCTATATCTAGGTATGTACCATCAGGGTATCTATCTTCCCTGTCTGTCTGTCCATCTGTCTCTCTGTCTGTGTATCTATCTATCTATCTATCTGAGATGAAGCTAGAGGGTCAAGGCTAGTCCGGCAAGAAGCCCACTGCCTGCTCTCTGATGAGTGGAAAAGACTCTTACTCCCTTTAATATCCTGATTTCAGGATAAAAAAAACAACAGCTTCCTGATGTTATGAATATCCTTGGGCCTTTGTCACACTAAAAAACATTTTTTGTATTGACATAGTTGAACACTATTTAGAAAAAAGCCTTCCTGGGGCGCCTGGGTGGCTCAGTGGGTTAAGCCGCTGCCTTCGGCTCAGGTCATGATCCCAGGTCCTGGGTTCGAGCCCCATATCGGGCTTTCTGCTCAGCAGGGAGCCTGCTTCCTCCTCTCTCTCTGCCTGCCTCTCTGCTTACTTGTGATTTCTCTCTGTCAAATAAATAAATAAAATCTTTAAAAAAAAAAAAAAAGAAAAAAGCCTTCCAGGAAAAAATAACATAAGTGCCTCTGTAGCAGGAACGTCCCCACGGAGGCATGGCGAGCACACACACTGAGCGTTTCGACAGGAAAACATGCAGATATTTACTTTGGCAACAGCCGGATTTCACAGTTAGTACTTCCCAGGTCCAAGCCATATAGTCATATGTCTTCCAAAAGAACATGCAGGCAGGAACGTGAAAACTTAGATTTAATCAACTTATACCTGTTTCTTTAATGTGAGCACAGCTTTCTGCCAATTCATAAGCATCTTTTCATTTGATTTTCCTGATGTGTATGGGAGTGAGAAATCGGGTTAACCAATAGTGAGGACATGCAGATAGCAGAGACCTGATCTGAATAAGGTTTGGGCAGACAAAGCTTTACTGAGTATCTTTTCTTTTTCAGTTGAGGTAGAAAGAACTTGAGACAATCAAGGGCACACAACTCTTCAGTTCCCATGGGAATAGCTAACCAATTCATGGAGAACAAAAAAATCCATAGATGTTCTAAAACCGTTACATTGACTGTCAGATTTCCCTTTTTTTTTTTTTTTATGAGATTTCACCCAGCTGGCAAACAAGTATAAACAATGATTACTTGTCCATTTTCCCTTTGCCCCCTTTCCCTTATCACGTCGGACATTTCTTCTTCTTCGAATTAATGAAAAATATTAATGGGGTTCATTGTAATAAAGACAAACTATATGAGGGCATTGTCCTCACTGAGTTTAGTTTACAATCCAGTTGGTTTTATTTGTAGTTTTTATTCATTTTAACCAGATAGGGGCATATTATATAACTACTGTACGCCTTGTTTTTTACTTATGTATCATAGAAAGGGGCCCATATTAGTATATATAAAAATATGGAATATAATGGGAATTTGCGATAGTCACAGGTAAGAATATAGAATTCAAAAGAATTGAAATACCTTGTTCTTTTTTAAACAGCTACATACTGTTCTATTGTATGAAAATACCACAATTTACTCCACCAGCCCCTAAATTATGCACATTAAATCTTTTGCTATTATAAATAATGCTGCAATGAGTGACTGTATATTTTCTATTTCCCATCTAGGCAAATATATCTGTAGGATAAATACCTAAAAGTTGAACTGCTAGGTTGAATTGCAAAGAGCATGTGCTCTTGTAATTTGGTACCTATTTTCATCAAATAGCTATTGTCAAACTGTCTTCCATGAAAGAAGACAATTTAAATACTCCATAAACACTAACATATTTACTCTCATACATTTGACACTTTACTGTTGAGTTTCTTCATCAAGAGAGGAAATTACCAAATTTTGTGAAGTCTGCCAATTGGAAAAATAAAGAAATGTCACCTCCTTTTTAATTTGCATTTACTTTATTATGAATGAGGTTGAGTACTTTTCATATGTGAAGCAGATATTTAGGTCTATTTCTGGATCTTCTATTCTGTTTCATTGATCTGTCTGTTACTGTGTTTTTCAGAATTCAAAAGGATGATTCTCAATTGGAAAAGAAGGTAGAAGAACAACTGAGCTCTACCACAGACTAGCTAGCTTGAATGTATCTGTTCATCTCTTTGATCTCAGCTTCTCTAGCCAGAGTGTTGGATCTGATGAGTTCATTTACTCAATGTATGTTTTGTTGAGTGTTGAGCTCTGCTCTGGGGATGCAAGAGAGCCAGATCAGATGCTGTCTCTACTCTCATGGAGTTTACAGTCAGTGTGGGGAGGGGGTAGACACTAGTCAAACCCTGACACAGATTGTTGAGAGTCCCTAGCAACGGAAATAGGAGAAGTGGGGGAGGAGGGAGTGGGGAGAGGGCCACAGAGATTTCCTTTGGAAGGAAGTGAAGGAAGTGAAACAGATCTGCTGGGAAAAGAATTAGCCAGGTGAAGGGGGGCGGGGCTTGGAAAGGAAGAGTTTTCCAGATAAACTTTCTAGCACGTGAGGATTTGGCATGAAGAGAAAACTCTCTCCTGTGGCTAGAGATATAAAAATGACAGGAAAGTGGTAGGAGATGAGAGAGGCTACAGAAGTAGATAGGAATCAACCCATGTAGAGTCTTGGATAAAATATTTTGGTCATTATCCTAAACATCTGTCTTATCTGGGACCTCTAGGAAGTCAACCTGAATTAAAGACTAAAGTAGTGCATTTGTTCAGCACATAGAATTTCTCCAGAAAGCTTATAAGGAAAACCGTATTTCAGAGCTGTTCTTATCAGGGAGAAAGGAGGGAGTGATTTATCTGCCTGGTATTCTCCCATCTTCCATTATCCATTGTTCATGTTTCACTCTCCAGAAAGCTAATTCCCTGTGCTTGCGGAGTACATCACCCAGACCTTCAGTGATCATGCCCAAGGTGCGGCATTTTATCCATACCTGGAGACTGAGGCATATGTGGAACCCCAACCCAGAGAAATAAAAAGATGCAGTCAAGGGAATCTGGAAAAAACACAGAGTTTTTGTCCTATATACCATTAAAAGAATCCATGCAAGAGAGTGTCATACTCTGACAACGTTGTGGATAACATCTTAACGAGCACTGAGAATGGATGTATGGAAAACAACTAGGAAGCTATTGCAATGGTCCAGAAGAAAGCAGGTGGTGTCCAGGGTTGGGGTGGTGGATGTGGAAATGGAAAGAAGGAAAGGGATATGAGAGATTTTAGGAGATACAAACACCAGGCCTAAGGGTATGGTTAGATTTGAGAAATAGGGAAAGTTACCAAGGATATCAGGTTTATGATTTGAACAACTAGTAGTTGGTGGCATCATTTGCTGAGATAAGAATCTGAGGTAGAGAATCAAGTTTGGGAAGAAAGGTCATGATTTGGGGTTTGGACTTACGGCTATGAGAAGTCCAACTGGGGATTTTGAGTAGGCAACTGAGTGTATGAGTCTGATTATTGGAGCTGTAGCTATGAAAGGTAGTGACAGAATATGGAGTGAGAAATAAAGCTCAAAAAAACATTTGATGGCTCTGTGGAGAAGGATGGTCATGAAAGAAGATAGAGAAAGAGTGGGGAAGAGGTAGGAAGAAAACTAAAACAACACAGGGAAGAGGGTTTCAGGAGGGAAGGGTCCCAGAGAGGCCAGGGAAGTTGAGGACTGAGTCCTTTGCTTTAGCAACGTGGTGGCCATTAACCATTTTAGCCAAAGTGATAGGGCTGAGGAGTGAGGGAAAATGATGAAAAGGAGGAGTAGTATAAACAACCTATTCAAGAAGTTTCACTGGGAAGGAGAGACAGAAAAAATAATAGTAGGAAGGGGTTGTAAGTTTTATCCTGAGAGGGGCTTGAGTATGTTTAAGTGTAAATATGAAGGGTTCAGTGTCAAAGAAGGGTGGAGTATACAGGGGAGAGGAGACATGTTAGAGTGTCAGGTCTATAGAGACCTGGAGGGTCTGGGATCCAGAACACAGGGTCTGACCTCAGGGTAGGAAGTGTCAGCCAGGATGGGAGGAAAGGAAGGGAGATGATGCCGGGAAGGCATGGCTGTAGTAGGAAGTTGAGGGTCTGATTCAATGGCTTCAATTTTTGAAAAGTAGGAGGTAGGTTATATGCAGAAATGTGTGGCGGGGGTTGGAAAGGTAGGAAAGAGAGAAGAGAGGGTTTGAAATGGAAGAAACTCCCAACTTAGTGATCTTTTTTTTTTTTTTTTAAGATTTTATTTATTTATTTAACAGATAGAGATCACAAGTAGGCAGAGAGAGAGAGAGAGAGAGGAGGAAGCAGGCTCCCTGGCTGAGCAGAGAGCCTGATGCGGGGCTCGATCCCAGAACCCTGAGATCATGACCTGAGCTGAAGGCAGAGACTTTAACCCACTGAGCCACCCAGCTGCCCCCAACTTAGTGATCCTGAGAGCACTTCCCTCATGTGCAGCATGGAGAAAGGATTACTGAGTGGAGGGAAGAGGGGAGATGCAAAGAGAATTAAGAAGGGGGTCCCTGCCAACCCCCTACCTTGCCTCCCTATTTACCCTCCAGCCAGTCTTAGCTCTGGTCTTCCAACTCATAGACAAGAAAGCAAACAAGGTGGGTCTGATACAGGAACTTCAAGTTCCTGGCTTCCGGATAACTAAGAGGGTGTCATTTCTGTGATTCACACACAATAGCTGAACACAACAATCCATCAGTTTTTGAAAATTCCTCTTTTATTATGGCATCATGGTGATACTTCCAAATGTCGACCCTGGAAACTAAAATATTGTGAGCATCCACGAAAATTTTAACACAGAGTTCTGTTCAAAATCTTTTGTTCCTTGGGCTTTTCTTTTCAGCTAGAACAGGACCTAACTGTTTAACTTGTGGTTAAGGATTATTTGTGTGGGGCACCTTGGTAGGTGAAATGTAGTGGATTTGGCATTTTGCCTGTGGAACACTGGGCGGGAGCTCCAGTTACAAATTGCAGCTGTATAAAATAACAGGAAACGTGGGGCTTTGAAAGATTCCACTGGAAAGATTAATTATTTGGGAAAGAGTTATGCCACAGCTTCGTGTGTTTTTGGAGAAAAGGTGGCCCACGCCATTTTTAATAGTGCGAAAGAAAATTCTGCTACTAGGACTAAAGAGGGGAAGGGAAAAGCTCTTGTTTCCTGGAAGGGTGCATATTTAGGTTAAAAAGCATCTTTATTCTCTTTCTTAAGAGACAAGGAGCTGGAAACGAAAGCCACATGGAATCCCAGAGAGATGAGGCTTATATAAGAAAAGATCCAGATTACCTAATTCTCTGAGATGACCTCCATGTTTGTTTGTTTATTTGCTTTAACTTTTCTCCATACCATCCTCCATCCTGCCCCTCAACATCTAACAATTTCCTATATATCAATCCATGTGGACATTCATGTCCCTGTGGGCATAAGAATGTTATTAAACAAACCCACAGCTTCTGTAGGGACATTGACTCAGTGATGTCCAGAAGAATAAACCAGCATTTACTGCACAGCTGGGACGACCCCAGTGATCAGACAAGACAACACTCAATAGGTTTGAGCACAGGTTTTGGAGAAAAACGTGTTTCTACACATTCGAAGTAAAATAATGCAACCTCCCCAGGATGCTCTGATGGTGAACAGCCAAACGGTTGTAGGTAGGGTAGTCGGTATTTTGGTGGAGGGGAAAGGCATTCTCTTGAGTTTCAGAGACATGTGTCTATAAATGTCTATAGAAAAGGGATACATGTTTCCACATGGGGTTCCTCACTCTGTTTCATCCAGAACATCACTTACCTGAAATCAGCCCTGGAGAGGTGTATTTGGCATGAAGGTTTACCTGAGCCACAGAAGGAGCAAACGTTCCCCCTCCGTGCCACGTCTCTCAAGTTGAGCCTGACCACTGAGTACGAGAAATGTTTGGTATCAGACATGCTCAGGGAGTGGGATGTTCAGGCTAACCGACTGATAGAAAGTGAACATTTGAAGACTTGATGTGCAGTAATGTACGTGTCACACCCAGCTGTGGTGCCTTAAAACCCAGACTTTCTCAGGGGAGCCAGATGTCAGGACTTCAGAATCTTTCAGTGCCTTGGGGCATCACCAGGAGCAACATTTCATCTCATGGAGGATAAGTAGGCAGTAAACTGGATATTTCCAGTGGATGGAAGGTCAAGAAAAAAAGCTTTGACTACAGTTTTGTTAAATTTCTAACTGAATTTTTAAGTCAGAGAAGTGTGGTGGTGGAGAGGTTACGATGGCGGTGCTTGCTTTCTCCTTGTTCCTAAAATAATGGCATGGTCTCTTGGCTGTCCCAGAGATGAAGGGGGATGAAGAGCCTGAACCCCATCTGCTCTGTGCATCGGCTCCATTTTTGGTATGCCCTCCCCCTCCCCCACCATCATCCTTGGCACCCCTCCACTCTGGTATTGAGGCTCTTTCATCCTCTTGGATAACCTGGTTCTCAGGGCCTTTGTGCTAACGGTGAGGATAAGATCAGGCAGTCTCTGTCCTCTGGGGGCATGCATTTGAGCAGGAGAGGCAGAAGCACTGGCGGATCCAGGGAGCTAGAGGTTTTCCTGGCTGGGGACTGGAAGGAAAGAACCAAGGGAGGCAGAGGCCAGAAGCAGCACCGTCAAATACCGAGGATGGAATGCTGCTCAATCAAGCTAGGCCCATGGGCTCAAATATGGAATCGACTTTGTTGTGATTGCGGGTCCTCTGTGATCAAGGAGGTCACCTCTGGATGATCTCAGAACATCCCACTGTTTTTCCAGCCTTGCTCAAGAATCTCCAACTGGCCCAGCCTCTAATAAGCCCTTACATTTGCACTTACTTTAAAGCTTTTCTCTATCTCCCAGGCCTGGAAATCCTAAATATCTTGTGTCTTTCTCCCAATTCTTCTGTCCCTCCTGCCTTTGGCTCCTCCAGGATGAGGTATGGGGAGCAAAGACAGGTACAGGGCAGAAACTGCCCATCCGACTAGGGCTATTATAAATAGACATTGTGAAGTGGCACAGGGGACCCCTTAACTTTGTTAGGTTCTTTTGAGACCCTGGGTTGGGGGCAGTGGGGCAGTGGGCATGAACTCTGTTCCTTAGCAAGGGTTTAGGAACTTAAACTCCTCCTCAGGTGTAGGAGTTTCTGTTTCCATAGCATGCACACGCACATATACCGTCCCCTACCCCCCCTGGCAAACAGACCTTAAAAGCCTTTTTAAAGAAACCTGAAAATAATTTAAGCCAGTTCTTTTTCCATATGTCCATTCTAGTCCCACTCTGCTGGAGAGACTCTCAGAGACCCTTGGTGGGACAGAGGCTGAATCCTTTGCAGTGTTAACCTTGCTCAGCTGTGAGGAGAGCCAGCACCTCTCCTTGGGACTTTTCCAGCCTTCCTAACTGTAGGAAACCCATATCAAGCACACTGGGTCCCTTCCCATAGCTTGAGGAGATGGGAAACGTCTACGATGCCTGGGCCATTCTCTCCCTAGGGTCTTCACTACTAACACGTAGAATAAATCACTTAAAAGCAAGTGACTGATAGACTCAGAAAGGCAGAACTCTGATTTTTGGTTTTTTGTTTTTCTATGTAACAAGTCCTGCCCAAGGGGCACCTGGGTGTCTCAGTTGGTTAAGCATCTGCCTTCTGCTGAGGTCATGATCCTTGAGGCCAAGGTCTTCCGCTCCCTCTGCCTCTCGTCCCCGCTTATGCTCTCTCTCTCAAATAAATAAATACCAAGTCCTGCCCAGAAATTCCAGCACCTTTTTTTAAAAAGGGAGTGCTTTTGTTACCTATTTTATCATTTAAGAGGCTTCATTTGTATCTATATAATAAGAGAAGTCCTGCATTACCTCTCTGTTATTCTTAATAAAAGTAATATTTTAAATCTGTATAGTGCTTTTGCAGGGTACCGCTAGATATTGTGTTCCATGTGGATGCCACCCAGGAGTTGTGCAGTGAACAGCTTGTGCAGCTGAGCTGACAGCCCTGTGCTTAATGGTTTTAAGAGAAATAGGCTCAATCACATACATAGTGGTAGTAATTATCATAACCATCACTACCATTTTTTTAGCAAATAGGATGTACTAATATATATTACACAGATACACTTATACATTATATTTAACCTTCACCAGAAGTCTGTTTTCAAATAAAGAAACCAAGGCCAACTTCTTGCCCAGTAATAGGTAGTCAGGATTCAAATCCAGTCCTGTCTGTCTCCCCAAGGCAAGTTCTTTCTCCCTTTTCCTTTTGGATCCAACCACTCATTCTACAGATGGGCAAACTGTGGCTCAGAGAGGTCACACAGCTTGCGCTGAGTCACACAGGGTCTTCCACTCTCTTTCCCAGAACTTCTTGGAACTTGATATGCGTGTAAGAATGTGGCCTTAAAGGAAAGTCTCAGGGAGACATAATAATGTTGAACACACACACACACACACACACACACACACACATGGCTTTAGCTCCTTGGGGCATCTCTTCACCTTCATGCATGCTTCTCTTGGCATCTCGGGGGGTGGGGGAGAGGTGAGGCTGGGTGGCAGGCAGATCCCACGAGAAGGAAACCCAGAATGTATTTCCCATGGGCAGATGGGCAGCTCTTTGGTTCTCTTAGTCTGGATTAATTGGAAGGAAAGCCTTTAAATGTGAGGTGGGCTCAATGCAAATCTGGAAAGTGAAATTGGAATTCTGTAGCCTAATAGTTGTGTATTTTCAAACGTGAACCTTTCACGGGCTCCTGGGAGGGCTCCATCCGTTGAGTTTCTAACTCCTGATTTCAATTCAGGTCATGATCTCAGGGTTGTGAGTTGGAGCCCCGGGTTGTGTTCCATGCTGGGGGTGGAGCCTGCTGAAGATTCTCTCTCTCCTTCTGCTCCCCACCCCCCACCAACTGCTTGCCCGCACATGTGCACATGCGTTCTCTCTCACTCTCTCAAAAAAAATATCAGATTTTTGGTTCTTATTAAAGAACATGCTCATGTAGAAAATTATATGATACTGCAAAGTATAAAGAAAAAAAGTAAAATCCCATTACACAGAGACTAATGGGGGTTGTTTATTTATTATTTGAAGGTGACAAAGGGAAATTGCATGTTGATTTGTTCCTTGCAGGCTGTCCTACTGGGGTTGAGGTTACAAGCATTTTTCAGTGCTCAGGAAGTAAGCAAGAGAACAGGGAAGATTAGAACTTATGTTGCACAACAGGGAGAATGGCCTATAAAACCTGAATCTAGAGCTGTTCTTCAAAAAATTATTCCTTTTTCTCAATCTTCAAGTTAAAAGTCAGTCTTTTCAGGGTGCCTGGGTGGCTCAGTGGGTTAAAGCTTCTGCCTTCAGCTCAGGTCATGATCCCAGGATCCTGGGATCGAGCCCCGCATCAGCAGGGAGCCTGCTTCCCCCACCTCTCTCTCTCTGCCTGCCTCTCTGCCTACTTGTGATCTCTGCCTGTCAAATAAATAAATAAAATCTTTAAAAAAAAAAGTCAGTCTTTTCTCTCTTAATTCTGTACTAAAAGTGATTGACAGGTTTGAAAAACAAATCCTCCATTGCAGTAAGGGCTGCAGTAGGGGTTCAAGACGTGCTCTGAGTTTAAGTGGAATGAAATAGATGGACAGTGGGGCCAGGGACAAGTATCTCAGATTTTCTCAAGCTTGGTCCGACTGAAGAAAAAAGGCAGATGCAGCGGTGAGGTAACACAGACCTGGCTCTGCCCTCCCAATAGTGTGACTTCAGGCAAAGATTCCTCACATGCCCAGACAGAAATCGGTGCCAAATATAAGGCAGCCCTAAACTTTCCAAAGGGGAAATTCTCCTGTAATATTTTGGCCAACCTGAACACAGAAAACATTGAGTGACACAAATAAAACTGCATAGGCTTATTCTATGCATGAATTTAGTCATACATCCATATTTAATATCATTTATACAATTCATTTGTACAAAATATTTATTTGTAAGTATCGCTTTGTTTCCACTCCCCTGTGCCATGAAGCAAATCGATTCCCACTCTTCACACACCTCTTGGCTGGTCATCAGTGTCCTCACTGTCACTAGAGTCCTTTAGGAGGTGTTCTCACTTCTGTCTGGATTGCTGGAGATTCTCCTGGACCCTGTATGGGAATGCTGTCACTGGAAATTTTAGCCCCGCTACAAAGTGTCCCTTCGCATAGCATTAGCTCATGTTTGCTCTGGTCTCTCCCACATAACCACTCACTGTTCTGCTTTTTTAAAGTGATCATAAAAGACTTGTTTATAACGACTCCCAGCATCGCAAATGTGAAGTCACATTCCCAGGAATAACTAACAAATCTGTGTTACATTTCCTCACCTCCTTTTGTAGCAAGTCGGTGATCTCCCCAAGCTTCCAAAACCAGCATGAATTAAGGGTATTTTAGGCTAATGTCTTCCTCAGACTGTAACGCGGTTGTTAAATATAAAAGCAATTTAGAAAGCATTGGTGTAACATGTGAGATATTGCAAGGATCCTATGATATTGTGATTTATATTAAGAAATATATATATTTGGTCTTTGTCCCCATTTTTGGTACAGAGCTCCTAAAACCGTGGAATTTCCTAAGTGATAAGAACCATAAAGGAGAAATGGGTGTCTTTTGTTATTCCTATAAAAAGCCCCTTCTACCATACCTGAGTTTCCATGAATGAGGTGATTTTTGGAAAGTCCCTTAGGACTTAGATGACCTTAGGATGGAGGCTGGTTGCCGGGGGAACCAACCGGTCCCACCCCTCTCCTCCTCATCTTCCTGATCTCTGGGGAGGGGAAAGGAAGCTGGATATTGAATTGATTGCCAATTGCCAATGATGTAATCAATCATGTCTATATAACGAAGTCTCCATAAAAACCCAAAAAGGACAAACCCAAAAAACCCCAGAAGGACGTGGTTCAGAGATGCTCCGAGTTGGTGAACATGTGAAGGGGACATGAGAGAGGTGTGACCAGAGAGGCAGCAGACATTCTGCACCGGTTCCCACGTCACTTACCCAAGGCATCTCTTCTGCCTCACTACTCCTGAGTTACAGCCTTTCATAACAAACCAGTAGTGTAGTAAGCAAAGTGTTTTCTTGAGTTTTGTGAGCCACTCTAACATATCAACCAGAGGAGGGCTTTGTGGGAATCTCTAATTTATAGCCAGTGGGTCCGAAGCCCAGGTGACAAGCTGGACTTGTGATTAGTGTCTGCATTGAGATGAGGAGGAAGGGGGACAGTCTCATGGGGCTGTGGAATCTGTCTCCAGGTCGGGAGTGTCAGAATTGAGTTAAAATTGAGTTAAATTATAGGACCCCCAGCTAGTGACCCCAAGCCAGTGACAATGGCTTGATGTGTGGGAAATCCATACCTCTGGTGACCAGAAATGTCAGAAGTATGGAGTGAGAGTAGTAAAGGGGACATGCAGGAGAGTGTCTTTTCTCTATAGACCCAAAGATAAAGTACTTTCCTGTTTTCTGGATTATAATTTCTGGAAAAATACCTGGTCTTACTGATAGGAATATATAGTGGTTAACTTCTTTAGACTTTATGTGCAGGTATAAAATGTGGATAATATAAAATGTGGATAATAATTGTAATTAACTGTGGACTCCTTGGGGGCAGGAATCATCCAATTTATCTATCTTTGTCCTCTCTGCCTAGCACAGTGACTGATTCATAGCAAGCACTTAATAAATATTTGTCTGACAAGTGAATGAATCCAAAAACATTCCTCCATTTACGAGGCAGGCATCCGCTTCTGTCTGCAGACTGTCTTGACACCAGGTTCCTCTTCTTATAGATTCTAGGGTAAGAAGCAGAGAACTTGGTGCAAATCTAGTGATTATTTAGGCTAATGCCTCACACCCATGAAATGTAGTACTCCACACACATTGATTTCAAATCCTACCTAAATCTGAATTTCTTCAGACTCTGGGTTTCTTTCTTTCTTTCTTTCTTTCTTTCTTTCTTTCTTTCTTTCTTTTTTTTTTAATTAAGTAAGCTCTATGCCCAACATGGGGCTTGAACTCCGAACCCTGTGATTAAGAGTCACGTGCTCTACTGACTGAGCTAGCGAGGCACCCTAGCAAGATGCTGATTTTAGATGCTGCTGCCCCCATCCCCTTTAAGCACAGCGCCACAACTTTCTGCTCTGGGACCTGTACTGTGTGGAGTTCCATCTGAGGCCGAACAAAGATTTGCTCTGGGAGACCAGTCTGGGCTCAGGCTGGGGGTGGGAAACGCCAGGGCCGGGCACCACACCCGAGAGGGGAAGGGACCCACGTATGAGAATAGGAAGTAGCAGCTAGAGTGAGTTGGAGTAAAACAGCCAAGAGTATGGAAGTTGGGTGGCAGGGGCACCTGGGTGGCTCAGTGGGTTAAAGCCTCTGCCTTCGGCTCAGGTCATGATCTCAGGGTCCTGAGATCGAGCCCCACATCGGGCTCTCTGCTCAGCGGGGAGCCTGCTTCCTCCTCTTTCTCTCTGCCTGCCTCTCTGCCTACTTGTGATCTTTGTCTGTCAGGTAAATAAATAAAATCTTTAAAAAAAAAAAAAAGAAAGAAAAAGGAAGTTGGGTGGCAGTTCCGTGGGCAAGTCAGACCCCAGGGAGAGAGAAATCACAAGAAAACAAATAACCAGTCCTAACGCAGTTGGAAAATCAACATTAAATTTTTATTTATTTCAATAGGTATCATTCCAGCACTCCGATGATGAAGGGGTCTTTACCATCGCCCTTACGTGTGTGTGCATGTATGTGTGAGAGATAAGCCTGTGTCATGAGCTACAGAGGATGCCCACTTCCTGCTCTTAAAAGGCTGAGAAAACGGGATCAACAGAGGAGAAAACAAACATGTGCTGAGCACCAGGAATGCCAGGGAAGCAGTGCTCTGGTCCCACCACCAAAAGGCCTAGATTGAAGACCCAGCTCTCCTGCTCACCAGCTGGCTAAACTTAGCCCAGCAATTAACACCTCTGCTCTCAGTTTCCTACTTTCATATGCAGATCTTTCTAGTACCCACCTGGTGGTTGTTTTGAGGATTGCACGAGTCAGTGCATGTCTTGATGGGTTAGTGAGAGCCACAGAAACTATGCTATTCCTCCCGTCAGAGAGTCAAGTCTATGTCCCCACGCCTTGAGTCTGGGCTGTCCCTGTCACTCGTTTGGAATAATGGCCCCAAAGATGTCCATATCCTAGTCCCCAGAACCTGTTAAAACCTTATATTACAAAGTGGAATTAAGGTTGCAAAAGGAATTAAAATTGCTAATCAGCTGACCTTGGGGTGAGGAGATTGTCCTGGATTGTCCAGTTGGCCTAATGAAACCACCAGGGTCCTTAGGAGTTAAGAAGGAAGAAGGAAGAAGGAGAGTCAGAGTGAAGTAGGGTTAGCCACTGTTGGCTTGGAAGTTGGAAGGAGGCCACAGGCCAAATAATGTGGGCAGCCTCTAGAAAACAGAAAAGGAAAGAAAATGGATTCTCCTCTAGAGCCCCCAGCGAAGAACAGAGCCTTGCTGACATCTTGGATTTAGCCCAATGCATCCCATTTTAAGCTCCTGACTCCAGAACTATAAGGCAATAAATTTATGTTGTTTTAAGCTGCTAAATTACTGGTAATTTCTTGCAGCTACAAGAGGAAACCAACACAAAGCAATAGAATGCGGGCAGAGCCATGCTATGTAATATCTAAAGGGGGCCTTCAGGGAGCTGCAGCTTCTAATTTCACCCCCCCAAGTCCACTGCTATGTAGACGTCCACTCTGGTGAGTCCCCATGCTGTGAGGAAGCTAAAGCTAGCCAGAGGGAGGAGCACCAAGTTGCAGGTCATGAAAGGGAAGCCTTCTATGTCCTCCCAGCTCCGCCCAGCCCAGCCGCCAAGTGAATGCTGTTTGAAGTCACTACGTTTTCAGGTTGTGTTTTTATGGAGAAATAGATAACACAAACTCCTGGGAAGTGCTTAGAATAGTGCCTACCACATAAAAGTTGATTATTCATTCTACTAGTTTAGTTAGACATACATAAACTTCTCAATAAATCTTGCTGTCCCAGCCCACTCAGGCTGCTGTAACAAAAATACTGCGGACTGATACTGACAAACACAGGAATTTGTTTCTCACTTTGCTGGAGGCTGGGAAATCCAAGTTCAAGCCGCTGGCAGGTTTGGCATCTGGTAAGGACGGGCTTCCTGATTTGTAGATGGCTCTCTTTTTGCTCTGTCCCTACATGACAGAAGGGAGCTTTCTGGGGTCTCCTGGGCTCCACCCTCATGACCTAAACATTTCCCAAAGGCCTCACCTCCAAATACCATTGTACTGGGAATTAGGTTTCAACATGGGCATTCTGGAACGTAGGAATTCCCAGCATTCAGTCTATAGCAGCAGATCCTGCGCCATGTGTGATCGTTGGAATTGTTGGCCATTCCTTCCTTTTCCCCCTCACTGTGAGCAGAGGGTACTTCTCATGCCATTGATGTTGGGCTTGACCTTCTGACTTGTTTTGGCCGGTGAGATGCTAGCAGATGTGATGCGTGCAGAGGTTTTAAATGTGCTCACACGGTAGGGTTTCCCCACTTGGGCCTCTGCTGTGGCCTTAAGAAGAGGCCCAGGAGCCCTGCAGTTCCAAGAGGTGTGGAGAGCAGAGGCACCAGCCTCCCTGCAGAACCAGGAGTCCGGGAGTCCATGCCCAGTGTTTTGTGCTGCCAAGTTACAGGGTAGTTTGAATGCAGCAGGAGCTGACTAATAAACCATCTTTAGGTGAGAAAATTGAGGCCCAGTGAGCTTTGTTTAAAAAACAGACAAAGCCCGTGGAAATGTTCATAATAAAAGAAGCTTTTTATTTAGAGAGCCAAGGGAGAGTCCCTGTACTAGCTTTCTAGGGCTGCCAGAACTAATTACCATGAACGGGTGACTTCAAACAACAGAAATGTATTCTCTCACAGTTTGGGGGGCTAGAAGTCCAAAATCAAGGTGTCAGGGGGCCATGCGTCCCCTGAAGGCTCTAGGTGAAAATCCTCCCTGGTCTCTTCCAGCTTCCATGGGGTCCCAGCAATCCTTGGTGTTTCTTGGCCTGGAGTTGCCTCACTCTGACTGTGCTCTGTCCTCATGTGGCCTTCTTGCTCGCCTGAGTCTCTATGTGATTCTCCCTCTCCTTTCTTAGGAGGACACCAGTCATTGGATTGAGGACCCATCTGAATTCAGGATGACCTCATTTTAGCTAACTACATCTACCAAGACCCTATACTAGAAAACTAGGGATATCTTTAGACAGACTATTGCTCAAGTGAGAGCTTCAGGCAAAAATCCAGAGGGGGAAGGGTTCAGACCTTGAGGGAAACAGGTTGGAAGGACTTCAGGTAGAAGGTAAGACAGAAGCTCCACATAGACATTCCATAAACCTCTGACAGTTTTGGAGCTACGAGAGAAAGGCTGTTTTGAGTTGTTGTTTTGTTTATTTGTTTTTTACGGATTTTATTTATTTGTCTGACAGAGAGACACAGCAAGAGAGGGAACACAAGAAGGGGGAGCAGGACACAAGCTGGGGGAGCAGGAGACGGAGAAGTAGACTTCCCGCTGAGCAGGGAGTCCAATGTGGGGCTCGATCTCGGGACCCTGGGATCATGACAGAGCTGAAGAAGGACGCTTCATGACTGAGCAACCCAGGCACCCCATGAGAGGAAGGTTGTTGAATGCTCTCGCTCTCAGCTAACCATGACAGTAAGCACGGCTCGCTTTGAGTAAAATCTTCAAGCCATTTTAGGAGCTCACGTGACGAGACCCCCTTTTCTATCCACCTGTTGTGATGCATGTCTATCCTGATGAGCCCCTTGCTAGAGGTGGGGGGCCCCTGGACAACATCTCTCTAATACCTGCTCTCCTCTGGGAGAGTTGCTGATGGAATGTGTTTCAGAAGTTTGAGTCTTGGCAAAGCTACTTTCGAATAGCTACAATCTGGTATTTCATAATCAAATCTGTGTGTGGACAAGACAAAGCTTGAGGTCCTCAGCTAATCCGTTGTGCATGCCAAGTTCAAAAGTAGAAAACACCACTTCTTGGGCCAGTTGATCCAAATACAAAGCAGAATGTAAAATGTTATTACTATCAGAAATCCTCCTGGACTCTGGGGTCAAGCAGACCGGGGTTCAAACCCCATTTCTGCTACTTGTAGTAGTGATGCAGCCTTGATAGGTACCTGCTCTGAGCCTCAGTTTGAAAATCTTCAGGAAGGACGGGGTCCTCATTGGGAAATTGTTCAGTTCTGTGGCTCTCTTCTTTCTGCACAGATGTGGGTGTCAAAGGATACAAATGTGTTAGCCATCATTGATCTCACGGGAGTCCCCAAAGGTCTCCTCTCCCACCAGACTGTCCTCGGGGCACACAAAGAGGAGAGAGGCAGGGAGACCTTGGAGTTGGGACTTTGAAGGAGGTTAGACAAAGCAAAGACCCAGGGGCCAACAAGACACAAAACCACTGGTGGAAGAAGCTGTTTTATGTTCCTTGGTTTGCAGTGGGCTTTTTGCCCCAACCAAGAGGAGGGCCAGGCCGTGATGATCCTGCCGAGGAGGAGTGAAGAGTGAAGGCTTCCTGGTGAAGGCAGCAGGCAGGAGGCGGGGCATGAACGCGAGGGGCGGGGGTTGGGGGGTGCAGAGACCAGGAACTGGCTTGGGCAGGGAAGGCTGAGCTGTGCCCTGTGTGCTCAGCAGAGTCCTGAAAGCCGGCCAAGTCACGGGGGAGGAATGGAGCAGGGACAGAGCTAATGTGGCCACTGGTAATCGACGCTGGGGCCACTGTGTCTGGGCCACCTCATATAATAATTAGAGCTAACGTTTATAGAGCGCTTACCGCGGCTATGTACCAAGTCATTGCATCTTTATTACACACTCCAAGGCAGTCACTCGCACTGCCTTCACTGAGGCTCAGAGAAGGCGTGGTTGCTGGTTCCAAGAGGTGAAGCAGTGATCCTTCCCTCCTACGCTGAAGCAGGGCTTCCCCGTCCCCGAACTTGTCTGTGACCCCGCCTTTGAAGGATTTGTTTCTGTAGCCCCACCTTGGTACCGATTTGCATGTAGCTGGTGGCATTGGCCCCTCTGCTGTAGGTAAGAGATGTGGAGACAGTCCTACCTCACCCTGAGGTCCTGACCAGCTAGGTCTGCCCCTTCTGGCCTGTCTCCTGAGGGCCGGGAAAGGACAGAAGTGATTCTGGTAATGAAGGAGGGAGGAGATTGCCCCAACCCCCAAATGTATAACTGTTCCTTCTGCTAGGGAATCAAAAATCCTTAAGGAGACAAAGACTTTTGTTCTATAAATATGGTAGGTAAGAAATTTAAAGAGCAAATGCCAGTAGGAGAAGGAAGTAGGCACCAAGTTGAACTCACACAAAGTCTTAATGATTCTGAGAACTGAGTTCGGAACAGGGTCGGCCCAGAGACTGAGGCTGAGATTGGAGGTGAGGGATGGAAAGACCCACGGAAGGAAAAGGCAGGCAGAAGGGAAGGGATTGGCTTAATCAAAATGAACAGTAGCTCTTCCGACTAGTCCCGTCTACAAGAGCTCTTGAGATCCATCTTCCAAAACCTCCAGCTCTCAGCCAGGACAATGCTGGGTAAGCAGCTGACTGAGGGAGGGGGGTGGGTGAAAGCAGTTGAATTCATTCACCGGATGCTGATTTGCCAGAAAAGGAAGTGGGGGTGTCAGGGACATTATTTCCATTTCCTGGATACATATTCAAACATGGGACAACTGAGCCCTAACAGGACAAGGCAATAAGAGAGACGACCACTCCAGGAGGTACCACACCCAACACACCTCAATTGAGCAGGAACTCGTAGCAATATTTTTAAGGCTTCCAGAAAGCAGCGTCTAGTTGCCACCTTAAATCTAAAGGACAACAAAATTACCTCAAGAATACATGGGGGGGAAAAAAGCCACCTCCAAAAAGGTTGAACACAACCTCTTTGCCTTTTAATAAAATTAAATAAAATGTGGTACAAACAATGGAATGTATGTGACCGCTAAAGAAACCTAGCTGCTTGGGGCACCGGGGTGGCTCAGTGGGTTAAAGCCTCTGCCTTCGGCTCAGGTCATGATCTCAGGGTCCTGGAATCAAACCCTCCCCACTCACATTAGGCTGTCTGCTCGGCAGGGAGCCTTCTTCCCTCCGCCCCTCTGCCTGCCTCTCTGCCTACTTGTGATCTCTATCAAATAAATAAGTAAAATCTTAAAGAAAATAAAATTAAATTTTAAATAAATTAATTAATTTTTAAAAAAGAAAGAAAGAAAGAAACCTAGCTGCTTTCTACGTATTGATACAGAATGATCACCAAGACAAACGTGAGAAAAGCAAAAGGCTTTGCGCGCAAAATACATTTCTGCTACATTTGTGTAAAACAATAACATCTGTATTCTTGCATGTGTGTAGAATGTCCCTAGAAGAACACATATGAATGTGTATGAGCTACTAAAAATGATGAGGTTTTAAGTCAGGATGGTGATCCTCTCTATGGTGGGGGGGCCTCTGGGGCGCCACTAATATTCTGTTCTTGACCCACTCGCTGGTGACAGGATGTGCTCAGTTTATGAACCCTCATTTGCCTGTACTTAATATTCATGTATTTTCTATGTTATACTCGGATACAGTTTTCAAAAAAAAAAAAAAAGTTTTGGGTCTTAGAGTAAGTGAATGGATGAAATAAATAAAGTCATTTTGAATAATAACGAAAACATGACTCCAAACTCAGGCAGGCCAAGGGGCTCTCTGTCCCTTTCCCAGCAGATTTGTCCTGACTGTTCCTCACACACCCACTTCAGGCTGGGGCCGGGGAGGCGGGGTAGGGGGGTGGGGGGTGGGGGGAGAAGAGGCTTAGGTTTCAGCGTTCCCCAATCTGGCCTCATTTACTCTTCCTTCACACTGACCTCAGCCTCTCAGCCTCTTTATCAATCGCTTCAGGACTTTCTTTTTTTTCTTTTTTTTTCTTTTCCCCAAACAGATTAAGCCACAGTTGTTCATCTGTTCAACAAAGTCTGCCCGCTGTGCAGTCTGTGGCTCTCTGGGGCCAGGGTGTTGAAGAAAGCCTGCTGGCTGTGAAACAGAGGGGAGTTGTTTTCTTTCATGCTGCTACTTTTCAGTGTGAGCAAGCATATTTCTGGTTAAAAAGGGGGGGGGCAAAAACTTCATCTCTCAATCCCTTAAAAAGAGGAGAAAAATTTTTTAAAAACTTACAATTTTCCTCCAACAACGTGGTAATATTTTTTCCTAAGGTGGGGGCACAGGTTGCCCCAGAAAGAAAAAAAAAAATCAAGTTCTCTCATTCTCAAGTTCAATCCCAGACATTCCCTTTGAGGGCAGTTGAGTGTTTGCCCAGGGAGTTCAGAGCAGCAGCCAAGATTCACTTGCACCTGGGATATATAACCTCCTGGAGAAGGGGCGGGAAGAAGCCCAGCGTTTACGGAGAACCTACTGTGTGCCGGCCACTGTGCCCAGCCCTTCGCCATCATCGCATTCATAGCACAAGCACTGGGAAGTCATCACGGCTGTTTTGCCTGTTTTACAGGAGGGGAGACCTCAGAGGGGCTGAGTGCCTCACCTGAGGTCATACTCTGTACACACCCCAATAGGCAGAGGCCTGAAGCAGCACTTTGGGCTGCTGCTGCTTCTCTGGAGGCATGTGGGTGGTTTGCACTTGGGGTCTCAGGCACCTGCCATTAAAGGTTGGCTGGGGTCGTGGTTACCTGGAGTCTCACTGAACTGATGTCCCCCATCCCTTGGTTGAACAAATGAAAGCTGGAGCAGTCACTCAAAGTGTCACAGATAGCCTCTCTGCGAGGGCATGTCCTGAGAGCGAGCACTTGGAGAGGCCCGGGGCAGAGGTCGTCCGGCCCCTCTGGTGCTCGCCTGCCACTACTTCCACAGCACGCTCCTGGCCAAAGCGAATCACAGACCCAGCCGAGGGAAAGAAGACGGGGAATGATCTCCATCTCTTAACGGGAGGAGGCATGAACAGAATTTGCTGCCGTCCTTAATCTACCATACCTGCAAAGTGGTGAAGCCAGGATCTGAATCCAGGTCACCTGGCTCCTTCCTTTATAGTTCCCTTCAGGCTTCGCTGTGCACCCGCTCAATTCTTGGAAATGGCCCTTCCTGAGTCTGGCGTTTGAAAAGGCAGTTAAGCAATAGCAACACCACTTAGACAGCTCTTGTTAAGGATGCCTGTGCGGGCTGCACCAAGCTCTCCTACGAAGGGCGCCAGTCATCCCACTACCCATAGGAAGCTGCTGTCTTTTCTAACAAAAGGTGAGTACCTTCAGATCCAGTGAACCCAGGGCCTACAAATCTTCAGAGGTGCCAGGCGTCCCTCTTCTGAGGGGGCTGATTCTTCCACCATAAGATCATGATCCCTCAGGGTGCCTGGCTGGCTCGGTCAGTTAAGCGTCTGCCTTAGGCTCAGGGCATGATCTCAGGGTCATGGGATCGAGCCCCTTGTCTGGCTCCCTGCTCAGGAGGGAAGCTGTTTCTCACTCTCCCTCTGCCTGTCACTCCCCCTACTTGTGCTCTCTCTCTCTCTCTCTCTGTCAAATAAATAAATAAATATCTTTAAAAAAAAAAAAATGAGAGAGAGAGAGATGATAAGCCCTCATTGAACCCAGATACCTAAGTTAGGAGTGCCCTGGAGGCTAATAAGTGTTATTTGGCATCCTGAGCAAAGGTCTGGCAGCTCCAAAACTAACTTTTTACCATGGTTCCTTTTAGAAATGAGACCCCCCCCCCAACAAAAAAAAAAAAGAAAGAAAGAAAGAAAAGAAATGAGAGCCCCTGCCACTCAGCCTTGACTACTGTCCCTACAGTAACCACCCTCTCCAATAATCCAACTGCACACTTATCTTTGGTATATCTCTGTTGTGTCTTTTGCTTCTCCAGATTCCTCTGCCATGCTGTCTGTCTCGATGATACCAAGGTGTGATGGGTTTCCATGGGGTCTACGAAAAGCTCAGTCATGGGGCACCAGGCTTCAGTCAAGACAGGTCAGTAAGGGAGCCCCTGTGGAAAATGGGGGCATTGTCCCCAGAGGGACTGGAGGGTATTCTGTTCCTTTTGCTCCCCTGCAGTTTCTGTTCCTCCCTCAGACATCTCGCTGGCTCCTGCCCCATGCCAGGCGTCTTCTCCTCCCACATTTCTAAGCACCCCTTCCCTGGCCCCCGACCCCCTCTCCACTGTGAGCCCCGCTCCAGCTCCCGTGCAGAGCGTTCTGCTCCAAGTATTCATTAGCTAAAGAAAACTTGCTGTTAAATTTTAGAAAGAGATTTCAAAGCTGAGGGGAGGAGGCAGCTTAGAGAACCTCCATGCTGCAAACTGGAGAGTTTAAAACCTAATTACTGTCTGTGCTCAGCCTCAAAAGGCCTCCTTCAATATTTATTGAATGATTGAGCAAACTTTACATTCACACTGTTGGTAAGTAAAAGGATTTTCCTTATAAGCAAATCGTTAGAAGAGATTGCAAGGAGTTTAACGTAATTAAGAAGATACTTCTCCAACCTTTTGTTTTATCCATTCTGAATAATAGGCTTCCTTACAATTTCAAGTGTGCCTTAGCTATTTGTTAAGGAAAGTCTAAGACTTGTCTCCATTAGATAAGATTTTGTATCAGTTAGTTTGTGTCGGTGCTTGAAAGGAGTAACAGTGAATGTCTTGTAAATGGCCCTTCTCCCAACTTTCTACCAATTCAAAATGGTAATAGCTTCTTTCATCCACCAAACACCCAGAAAGTATCCTGGCAAAGTAGATCTGAAGAACACAAGTTAGTGCCTTCATGGGTCCAGTAGAGATAGTCATGGCTGCATCAGAAGGCTGCCATTGAGAATTCGATGAGATCATGACAGGAGAATATTTTGACAAATTTACAAATTTTTTTTTTTTTTTTTTTTTTTTTTTTTTTACTGTTTTTATTTCCCGTTGTCCCTCGCCCTCCTCTTGATCTGGTCTATGGTCCCCCCTTATCATAGCCTTGAAGTCAGCTGGCTTTTTTTGCCTCAGGGGAGGAGTGTAAGGCAGAAAAGCCACAGAATTACTTTAGGAGTGGTGAGAATGAGGCCTTTGGCCTTGCAAAATTTAACCCTTGAGTATTGGAAGCATCAAGTTTGGGGCATAAATATTAAACACGGAAAAACAGAGACATGGGCATATAAAGATGTATCGAGGCTATGGAAGGGAGGAGAGAAACCAAAGGGAAGCCAAGCATCAGTAGTAGTGTCCCTGAGAAAGGGGCCTGCCCTGGAAAGGTGGGGCAGCAGAGCCTCAGGGCTCCCAAGCCGGGAGACTTTGTTCAGCAGAAGGGCTGAGCGGGGAGGTGGGAGTGTTAGAATATCTCCAAGTGCCGGAAACTGTGGCTTGTTCTTGGTGAGGTGGGAGGTAATTTTGAGGTAGCAGAGAAAACCATGGCTTTAAGGTGTGGAGCCAAGGAGTAATCCAGGCAGGGGCCTGATGGAATGTCAAGTCTGGCAGTTCCGATTGATAAAGTTAATTTGTACATCGGGACCCACAAAATGGAGGCTCACGTCACACACATCTAAATCCAAGTCAGCCTGTGCTTAGGAAAACATCTGTCAAGGAAACCTGACATGCACCAATCACAGTTCTCCTCCTCAGCTTCAGCTAGCTTACCTTACCATAGGAAACAGGACCCGCTGGCTTTACGAGGAAACCCTCATCAATCATGCCGTTTCCGTATTGCCTCTTCTAACGCCCTGTAAAGCTGACTCTCACCCAAACACCCTGGGGAACTGCAGCTCAGCAGCTAGGGAAGCACGATTCCCCCGGTCCGTGAATTTCTTTGCCTTGAATAAAGGACATTAAGCTCAAATTGTTTTAGTTTTGTCACTTGACAGGATGTAATGGCAGATACCTGTATGGATGGATGAACACCAGAACGTCGAATCCCATCCCTTGGAAACTCAGACAAAACCTGAGATAGGGCAGGAGCCCAAACCAACTGGAATTAAGTTTCTACCACCCAGCAGAATGGGTATTAAAAATAAAAGCCAAGGGACGCCTGGGTGGCTCAGTTGGTTAAGCAGCTGCCTTCGGCTCAGGTCATGATCCCAGCGTCCTGGGATCGAGTCCCACATCGGGCTCCTTGCTTGGCAGCGAGCCTGCTTCTCCCTCTGCCTCTGCCTGCCACTCTGTCGGCCTGTGCTCACTCTCGCTTCTCTCTCTATGACAAATAAATAAATAAAATCTTTAAAAAAATAAAAAAATAAAAATAAAAATAAAAGCCAAAACCACTTATTCAAGTTTATATATTTCATTCAGACCATGAGATTTGCCCCCACCCTGAGATAATGATGTAAGTACCTCGTTATATAATCCGTGCTCAATAAATGCTAGTTATTATTATTACCTTCAAGACAAGACACTGAAGAAAGTCCTATTATGTACTTTAAGAAAGGCTTATTACCAGATGTGAGGGTGAGCTGGCTGAGACATCTGTTGTCCCATTGATGACCAGATTTGATGTGGCTCACCTGGCTGGCTAGGTGGGTGTCCCCTTCTTCCCTCCCTACTGGTGCGTCTCTCCCAAAGCTGTACACTCAGCCGAAGGGGATGACCTTCCCCCATAAAGGAGGACGGTTCCTCGCTCAACGGTCTGCTTGAGTAGCTGCGCTCCCCTGTTAGAATTGCCAAACAAGCTCTCAAGGTCCGTTTACAGAAGAACCTAGGATAGTCAAGCTTCTAAGACTCCAGACATGTCCAAATGAGGTGCTGCTGTGGCAGTCTACTTTTCTTTGAAAGAGAAAGAAAGAGGGGTGCCTAGATGGCTCAGTCAGTTAAGTGCCTGAGTCTTGGTTTTGGCTTAGGTCATCATCTCAAGGTCGTGGGATTCAGCCCTGCGTTGGGATCAGAGCTTAGTGCTGTGTCTGCTTGAGATTCTCCCGCCCTCTCCCCCTGTCCCCACCCCTGCTTTCTCTCTCTCTCTCTCAAATAAATAAATAAATCTTTTTTTTAAAAAGAGAAGAAGAGAGAAAGAAAGAAAGGTCTATTGCCTTCTCTTAGAGAACCAAAGAGGGAAAGGGGGGTTCATGCTATTCTTGCCAAGGAACACCCAAGTTAGTACATGAACAGTCATGGTAGGAAGATGGGCTGTTGACAACCCAGTGAGGACAGCAATGGAGAGCCTCCATGACTGTCAGGGTAAATTTCCTCATCACCTGTCTTTTTAAAGATTGACTTGGCTACTTACGGTCTTCTGTAGAAACCATTATGTAGTCATCAAAATGAACTTCCTTTTGGGAGCACAGGGAGACTACATTTCCCAGTTCTCCTGGGAAGGTGGGTAGGATCATTTGACCAATTCTGGCCAATGGAATGGGGTAGAAGCAAGATGCTACTTCTTGCTTCTTTCATGTGATCCTCCACAACTGGAACCAAAATATTCTGAGGACCTAGGAAACAGGCAGAGCCTGGGTTCCTGAGAAGCCCCTTGGAGAAGAGCCATAGAAGTAGGAAACTTGGGTTGGACTATTCCTAAGTGAGAAATAAACTTTCCTTGGGTTAGGCCATTGGTAGCTGTTTGACATAGCAGTCAACTCTAACACACACTGTATATGTTACAGTAAGGGCGTTGAGTTCCTTCCAAATGTGACTGTGGCTCCCTACCTCAGAAACCCCATCTTTGACCCTGTTACTGCATTTGGCCTTTTTAGCAGCCTTCCCAGAGATCCAAGAATGCGTTCGTACAGCGGCAGCTTGCTTGCCTTGTTCTTCGGGATTTAGGCATCTAAGAGAATGAACATGAAATTTTAAGGTTTCATTTTAAGAACTTAAAAAATCCTAGATTGAGAGAATTTTAGTAAATGGAAGGCACATGTGTAGTCATCTGGTTCAACCATTAAAATCGGTGAGAAGAAAACCAAAGCCTTGGGGCAAAGTCACTGACTTAGGGCCATTGGCTGGATAGTACTAGAACCAAAGTCACCTCCCACTTCTTCAGAGCTCCCTCCAAAGTGTCTATTGATACATCGGGACATATGGCCTAACATCACATTCACAACTCAAGCTTTAGAGTTGGCCCAGACTGTGTTAAGGTCCTGGCTCCCCTTCTCACCAGGGAGAATATTTTACATCTCTAACCATTTCTAAACTTGTCTGTAAAATGGAGAAAATAATGACAGTGCTTTCCTCTTCGTGTCATTATATCCACTACACAAATTAATGCTCACAGAGGCTTAGCACACATCTGACCCTAATAAAATTTTGTTAGGTTGCCATTATTTAAAAGAATACTGAACTTGTATAAAAACAATGCTGCAGCCTTAACAGAACAACATCCCACACAGCTTGAAGATTACTTCTTTTGTGAACAGAATTCTGCATTTTCTACTCATACTTTTGAAGGAGTTCAAGAATAGGCTGCTTGGGTATATTGATTCTTTTGAGCTGAAGGCACTTGAAAAACAGCAGATGCGGGGAGAGGTTCTCCTTGAACTGCCCTAATCTGCCTAAAGACAGAGCCTCCAAAAGGAACTCCATTGTCCTAAATCCCCAACCTGGGGGCTTCATCCATCAGGGAAGACTGATTCCTATCCCAGGAGAGCAAACTACAAGTCTACAGCACCCCCAGACAAACGCTGTCACACCCTCATAACCTCCCGTCTGTTCTTCTGAGGGCCCACTCATCTTTCCCCAAATCATTTGCTCTCCCCGAAGTGACCTGCATCTCCCTCCCCTTCTCTATGAAGATGGTATATAAGCTTTCTTTCTTTTTTTTTTTTAAAGATTTTATTTATTTATTTGACAGACAGAGATCACAAGTAGGCAGAGAGACAGGCAGAGAGAGAGGAGGAAGCAGGCCCCCCACGGAGCAGAGAGCCCGATGCGGGGCTTGATCCCAGGACCCCGGGATCATGACCCGAGCTGAAGGCAGAGGCCTCAACCCACTGAGCCACCCAGGCGCCCTGGTATATAAGCTTTCAAGTGTCATCTCTTTTTCAGGTGTTCGCTTTTTTTCCCTCTGTGATGCCTTTGTCCGTGTAATATTAAAAATTAATAAATGCATATATCTTTTCTCCTGTTGCTCTGCCTGTTGTCATTTATTTCCTAGACCCACCTATTGAATCTTGGAGAGTAGAGGGACAGTCTTTCCTCTCCTTCACTTTATTTGGGGTACTGGTTCCTTTCCTTATATGTCTGATTCTCTGCTCTACCAGATGGTAAGTTTCTTGCTATCTTATCTCTTTTTCCCTCAGGGCGTAGGAGTGTGACTTGCACAAAATGGGTGCTCCCTGGAAGCTTGTTGGGGAGCAGAGCCTAGCATGGGGAAGATTAATGTAAAGAACTTGTGAAATCTCTAATACCCCATTCTTGGCCCGGGTTGACCAGGCCCCATCACTGCCTCCCATCCAGCAGCTGCTTTGATGAAAGAGAAGGCAGTCACTGCTGACTAACTGACCAGTCCTTGTTAGAGAAGACCTTGACCTCACTAAGCCCCAGAGAAGGTGGTGGCCCCAGAAATGACTAACCAGTTCTGGCCACCAGCAGGCACACCTGGCTTCCAGGCCACCCAACTCACATTTGTGTGCACCCCTGCCTCTAGAGGCTGTTCCTGTTTTCGGAATCCCGACCATTTTAGTCCATAGCAGCACCCCTATACTGGAGAATGTAAAGCTCAAATTAGACAGACTGTAGTTCTGGGAAATGGGAAGGTTTGACACTACTTCTCTAAGAATCAGTCTCACTATTCGTTGGTTGCAATTTGTGGAGGATCCCAGTGAATGAGAATTTTTCAAAGCCTCTAGAGCATAAAAGACCTGAGAGGACCCCCATGAGCGGTAAAAACTCCAATTTCCTTGCCTTCCCCTCCCACTCACCTAACCCAGAACTTTGGCTTCCTCTGGTGTAGATTTTAGGAGGCCCAGGGGAGCCCGTGAGCTCACTGTTTTGGCCCTTGAAGCCCAGGCAAGCATTGGCACCTGCCACTCCTGCCACTCCTGCCAGTCCTGCCAGACGCTGTGAGGAGGCAGAGGTCCCAGCCCAGAGCACCGGCCCTAGGACCCCCAGTGGCCAGCTCTGTGGCTACCAGCTTTACTGCCTTCACCCAGAGGTCCCTCTTGCCCAGTGAGCCACAGTGTGTACCCCTCGGGCTGGAGTGAAGTGGACCTCTCCCCAGCCCATGTGGCACAGAGGCCCCTGCACACCCAGGGCAAACTCTACCCATGCTACATGTGCCACTGTGACCTGAGGTCAGATCCTGTCCCCTGGCAGGCCTGGGACTATGCAGGGGGGTGGGGGGGGAGGCGTGGCTAAGCAAAACTGGTATTCTTTTAGCCTCTGAAGCCACAATTTAAGGGCTGCCAGCTGCTTCTGGGGCTTGGTGGAGGCAGGAAGTCCTCCTGGAGCAGATTTGTTGTTGTTGTTCTGGGAAGATACTTGGAGTGGCCCCTCTTGGTCATGTTAGTGGTTAAGTCCACTCTGGGGGGGAGGGTGCCACAGGCTCTTCTGTGGAAGACAAAGTCCCCTCTACCAGTCTTCAGGTGCGGAGCTGATCTCAAGGGAAAGAGGAGAGTCAGCTTCCAGAAAGGTCCAGGAACTTTCTGGAGCTCGGGGGATGCCGAGGCTGCTGAGTCGAACTGGAACCCCACTCAGAGACAACACTGGATGTGACCTGGGTTCGATCGGAAGCCCCAAAGGTGCTGTCTCGCCACCTCCTAGCTTCTCCAGCTGCCCTGTGAGGAAGCCTGACTTTGAGACTTGGGATGGAACCCGAGGAGCCTCCAGACCAGAGAGATCCAACCCCACTGTGTGTTAGCATCAGCAGAAGAGCATCTAAATGTATGCACACCGTAGTATTCCAACAGGGATCTGGGCGCCGCCCCCCCCCCCCCCCCCCCCCCCGTCCTAACAGCATTATTCACAATAGCCAAACGGCGGTCACAGTCAATGCCGCAGATGAATGGATGAACCACACGTAGTAGATCCAAACAATGAAATAGTATTCAGCCTTTAAAAGGAAGGAAATTGTGTAATCTGCTACAACACAGACAACCCTTCAGGACATTACACTAGTGAAGTCAGCCAGGCACAAAAGGACAAATCCCGTAGCATCCCACCTACGGGAGGCCCCTAGAGCGGGCAACTTCACAGTCACAAAGGAGGGGTGGTGGTTGCCAGAGCCTGTGGGGGAAGGGGAGTCCCCACGGGGTCAGTACCAGGTTTCAGGTTGGGACGCTGAAAAAGCTCCAGAACACAGGTGATGGTGGGCTCTCTGCTCAGCGGGGGAGTCTGCTTCCCCCTCTCTCTCTGCCTGCTGCTCTGCCTACCTGTGATCTCTGTCTGTCAAATAAATAAATAAAATATCTTTTAAACAAACAAACAAACAAACATCAGAGAGGTAATATGGGACTTTAAAAAGTGGGTGACAAAAACAGCTTTCTTAAGGAAAGGTACTGAACCTTCTGGGCAGGACTGGGCAGATGGGAAAAACAGAAACCCCGGAGGCAGGAGCAAGCCAGATGCCCTAAAAACAAACACATACAGGGGTGCCTGGGTGGCTCAGTGGGTGGCTCAGTGGGTTAAAGCATCTGCCTTCGGTTCAGGTCTTGATCCCAGGGTCCTGGGATCGAGCCCCGCATCAGGCTCTCTGCTCATCAGGGAGTCTGCTTCCCCCACCCCTCTCTCTGCCTGCCTCTCCGACTACTTGTGATCTCTGTCTGTCATATAAATAAATAAAATCTTTAAAACAGACACACACACACACACACACACACACACACACACACACACACACACGAAAACCCCACCAGATTTCTGCTTTTCTGAAGGCATCAGGCACTGGTCCTCAAGCCATTCATTGTAAATGTCACCAGAGAAGACCCTAGGGAGACAGTTGCCCTGGAGTGCTAGACATTCACCTTCCCCCCAAGCCATGGGCAGGGCCCAGGAGGTGGTCCTAGAGCCTCCACAGGGCTCTCCTGGGAAGGGGAGCAGAAGACGCCTCCCCAAAATATGTCATTTGGGCAAGAAATCTATTTTGAGCTAAAGACAAGTGAGAAGAACCAGATACAGGAAAAGCTCTCTGTCCTTGCCCAAAAAAGCAAGACAGATTTGTAAAGCTGTTGTCCCTCACCCCCTTCCCCCCTACAGACACACCTTTTCTGTCAGGAAGGATAGAAGTCAATGACTGGAGGCTGCTGCAGACCCTGATCAGCCCAGAGGAATCTGTATCGCAAACCTTGCTAATACTAGCCCCTTATCTTCCATTAGTTTCCCAGGGTATTTGCCTTCCCACACTCTGCCCTCAGGAGTTCAAAGTCATTTTCCTTTGTCTTGTCTCTTTTTAAAGAATACATTGTTACTTTGTTCTTCTGTCTCAGAAGGCTCCATGTGTATGCATGATACATATGTTAATAAACTTCTGTTTTTCTCTCCTGATTCTGTCTTTTGTCAGTCTAATTTACAGAGTTCTAGCCCCTGAACCTAAGATGGGTAAGGGGAAGAATTTGTTCCTCTCCTACCCCACCAGTTGGGAAGACTAGAAAAGTTTAAGAGAGCTGCTGGCTGCCCCTGCTCCTGACTTTATGGGCTTTGATATTTGGTATTTGAGGAAAGGAGCTTTTGGAGGGACTAGAGGCTTTCGTATCTCAAATATTGATCTCAGTAGTCCAGGTGCAAAAATTCATGAAGCTGTATACTTAACATTTGTGTACTTTGCTCTATTTAAGTTATACCTCAATAGTAATAATAATAATAAAGCCAATGACCAAGTTTAGCCCTTGGAAATTCTAGATTTACATGGTCTGGGGCAGGGCTCGGGCATCAGTATTTCTAAAGCTCCCCAGTTGCTTCTAATAGGCAGCCAGCACTGAGAAACTCAAGCATACCCTTGTGTGGGCTGCCTGGGGACTGGTCTATGCCTGGCCTTTGGAAGCAGGACTAGCCTATGTGGACTAAAACTCCAAGGGTTCTAGAGCAATTTATGGGGAGGGAGAGAAGAGCATCAAAGTTTGTGAACTCCTACCTGTCTTCCTAGATCCTTCTAAGACCTCTCTCTCCCCTTTCCCCATGTGGATCAACTTTGCAAATCCATTCTGCAGGCCACCACTCAGGGACTCAGCTCTGCTTGGGTATCTTAACCCCAATGGCAAGGGCCTCCCAGAGTAAAAGCCAGAATCCAAGGCTTCAGCCTCCCCCCACCCCACCCGGTGCTTCTGGCCAGAGCACCACCTCGCAGTAAGCCAGAGAGCCTGAGGCTTAGTGCTGCAGGAAATCAGGGCCCACGTCTTCATTGTAGCATCTACATGCATGGCCTGCAAGGAAAGGGGGTACACAGTGAGCCAGGTGGTGGGAGGACAAAGACGTTTCCAAGGACCCTGGAGAAGCCTGAGCGAGATAATTTTGGCTGGGGAGCACTGAGTAAATGCAGTGTAAAAGCTTTGTGACTATGGCCTGGGGAGTCGTTGGAATGAGTATTTATGGCTGTATTTTTCATTGAGCTTGGCTGGAAGACTTCAGAAATGAAAGATTTTTTGGCACCAGAGGCCTTGCACCAACCAGCATATCTCTAAATTAAGTAGCGAAGCAGACAGGCTCTGAGTTACTGGACACAAATTTCATGCCATGGCATGAACATTCGAGTTTCTTGAAATGAGTTCTTGCAATTAGACATTTTAAAATATCTAATGAATACCAATGAAGAAAGAAAAAATGAAGTGATGTCTACTCAAGTCGCTTAATGGCAGAAAGAGAGTTCATTTGCAGGGCAGCCCATGGCAGGGACCCCCCCCCCCCCCGTCTTTTCTTTCTTGAAGGTCAGAGTCACCCCAAACCACTTGTAGTTTTCCTGAATAACTTCCCAGTTTCCCAAGAAGCGGGGTACATTTGAGACACACCATCTTTCCCTCGACCCCAAACATAAAATCCGCACCCCCTCCCATACCTCTAGGGCCTTCCCTCTCACTGTATAATCTGCACTGCCTCACCAGTGCTCCCTGGCCCCAGGCCCCCCCATACCCTATACTTCACAGTAGGAATGGGAGAAGCAGTTTCACTTCTCCCATTCCTACTGTTTTCTTTCTCTTTTCTTCTTTGTCTTCTTCCCTTTGCTTCTGTTTCAGTCCAAAATTCCAGTCATTTTGGGCCACCCTCGTGAGTTTTGCATATCCTCAATTTACTTAAATTTTTTGACATTGACTGATGTTTTTCCCCTCTCAACTCCCTTCTAAAAACCTGAACAAAATTACCTTTAAAAGAAGCTTTCCATCAGTAAAAAAAAATCGGTATTCCTTGCTATAAGCAGGAGGAAATGATAAAACAATAAGATATATACCATGGAAACAGAGCAAGGGTATGAAATTCTAACTGGATACTGCTAGTGACTGGAGACTCAGAACCTGAGGCCTAGCCACCCTCGGTGAAGAGGAGATAGGAAATGTTAAGAGAGGTGTTGAAGACCGACTAGCTCTTAGCAGAGGCTCTCTCCTTCACAGAATCAGAAGTGACAAGGGGCACTGTTAGTTAATGCTGGGTCTTTGGAACATTTTGTATAGCCCAGGGAACCATGGGAAGTCTCTGCACCCTCCTGTCCTTTCTTCTCTCAATTTTTCCTGCTTTCCTGTTTGTTTCCTCGTTTCCTCCCATCTCCCTCTCCCTTTCCCGGCTGTCTTTCTAGTAGAGCAAGCAAGTACTTCTGTTATCTTCAATGTTCTAAACAACCCACGAGCAAAAAGACAGAGAAAAGAATTCAAACCCAGGAAAGATGAGCCAAAGAGATCCCTAGCCAGGCCATCTCCCTGTCCCATGAAAGCCTTGCTTCACCCAGGCTGGCCCTCTAACTCTCCTCCAGGACCGCATCATGTCCTCAGAATTGGGTAGGACTTCCTCTCTGACATAGTTTCTAGATACAGCGTCAAAAGAAGAACACCAATCACTGAGTGGAGATGAGGGGGTCTTGTCAGTCACTCTGCCATCCAGGGACACACTCCCCCCCACCCTCCCCACCAGGCAAACCCAGAGAAGAGTAACTCAGATTGGATTTGTCTGGACAGAGAAAGACTCATCGAGCTGCTACTCGCCATAGCACACAGGGGGACGGCTGCACCTAACAGATGAGGCATGACAATGTAACAAGGTAAAATCGCGATTTCCGTAAAAATACTAAAAAATGAACACGTGTTAACGAAATTATTTTGCACAAATGATATGACAGAACCAGGCAGATAGATGTTATAACTGGTTCAAAGGAAAAGTCAAAACAGCACAAATTTACAGGGAGTAAGGGAATGTTGAGATGAATTGCAAATGAAGACAGAAGTGGTTCTTTTTTTCCTGCTAACGTGGTGGGGGTGGGAAGAAGTCAAATCTCTACCAGATAGGACTGAATTTACATATCTATCAATTACCTATAATTTACTGAGTTGCAAAATAGCTTGAAGACTGCGAATAGGGCTTGAATCTCATAACCCTGGAGGATGTGCTGTAGATGATACCATAGTATGATTCAGTTTTCCACTGAAACACAAAACTGTTTACACACGAAGCTCTTAACCCATGGGAGACCCCATTCATTTGATTAATGCTTCCCTCATACCAGCTTCTTGGAGTGTACCCCACACGCACCCGATCCCCACCAGCCCTCCACCCAGCAGATAAGGCTGGGAGCAGATGTTCATTTGACAACAGGTATAAGGTGGGTTGGGGACTTGGGTTCCAGGTGTGACTCATCATTAACTTAGAGCAGCAACAGCATGGCCTGGATCAGGCTACCTATTTCTCTAGGTCTCTTCATTAAAATGAGAAGAGACAACTGTGGGTGCCCTGTCCAGTTTCTAGAGCTCAAAAGTTCCAGAATTCCAGGGAGTAAGAAGCTGATGCTCATAAATCTTAAACTAGCCTAAGGACTTCTGGCAAGTACCTAAGAGGCAACCCACAGATTGGCCTTACCAATTCAGTCACTGCCCTAGAGTAAACGGCAAGTAAGATACTATCTTTAGGGGGTGCCTGAGTGGCTCAGTTGGTTAAGCGTCTGCCTTCGGCTCCGGTCATGATCCCAGGGTCCTGGGATCCAGTCCCACATGGGGCTCCTTGCTCAGGGAGGAGCCTGCTTCTCTCTCTCCCTCAGCCTGACACTTCCCTTGTTTGTGCCTTCTCTCTCTCTCTCTCTCTGTCAAATGAATAAATAAGAAAAAAAAAATTTTTTTAAAGATACTGTCTTTGGGGTTCTTCCTTTGTTTTTTAAGATTTTTATTTATTTATTTGTGAGAGAGCCAGCGAAGCAGGGGGATCAGCAGGCAGAGGGAGAAGCAGGCTCCCGCTAAGCGGAAGCCCCATGCGGGACTCGATTCCAGGATCCTGAGATCATGCGCTGAGCCAAAGGCAGCCGCTCAACCTGTTGTTCCACCCAGGTGTCCCTTTGTTTGGTATTCTTCCCGACTCCCTCCCACCAGCTTTTAACAGTTTAGAGCCCCTGATCAATACTGTAGAGGTTTGATTCACTGGCTGAGAAGATCTCTTTTCCTTTTTCACGCGGTTTTCCACAGAGCGGACACAGAGCAAGACCGTGCACGGATCTCTCGCTTCCTACTCCAGATGCGGTGTTTTCCCCAGGATGGCCCGACCCAACGGCTCTAAATGTGCGGTGTGGCATGGCAGAAATCCCGACAAGGCTCAGAGAGGCTGGGAGGCCAGCTCTGGCTGCACACCCGAGCCGTCAACGCACTACCCCAGGGATCACCAGGGCACGTGCCACTTCCTGGGCGCGTCCCGCGGGGCCCCCACGCTAACACCCTGCAGGAAAAAGTGTGAGTCACGCCGGGGGCGGGGCCGCAGGAGGCCAATTCCGGGGGAGCAATTAACGCGACAACTCCAGCAGGCCTGTGCCCGGGGGCTGGGCCCACAAACAAAGTCCACAGCCTCTCCGCCCAGCCCAGGCGTCTCCTGGCCCCAGGAGCAGGAGTAGGAGGAGCTAAACAGGAGAAGGGGGAGGAGAGGGATTCTAGTTTCTAGTCGCTTCAGCCCTAAATTCTCCCTGAGACTGCCAGAGAAGATGCTAATAAAAGACCAATTGTGTGGCCTAAGTGTTTTCTTCGGACTTCTGCCCGGGAGAACTGGTTAGGAAGCGCAGAAGCAAGGTCACACCAGTCCCGTCCTATGGCAACACCTTTTGCTCGCTACTGACCCCTCCTGTGGTGATGGGGCAGCTCGTGGAGGCCCCCGGCGGCCGGCGGGAGAAGTAAGATTGACCTGGACGCACTACTGGGCTCTTAACCCCAACATCCGTTGGAGGATGGTCTTCCCTAAAGCTCAGGCCACAGACTCAGAGGCTCAAATTTTGGCAATTCCCTTCCCTCCAAGGGGCCCCAAAGCCGTTCACCCGGGACTTCTCTTTTGCCTGAGTCTCCCTAACATTTTGTCCTGGGGAAATGGAGGGGGGCATTGAGGGCCCTTAGGGGAATGAACTGAACATAGGTGTTAGGAACCTTACCCTAGCAGAGTAAAGGGTGGGTCTGGGGGCAAGGCTAAGGTCAGCCAGGGATCCTTAAAGGTTATTTACGAATGCCCTAGTAGGTGCTGACTCTAGCCGGGAGCTTTAGGAAATACCCCATGGAAGGATCTGCAGGAGGGCAAGGGCAGTAAATGGAGAGAAGAGGGTCGGGCCTCCTGAAGGGCTGCATGGGGTAGTGGGAGTAGAAGGAGAGAGCACACTAGCCCCACTTCCCCCTCCACACCCTTCTTTCTTGGGAGAATTGATTTTTGCTGACAAAGTAAATGCCGCGGCCTTCTGGCAAAACAGGACTCTAAGCAGAAGGGCAAGTGTGGGACACAGAAAAGAGAATGAATGTTGATCTGAGTACAGTGAGAGATGGGTTCGGGGCCGTGGCTGAGAAGAAGGACGTCGGCATCCATCTATCTGTTCAGAGCCCGGCTTGGGCTCTGCGGAGCTGTGATCTCACACAAGATGCTTTGTCTCTTCTGCCTTGGTTTCTTCACCTATAGAGAGAAGGCAACACCTCTCCCATGAAATTTCAAAGTTTTTGTTTTTAATGATTAAATGATTTCAACTGCTGAGTGTCTAGTAGTTCAGGAAATACAAGCTCAAAAAAAAAAGTAATAGACAACTGAATGCTGTAAAAATAACTGCATTGATTGTTATGTCAGCCAACATTGTGTTCAACAATCTGCATAATCTCATTTAATCTTCTCAGCAGCCCCATGAGGTAAGTATATTATGATCTCTGGTTTCCTGTTGAGTGAACTGAAGCACAGGATGCTTAAACACTCGCCCAGAGTCACACAGCGAATAAGTGGTAGAGCCAGGACTCAAACCTGATTCCAAAATCATGGACCTTGGCAATCACACGGATGACTTCACAGCGTGCCCAGGTCAGGGCATAGGAAAAAATATCTTAGCCTGAGCTACAGAGTTGCCAGATTTGATAATCACTGAAGCCACAGTTATAGATGGAATTATCCAGAAGAAGTGAATACAGTTGAGGAGAGAAGGAAATATGGACATTTACAGTGCAGAAGAAGAGAAGCCCTGAGCAGACTGAACAGGAACAGCCAGAGAGGTAAGAGGGGGAGAAATCAAGGGAGGAGGGCAGGCTTCCAGGAGGGGATGTCAGCAGGAGCACACTGAGTAGCCAGCTGTGGCTTGAGATGAGCCCAATGATGAGTCCTTCAATGGCGAGTGCAGGGGAGGGGCAGAGGCCAGGTGGAAGGGACAGTTAGAAACAGACCTCAGATGAGCCCTGGAAGGAGAAAGGGTGGGTGATGGTTACAGGTAGGTGCAGAGGAGAGGGGACGTGGCCTCTGGATTTCTGAGGAATGCCTTGAGATGGAGAAAGCCTTCTTCCAGCAGCAGGAAAGGACATACGTTCTTAGTGAGAATGCAGGAGTGTGACAGGTTTTATGTTCAAGAGCCCCTCTTGGGGTGCCTGGGTGGCTCAGTGGGTTAAAGCCTCTGCCTTCGGCTCAGGTCATGATCTCGGGGTCCTGGGATCGAGCCCCACATCGGGCTCTCTGCTCAGTGGGGAGCCTGCTTCCTCCTCTCTCTCTGCCTGCCTCTCTGCCTATTTGTGATCTCTGTCAAATAAATAAATAAAATTTAAAAAAAAAAAAAAAGAGCCCCTCTTTCCTCTGTGACATTGGAAGTTAGCTGCAAAGGGCAAGTGGTGGGAGCTGGGTAGGCAGTTGGAGGGTGATGGTGAAGACCAGAAACCAATACTGTGAGGAAGAGGGCAAAGAGTGTCAGGCTAGCCAGGCTAAATAATAGGACTGCCAAGCCAGGGTAAGCTCCAGCGGAGGTGAGAAACTGTGCATTGGGAATGGCCAGTGGTCTCATTTTGGGGGTGCTTTCCCAACAGCTTCATGAGCCCCTGACAGGGTCACCCACCATCCCAGTTTCCCCAGGGTGGTTCCGGTTTTAGTGCTTCAAGTCTGGGATCCCAGGAGTTCTGTTAGAAAGAAGAGGGGTGGCCATGGAGCTCAAGGCCCACAATGTCCATCAGAGACGCAACAGAGGGCAAGTGGGGTACGAAGGCTATGATAAAAACGATCCCACTTTTGTTTTTCACCTCCTCAAATTCTCACTGTCTCTCTTCTGCCTGAGATACATTATGTATGTACTCATTACCTCTAATCAAGATTAGAGTAAACCTTCGGTCATATCTTCATAAAAATCCTCTCTCCAAGCATGTCGACCCCCTGACCCGCAGAACACAGTTTGTACTCTCCTATTCCCAGTCCTTGAAATACAACACCCCCCCAACCCGCCCACCTTCTAACAGGTAGCCAGACCCCCCCCAATCCTTCAGACCCCAGCCCAAACCTAATCACTTAGTCTATAACCACATAATATTAGTCCCCCAAAGAACCTTTAAGACCATCCAGTCCAGTATCATGTGTCTTCAGGGATCTCCCTGTGTAGACATCATTTCTGGAGAGTGGGTCCAATTTTACCCTTCTCGGGGGTCCTCTTAGCCCCCAGCTCGATGACTGATACACACAACAGATGCTCACTAAGTACTTATCGACTGACAGATTAATCAATAAATGCTCACAGACTGCGGAGTGAGTGTAACCCACCCTGCTTTTGAATCTGCAGACGAGCTCTCAGGAGAGACAGCTGGGGAAGGTGGGGAGGAGAGGCTGGCTGGGAACCAGGGAGGCACTGCTGGGCCACCCTGGGATGCTGGTGGTGGGGAACAAACGATTACAAAGCTGAAAGCCCCAGAGATTATCACCCCTGAACGGACATGTCAAATGACAAATTACAACCCTTGACCGTCTTCTGTCATACGCTTTGATATCATCTCTGCTAAAGGGACTGGGCCTTCTGCTACCCCCATCCCCGGCCGTTTTTATCCCCGCTCTTAAAGTCTGGATCTGTGGTGGGAGGGAAATGAACAGGGATCTTTGGTATGGCCCACAGAGACCTCTCTCCCAGAAGCTGCCCTTCGGGCCCTGGGAGGGGTGGGAACACCAGCCCGGATAGATCCTTTGCATTCTTGATGGCCCCAATGCAGCAGGAGGAGGGCTGGATTTCCCCTGATTCCTTTGGATTTCCAAAGAGCCTAGAAAGATCTTAAGGATTCTGGATCCACTCTAAGCTTCGCAGTTAGGTCTCTTTTTAGTGATCAGCGGTCCTGGCCAGGCTTGTTGGTTCTGAGAGTTCATCAACCAGTGAGCAAATATTTACTGAGGGCCTGCTCATTGGGAGACAGCAGAACGAGCACCGGGGAGAACCCCCGTGAGGAGTTCACAGAGCAGTGGAGGTCTCAACACTGCAACCGTTAGCGAATGATAGGACAGTCATGGTCTGTGCGGCTCAGACTGCCCTGGTCTTCCCCCCGCCAAAGGCCTCCAAATTCTCTTCAAAGCCTTGACAGCACCAGCTACTGGGATAGATGCCACCAGGCAGCAGAGGAAGACGGGGCCTTTCCTGGTATTGAGGATGTAAGGGGAGGAACGGAGGGGCAAGACCTTAGGGGGCCTTAAGGGGCAGCCAGCTTAAGACTAGGAAAGGAACATAAACAGATAAACATACAGGGAAGCACCAGGCAGGGATAGACAGACAGGTGGGTTTAAGTCTCCAGCTGACCAGATCCCCCTACCCTCACCCCTCAGGCCACAGGCTCTAGCCTGGAATTTTCCTCCAATTGGTTATGATGAGGTTCAAGGATACACTACCCCAAAACATGGCTTCTTGGCATCTTGAATATTTTAGGCTGAGGGCACTGGAGAATAAAGCAGAAGCTGGAAGGTCACTCCAAGCCCCCCACCCTCTTTCCTGAAACAAATCATGAAACCCTCCTGTGAGAGGCGCCCTCCCTGTACCCAGAGGAAAGGAGCATCCTTATATCTAAAGACAAAGGGACACCAAGAAGAACCCTACAAAGAGGCCTTCCTAAATCTCCCCCAGGTTGCGGCAATCACGTCATACTCCTTCACTCCTTTGTCTTACTCCTCCAGGACTATCCCCTCTAAGTCAAACCTAGCATAAAAGACTAGCGTTTCTTCAGGCCTTTCATTGCCTTGTGAAGGTTCTGGCGTCACAAAAAACTTGGAAGAAATACGTCTGTGTGCTTTTCTCCTGTTAACCTGTCTTTGTTGGTTTAATTTTCAGACATGGCTAGGGACCCTAAGAGGGCTGAGGAAAACATTTTTTTCCCTAAGGTTACTTGAGTCAATGCTTCCCCCTCCACCACCCACCCCTGCTTCCACAAGCCAGGCCTCCACCCTCACAGTCCAAGGAGCCCCAGGAATGGACATGGCACTTTTCAGTGTGGCCCAGAGTCATTCAGGAGGAGGACCTTGAGGGATGGAGAGGAGCGAGAGTGGCCCAGGTATGAAGAAGGATGGGAGAGAAAGCTCTAGACAGACATGAGCAGGGATGGTGGCCAGACAGGCTGGAGGGTGGGTCCCGAAGGATGATGTGGAGGTTGGGGGCCTGCTGGGCAGAGTGCAGGAGTGAACCCTCCCTCCGGGGCCCTGGGGAGGGGAGCTAGGTGGAGGTGGGGTCCTGGCAGGCTGGCCTAGCCTCTGAGCCCTGCAGGAGGCCAGCAGCTGTGCGACTGGCTGTACACTCCTTCCCTCCCCAGTAATCCCTTTCCACTTTATAAAGCAGATCTGGGGCTGCACACTCAGATTACACTGTGACTCGCCAGTAGCCCATCCTATAGCTGGCTTTATTTCATTTTCTGATTTTGTCCACATCTCCTCCAACCATTCTATCCTTTCGACTTGTTAGAAACCCTCAGCTTTTCTTACTTCCCATTTTTAAAAATGTCTGAAAGCTCGCTCACTGCTGTGATTCTGGCTCTGGGGAGGAATGGCAGCTCAAGGCCCCCAAATCTCTACTTTTCAGAATTTGTATTAGACGCCCCAGCCGGCAACTTTTGAATTTTAAACCAGACAAAGGCAAGGTTCTGGATGTTCTCATGGCAACCCTGATTTACGTCCCAGAAGGAGCCTTCTGGATCGCCAACTGGATGGGTGGGGGGGGGAGGTTTTTCACGGGGCAATGTTTGCATCAAAGGCCTGTTTGCTGGCCACCTCAGGGATCTGCTGGGGCCTGAGACAGCCTGCCTCCCCCTCCTTGCCCCACCCAACCTCTGACTCTGCCAGCCTTGCTCCTTCCTGCTGCACCAAGGTGGGAGCCGCCCTCCCCGACTCAGTCCTTTGTGACTCAGTGGAAGCCAGTGGCCACTTCCCCCCCACCCCACCCACACTCACATTCCAGTAGTCAGCTCACTGGCTTCCTGGCACTCACCCCACACCCACCAGGCCTCTGCCTAGAGTAAATAGTCATCTCTCTATGGGATGACTTACCAGGGTGAGGGCCAGCCCCGTATTAGAAGGTGTCACGTGTATCCAAGCCTCTGAGTGCATGCCTTTCTTTCCACAGCTAATAACTGACCTCTGCGAATCTTCCTTTTGACCCCTGACTGACCTGGGACATTTTGTTTAAGGGAACTAGAAACCTATGCCTCCCTGTTGTTCTTAGCATAGTGCTAGCTCAAAACATTTGAATTTTGAAAAGTTTTTTTAAAAAGAAGGGATGAATGCATGGAGAGTAATTTAGGGCTCCCCCCAGGCATCCCCAGCACCTGACAGAGCCAGCTACCTCCCTAAGGGCTCATTGGGGCCAAGTTAAAGGTGGAGTTGGTGATCCTAGGGCCGAAGCCCCAGGTCTTCCACTCTAAGGTCTCAAGTGCATTGTGTGACCCAGCTAGGCCTCCGTGCCTCACCTGTACACTGGGTATGATCATTCTGTAGCCTCATTAGTTCCAGGATGTACAGGTTTTTACCTTTTAATCGCTCGGAAACTGGGATATGGTGGGATGTCTTCCAATTGGTGCAGAAGTAGGGGACTGTGTTAGTGTTTGTTGCAATGCCCCTCCCTACGGGAGCCTGCCTCCCATCTGTGGAGCTCGGGGTGGCCATGTGACAGGCTGTGGCCAGTGCAGTGTGTAGGGAAGTGACAGGTATCACATCCTGGCAGAGGCTTTAAAAGGCAGCCAGCAAAGTTCCAGATAGAGGCTGTTCGGTGGGCCTGGAGCCCATGGTGAAGACAATGAGGGGTCTATGGGCATTTAAGGGGAGAGGAAAATAAACTTTTCTTTGTTGGCCATGGAACTTTGGGTTCTGTTTTGACAGCACAATCTCCCGTATCCTGACTGGTATTGCCTCTTCCAGTTAATTGATAGTTTTTTTTTTTTTTCTTTCTTAGTGGTGTGTAATGGTGCAACTCACAATCAATGGGGTCAGCGATTCAGTGAAACACGGTGGCTCCTGTCACAGACCAAGTGAGCTCATCCCTTAGCACAGTGCCTTGTGGGCAGTAAGTGTTTGAGTCACCTTTGCCACTGTTGTATTTCTAGCTCTCTGCACATTGCCAGTGTTCATTATAAGTTTGGAGTCATGATCTGATGACACAGAAAGTCAACAGCCCCCTCAGATCCCTTGTGGAATGAGAAAGGGTGTAAATAAGTTAAAGCAAATTAAAATGTGGCTTCGGCACTCACTATGGTTGGTTCTTTGGAGGTGTAGCTGTTTCAGAGGGCCTTCCTGAAAGTCCGCCATTAAAAAAGCCGCTTATTTAGGTAGGTAATTAAGAACGCTGATTTTTTTTCTTGCTTTCTTTTTTTTTTTTAAAAAGATTTTATTTATTTATGTATTTGACAGACAGAGATCACAAGTAGTCGGAGAGGCAGGCAGAGAGAGAGGAGAAAGCAGGCTCCCCGCCAAGCAGAGAGTCCGATGCGGGGCTCGATCCCAGGATTCAGGAACCATGACCCGAGCTGAAGGCAGAGGCTTTAACCCACCGAGCCACCCAGGCACCCCTGATTTTTTTTCTTGTTAATCAACAGTTTGTCACCTGATATAGGAGAAGGTGGGAGAAACTACGAAACCGAGGGATGGTAAATTTTTGGTGCCACAAAATAAAGAAACTCCACCCTCTTTAAAATGGGGCAAAATGTAAAAGTCTTCCATTTCTGCAGAACTTGGTATGGGACGCAGATCCAGTCTGAAGAGATCAGACTTCCAGCTAATTCTTTACCTTCTGTATTGTACTCCTATGTTTTGGAATAGCGCTCTCCAGGACCTGCAGACCTGAAGGCCATGAGAGAGCTCGCATGTGGGGCTGAGCCAAAGCACAACTGTGAGGACAGCCAGGCCGACCTCTGCCCTTTCATGGGCACGGCCTACTCCTTGGACATCCACTCCCCTGAAGCCACTGGCATCCACCCACCTCCTCCTTCACTTCTCCCTCTCAGGAAAATGACAAAAGTCATTTATCCTCAAGTGTTAGTGATGTATGCATTACTTCCTCAGGAGCATGTGTAATCTTAAAAGGGAATCTGGAAAGAGAAAAAGGAAATGACAGGACAGTTTGCAGAGTTGTGTTAGGAATCTATTAACTGCAAGAAACAGAAACTCAAACTGATGTGGGTTTGAAAGAAAAGGCTTACTAATAGGAAACTGGGATTCACATGAAACTTGGTTGCATATAGTACAGTATGGTTGTGGCCTCAAGGAAACAGAAAAGTTCTCAGTAGCTACCCTCTTGAACTCCCTCTTACTCTCCAGGGTTCCCTGGGCTCTCATCTCTCCTGCCTGTGTCCACCTCAGCCTTTTCTCTCGGCAGACCACTTCCTTCACTCACTTATCTGCACACGACCCCATCGTGACTGCCCTAAAATGGTGGCCCCAGAACCTCATGACCACGTGGCTTTCTAGGTCAAGCCTCAATACCAACTAACTAGAGTCTTTCTGACCTAATTCCTAATACCTGAGAGGGAGGACCTGGCTTCCTCCAGCCTATAGGCAATTCCATGGGGATCAGTTGACCACATTGGGCTCAGTCATCATGGTGCTGTCACTATTGGACCAGTCAGTTTCTCTAAAAGACAGTATGGCTGATGCGTCATATAGAATTTGGTTCAGCTGCATGTGGCAGAATACCCAAAATAAGAGCAGCCTGAAAAATAGAAATATAGGAAGAAATATAGAAATATATATATATTTCTATATGTAGAAATATATATATATATATAGAAATATAGAAATTTCTCATCCAAGAGTTGAGCAGTCTAGGACTGGTATTGTGTGAACTCTTTTTTAATATAATTTTTTTATTTTTTTATTTTTATTTTTTTTTAAAGATTTTATTTATTTATTTGACAGAGAGAGATCACAAGTAGACAGAGAGGCAGGCAGAGAGAGAGAGAGAGGGAAGCAGGCTCCCCGCAGAGCAGAGAGCCCGACGCGGGCCTCGATCCCAGGACCCTGAGATCATGACCTGAGCCGAAGGCAGCGGCTTAACCCACTGAGCCACCCAGGCGCCCTAATATAATTTTTTTAAAGATATATTTTTTTGAGAGAGGAAAAAGAGAGAGACAGCATGAGCAAGGGGAGGGGCAGAGGGAAAGGGAGAAAAAGAATCTCAAGCAGACTCCCTGTTGAGCACAGAGCCTGATGCAGGATTCAATCTCTCAACCCCAAGATCATGACCTGAGCTGAAATCAAGAGTTGGACACTCAACTGACTGAGCCACCCAGGCATGCCTAGTGTGGCCTCTTGATCATTATCTCGTTATGCAGCTTCTATCCTCAAATTTACCTCATGGTCCAAGATGGCTGCTGAAGCACCAGTCATCACAGCACATTGGGTTGCAGGCTGGAAGGAAGAAAAGAAAGACTAAAGATCGCTCGAACTTCCTGCTGAGTCAGCTCCCTTTAAGCAGCCTTCTCAGTAGTCTCACAGAACACTCCTGCTTGCATCATTGCCAAAATCTAGTCACATAGTCATACCAAGATGCAAAAAAATTTAGAAAATGGAAAGGTTTTTTTTTAGGAAGACACATTGCCACCCAGAATATAACCCAAGTTCTGCCACCAAAAAAAGAAACAAGGAGAGATATTGAGGAACACTCAGAATCTCAGGCATAGTTGGGAAGGAAATGTAGGACATCTTTAGTATGTGTTTAAGTTTTCTTTTTCTATAAGAAAGCTGTGCCACTTTGGCCAGTTGAAAAAATAAGTAAAAGAACCACTTTGGGGGAAAAAGAAAACCTCTGAAAAAGAAAGATCAGTGTTTAAGCCAGAATTAGTTTCTGGAGGTAGAATTTCAGGCATCAGAGAGATAAAGGCGGGTGTTTTAGAAGTGGGAGTAGAGACCTTGCCAGAGAATCTTGCCATTCCACGTGGACATATGGAAGTCTTATCCAGTTTGTGTGAGAGTTTTTAGGCATGGATGGCAGGCAATAATGAAAGAAGTAAATATATACCATATTTCGCTGATTATAGGATGACCCCCCCATATTTATACTTCTGAAATCAGAGAGGATGTGTCTCATAATTAGTGGTGGTCTCAAGAACATTTTTTCTTTCATAGTGTTACATAAAATATGCTGTACTTTATAACTGTGGTATCTGAGATTTAATAAAATATAATATGTTTCATCTTGGGGCGCCTGGGTGGCTCAGTGGGTTAAAGCCTCTGCCTTCAGCTCAGGTCCTGATTCCAGGGTTCTGGGATTGAGCCCCGCATCAGGTTCTCTGCTCAGCGGGGAGCCCGCTTCCTCTTCTCTCTCTCTGCTTGCCTCTCTGCTTACTTGTGATCTCTGTCTGTCAAATAAACAAAATCTTAAAAAATAATAATAATATGTTTCATCCTACCCTCCTTGATACCTATTTGTTTCCCTTCCAGGGAAGTTACAGTAGAAACTTGAGGCCTGACATGGACAGTGATCTCTCTGACCATTGTATTCCTGGGTCTTCATTAGAAATTCTCAGCTCTCTCAGTTATATTTCTGGGAATCTACTCTCCTGTCAAACCAGTAAGGATCCTATTGTATCAGTAAAGAATTTGTTTGGCTGCAAATAAGAAGAAAATCCGAACAGTGTCTTACACTAACTTGCTTAACCCTAGGGCTGGTGCAGCTGCTCAAATACATTATTAGATACCCAGGTGTCTTCTACCATTTTGCTCTACCATCCTCAGCCCATGACTTTAGTCCTCATGGTCACAGTATGACTGCTGCAATTTCTGGCCTCACATCCTTGATCCAGGCAGGAAGAAGGAAGAAGGGTAAAGGGCTCATCGGTCCTTTTGCTTTTGTCTTTTTTTTTTTAAGTCAGGAAAACAAGCTTTTCCAGAAATCTCCCTTGGCTGACTTTGCCTACATCTCATAGGTCACTGTGGTGTCCCATGCTGAGCTAGAAAAGGTGATGAAAAAGACAAAATTGTGGATGAAGATGAGAAGCAACAGTATCTGCTCTGCTGAAGGAACAGAACAATGCAGTTCTGTGAGCGCACTGTGCGAATGTGTGTAGCAGCACTGGTGGTGGGACTCAGAAGGAAGAGGGGATACATTTCCCACTTAGAGAGATTTGTCTCTCCTGAGAATGTGACAGAAGCCATTCGGTACACACTGAGACAAAGTCTGGGTTTCTTCACACTTGTCTCCAAATATCTAGCCAACTCAAGAAACAGGAATGATCTCATGGACTCTAGTCATGTGTTACTACTACCTCTCAAATAAGAGGGAAATAAAATGCTTCAGGTCAGGGTGATGAACCTCTAAGTCACAGAGTAGAGACTCTGTTCTTCCCAGAGAGACTGAAATGACTCCAGGAAGACAGTAGATAACAAGGAAACGGGATTGCTAGATGGGAAGCCAGAAGATGGAGAGTCTCCTTAACCACACACTTGTGTCTCGAGGGCAGCCTCTAGCTGTGGGCAAGGCCCAGCCGGGTTCTCATACCTAGGGGAGGGGCAAGTGGGGCTGGATCAGAGGAGGGACCCTGGGGGTGGGGGTTGGCTGTGGGGGAAACAAGCACATTAACAAGGATGTCACCCTCTATCTTCTTATCAGTCTGATGGTCTGGCTTTTTCAAACAGCTTTTCATCCTAGGCTTGTCAACTGATGTGTCAATGTAATTCCTCTTGGAAATGGCAGAAAAGTTATACACGCTCCCAGAATTTACTGGTATTTACAGTAGTAGATTGCAGAAATGGCCCCAATCTTTCGTCACTCCCTTTGTAAACACTGCTTTGCCAGACGACTTTTCAGCCCCTCCCACCAATAGCAACAGGCTATACTTCTCTTGGATTCAGGCTGCCCTAGTGACTTGCTTTGCCCAGTACAGCACAGTGGGTACTGTTCGTACAGTTCCCAGCCTAGGCCTCAGGTGAATGAGCCCACTTCTCTCTCGGGACGTCATGTGAATGGACCGGGCTAGCCTGCCATAGATCAAGGGGCCACGTTATGCAGGGGACCTGCCCCAGCGGGGGCCACCCTAGACCAGCCCGCCCCTGGGTGATCGGGCAGCTGACGGCAGAGCGTGAGTGAGCTGGCCTAAGTGTGCCAACCTGCAGAATCACGAGCTAAATAATGGTTGTTGTTTTAGGCCACTGAGTTTTGGATGGTTAAACAGAAAGAGCTAACTGATAGACTTACTACGTGCCAGCCACTGGCTATGTACTTTATGTAATTGTCCTATTTCCTTTAACTGTATTAGTACTTATCAGTGTGTAAAATGTTTTGGAGGGGGAGAAGTAGCTCCCAGCCCACCCCTCAGTTTGCTTCTGCCTGTTCTTCCATTCTGATTGAATTTCTGTACAGCCATTTGCACCACAGAGCTTTCAGGCTCTGACAAAAGGACTGGAATGTTCTGTGATAACCTCCTCTCACTCCCCAGTCTCCTGTCACTTAAAGGTGTGTGTGGTTAGGGAAGTGGCACTCCGGTTGGAATCCATCCAACTTCTCATTCTACGAGGGAGCTTTCTTGCTGTGTTTAAGTACGAGTAAGTTCCTAGAGGTGGGGGACCAAGAGATGACCCTTTCATGTACTTACCAGACAGTCCAGAGCACCAAGGGAAGAATGAAAGATACTCGATACTTTCGATGCAGAAAGAAGTGGCATAGAAGAAAGGCGGTAGCGGAAAGCCTTTGGGAGATGACAGTCACCAAAGCAAGTGACCATGATAAGTGCCAAGCCAGGGCAGCCCAACCCCCAAGAGCAGGGCGTGGCCTCAGGCTGGAGGTGCTCCTGCTGGGACAGCCTCCCCCCCAATGCCCCCCCCCCCCCCCCCCCCCCCCCCGCGTGGATATCCTCACTCCAGATCTCACTGTGGGATGCAAAGCACAGTTTGCTGCAGCCCCTTGGGGTAACAGACACTTATTTAAAGTCAAGGTGTCTGCCAAAAGATAATAGCTTTAAATGTAAAATTACAAATCATTATGGGTAATGTGATGCAAATTGCAAGAGAAGCATTGGCAGTATTTTACTTTGATTTCATTTTTGCTTTTCTTCCATCGCCAGCCCTGTCTAAAGTCGCTGCTAGGGACGCCTTGCTCACGCACCATTTACCCTTCAGCCCTGGCACCAATACTGTCCACTCCAGGAGGACATGAGTGGAGGCCAAGGAAGCTGTGAAGGAGCCCTCCTACCCACACCAACTGGGGTTATTTCTAAGAAACCCAGCCTTCGCTTTTTCAATGTTGGTTCCTTCATTTACTCTATGTGCCATGCCTGGATGTGTTCAATTCCTGTTGGGACTTGGAAGGCAATTTTAATGGTTATTCCAAAAGGCATCCTTCATCAAATGCTAAACGAAGGCTTTTAAATAACCAATGGACTGGATTTGTTTCCTTTACTGTCTCTAGGCCTCTGCTGATGGAGGAAAGACTCGTAAGTCCCTGGGTCCTTACAAGGTTCAAACTTCAGTTCTGTGTTCTTTCTTCCCAAGAGCCAGGGGAAATTGAAAAGTGGCCATTTCTCAAAGGCTTCTCTTTACCGCCATGGGGAGCTTGATGTTGCTGCATTTAAGATTGGTCTCTAAGCAGCAAAACTAGAGGAGAAAGGAATAAGCAGCAAAACCCCCCAAAACTGAAGTGTTAAAACTCTCTTTGAAATGTTCTACATCAAAGTTCTTTCAGGGAAGGAGGCTTGAGTTGGCTGACCACTCATTTATTCAGAGAAGCCGTAGGAACGTAATCCCAGATGAAGTCGACATCTCCGAGGGGCAGCGGCTGAGAGGAAACTCGACAAAGTTTTCTGGAGTTTTCCTTGAGAACTGTCTCCTTGAGGGGCTGTGTGGGTCTCACTTCATCTTCCTTTCTCTCAGCTCCCCTGCAGCCACCTACTTCAGAGGAGCTCGGTGCTCCTAATAACAAGGCAACCTGGAGGCTGAAAAGAGAGCTGATTTCCCAGAATCTCAGGTACTGAGAGGGGAGAGAGTGGGGACTTCCAGGACATGAGCTCACGTGAGCTCGTGAAATGTGGTTGTCCTGTGCCTCGCAGCTATGTCCATGTCCTGGTGACAGGGAAGGAAACCAGTTTCACTGGGAAACCCTGCAGAAGTTTTCACCGTGTTTTCATGGTAGGGGCTGAGCTTCCACACACTGGAAACATGGGCTTGACGCAGGTCAATCTGTGGCTGGGATGACTTATTCTAATGAAAGTGATCGAGTCAATTCCTAATCTTGGGAACTGCATTAAGTCAACAGCCCCAGGAGTCTCGCTTGGCTGTTTGTCACCTAAGCATTTGAGGTCATCTGTGGAAGAGGTCTGTCAGCCCAAGGTATCTCCTCCCTGAGACCTTTGGCTTTGGAAGTACACCTCAGACTGGTGTGAAACTTACCATTTCAAAAGAAGCTGCGACACTTGTCCGGATGGTCCTTAGCCCATCACGTTAGCCAACACCTAGAAACAAGGTGTCCTCAGCCATTAATATTGTTCACAGCACACCTGCATCAGAACAGCTTCTTCCCCAGCTTCTTGGCTCAGAGCACTGACCCAAGAAAATAATAATAGCAAAATTGTCTAGTAGTTCTTTAAGGCCGTGTGACAAATTATCTCAAAACTTCGCTGCTTCAAACAGCAATAACATTTATTATCTAACACAGTTTCTGTGGATCAGAAATTCAGGAGTAACTTAGCTTAATAGTTGTGGTTCAGGGTCTCCCGTGAGGTTTTAGTCAAGATACTAGCTAGCTGGGGCTGCCATCATCTGAAGGCTTGACAGGGGCCACAGGGGCACTTCCAACATGGCTCCCTTACCTGGTAGGCAACTTGATGCTGGCTATTGGTTGGAGATCTCAGCTCCTAAATTATGTGAAGGTATTACTTTTATTAAATATAAATATTTACTAATTATTAACACAATTAAATAAACAATTATTTAAGTAAAATACCAAGTAAATAAACATTCACTAGGAGGGATCTAAAACCAAACTTCCCTACTCCTGTAATTTCGTCAGCACTCCTTTATGGGGCCACCATGTCTGTCTCCCTCCACTGAGCTGCATGCTTGGCAGGGTCAGGAGCCTTGAGTTCCTGGGGTTTCCCATGCCTTGCAATCCCCTGGCCCTGCCCAGCCCTCTTTCCCCCATTGCCCAGGGGTTTTCTCAACATGACACGCACAGGCAGATCAAAATTAAGAGAATTCAGTAGAATCACATTCTAGCTGTGGGACATCCCACAATGGGGATGGACTGACTCTGAAGAGAATCTCCACACATGTCCAGTGAGAGTAAGCAGAAACATGGATCCCACTTGACAAATAAGTCCCCACATGGACTGATAACATCAAGGATGTGGAGAGCGGCAGTCAGTGGGAATGAAGGAACAGAAGCAGAGACCCCAGTGATTTCTTTTCTTTTCTTTTTTAAAAGATTTTATTTATTTATTTGACAGAGAGCTGGAGAGATCACAAGTAGGCAGAGAGGCAGGCAGAGAGAGAGGGGGAAGTAGGCTCCCCGCCAAGGAGAGAGCCCGATGTGGGGCTCGATCCTGGGACCTGGGATCATGACCTGAACGGAAGGCAGAGGCTCAACCCACTGAGCCACCCAGGTGCCCCCAGTGATTTCTTTTCTAAGCCAGGTCAGGGGCGTCACCCTTCCTGGAGTCCCAGGCAGAGTGGCCATGTCTGAAGGTGGCTGGCCACCCTCTGATGTAGTCCTGAGGGCTGACCTGTGGCTTGTCGCAGCGGAGAAATCAATCCCTGGCAGAGCTGTGAGAGGTACCTAGTGAAACAAATCCTTCTCCTTTAAAAGGAAAATGTGTTCTCTCCCACCCAGAATACCCACTGTGGGTTCATCCCTGCATGGGCGTTGGCAGGAAGGGGAAGAGGAACAGAGGAAGGAGGGGGCATTTCCTCTCACAGACTGGATTGCTGAAGCAGCTGCTCTAAGATTCCTCTTCTCGGGGGTCTCCCAGGCAGTAGCTTGTCCAGAAACTACTTTCTCACATCGCTCTCCCACTTGAGAATGTATTTCATCTCTCTTGTTTCTCATATCCCTTCTCCCTGCTTTAGCCATGCTGCTTGCCCAGGAAAGAAACCCATTTCACATTAAACTAGAAAAGGAACATATGGACATAGAATCACCATGAGGCCTGGCAATGCCACTCATAATTATATACCCCAAAGAATTGAAAACAGGTATTTAAACAAATACTTATAAATGTATGTTCACAGCACCATTATTCATACTAGCCAAAATGTAGAAACAACTCGAATGTCCATAAGAATGAACTAACAAAATCTGATAGGTATATTCATAGGGGGGGAATATTATTCAGCCCTAAAAAGGAATGAAACACTTAAACATTCTAAAACATGGATAAACCTTGAAAACATCATGCTGGGGCACCTGGGTGACTCAGTTGGTTAAGCCTCTGCCTTTGGCTCAGGTCATGTTCCCGGGGTCCTGGGATCGAGCCCTACATTGGGCTCCATGTTCAGCAGGGAGCTTGCTTCTCCCTTTCCCTCTACCTGGCGCTCCCCATGCTTGTGCTCTCTTTCTTTCTCTGTCAAATAATTAAAGAAAAAGAAAGAAAGAAAGAAAAAAAACCATCATGTTAGTGAAAGAACCCAGACACAAAAAGGTCATCTATTATATGATTCCATTTATACGAAACTTCCAGAATAAGTAAAGCTATAGAGACAGAAAGCAAACTACTAGATGCCAGGGGTTGAGAGGAAGGTAAGGATAGGAAGTGACTGCTTGATGGGCATGGTGTTTCCTTTTGGGGTGATGGTGATGAAAATGTCTTGGGATGGGACAGAAGCAATAACTACACAACATTGTGGCTGTACTCGGTACTGCTGAACCACACACTTTAAAATGGTTAATGGTTCATTTTAAGTTATGTGAAACTTATCTTAAAAAAATAATAAAGCCAATGTTAGAAAATAAAATCTAATAACAATTTGGGGGGGTGGGGAGAAAAAAAAGAAATGTTGAAAAGTCCAGGAGGAAAAGTCCAGGAGGGACCCTATTGGCTTCAGCCATGGCTGGTACCTGGTTCTGGGTGATGTTGTCAAAGTTTGGTCTCCCTCTCAGCTCCATGAGCATCTTGGCAGCCCTTGCCTGGTGGGAGGAGAGAGCCGAAGGATGCTTATTGAGCAAGAGGTAAGACTTCTTCCTACTTGGTCATGTGTCTGTCCTTGGACTAATCTCCCTGATGAGAGTGAGGAGACCATTGACTGGTCTGGCTCCAGTCCAGGATGGGGCAGGGGGAGGTGTCATGTCAGCACCACCAAATCTCAGGGGCTGAAGGGGTTACTGAGGAATGGGGCAAGGGTGATTCCCCGAAGGAAAGGGTGCTGAGTAGCAAAAGTAATCCTTCACAAAGCCTTCACTGGGCCCCCTTGCCATCTTCCCTGGGAGACCACCCCACTTCCCCACTTACCATGTGCCAAGGGCCAGCTCCTTCCCCAAAAACATCTCTGCCCAAGGTGGGGGGGGGGGCTAAGACCATTCTTATGTTAATCATTTTATCTCTGGTAAAAACATACCGGAGTGCTTAGAAAAATAGTAGGGGGAAAATATACAAAAATGATACCCAGGCTATCTATCATTGAGTGGTGGGATTATAGTTGATTTTCTGCTCCCTTTTTTACACCTTTTGTCTGAATTTCTTTTTATAGAGCATGTTCTACTTTTATATTCAGAAAGCAGCTTTTTTTTTCTTAAACAAGAAGCCTTCGTACTGTGGCATATTTCTTTTTATTTTTTTTCTTCAAAATTTAGCAAATGATGAAGAGAATTGAGATCCTGAATCCATCTTCAACATAGAATGACTTCTCTTTTTTCTTTAATTTTAGAACTTTTACCAAGTAAGCCCCCTCACACATTACAAGAAATGTGAATAAAAGAATTACTTAGTAGGTTTATAGATTTTACCCATAACATACTACCGTGCACATTTATTTAAAATAAAGCGGGCTGAAGGTGCCCTCCCCACTCCCAGCCGAGTTGGTTCTGAGGGCTGAGATCAGTCCCTCCACACATAGCCTGGGGCTGGAGCTGGGGGGTGCTGCCCGCCCTCAGTGGCTGCCCCTACAAACTCCTTCTTCTTATAAAAGCTTACCCACGCAGCCCAGCTACTGTGTGTTGGCAGCTCCGTGCTGCCACGTCAGATTTCTGAAGCCCCTCATGGGAACGTCCAAAGATTCTGAGTGACCTTGGCTTTGTGCGAAGCTAGGGGAACTTTCTGCTCTGCAGACTGGCTTGTGGGAGAGCTCTGAGCAGGGTAAAAATGACCCGCGCCTCCTGCTTTCCTCTTCCTGCTGGGTCCCTCCCGACTCCTCCACCACTTCCCCTGGGTCCTCTCTGGCCAGCTCAGCTTTTGTGTTTGGGCCAGGCGGGGGGTAAAAAAAGCATTTGGCTCAGCTCATTGTTTGTCAAGAGTCCAACATTACCAGGGGTCTCGCCTGGTTTCAAGTATTTCCCGGTGCCTTTCCTTGCTCCGTAGTCAAGTTTCTAGCCAGGATTTCTTGGCTCTGGGAAAGATTGAGTGCCTGTCTGAGCCTTCTAGGCCTGGGTTTCATTTACAGCCTCCTGGCTCTGACTGGGTGACAGTCCCAGCCCTCCCTGGTCAGCCCATCCTCTTCTGCTTGGCCAGCAGAGGAGGCCCTTTGTGTCTTCGAACTAGCGCTTGGAAGGGAAGAGTCTCCTCGTTTCTGTCCCCAGCGCTGTGTCCTGGGTTTCCTGCAGCCCCAGCAAAGGCTCAGGGGGAGCACTGTTCTTTCAAGAGCCAGCAAGCAATTTCTGCCTGCCTGCTAAGACAAGAATGCCAACCCAAAACGGCCCCAGTCCCAGTCAGACTGAGACCTGTTCAGCACCTGGTGCTTTCCTGCTAGAAATTTCCAGCTGTTCTGATCTCTCACACAGGGCTTGGCAAGGCTGCAAGGGAAGCAAATGGATTCAGGAAGCCTGTAGAACATCAGGCCTGGGCTGGTGGACACCTCTCCCTTTGCCTGCTTGGGGATGCCCTCATGGAGTCCCCAGGCACTTCCTGTCTTTGGATTCAGCCAGAGCACCTGATGGGGTTGCCCAGCCCTTAGAGTCTAAGTCCCAGGGAAGAGAGTACAGCTTATCATTGTGACATTGTGCCCCAGACAAGGTGTCCAAGGGTGGCCAGCCCAGTACAGAGAAAGGGTGTGAGCCAAGGCTGCAGGTTCCAGGAGCCACCTGGGAGCCTGTTCAGGACATGGACACAGAAACGAAGAAATCAGGGGAGCCCCCACTACCGTGTGTCCTCATGCCCATCAACAATGCCCTGCTACTTTAGGGGTTGGGGAGGCTATGAATGTTAGAATAATGTATCCTTGACCAAGACTTCCTCTCTTCCTCTTCTTGCAGAAGTATAATGTACTTCCTGAGCTCTTGGTTGCTTTTCTTTTGGGTACTATGATCAAAGGTTTGCATAGACACGTCAGTTTTTGTGGCCTATGGGCAGTGATTGTCAGGAGTGTGCAGTTTTAATTATTCGAGGAGGAAAAAGCCATTGTTGGTGAGGGTTTCCTCTTTACAAGTCTTACACTCCAGTAAGTATGTAGGAGATAAAATAGGTAGCTGGAAGGGTGCCCTGCCTGTGTTCCATCCTGCCAGCAGGGCGGATATTTCGAGCTCCCTTTCCCCCAGGGTTGCTAAACCCCACCAGCTGCCTTCTGCCTCAGAAGAGAGGAGCTGCAGGAAATGCATGTACAGCGGGTGTTCAGGAAAGCCTTGTTGGGCTCTTCCGTTGAACCCAGGGAATTCCCTGGATGGTGGGCGGAGCCGGAATGGTGGGTGGGAGGACCTGACTTCCCATCTGCTTGGGGGGCAGGTGGGGACAGGTCACGACGCTTTGGGTTTGGCCTGTCCTCCGGCTAATCTGGGAGGACTTTCCCGCCCTGCACTGATTGGGTCCTCACACCGGCCCCCTGAGAGGTGAGTGAGAACTAGCCTCAATCACAGACCGGACACGGAGGCTCAGATCCCGTGACTGCCCAAGGTCTCTCAGCTGGTCAAAGCCCTGGGGTGGGGGTGGGGGGACTACAAGTCAAGTGTCCTGACTCCTGGGCCGGGGTGTGGGGGGGAAGGGGGCGACTTGGCCCCCTGGGTGCCACAGTCGGCCCTAACTGCCGGGTCCCTTCGGGCTCCTGGCTTGGGGCGGAGAGCAGGACCAGTCCGAGCTGGGACCTGGGATGGAAGCGCCCAGCGCCTGTAGGTTGGGGAACCCGGCGGGGGGGCGTGAGCCGGGCCGCTCTGGGCGCAGGCGGGCAGCTCTTCGCCTCCGGGTGCCCCAGCTCCAGCCTGGCCCGCGCGGCGCCGCCAGGGCCCCGAGGCTCCCCGCCGAGGCTCTGGTCGCAGCCATTGGCCACCGGGAGCCTGGGCCGGGCGGGGGAGCGGGCCGGGCGTCGGGTTACATGCTCTGCCGGCTGCGGCTGCGGGGGAGGGGGAAGGAGAGGGGCAGCCGTATGGCAGCTGGCCGGTGGGGGCAGGGTGGGGACCCCAGGCAGAAGGAACCCCCCCCCCCCCCGCCAGACGACGGCCCCCACTCTGGACCTTAAAGGGAACCATTACCTCATTTGTATCCAACTCAATCAACAAACATTTGAGAAGTACCCACTTCATGTCAGGTGCTGTGCTGGACTTGAGTGGTGCAAAGAGGCACATCTGGGGTTCCTCTCCAAACTTGCAACTCATTGAGGGAATAAGAAATCCACATTGAAGAACACCGAAGACACCTGGAAATAGGTGATAAGGCCTGAGAATCATGAGCAACCAAAGTTATAGGGGTTCCAGGAAAAGCAAGTCTGTTATTCCCAACTCCTGCTCCCCAGGGTAATCTGGGAAGCTTCCACAGAGTAGCCAGGTGTGGGTGCCCTGACACCTTCCTTCTCGGCCTCCAACAGCAGGGAGAGCAGACCCATCATGCTTTCTGCCCACTCATCCCAGCCTCAACCCCTACTCCACTGCTGACCATCCCCCACGTGACCCCCCTCCCCTCCTTGCCCTCCCAAACTATACCCTGGCCTCTACTCTAAACGTGCAAGAGGAGGACCCTCACCTCCTTCTTCCTGGAGCCTGTCTGTCCCCTGAGGACCCAGCTGTCCCCATAGCTCTCTCCACTGGAGGTTCTTTTCTCCCTCAGGCCATGCGAAAGTGGTCCACACTGACTATGAAAACTTGCAATCTGTTTCTTCCCCCCTCAGAAACCCAGCTCCTTTGGAATACATGTCATCAGAGTTTACTACCTACCACTTCTCCTAGTTAGTGTCACCTTATCATCCTCCTGGTCACTTTGCCTATTCCCTGGTGAACTGGGCACCAGGCTCTTCTCCTACCCTGTCATCATTCTTGGTGACCTCAGCATCAGTGCTGATGATCCCAACGCTCTGGCTGCTAATTCCCGTAACTGCCTTAGCCCTAGTGATGTATTTTCTCCTGCCCTGCCTTAGCTTCCTGGTTATACTTGGACCTTGGAACCATGACTATCAACACCACCCCAAGATTTCAGATTCAAAGACACCCCCCCCACCGGTCAGCCCTCCAATTCACCCAGTCCAGTCTTTCTTTTAAAAAAAATGTATTGGGGCGCTTGGGTGGCTCAGTGGGTTAAAGCCTCTGCCTTTGGCTCAGGTCATGATCCCAGAGTCATAGGATTGAGCTCCGCATCAGGCTCTCTGCTCAGCAGGGAGCCTGCTACCCCCTCTCTCTGCCTGCCTCTCTGCCTACTTGTGATTTCTCTCTGTCAAATAAATAAATAAAATATTTTTAAAAATAAATAAATAATTTTAAAATGTATTCATTTGTTATTTTAGAGAGAGAAAGAGAGTGGGGGGAGGGGCAGAGCAAGAGAGAGTGGGGGAGAGAGAGGGAGAGAATCCACAAGCAGACTCCCCACAGAACACAGAGCCTGCTGTGGGGCTCAATCTCACAACCCCAAGATCATGAGCTGAGCTGAAATCAAGAGTTGGACCCACCCAAGCACCACCTCCTCCAGTCTTTCCATTTCACCTGAGATCTCCAACTCATCCTGCTACTGTTCCTCCACTCTATGTCTCCCCTCTGGTCTTCCCTTCTCATCCAGCTGAGATTTCATGATCCAGCACACAAAATCTCCCTTGCAAACATTTTTAATTTCCTTACACTGGTCTCTCTCCATCATATTCACCTGGTGAAAACCCAGCTGTGCTTAAATCAAACTGTTTACTTCACACCTGCAACTGAGCAGTTGCGCACCGCTGGAAGAAAATTCCCCAGCTGCTCTAGATGGACTCACTTCAAATTTACAGCCGTAAATTTCAAATAGGCATTTGAACTGTTTGACAATTCTACTACAGTTTCTTAGAAAATTTCTTTTCCCTCTCCACAGTGCAACAACTTCACACTTTCTCCTCTCTCTGCGTATTTTCAACACCCTTCCTCTTTCACTCTCCGTGTGACCTCAGGTATCCTTCATAGAGAAAATAGGTACAATCAGACCAACTGTGTGATCTTGCTGCCACCAAAGCCACCAGAATGCCTGCAGCTCTGCATTCTCTGCACCCATCTGGTGCCAGCCCCTGCATCTGAGCCCCAGGCCCCTTCCCCTTTCACAGCATATGGATGCCCTCTGGTTCATGCATTGTTGACTTCTTCCTTTCTGCTAGATCTGATAGGGCACCTGGGTGGCTCAGTGGTTAGGCCGCTGCCTTCGGCTCAGGTCATGATCTCAGAGTCCTGGGATCGAGCCCCGCATCAGGCTCTCTGCTCGGCAGGGAGCCTGCTTCCTCCTCTCTCTCTGCCTGCCTCTCTGCCTACTTGTGATCTCTCTGTCAAATAAATAAATAAAATCTTTAAAAAAAAAATAAAAAAATAAAAATAAATAAAATAAAACAGGACTTATTTTTTTATTTATTTAAACATTTTTTAAAAAGATTTTATTTATTTATTTGACACACACAGAGAGAGAGCACAAGCTGGGGGAGCTGTGGAGGGAGAGGGAGAAGCAGACTCCCTGCTGAGCAGAGAGCCCAACGTGAGGCTCATTCCCAGGACTCCAGGATCATGACTTGAGCCAAAGGCAACCACTTAACAGGCTGAGCCACCTAGGCACCCCAGTAAATAGGATTTAATTCCCTTAAAAACATATTAGCCTTTGCCCCATGTCTCCTGCCAGCTACTCCATTTTGCAGCTTCTCTGCAGAGCAAATGTTCCTGAGAGAGTTGTCTCTAGACTGACCTGACAGTCTTCTCCCTCACCTCCCATTCTCACCTCCACCCACTCCAATGGGGCTTTTATCCTTCCATTCTGTTGTAATAGCTCTTACTAAAAAGGCCAATGACCCACATCTTGACTAAACTAGTGGCCGGCTCATGGTCCTTGTCTCCTCTGGTCTCCCAGTAGCACTGAACATGTTTGAACATGCTGTGGTGGACTGATTATTGGTCCTAGTTCTTGTCACTCTGCCCTGTGACCATGTTTATCTCTGTATGATATTGCAGTCCTTCCTGCTAGAGGCAGAGTATACATTCTTGCCCTTGGGCATGGTGGCATAACCTGTTTCAGCCAATGGATTATAGGAGGAAGTGACATGGCGCCAGTTCTAAGCCTTGGCCAAAGGAGGCATCGTGTGTTTCTACCTGCCTACTTTTGCCAATGTTATCCCCACAGGAAATAATGTACCCTAACCACCCTGCTGGTACAAGGATGATAAGGGACACGTACATAGAACAGACTCAGACCCAACCAAGCTTAAAGCTGCCCAGCCAAGGTCAACCACATCTCACTGACCTCCAGATGACCCACAGATGTGTGAGTAAAAGAACTATCTACCGTTATACACCACTGAGATTTTTGTAGCTGTTTGTTACCCAGCAATAGCAGACCAATACATCCTCCACCTTGAAATACTTCCTTTACTCAGTTTCCTTATAATCCTATCTTGTGGTTTTCCCCCCAACTTTACAGGTTGTTCTTCTCAGTTCTCTCTGCTGGTTTCCTTCTACCAGATCCTTAAATGTTGACATGGCTTCAGTGTCAGCCCTTTCCCTTCTGTCTTTACTCTTTCCCTAAATGAAATTATCCAGGGCATAGCTTTGAATTCCATCTACAGGGTTCTTCTCAGATATAAGTCTGAGGACAAGACACCCATGAATTCCAGACCCAAACCTGCCTCCACAGGTCCAGCTGATGTCTGATAGGTCTTGGCATGGCCACAACAGAACTACGGATCTACCTCTTCCCCCAAAATGGGCATCCCTTCCCCCATCCAATTAGCTTAAAAAGGGAGGCATCATCCTTAACTCCTCTCTTCTGTCATAGGTCAGATCATCAGTAAGTCCTATGGACTATACCTCCAGAATTGCTCCAGAAATCAGTACTGCATCTCACTATCTCTATAGCCACCACCCTGGTTTTATCTCTTCTTGCCACGACTTCCCCAACCGCATCTCAATTCCTCAGCTCCTAGTCTGTGCTCTGCAAAGCAGCCAGAGTGATCTTTCTAAAGGGTAAATGAAATCTGTTCACTCTCAGCTGAGTGGCTCCAAGCACTTCCCAGTGCAACCAAAATGAAACTCACACTCTTACCTGGTCCCACAACGACTGATGATCTAGCCCCTGCCTATGTCCCCAGAGCCCCTCAAATCTCCTTGTTCCCATTGTCCCAGCCATAGTGGTATCCATGGTGTCTCCAAATCACTACCAGTGCATCCCTGCCTCAGGGCTTTTGCACTCACTATTCCTCCTGCTTGGAGCCCTCTTCCCCAGATCTTCACTGGGCTGCCTCCTTCCCATCCATACTGTCACCTCCACAAAGAGACCCTCCCTGTCTAACTAAAGCAGTACTATCAGCCCCACTCCACCCCAACACCCCTACTCTAGCACATTCGTTTAACTTTTTTGTAGTCCTTATCAACAAGTGAAATTGTTTGGCTTTGTGTCTACTCTGTTCCCTCCCCTTAAACATAAAATCCTCATGGCCCATATTTGTCTTGATCTCTGATGTAGTCCCCAGGCCCAGAACATGCCTTGCATGTAATGGGTTCTCAGTAAACGCCTGTTGGCTGACCTGCTGATGCCAGAACTGGATGGAGCAGGGATGTGACCGGCTAGATGGCTAAGAGGGGGATGGGGTCGGTATCCCAGGAAGAGAGCGGCAGGGCCACACAGGGAGGCTGCAGAATTCAAGATGTGTCCAAGGGACCATGAGGGGCCAGGCTGGCTTGGGGGGAGGAAGGGAGTGCCTGTGGGGAGCTGGGGAAGAAAGGTCTGCATGGTGGGAGGGGTTGAACAGAATCCTCCAACTAGTCCCTTGAATTAGTGGGTGCTGCTAAGGATTACGAGCCAAGGGCATGATATATTCAAAGCAACAGTTTTCTGATGATGAATATGGTTGAAGAGTATGCATTTCTGAGTGTCCTTAACTAAGTGCTATCCTGTGGGAGCAGGATTTTAGAAGACAAAGACATCTAGAAGAATCTGGGAGCCCAGGGGAGCTGGAGATCTGTTCCCTTGGATTTTAGATGCAAGAAAAACCCATTACCCAACCTTTTAGGGACCAGTATTGAGTTCCCAGTTTTGGAAGGTCTCCCTGAGTAATTAAGGGTTTGCTAAGCGCACAGCAGGCACTCATACACGTGTTAACGAGCTGGTGCCCTATGCCTCGGACTCCCTTACACCCTCCCCCCCCTCCACACGACTAAATTGCTTCTTTTTCACCCAGTGACTGCACACAGCTTTACCAGACCCCCACCCCAAGGATACACCCGGACCCAGCTACTTGCCTTCCCAGCCCCCTCCACCCAATTCCATTGTCAGAGCTGAACAAAAGGCCCAAGGCATCCTGGGTTAAAGGATTTTAACTCTGCCAATCCCAGGAGGCTCCAACAAGAAGCAGCTTCCTGCAGGAGAAAAGTGACTGAGAAATCTCCCCAGGGGACAGGGGATTTTTTTTTTCAGGTCTCAAAAACAGAACCCAGCCGCCAATCAAGACACTCCCCCACCAGAACCTCACCCCAGCTCCCACCCCAGGGATTAGGAGCTTTATCTGCCTGAGACCTCCCAGCAGTCAAAAAGCTCTTCGGGTCGTTTCGCCGGTGCCTTCTATTTGTGGCGGTCAGGCTTGTTAGCCTCCACCCAAGCCCGAGGAACCGAGGAACCCTCTCCACCTCCCACATCAGACTGGACTCCCCCTCTGCTCGTCCCGGAGCTCCTGCCCTCTGCCTCCCCGACTTCGCCCTGCGCCCGCAGTGCTGTCCCCCTTCCCCCGCGGAACTTCGCAGCCCCGGCCGTGCGCGCCCCGCTCCCCGAAGCGCCGCACACCGCCCGGGGCCCTGCGGGAGCTCGGGGCGCGGCGCGGCGTGGCCCCTCCGGCGGGCCGCGGACACCAGCTCCAGAGCCCGACCCGAAACCCATCCTCCCCTGGAGAGGCAAGACGGCGAGCTCGCCGGCAGTTAGCAAGAGCATTTCCAGGGGCTGGGTTCGGTGTGCTCGTTTCTGAGTGTCTCTGTCCTCACCCGGGGGAAGCGTCTGGGGAGCCCTTGCTGGCTGCTCGGCCCCAGTCTCCGAGGTTTCTGGAACAAAACTGCATTCGGTGTCAAACCCTTTTGCCCACCCTGGGACTAAAGTTAAGTATGATTTTTTTTTTTTCTTCTCAAGTTTTTCACGTAGAAGAGATACCGGGTAAATTAGAAACATGTTTGGGAAAAGAGTGAGCAGTAAACGCTGGCATTTAAACAACACAAAAATGCCCACGCCAGGCCACACGCCCTGGCGGCCGCGACGCACCCGGCGGCTGCGCAGCGCCCTCTGGCGGCGGCGCGCGGGCGTGGCAGTTCCCTACTCCCACGCTCGGAACCGGGGACAGAGCCGCTGCCCCAAATCTGAGAAACATTAGGGCAACTTTGGAGCAGCGGGGCGGGGGGTGGGGGTCATGGAAAGCGTCCGACGCTGACGCTCCCTTTTTGTGGTTCCGTGGCCGGCACTGAGGCCAAGAGTCCAGGGAAGGGGCCCACGTAAAAGAAAAACCTTTGTTGCTGTTTGAATGACCGTCTGAAATTCTACCAATACAGCATCTCCCTTAACCTGTAGGGTTTGATTCTTTAAAATTCAGGTTCCTTGAGGAGGAGGGGTGACCCTTCAAAACAAGGGCAGATGACAGGCTCTGTCAAAAAATTACCAACGTGAACACCCAAAAGACATGATTGTACCATAAAATGTACATTTTAGATGGTGAGGACATTTAGTAAGTATCACTTAATCTTCCCCTCTGTAGTGTTTGTTGCCCTGCATCCTTTGGTACTCTGAACAGCGGTGTTATTTTAGGCCGTCCCTCCCCCAGTGGCCATTCCCTCCAGATCAGTTGGCTCCCTCTTTCCTTGTCCCTGGTACATGCTAAACCTTTCTCCCCTCTGTCCACTTCTCACTCTCAGGGCAGCTGCTGGAGTTTAGGCTCCTGCAGCTTACGGTCTGGATCCCTGCTACCCAGGAGGGAGTGGAACCCTGCCTCCCAGTGCAGGATCCCAGGGAGAGTGGAAGGAGCTCCCCTCTCTGCCCAGCTGCAACCCCACTGTCCCTCCAAAGAGGCTGTCCCCTCTTACTGCTTAGGGATTGTCTTCCCAAAGGTAGCAGAGTACTCCTGCTTTCAGCTTCCTCACTGATGATCTGTAATTTCTCTCCAGAAAAGTACTGTCATTCCTCCACCTGGTGGAAGCCGGAAAAGGGAATGGCGTTGGGTCCTCGGGGACCCAGGCCTGTTCTCCCCCAGCATCTTCCTCTGAATCTCTTTTCCCTGCCTGAAGGATTTCTACTTATCCATCCTGCCTGGTGGGAATTCCTCCAACCTCATACCTTCCTTCTATTCGAGGTATTTCTTGCTGTATTTATTGCAACTAACAAGTTGCTCGGTGGCTTAGAACAAGAAACAGGCTTTTATTTATTTATGGCTCTGTGGATGGGCGGGTGGTTTCTAAACAGGCTCTGTGGGGCTCGCTCATGTGTCTGTGGTGAGGTGGCAGGTCACAGGATAGTTCAAGACAGCAGGGTGGTGGGGAGGCTCTGCTGGAGTGAAAGGGTGATAGGACCCTGCATCTCTCATCCAGTAGGCTCTCCTGCTTGGGCTTCTTCCCATGGCAGCAGGGTTTCGAGGATGGGGATAGCCAAAACTGCAAGGCTTCTCAAGGCCTAGGCTTGGAACTGATACAGCTTTGCTTCCGCCATATTCTCTTGCTCTTCAGAGCAAGTCACAAGGCCAAGCATGCTCTCAGAGTGGACTTCATCTCCTGAAGGAGGGCGCGACAGAGTCCTGTAGCCACGTTTGCAATCTGTCACGCTTCCCTTCTCCCTTCCTGGGGTGAGGGACCCATAGAAGAAGCACGCCTCAGGATATTACATCCCTTATAGACTCGTTGGACAGGCAGCACAGTTCTGAAGAACACAAGCCCAGCAGTCCTCACGCCCTGCCTCATGTCCTGACTCCATATTAATCAGACATGTGACCTCAGAAAGTTATCTTACCTCTCTGGGACTCAGTTCCTAATTTGTAAAAATAGGAATTATAAATATTAAATTGAATTTCATCCATACTAAGTACTTAGGTGGTGTCTGGCACATGGTAAGTGTTATGCCATGAGGTGACCACTGGCTGCCCACCAGGACAGCTGAGGCCACCAGCACCATCTCCCACACTAGTTCCAAAGCCCCCTCTCACCACTGCCGACACCAATAGCCCCCAGTTGGAAGCTCTGCTGGTGGCACCTGGTGTCTTTGGTGCCCCACGGAGATGCCAGTGAAATGGCCTTGTAGGTTTTCACAGGCTCCTTCACTGAAGCCCATCTTTCTAGAGCTGGCTTAACTTAGCTCTTACAGGGGTGCCTCGGGGGGCGCCAGGATGGATCAGGCTCAGGTCCTGATACTGGGGTTCTGGGATCAAGCCCCAACAGGGAGTCTGCTCCCCACTCCCCATGCGCTCTCACTGTCTCTCAAATAAATAAATAACATCTAAAAAAAAAAAAAAATCAGCTCTTACAGACCCAAGGTATGCTTCCAGCTCTTCTTCCTGAGGGATTTGGACAAGTGAATTCTTCTCTCTGCATTTCAGTTTCCTTGTCTGTAAGATGGGAGTACCAATGGCCCCCTACTTATACAATTTCGACTTAGAAATTTTTGACTTTACGGTGGTGCAAAAGTGATATACATTCAGTTGAAACCGTACTTGATGGGTGCCTGGGTGGCTCAGTCGTTAGGTGTCTGCCTTTGGCTCAGGTCATGATCCCAGGATCCTGGGATCGAGCCCCGAGTGGGGCTCCCTGCTCCTCTGGGAAGCCTGCTTCTCCCTCTCCAGCTCCCCGCGCTGCCTCTCTCTGTCATAAATAAATAACACCTTAAGAAAAGAAAGAAACCATACTTGGAATCTTGAATCTGGATCTTTTCCTAGGCTGGTCATATTCGGCGCCACTCTCTGCTGCAGCTCCCTGTGGGCCACATGACCACAAGGGTCAACAGCCCACACTTACCACCATTCGGCACCCATCCAACCGTGCAGTTTTCCACTTTCGGTACAGTACTCGCGTGAGATACTCAACAGTTTATTATAAAGTTAGCTTTGTGTGAGATGATTTTGCCCAACCCTAGGCTCGTGTAAGTGGTGAGTACATTTAAGGCAGGCTGGGCTCAGTTGTGAAGTTCGATAGGTTGCTGAATTATGTGCATTTTGGACTTAGGATATTTTCAGCTTATAATGGTTTTTTTTTTTTTTTAAGATTTTATTTATTTGACAGACAGAGATCACAAGTAGGCAGAGAGGCAGGGAGATTGAGAGGAGGAAGCAGGCTCCCTGCTAAGCAGAGAGCCCCATGCGGGGCTCGATCCCAGGACCCTGGGATCATGACCTGAGCCGAAGGCAGAGGCTTTAACCCACTGAGCCACCCAGGCGCCCCCAGCTTATAATGGTTTTATCAGGACTTAATCCCATCTTATGTCGGGGAAGATCTGTAATAGCAGTGCCTTCCACAGAGCATATAAAGAATAATATGAAGAAATTAAGAGTCTTGGGCGCCTGGGTGGCTCAGTGGGTTAAACTTCTGCCTTCAGCTCAGGTCATGATCTCAGGGTCCTGGGATCGAGCCCCACATCGGGCTCTCTGCTCAGCAGGGAGCCTGCTTCCCACCTCTGTCTCTCTGCCTCTTGTTCTGCCTACTTGTGGTCTTTCTCTCTGTCAAAGAAATAAATAAAATCTTTAAAAAAAAAAGAAATTAAGAGTCTGTACTTTAAAAATGTTGGCACCCACAGGACACAGAACCTGTGTTTTCTGTGAAATTGCCCTTCCCAGAGGTGCTGCAAAATGGCCATGCACGAATACTTTTTCCCAAAAAAAGTCCTTTGTCACTCATAGAGCCTTCCTTTCCTCAGTCCACCAAGATGGGCCAGGATGCCAGGAAACCAGCTGAGCTCTTCCTACCAATGCGGGTTTAATGTCTGGTCTTTCCACGATACCTCCTAAGGGCCTGATCTTTATTTCATTTTCAACCTAGTATCTCTAACCCTTCGCATACGACTTGGCAAGGTAGGTGCTCAATATCTATCTCATGAGAGAAAGAAAGAGTGAATGAGGATGTAGGAGAGGAAAGATTGTCTCTCTACCCACCTAGATTCAACAGCTGGGTCTGTGAAATAAATCGGCAGCAGACAATGAACAGGAGAAAAGTTATACACATTTATTAATTTTGACTATTACACAGACAAGGGCATCACAGAGGGGAAAAAAAAGCGAACACCTGAAACAGAGATGACACTTGAAAGCTTATATACCATCTTCATAGAGAAGGGGAGGGAGATGCAGGTCACTTCGGGGAGAGCAAATGATTTGGGGAAAGATGAGTGGGCCCTCAGAAGAACAGACGGGAGGTTATGAGGGTGTGACAGCGTTTGTCTGGGAGTGCTGTGGACTTGTAGTCTGCTCTCCTGGGATAGGAGTCAGTATTCCCTGGTAGATGAAGCCCCCAGGTTGGGGATTTAGGACAATGGAGTTCCTTTTGGAGGCTCTGTCTTTAGGCAGATTAAGGCAGTTCAGGGAGAACCTCTCCCCACATCTGCTGTTTTTCAAGTGCCTTCAGCTCAAAAGGATCAATACACCCAAGCAGCGTATTTGGGCTGATATGTCCTGAACTCCCGCAAGGACTTCATTCTGATAGGTTTTTTCCCCCTTTGGATGAAACCAACTTCTTCTGGATGACTTCCAAACCAAGTCGCCCTGTAACTGAACTAACATGAGTTCGCTCCTTGGTGAGTCACAGACAGAAATTACACCAGGTGGAGTTGTCGCACAAAGGAGACTCTATTTGCAGCAAATAAGGAGATCACAGGGAATAATTTCCAGAGCCTTGACTCCCCGAGCAAGAGTGAATGGGTTCCTTTTATTTAAGTTCGGGATGAATATTCAGAAAGAGGAGCCTTGTCATTTTCCGTAGAGAGGGGGCACAAGATGGTGCCGTGAACCTTCAGGAAACAGGCCTGTACCTGTCCTGTGGATTATGTAAATGAGGTTTGTGCTCCTCCTTGGGTGAAGATTTTAGTATTATAATGAGGTTAAGGTAACTGTCAGTCATTCTACGGTTCCCTCCAAGGTCCATCTGCACAGCTGTGTGTGGGGAGTTAAGTTCAGCCTGGTCTGGGTGGTATGGGCCAGCTGGGATTCTCTGTCTGGGCTGCTGTTGATGCTTGAAGGGTAGTTTTTGTTTCCATGCCATCATGGGATGCTAGGCCTCTTGGGTTTTTTTGCCTGAGTGATGAGATAAAGATGGAAAGAGCTTAAGGAAAAATGTGGGACAAAGGTCAGTGGATACAAGCAGGTGAGCAGTAAAGGTCAGGTCTTAGGGTCCAGCTGGTGACAACCCATTAGTGCAGAAGGGAAGATGTTTCCAAGAGTTTGGAGGGAGTAGGGCAGTGCTCCTCAACCTGACCGCCAGCCAGTTACAGTCCCTGGGGAAGCACCCCCCAGAAATTCAGCTGTAACCGGCCCAGGAGCAGCCGGGGAGTCCAGAATTGAGAGAAAGCCATGCTTTGTATGCATTCGTCATTTTTGCCATGTCTCTCCCAGAATCCGAGTCTTCAAAGCTGACAGTGAAGCATTCCAGATTTTGTGGATGGTTCCCATAGAGTACAGACGACAGCAGAAAATGAGTGATGCTGGACAGGGATTACTAAGGACACCACAAAACAAGCTGCATGACTGTTGGTGCGTGTTTAGACACAACTGAGAAAAAAATCTACCCATCACGACCTGATGCTTGACGCAATTCATGAAATGAGTTAATATACATAAACATGAGCCACGCAAAGTAAATGTGAATCCAGAGGCAAAGCAGGGGATGAGGATGGCTGGCTGCCCAGCAGATTCCGGGGACCCATGGACTATCCCTAGGGATCCAGGGTCTACGAGTCCTGCTAGGAAGTGAACTAGCTGACAGACAGCCATACAGCCATTCAGATGGGGCGGGGACGCTGACGGGGATGCTGAGGAGGAGGAGAAGCAGCTCCTTCCTCTATGAGTGGGCGAGGGCAGGGAGAAGAAAATGCGGGGCTCCTGGTATAAAGAAAACTGAATGGGTTTTGTGTGTCTTTGTGTTTTTGGGGGGTTTTTTGCCTGCTGCACTTTTAGCTGAGCTCCTCTGAAAGCGAGATGTGTGTCCATCTGGAAACACATTGACCCACACCCACATGAGAAGTGTGGAGGTAGGTGTGCATGCGGGGGGACACGTAGGTATAGGTAGTGCTTGGGCAGCCTGGACGGAGTTTGAGAAGTTGGGGATCTTTGTGGCAGGTATAGTTCTGGGGACTGGGGAGGAAGATGGTCACCGGCATCAAATGAGACTTGTAAACCCTGGAATTTAAATTTAGACCCCCAGGACAGGGTGTGATTGTTCAGAGGGTAAGGAAATAAGGCTATCAGTGATCTGAGTTGGGCCCTAAAATCTCTCTGGGACACACAGACTGTAACACACAGGCTGGGACAACCTGAAGGCAAAGGGGTGGCCCTCAGTCATTTGTATCAGAATGACCGGGGCTGCTGGTCCCCAAGGGGCTCTGGGGCCCACCCCAGATCTACCAAAGCTTGAGTACCAGGCTTTCTAGGGATTGGCCTGGGGAGTTCAAAATTTTAAAGACGTGCCCCAGGTGATTGCAAGGTGACTAAGGACAGAGGGTCTTTATAGAGTTAGTATACAGGGCTAGAGGAGGGTTGAGAATGGGCCTCAAGCTTTAAAATCTAGCATCTAGGGACGCCTGGGTGGCTCAGTTGGTTGAGCAGCTGCCTTCGGCTCAGGTCATGATCCCACCGTCCTGGGATCGAGTCCCACATCGGGCTCCGTGCTTGGCGGGGAGCCTGCTTCTCCCTCTGCCTCTGCCTGCCATTCTGTCCGCCTGTGCTCGCTCTCTCTCCCTCTCTCTCTGACAAATTTAAAAAAAAAAAAAAAATCTTAAAAAAAAAAAAATAAAATCTAGCATCTAACCCTGACTGATCTGCTGTGAGACCAGGAATCTGTATCCTAAGCCATTCCACAGACGATTAGGATAATCATTCAAATTAGGTGTCCTTGGAGGGAATTAACTGGAAAGAAACTTACCCCATCTGTAACTTGACTCTGCAAGTCTCTGCACATCTTGCCTCTTCATTCAAACTGGGGTATTCTGAACAGACTCCCAGAGCCAGCCTGGGGCTGCAGAGAGGCTGGGGCCATTGTGTTATTTCTTCCCCCAGCTTTACTGGGATATAACTGACATAAACATTAAGGTGTGTGATGTGTTGGTTTGATACACTGATACATATAATTCTACCACTGTGGCATTAGCTAATACCTCCATTGCGTCTCATAATTATCATTTCTTTTTTGTGGTGAGAACATTTAAGATCTACTCTCAGCAACTTTCAAGTATACAATACAGTATTATTAGCCATAATCACCATGCTTTTCATTAGGTCCCCAGAACTTACTCATCTTACCATTGAAGGTTTGTTCCCTTTGACCAACATCCCCTACTCCCCAGCCCCCGGTCACCATCATTCTACTCTGTTTCTCTGCATTTGGCTTTTTTAGATCTCACAAATATAAGTGATAGCATACAGTATTTGTCTGACTGTGCCTGGCTTGTTTCACTTAGCCTCATGCCCTCAAGGTTCATCCATCCCGGTTGCAGAGGGCAGGATTTCCTTTTCTTGTAACTGAGTAGTATTCCATTGTCTATATATATCCGTTTATCTGTTGCTGAATACTTAGGTTGTTTCCAGATCTTGGCTATTGTGAATAATGCTGCGATGAACATGGGAAGGCACTTTTTGTTTGTTTGCTTGTTTTATTTTGTTATCTTGAGGTCCTGCTTTCATTTCTTTTGGATATATCCCCAGAGGTGGGATGGCTGGATCACGTGGTGGTTCTACTTTTAATTTTTTGAAGAACTTCCATACTGTTTTCCACAGTGGCCACACCAGTTCACATCCCACCAACAGTGCATAAGTGTTCCTTTCTCTGCACATCTTCTGCCAACGCTTATTATCTCTTATCTTTTTTTTTAAGTTTTTATTTAGATTCTGGTTAGTTAACATTCAGTGTAATATTTGTTTCAGGTGTAAAATATAGTGATTCAGTATCTCTTATCTTTGTGATGACAGTGATTCTAACAGGTGTGAAGTGAGTGGGGCATTGTTTTGAAATCTTTTTGAATTGATAAGAAGCCACAAAATGCTTTTGGCCTCAAAGGAGGGAATCTGGTCACCGTTCTTCCAGCTCCACTCAGAACAGCAGGCAGCAGAAAGTCAGCTGTAATAGAGTTCTAACGTCCACGGATGCGAGTGGACGTTTAAATAGGCATGTGTCTACACCAGCTGAGGCCCTGTTTTCTTGTACCACTGGCCATGGAGGCCACATCTTTGCCAGTTGTTGAATTTCAAGGCAGCCTGACCCTCAAGTCCTTAGCTCTCACCAAAGGCAACCTTTGTTTTACCCAAAGTCTTTCCATTCTTATCCAAAAATAACACTGTATGCAGTTAATAATATTCTATTTAATATCAAAATGGGCAGGGGGTCCACAAGGTCAAAACTATTTTCATAATAAAATGTTATTTGCCTTTTCGCTCTCATCTTCTCATGACTGTATGAAGCTGTGAGCTTGGGGAAAACTCTGATATCACAACAGAGTGAGTCCAAAAGCAGATAGGAAACTCCATCTGTTTTTTATTAAGCTAAACATTTTAAAAAATTGCAGGAATGTAAAATGGTGCCACACTTCTCACTAACACTTTGTTTTGTTTTGTTTTGGAAAATACAGTTATCTTTAAAATTATGTTAATGCGGTAGGTTTAATATTGTAATTTTAAGTAAGTGTTTTTAAATATTCTGTTTTAATTTCTAATATGGAAAATTTGGGGAGGTAGACCCCACATAAATAAAAGTCTCTTTCAATAATATTTACGAGTATAAAGGAGTCCAGAAATCAAGAAGTGGGAGAACCACGGCCTTATTTCTTCCCCAAATTGTAGTGTCCTATAGGCTCCACCCCCAAAGTTTTCCAGGGTAAAGCTCCCTTTCCCCGCCGCGATTGGGCTCCACCCTGCTGATAAGCTAACCTCTCTCACCTCTTACCAGAACAGCTGCCTCCAAGCTTCCCCACGGCCCTTCCCATCCCTCCTCCTAGTCCTCCCTTCCCGCCCTCCAGAGTGAGAAAGCATCCTTTGACTCTGCTCAGCAAACCTAGAGTGGGGACAAGGGACTCGTGCAGTTGAGGAAGTAAGGGACGGATCACAGACACTACCCTCAAGGAGCTTCTGATTTCGTAGGGACGTACGGACAGGTAAAGCAGCTCCAGGAGGTAACTGTCCTTGCCTTTCGCTAGCTAACACTCTTCGGGGAGAGTGGGTATTGAGCCCACCCTGCCGGCACTCTCCTCCCGGGTCCCCCGCCCCCACTCCGCGCCACCCCTTTCTCTTCCGCCACCCTGGATTCCCGAGATCCCGGGCCCGAGCGCCCCCTGGTGGCCGTCCCTCGTCGGTGCAGCCTTTTTCAGAGGTGTCCGAGGCGTAACTAGAGTTAAAGACCTCAGTGGAGTCTCGGGATCCCAGTTCTGGGAACCTGTCCCTGTGAGGATCTGTCTTGGTTTTCGGCGGCCTTCTGTCTGTCCCTGTGCTCATGTTTACCCCTGGATGAGTAATTCCAGCCTGCTTCTGCCTCTGTGCCTGCCGCTTATCTTGTATTCGTTTCCCCCACCAAGCCCATTAGTAGGTGGCAGAGTCTGTCACGGTAGAAATAGTATGTGCTGCGGCTTCGACCCAAGTCTAAGGAGCACGATGCTAAAGTTCCACTTCCTACTGGCATGCCCCACAGTAAATAATCTGATGGCTAAAGCAGCCCTGGACATTGGCGAACGATGGATATTCTACGTTGGGGTCAAGTTCCTTCCAAAGGGGGAAAGTGAATCCACAGCCTCTGAATCTCAAGGCTTAGCCTGGATTCCGGGCTCTCCTGGAGTGTATTTCCCGCATTCTGGGGTGGGGGTCAATACCTAAGACCTCCACCTTCCACGTTCCGGGGCTTTCTTCCAGGGATGTGGCGTCTCCGCCCCCGCCCCCACCCCCACCCCCGCGCTATGGCTGTGAACAGGACTCCAGGCGGTCTGCTATCAAATCTCAGAACTCCTCAAAGTGAGTATGCAACTTCGACTCTGGCTTCCTCAACACAAAAAGCAAGCCCTAAAATCGAGGAAGGAAATGCCAAAGTGCCTCTTTTTTTTTTTTTTTTTAAGATATTTTTTATTTATTTGACAGAGAGAGAGAGAGAGAGGGTCACAAGTAGACAGAGAAACAGTCAGAGAGAGAGGAGGAAGCAGGCTCCCCGCCAAGCAGAGAGCCCGACGCGGGGCTCGATCCCACGACTCTGGGATCATGACCTGAGCCGAAGGCAGAGGCTTTAACCCACTGAGCCACCCAGGTGCCCCAAAAGTGCCTCTTTTTTTAATTGAACCCTAGAAATTCAGAATGAAAGTATCCTCAAAGTGAGGATACTGAGAACAGGATTGGGGAGTGGAAAGGGAGTTCCAGATTCAGCAAGATATCATCAGGGACCAGCCTGAAGATTTCTCCTACCTCTGACCCAGAGTCCATTAGCAGGAACCTCACTGCCCCATCAACAAACTCGACCATCTTAACCTAGTGGTTTCCATGGTAACCATCAAAGAGTGATCCCCTTTTCTTTCCTACAGATGTTCCTCCTACCCCTCCCCTTGACAATCACTTTCAGACAGGGCCTAGAACTGGATTCTGTTCAACTCTATTTGCAAATCATTCTCCCCCCCTTTTTTTTTTAAGATTTTATTTATTTATTTGACAGAGAGATCACAAGCAGGCAGAGAGGCAGGCAGAGAGAGAGGAGGAAGCAGGCTCCCTGCTGAGCGGAGAGTCCGATGATGCGATGCCGGGCTAGATCCCAGGACTCTGAGATCATGACCTGAGCCGAAGGCATCGGCTTAACCCACTGAGCCACCCAGGCACCCGTCATTTCCCCCTTTTAATTCATGTTTTAAGAAAGTACAAACCAGGGGCACCTGGGTGGCTCAGTGGGTTAAAGCCTCTGCCTTTCGCTTAGGTCATGATCCCAGGTATGTGGAAGCATGGGAGTTCATTTTATTATTCTTCTTAAGTATGCTTAAATTTTCCTATAATGAACACAAAATTTTAAAGTAAACTAAAAAAATTTTAAAATAATGTCTATGGGGGCACCTGGGTGGCTCAGTGGGTTAAAGCCTCTGCCTTCGGCTCAGGTCATGATCCCATTGATGCTGGGATCAAGCCCAGCATCAGGCTCTCTGCTCAGCAGGGAGCCTGCTTCCCCCAATCTCTCTGCTTCCCTCTCTACCTACTTGTGATCTCTCTCTCTGTCAAATAAATAAATAAAACCTTTGAAAAAATAAATAAATAAAATAAAATAATGTCTATGCCCATCGTGGGGCTTGAACTCACAACCCTGAAGTCAAGAGTTGCATGCTCCACCACCTGAGTCAGCCAGGTGCCCCTGGAGTTAAAAAAAATTAGGCAAAAAAGAAAAAAAACATTCAAAACCCTCTTCCCATATATCTGAAGAAAATCTGGTCTTTGTGAAGAATGATGAGAGGTTGCAAAATAAATACCATTTTCTATAAAAGGAACTAATAGATTATAAGCCTCAGTCCTTATTTGGGATATGGTAAAGATGTCAGAGTCTTAAGATTTTCATTTTGAAGCACAAAAAGACTATAGATAAATCTTTTTTTTTAAAGATTTTTTTAATTTATTTATTTGACAGAGATAAATCACAAGTAAGCAGAAAGGCAGGCAGAGAGAGAGGAGGAAGCAGGCTCCCTGCTGAGCAGAAAGCCCGATGTGGGGCTCGAACCCAGGACCTGGGATCATGACCTGAGCCGAAGGCAGCGGCTTAACACACTGAGCCACCCAGGCGCCCCGATAAATCTTTAAAGTATAATAAAACATAGGTATTTGGGGGAAATTTTTAAAAATGAATGAATCACATTGTCCTTCTTCTATAACTCCCTTCCCGTCTTTTACTCATGTCGCCCCTATACCATTCCAAATCTTTCAGACTTACACAATGAGAAACCCAGCAAGTATGAGCACCTGCTGTCCCTGTCCTACAACGGGGGTTGGGTAAACTACAGTCCTTGGGCCTATTCTGGTGGGGTGCCTGTTGTCGTGTGGTCAGTCAGCTAAGAATGGTTTTTGCATTGCTAACAGGCTATAAAACAGGCAAACACTCAAAGAAGGATCTGTGACCTACACTTGATGTCCAGCTCTGGCCACATCTGGTCCACGAAGGATCTCTGCTGTAGGCTGGCTGGAGCCCTGGTGAAAGGTGGCTTTTCTTCCATCCAGGCAGCTATGACGAAAGGTACAGCCAGGAAGTTGCCATGCCGACGGGGAATTCAGTTCTTAAAATAGTCCACTGTGCTGAGGCATTTTCGGGGTGGGTGGGTTTGGAGGGAGGGGGTTTGGGAGAGGGGTGGGGAGAGATGATAAACTAATGAGTCAGACCCAATGGGTGACAGCTGTTCTGTCATCCCTCTGGCAATGTGAGGTGGAAAGGGGACAGCTCTCTAAAATGAGGTGGCAAAGAGACATTTTCCATTCAAAGAGCAGGAGAGCTCTGTTTCTTCACACTATTTTCCTGACAGAAGGAAATTCCCCTCTCTGTGGGTCCACCCTGCAGAGAATAGATGTAGGCACGCCTCACTCACACAACGCCTGCAGGATTGGGGGACCTGTAGGACGGGGAAGGGCAGGCTCTCTCACACGGCTGCCTCATGGCTCTGTCCACAGCAGGCCCGAGTCTCCTCATCGTCACAGGTAGCATGATCATGGGACAGTAGGGAACAAAATTCACCACCCCAAAATGTGTGGCACGTGGATTATTGTAGGCTGATTTTTTTAAGAAACAGAAGGCTCAGGAAGAACCTTCAACCTTACCCTCATGGCCTACAACAATTTAGATAGACAACTTCCTCCAGCAAGGGAGCTATCACCATAGGTAACCACAGCATAATATGGATTAGGGGTGGCTGAATTGTCTTCCTTCCCTTTATAGTCCCAGATCCCTCCCCACTTCTCCTTAACTCTGGGTGTCCTATAATCCTCAATTGCCTGACTTCTTGTGGGCCTCATTTTCCTAAGGAGCCCCTTAGTATGTACTTAAATTTGATTTTCTCCTGCTAATCTATCTCATGTCAATTTAATTCATAGCCCAGCCAAAAAAAAAAAAAAATCCCTTGAAAGATAGAGAAAATTTTTTCTTCTGCAACGGGGCCAAAATGAAAATATATCACTAAAAATGTCTTCTATTCTGACAATCAACCATCGATCAACCATCAATTGATTAACCAATCAATCAACTATCATTATTTGAGCATTTCCTGTCACCCCTCTGTTGTGCCCTCAATGCCTGGAAGATGAACTGAGTACTTATTTTTTATTGCGGTAAAATATATATAACATAAAACTTACCATTTTGACCATTTTTTAACTGTACAATCCAGTGGCATGAAGTACATTCACACTGTTGTACAACTAGCCCCACCATCCATCTTTGGAACTTCTTTATCATCCCATATACTGAAAGTCTACACATAAGTCTCCATTCTGTACCCACCCCCAGGCCCTGTCAACCACTATTCTATGTTCCATCTATACGAACCGCCTATTCTAGGAGTCTTGTATAAATGGAATCATACGGTATTTGTTCTTTTGTGTCTGGCTTATTTCACTTAGAATATCTTTAAGGCTCATCCCTGTGAACATGCATCAGAATGTCATTCCCTTTCAAGATCAAATAATATTCCATTGTGTGTATAGACCATGCTTTGTTTAGCCATTTGCCCATGAATGGATATTTGGGTTGTTGCCACCTTTTGGCTATTATGAATAATGCTACTATGAACATGGACGTACAAATAGTTGTTGAGTCCCTGCTTTCCGTTCCTTTGGCAGCAAAGTCCATTTTCAGAAAGAGAACAAGGAGAAGATTGAGAATGCAATCTCAGGGCACAGAAGACACGACAGCAGCATTTTCTTACCTTTTCCATTCCACCATCCAAAGTCCATCTTTGAGAAAGCCAGCAAGCCCCTTGTCTCCTGTCTTCCTCCCTCATCCATCCTCTAGCACTCTGCTTGTACTGCCTATTATCATGAGGTCATTCCCACGGGCACCTCTACTCCCAGATCCATCATCAAGGACAATGGACAACCTTAAGGTTGATGGTTAGTTCTCATATCTTTCAGAGTTGAGCATTATTAAAATAAAACCAATGGTATCTTTTAGCATGGTTTCAATGTGTGTTTGTAGTAAAGGACTCATTTCCCACCAGGAGCAGAGAATGGAAAGACATGGTGTGTGGCATATCACTAGCAGTTTTTTGGTTGGGAATAGGCACATGCTCTCAGTTGGCTCAGGCTGAAGGGAATGAATTTTTTTTTTTAAAGATTTTATTTATTTATTTGACAGAGAGAGATAACAAGTGGACAGAGAAGCAGGCAGAGAGAGAGAGAGAGGGAAGCAGGCTCCCTGCTGAGCAGAGAGCCCAATGCAGGACTCGATCCCAGGACCCTGAGATCATGACCCGAGCCGAAGGCAGCGGCTTAACCCACTGAGCCACCCAGGCGCCCCTGAAGGGAATGAATTTTATTTCCTGGCTGGGCATGGTTCTATTTTTGTTTTGGTTTGTTGTTCTCTAGAAGTGTCCCACTTGAGGCCAATTGAAAGGAAGCTGGGCTATGGATGCAGCTGACATCTAGGAAAGAAGGCAGAACTGAGAGAATAGCAGAATATGGTGCTAGCACCCGGATCATGCAATGCCTGAAGCCTGAACTACCCCAGTTACCTCTGAAGAAGCTAATAAATCACCTTGTATTTCAAGCCAATTTTGGCAGGGCTTTCTAACGTTGGGGCCAAAAACATTCTAACAGATGCAGTCTGCATGGTGTTAGGATTTTGGTTTTAACCCGAAGAAGAGTGAAATATGTTTTGAGGTTTCTGCACAGAGAACCCAGGGAGAGGGCTCAGTCAGATCTACACTTCAAAGCATCTCTTTGGCAGCAGGGTGGAAACAGTTAGTAGGGAGTTGGAGTGGTTACAGTTAGGGGCCTTATTGTGCTAGTCAAGTCCTGGTGAAAGGTTGTAGAGGAGAGAAGAAGAGATCTGGGAGATTTTTTTAAAAAATATTTTATTTATTTATTTGAGAGAGAGAGAATGAGTGTGAGAGAGAGAGAACATGAGAGGGAGGAGGGTCAGAGGGAGAAGCAGACTCCCAGCTGATCAGCGAGCCCGACGCAGGACTCGATCCTGGGTTTCCAGGATCATGACCCAAGATGAAGGCAGTTGCCAAGCGACAGCCACCCAGGTGCCTGAGATCTGGGAGATTTTAAGGAAGTTGGGTAACTTTGGCAGAAGTCAGTAGGGTAGTAAGGCTGACAAGACTTGGTGATGGTTTGAGGGGAGAGGATGGCGGTGTCAGGGGTGACCTCTCTGTTTGTGACTTGCTCAGCTGGATGGATAGGGGTGCGACCCCCATGACAGAATTGTTGTTGAGGAAAAAAGATTGAACACTGACGGTGTCAGGTTGCTGGAGAAACTGGACTTCAGCGGGAGAAGCAAGAGCCAACATTAGCTTAGCGCTAGCCATGAACCAGGTTTGCTTTACCTGTATAAACTCATGAGCACAATGGCCTCACTGCCACTTTACAGATGAGGAAATTGAGGCATGGGGAGATTTAGTAACTTCTCTCAGGCCCATACAATCATCTAGGAAATGAGATTTGAACTCAAGCAGTTTGTCCCCATGAATTTCCCAAGGAATATATGCACCAAGAAGGTTCAGATGAGAAACAGCAGATAATACATACAGTACTGTTTTCTGGGGCCTGAGACCCCACCTCCAATGCAGAGCACTCTAGGAAGATGGATTTTAATTCCTGGCCCAGCTCCCCTTTCCTAAATCAGTTAACACCTTGATGGCTTCTGACTAAGCAGTCTGTATCCATATCCCAGCCCCAACCCCCTTCACAGAGCCACCTCGAGAGGCTGCTTGCTTCCTCCGTGCCTGGAGCTGATCTGTCCCTGCTGCCCAGGGACCACAGCTTCAGCCTGCTGCTGTCAGCAGGGAGGAAGGGTGCCAGGCAGAAGGAAGGCATGGGTGAGCCCACTCAGAGGCAGAGCCAGCCTATACTGTGGTCACCCAGAAAGGCAGAAAAGAGAGAGCCATCCTGAGTGCTCCAGGTCCTTGGAAAGCACCACCTTTCAAAGGCTGTGCCCTGGAGTCAATCCGTTCTCGGCCCCTCTGGGGATGTACGTCTTCAGTGGCTTCTCTTGTTAACACACAGTGCCAGGCAATGTCCTCAACAGCAGCCTTCCGGTAACACAGAGTTACCCTGTCCTAGGGCATCCGTCGGTGGAGAGGACTGCAGGGACCCGTCTGGCACTGAGACTACTGAATGAGGGGGAGCTGGACACAGCTCTGCACAGGACCATTTCATCATCGTCTTCATCACCGTCATCATAGCGTTTCAATTTATTAAGTGAATATACTGAACTTACCGTTTAATATCGTAACCCCAAATGTTAGATTGGGGCTCCCTTCCCCTTGAGATCTAAATGATAGGTACACTGATAGCCCCCCAAACACATAGACACTAAATTCCTAAGTCAATGGCTATCTAAAAGACACACCCTCCATCCTATTTCTACTAAATTGGTAGCAAGGAAGAGGTTTTTGTTTCTCATAGACTTTTCTGCCCCATGGGCAGCGCCTCCTTCTACTTTTCCTTCTTCTTCTTCTCCTCCTCCCCCTTCTTCTTTTTCTTTTACGATATGCTTCCATTATATGTATTTTTTAATTAGTTTCAGAGCAGAATTTAGTGATTCATCAAATGCATATAACACCCAGTGCTCATTACATCGAGTGTCCTCCTTAATGCCCATCACCCTGTTACCCCATCCCCGACACACCTCCCCTCCTGCAACCCTCAGTTTGTTTCCTAGAGTTCAGGGTCCCTTATAGTTTGCCCCCTTCTCAATTTTCATCTTGTCTTTCTCTGACTGGTTTATTTCGATTAGCATAATACCCTCTCGTTCCATCCGTGTTATTGCAAATGGCAAGATTTCATTCTCTTTTTCTTAAGATTTTATTTATTCATTTGCAAGAAAGAGAGAGAGAGAGTGAATGAGAGAGGGGAGGAGCATGAATGGAAGGGAGGGGCAGATGGAGAGAGAGAAGCAGACTCCCTGCTGAGCAAGGAGCCCGATACAGGGGTTTATCCCAGGACCTTGGGATCATGACCTGAGCTGAAGACAGATGCTTAACTGATTGAGCCATGAAGGAGCCCCAATATTTCATTCTTTTGGGTGGCTGAGTAATATTCCATTCTGTGTGTGTGTGTGTGTGTGTGTGTGTGTGTGTGTACCACATCTTCTTTATGCATTTATCTCTTGATGGACATCTGTGTTCTTTCCGTAGTTTGGCTATTGTGGACGTTGCTGCTATAAGCATTGGGGTGCAGGTGCCCCTTCAAATCACTATGTCTGCATCCTTTGGATAAATCCCCAGTAGTGCAATTGCTGAGTCATAGGGTAGTTCTATTTTTAACTTTTTGAGGAAGCTCTTACTGTTTTCCAGAGTGGCTGTACCAGTTTGCATTCCCAACAACAGTGTAAAGGGGTTCCCCTTTCTCTGCATCCTTGCCAACCCCTGTTGTTTCCTGAGTTGTTAATTTTCCCACGGGCCCCCACTTCTAAGAGTGGTTTCATTTGTTCTGCCACGTCATGGCTGATATAGAACTCAGTGCTGCATTGGTTTCCACAGAAGAGCCCCTCACACAGACAGCCCTGGGGAGGTAGACTCTGCTCTGACCACACTGCCTTGTTCTCCCCTCTGCAGCCCTCACTGCTGGGGACCTTGTGAAACTGATCAGAGTCCCTGCTTGTTCTGAGGCAGGCCAGCCAAAAGCCACAAGCCAGAGAAATCCACAGTGTCTTCAGGGAGGACACCAGGCTTAAGAGACATTGATTCATTGATGGCTCTTCTGCATAAGAGAGACTGGAAATGATGTCATTAGCAAATAGTCCAGTTGAGCATTTCCTAGGTGCTGGGGCACACAAAGATGGTGTCGTCCCTCTGCCCTGAGGGCTCACCACAGAGGGGAGGACAGCACACACTGCTAATGGCCAAGCAGTAGACAAAGGCAGGTATTGCTGAATATGCACAAAGGGATCCTAAAAGGAAGTCTCTTTTTTGGGTTGGGAAGGTGGGTTGGGAAGGCTTCACAGAGGATGTGACACTTGAGTGGGTAAAACCAGAGAGTCGTGGAAGTGCCTGCACCCTCTGAGAGTAGGGAGTGGTCAGCACAGGACATGTGCCAAGCGCTGGGACTGGGCGGGGGAGGGTCCAGGCTGTGCTGAATGTGTCATGCCTCACCCAGAGGCTGTAGGGAACGGCTGGGTATCCAGCAAGGATTTAGCTTGACTCCTTGTGTCCATTCCTCCTTCTTCCACACCAGGGAGCAGCAGGGAGTGGGGCTGGTGAACATCCTCAAGATGTTTGCTTCCTTTAATCAGCCCTCCTGCACGCCACTGACATTCTGGCTCCCTGGAGCCTAAGAGGAAAGAAAAGAGTGGATTGAAAATGAGAAAATAGTCGTATGGAGGAGTAAAAACGCAGCTAGAAGTACAACACTCATTTGGAAATGGAATGACACATGAGATAAAAATCCTAAATAAATATCTTGCATGGTACTAATTGCATTTTAAAAGCTGCCACCAGAGAACAGATAAAACAATGTTGTATTTCATTAGTGGCTCCTTTAATTCTATGGTATTTGCCAGCAAGCCCTATTAAAGCACTCTGTAATTAAAGACCAGTTCTGGGTCCTGTAATTTAGAACATTATCAAAATATGGCAAGTGGCTGGAGGTGAAGAGATGGAAACAAACACACTTTCATGAGGTCCTTGTAGATCACACAGCATGTGAATTTTAAAAGCTCAGCTATTGTACCACCCCTGCCAGAAGGGTCTGTTTACATCACTGTTTTTCATTTGATGGGCGATCAGTTATATTTTTATGATCCTACAGGAATGTGATGGAGAAGTAAATGGGTTCTTTTTTTAAATGATTTTTTTATTGCGATATAATTCTTATAATATGAAATTACCACTTTAAAGTGTACAATTCATGGGGCACCTGGGTGGCTCAGTCAGTAAGCATCTGCCTTTGGCTCAGGTCATGATTCCGGGGTCCTGGGATTGAGCCTCGAATTGGGCTCCCTGCTCAGCGGGGAGCCGCTTCTCCCTCTCCCTATACCCCTCCCCCTGACTGTGCTTTCTCTGTCTCTCTCTTTCAAATATACAAAATCTTAAAAATAAATAAATAAAGTGTAGGAGCGCCAGGGTGGCTCAGTGGGTTAAAGCCTCTGCCTTCAGCTTGGGTCATGATCCCAGGATCCTAGGATCAAGCCCCGCATCGGGATCTCTGCTCAGCAGGGAACCTGCTTCCCTTCCTCTCTCTGCCTGCTTCTCTGCCTACTTGTGATCTCTGTCTGTCAAATAAATAAATAAAACTTAACAAAAAAATAAAGCATACAATTCAGGGGTTTTAGTGTTCAAAATGTTGTACAGACATCACCACTATCTAATTCCAAAATATTTTCATCACCCCTACAAGAAACCTAATACCTGTTAGCAACTGCTCCCCATTTCCACCCACCCAGCCCCTGGGCAAGCATGAATCTAGTTCCTTAGAAGGAACTTCTATCAGTTCTTTGTGCATCGTTCCAGAAATACTGCATCACAGAGGTTCTCAAACTTCCCTATAGATGAGAATCAGCTAGAGGGCTTGTTAAATCAAAGAATGCTAACCCACCCGTGGAGATTCTTCTCTGATTCAGAGGTTCTGGATTTGGCATTTCTAATGAGTCCCCAGGTAATGCAGATTCTGCATTCAGAGGCCGTACTCTGAGAATGACTGTTCCAGAGTATCATAGGAACGCTTTCCATACGTAGCCCCCCTTTCTGAAGTCACTCTGTTGCTGACAATGGAAATGTCCCTAAGACACCATTGATATAGCACAATCCCTACCCCAGTGCCTTCTCTATGCTGCTTTCTTTGCCTAAGATACCTTCATTCCTGACCTCCACACATCCAAGGCCCAGCTCAAAGGCCATCTCCTCCAGGCAGTCTTCCATGGTTCTTTCCCTATATGGAAGAAATTGTCTACTCCTTTAAACTCCCATAGGAATGTTTCTCTGTATCCTTCTAAGGGCACCTATTATTTACTAGAACAGAATGCTAAATGGGGCTCCTTCTGCTTTGTTTTTCACAATTTTTGTTGAAGAGATATTCTAAAGTGGGTTTAAGATATCTTCAAATGTGGAATATAGGTTTCCAGACCTTTGGAGTTCTCCTGAAAGGTTTCCTGGGACAAAGCAGTCCTCTAAGCCTAGAGTGGGGGAAGGTGAGATCATATGGGGGGCGGGGTTGTCACCTCCTTCCCCTGAGCTCAGAGAGACTGGACTTCAGTGGCTGCTTGAGAGCTCGAGGTGTGCTCTCAACAGTTGGGAGCCTCTGTGGCCTGGAGCCAGACTCACGCCTGTCTGAGAGAGCAGAGGTGGCCTGGGCCAAGCAAGCAAGGAGGATCAGTGTTTCTTCTGGACCAGGGAAAGTCTCCAGGGCAGCCAATGTGGCAACATCTGAAATCCTACCCAATGTGGCTAGGGTAGTAGGGGGCTGCGAGGGAGGTGAACCAGATTCCAGGCCTACACTGTGACAGAGTCCTGGGAACTATAGGGAAGCCCCCAGTTTGGGGGAATCGCTGAGTAACACAGGTGAGCCCGAGAGTCACCTTTAGGAACCTGCCACCCAGAGGAACCTGATGTTTGCCGATGAGGGCACCACTTCGGATTTTGCTCTTTCTCCCGGCGGCCAGGGACCTCATCAGCCGCACCGTGGGAAGAGTGGGTGGGGAGAGCGAAAACCTTCCCCCTCCCCCACCACCCGTCTCCGGCAGCCAGGGAGATGGAAGAAAATGTAAGCCAAAGTTTGGGTTATTATATAGGACTGGACATGCCACAGACAGGAGACTGTGGTTGTGCCTGAAAGGGGCCATTTCCTGAGAGCAGCCAGTCTATAGCCCGCTGGGGTTTTCGTCCTCCGACGGTTTACTCACGCTGGTTTAAAAAGGCAAGGTACACAGGCGCACACGGGGGCGTGAGTGCACGCACGCGCTCTCGCGCACGCTCACGCAGACGTGCACGCGCGCGCGCCCTCTGCATTCTCTCTCCCTTGCTCCCTGTCTTTCCACTACGTTGCAGCTCCTTGGTGTCCTTCACCACGCCTGGCACACACTAGGTACGACTCATTTCTTCCGTTATTCTTTTTTTTTTTTTTTAATTAATTTGTCAGAGAGAGAGAGAGAGAGAGTGAGCACAGGCAGATAGAGTGGCAGGCAGAGGCAGAGGGAGAAGCAGGCTTCCTGCTGAGCAAGGAGCCCGATGTGGGACTCGATCCCAGGACTCTGGGATCATGACCTGAGCTGAAGGCAGCCGCTTAACCAACTGAGCCACCCAGGCGTCCCTCTTCCGTTATTCTTGCGGTCAGTGTTTATTGGGAACCCATGCTCCATGCCGGCACCGGGAGGGAAATGAAATGGATGTGCCTCTTGTCTCTCAGGATCTTGGCTGTCTGCCGGGGGGTGTGAGAGAAGCTTCTGGAGAAGGGAAGCGCTAATTCAGATCGGGGCCAAGCGGGGAATATGAATGGGGGCAGTGGGCCCGGACGTAACAACAGGGACGCTGGCGACTGTGGCAGAACAGGACACTCACCGTGACCCTCAGAAGCCAGCAGCTGCTCTGAGAATCCACACCCACCATTGCCATACAGCGCATTTGTTCCGAAGGAGTAAGAAATCTAGATTTTCGTGTGAAAGGCCCCCAGCAAAACACATCTGTGGACTGGTTCAGTCCAAGATCGCTGGCTTGGGGCCCTTGTGCTGGTGTTGGCTCTCTCGCTGCTAGTCTCATGTACAAAGAGGGCCTGCCAGTAATTAAGAGACGCGTGCTGCTTCTTCAGGAATTAATTAGGGTTTGAAGAAGTTTTTTTTTTTTTAAAGATTTTATTTATTTATTTGTCAGAGAGAGAGAGAGAGAGAGAGAGAGAGAGAGAGCACAGGCAGACAGAATGGCAGGCAGAGGCAGAGAGAGAAGCAGGCTCCCTGACGAGCAAGGAGCCCGATGCGGGACTCGACTCCAGGACGCTGGGATCATGACCCGAGCCAACGGCAGCCGCCCAACCAACTGAGCCACCCAGGCGTCCCTTGAAGAAGTTTTATACAAAGAACTTAGCTTTATTAAGATACTCCTGGGGCGCCTGGGTGGCTCAGTGGGTTAAGTCGCTGCCTTCGGCTCAGGTCATGATCTCAGGGTCAGGGGATGGAGTCCCGCATCAGGCTCTCTGCTCAGCAGGGAGCCTGCTTCCCTTCCTCTCCCTCTGCCTGCCTCTCTACCTACTTGTGATCTCTCTCTGTCAAATAAATAAATAAAAATCTTAAAAAAAAAAAAAAAAAGATACTCCTTTGGCCCAAAGAATAAATATTTTTAAAATCCCAACCCTAAGTGCTATCTGCTAAAATGGGCAACAAATAGAATGAAGGCTGAAAAGAACTGGCTTCCCGTTTCAGAAGAGCCCCTGTGATCTCTGCAATCTGATTACAGAGAAGTGGACTTTCCTGCCAGGAAAAGTGACAAGAAGCCCCAGTAAAAACCAAGCCCCATTTGGAGGGGAGCTAGGAGGTTGCCTTAACTGCAATTTCATGACCTTGAAAATGATTCCATCCATTGGAGACCTAGTGACAGCTTCTGGAGCTGATTTTTTTTCTTCTGGAGCTGTCCTTTGCTCCCCACACTGACACTGCTGGGATCACAGGGCCCAGGAGCCAGGCTGTGAGTGGAGCTGGAGAAGTTCTGGGAGACAACAGAGAATATGGCAGGCAGCCCAGCAGAAATAGCTACCTGGTATGCCTTCTCTCCAAGTTCTGTATCTTGTTCTGGGGACAGACCCAGGGGTGGCCGTCTATACAAGTAGGACAGATAACTCCCTCAGGTGTCTTTCTTTTTTTTTTTTTCCCCCACCCCCTACCTCCCCTCTAGCTACCACCAACTTGTTCTCTGTATCTAAAAGTCTTTTCCCAGGGGTGCCTGGGCGCCTGGGTGGCTCAGTGGGTTAAAGCCTCTGCCTTCAGCTCAGGTCATGATCCCGGGGTCCTGGGATCGAGCCACACATCGGGCTCTCTGCTCAGCAGGGAGCCTGCTTCCTCCTCTCCCTCTCTGCCTACTTGGGATCTCTGTCTGTCAAATAAATAAATTAAATCTTTAAAAAAAAATAAATAAAAGTCTTTTCCTGGAGTGCCTGGCTGGCTCAGTTGGAAGAACATGGGACTCTTGAGCTTGTGGCCATGCGTTGGAGCCCCACCCACGTTGGGTCTGGAGATATTGAAATAAATAAATAAAATTTTTAAAAGAGTCTTTTTTTTTTTTGGTCTTCTTTTTTCTTCATGTGTTTTGTTCCTGAAATTCCACATTGTATGGTATTTGTCTTTCTCTGTCAGACATTTCAGTTAGCATTATACCGTCAAGGTGCATCCATGTTGTTGCAAATCACAAGACCTCATTTTTTTTTTTTTTTAAGATAGATTTATTTATTTACTTATTTGACAGAAAGACAGAGGGAGAGGGAACACAAGCAGGAGGAGTGAGAGAGAGAGAACTTCCCACTGAGCGGGGAGCCTGACATGGGGCTCAATCCCAGGACCCCAGGATCACAACCTGAGCCGAAGGCAGACGCTTAATGACTGAGCCACCCAGGCGCCCCAATCACATTTCTTTTTATGCTGGAGGAGTATTCATATATATGTTTCTGTAATATTCACTTGTATGTGTATATATCTCCAACACTTGTGTTGCTTCTATACTTGGCTTTTTAAAGTAATGCTGCAGTAAATGCAGGGGTACATAGATCTTTTCCGAATGAGTGTTTTTGTTTTATCTGGATAAATACCCAGTACTAGAATTACTGGTTCATTTGGTAACTCTATTTTTAATTTTTTGAGGAACCTGCATACTGTTTTCCACAGTGGCTTCACCAATTCACATCCTCACCAACAGAGCACAAGGGCTCCATTCTCTCCACATCCTCACCAAAAGATTTATTTTTACCATTAGTAGTGTTCCTCTACCTTTATTAGCAGGAAATCATCTGCCTCTTGAGAAGTACCCTTAAACTTTCTAAGAATCCTACATTCTCTGCAAAGAGGCCAGTAGTGTGTTATCAGCACTGTTGTTTCAGCTGCTGCCACAAGGTGTCGCTGTTGAAATACTGGTTTTGCACAGGCCGGCACACACTGCCCATACTTTGGTGATGCCCTTGCGGGTACAGGTCCTTGCTAGCCCACAATAGTGCCACATGCCATGATTGAAGGTAGCAATGCTTTTAATTAATATGCATATGTATTCGCAAAGCCTGACACTATGCCAAGATGGCTGCTTCTGGATTGCCTTTATGCAACTTGTATGGAGGTCACCATCCCAGATTCCCCATAACCTCCTGAAAACTTCCCCTTTGTGGCCCTGCGTGTCCTTTCCTGGTATCAGACTGGGTCAATGACATCCTGGCAATTTTTTGCATGTTTAAATCTCAGAAGGTAGGCTTAAGGGGACTTAATTCCTTTTCTCTTTTAAATTTCTGAAATGGTTCTGCAAATGTATCCCTCCTTCAGAACTCAGCATATCAAGGGATCTTAGTGGGAGATCACCTTGCTAAGCTAAGCAAAAAGTCCTCTTGCACCTTTTAATTGTCAAAGATAAAGATCTTGTACCTAGACCATGCATGGGAAGGGGAGGTCAAGGGGACCAGGCCAGACTACAAGAGGTACAATTGTCCAGATATGCTGAGCCAACGAACAGATTCAAAAGCAGGCTGAGATAGATGGAAAGGAATGAGATGAGGGTATCAGTGGAGTCAATGGTAAAAAGGCAATGAAGTTGGCAGCCAAGAGTGGGTGGGAGGAGGGCTGAGCAGACCAGATGGGACACAGAGAGGGTACCCCTTTCAAATTCTGATCTGACCTTCCAATTCCTGAACTTCCAATTCTTCAGGTGTGTGGGTGATTGGGAGGTGCTTTCCCAGAATGGGGTAGCTCTTTAAAGGAGTCATATATAGTAGGACAAAAGAGTAAAAAGAAAAGTCTTACATAGAGTGATTCCTTTCTGCTTACGTCTGTTCATACTTACAGTGTTTACAGGTAACACATGCTTGGAGAGCCAGATAAAACTTGTGAAATCTGTGAAAACAGAACATTTGATATCGATGCAAAGCACATGTTAAGATTAATCTGGACTGTGACTTATAGCAAGCGACTTACCCTCTGTTCCTAATTTATAAAGTGGGAATAATAACACTACATTTAGTTTCAGTAAGGTTGGTTGAAAGTAGCAGAAAACCCTATCCACACTGGCTTTGACAGTAAAAGGGAATTTATAGCCTTCTGTAATTAACAACAACAAAAAATCTAGTCGTAGGGCTCAGGTGTGGTTGATCAAGGCTCTGGCTCAGTTTTTCTGAGATTTCCTTTGGCTTTGATCATGGTGGCAAATTATGTAGGAATTCAGAGTCACTTTTGTGCACTATGCCTTCCAGGGAAGAATGTTTGCACCCCATAGTTTCGGGCAAAAGTTCTAAGACTGACTCCAGCTGGGTTGGGTTGGTGATGGTCGGGGTGATCATCACTGTGGCCAGGACAGATGGGCATAGGGCAGCCTGGATTAGGTAAGGGACAGGCTTCCCTGGAATCTGCTGGACTTCTCTGAATCAGAGGCCGAGGGGAAAAATACAAGCATGGGGAGGATGCTGGAGGAATCTTCTGTGTCCATATGCATTGCTTTGATCCAGCTCCCTTCCCTCTAGCAGTTATGGCTTTCTGAGGTCCTGATGGGAGCTTTAAGAGGCAAAGACAGAGCCGGTTCATTGTAACTAGGGAAATTTGAACACACTCATTAAGGAAAATAATATTTATAAGTGGTGGCAATGCCATGTCCATACTCATCTCCAAGAAGTGTGTGGTCCCCTGGATTGATGTCAGTTATGAAATCCTTTCTCCTGGGCTGTAGTGTATGATTATTTGTGGGTCCCAAGCACTTTTGCCTTTGTGATCCCCTTCATCCACAAAAACATGCTAAAAATTTTATTTTATTACTGAGTTGGTATAAAGATGACCATTATATATCTATATTTTTTTTAAAAGATTTTATTTATTTATTTGACAGAGAGATCACAAGCAGGCAGAGAGGCAGGCAGAGAGAGGAGGAAGCAGGCTCCCTGCTGAGCAGAGAGCCCGATGCGGGGCTCGATCCCAGGACCCCGAGATCATGACCTGAGCCGAAGGCAGTGGCTTAACCCACTGAGCCACCCAGGCGCCCCATATATCTATATTTTTAAAAGATTTGACTTATCTATTTATTTATTTAGGAAAGAGAATGAGAGCATGAGCAATGGGGAGGAGCAGAGGGAAAGAGACAAGCAGACTCTTCACTGAGCACAGAGCCCGATGTGGGGCTCGATCCCATGACCCTGAGATCACGATCTGAGCTGAAATCAAGAGTCGGACCCTCAACCCACTGAGCCACCCAGCCACCCTAAAGGTGACTATCTTAATATTATATGCTAAAACTGTAAGGGCCTACTTAGCCAGAGCGAACCATTTTGTTGTTTTTGCAGTAAACTTAGATTGAACCTGCCCCTTCCCCCCAAGAGGAAAGCGCTTAGAAACAGAACTGGTGAAATACGGCCAAATAGCCCCAATAACGGAGCACAGATACCAGGACATGTCAGGCTGGGCAAAAATAACGGAGCCCAGATACAAGGACGTGTCCGGCCAGATGGAGACGTCCAATCAGTGAAAGCGCATGTATTACCTCCCTAGCCGCCAAGGATGAGTTCGGCCAGGTGGAGATGTCCAATCGAGTAAAAGCGCACATATTACCCACCAGGAAGTGTGAGCCCCCGCCTTTTGGGCACCAGACAAAGGCGCCAATTCTAGCCAAGGTCATAGGCTGAATTAGATGACTATCATGGGGTAGAATGTAATTCAATTGGCCACCTGTGTGTGGCCAGGCTCAACCACATGGCCTTTACTCTATAAAAGTTAGTCTGTGAGGCTGGGAGGGGTCACCTCTTTGCAAGAGACGGCCCTGGCCGGTCAGTTTGATTCTCGATGCTTGGCGTGAAATAAAGCTTTGCTTGACCTTCGCTTTGTATCAGTCTCGTCCTTTTGTCTACGGACCCTTTCAAAACATTTTGTCCAACTTGAAATTTCCATTTTTTCTCCTAATTTAGAAAAGAAAGTATTTTCATGGGCCCCTAAGCATGTCATGAGTCCTGGGCACATACCCATTAGGCACCGTACTTATGTGCCTAATGAATAAGTAGGCCCTGACTTTATCCCCAGCACACAACAAGAGAAAAACTTTTGATGTCTACTTTTCCAAGAATTCTGTCTTCTTTATGTTGCTCATCTCAGCCTTTCTGGAACTCAGTCTGCCATCTTGCTTTGAAAATTTCAAGTTGTCTAATGTTTCCATGGCAGGATAGGGAATCCAGATCTTCAGCAGGGCCATAAAATTTTACAGGTAAGATGGAGGCCTGGCAGAAGTGATAATATGGCTCTTAGTGTGGAGGTTATAAAACGCTAGTTTCCATCCTGGGCTCTCTGTCTTGCTTTCTCATCATTTACTCTTGGGGAAAACTGTCATTGAAGGAGGACTTCAACTACCTCCCTTTCGACCTCAAACTTTGTAATTAAGTTCTTCTTGCCAGTTTATCTCAACTGGGGCCAAAGAGCCCCTGGGCAAAGCATTCCCGGATGAAAACTGAAACTACCCCTCAGGCAATAAGGACTACCCTGAGCCAGCAAGACCCCACCCAAGAAAAACGATCAACTTGACCTTCACTGCCTTCCTACAGTGGCCACTGTCCTTTGTCCTGCATTTTTCTTATATAAACCTAGAAGTGTTTTTGGCATTTTGGAGACAGTCCTTGAGACGCTAGTCTGCCGCCTTGCTGAGCTGGGCCCAGCGGAATAATTCTTGTCTGTTTCTCCACCATTTGTCTCTCTGCCTTTGGATTTTGTCAGTGGCAAGTGGCTCAGCCTCTCTGTTTGGGACCCCTGGAGTGTTGCTCTTCACCCCTTGCTCCAGCTACATCACGAGTAATCTTATTAACCCAACAGCAGCCTGAGTGAGCTTGGACAGGATCCTTTGGCCTCAATCTGGCCTGCAGATGACAATGGCAGCCCTAGAGGATATCCAGACTGCCACCTCCCAAAAGCCCCTGAGGCAGAACCCTGGGGCTCAACACTCTGCTGATCAAGATAACACAATGTTTGTAGATTGAAGCTGCTAGGTTCTAGAAATAATTTGTCTTGCAGCAATAGAGAACTAATACAATACTTTTTGTGCAATTTTATTTCTATATAATATGCATATATTGCTTTACAACAAAAAAATATATTTTTAAATGATTAGTCAAGTAAGTCTTTCCTTCCAGCATGGTAAAGGACAACTTGTTCAGTCATCTTGTTATGAGTGGTGTCCGGCAGGCCTGTACCAGCTGCAGTCAGACATATGTCCTGTGCAAAGTCAGACACCCCAGCTACACCAGTGCGGGCCCAGACAGGGGCTGCCTTTAATCTGGGTTGCCTTGCAAAACATCCCAGGATCATTCTTTTCATGTGACCCAGGTTTTAATAGCTCAACATCTCAGCATGCTATAGCTAAAAATCAGTTTATTTCCTTGGGAAGTTGAATTACTTTTAAACTTGGTTAACCGATTCATATATTGTATAAACTAATGAGTAACATTTGATTCCAATCTATTAACTGTGCTGTTGTACTCACAGAGGAGTTCCCAAATCAGGGGACATATATTTTTCCTTTGGAGGCCAGTGGGCCTAGAGGAAAGTCTGAGTGGTGATGTAAGGACCTATTTTATATTTTTATTTTAGCCAGAGGCTTCCATTGAGGTTAAACAATAACTTTGTTGTTTAACCCTTAAACTGTCCCTGCTCCCCTTCCCCCAGGGGACTTCAAAAACAAGTCCCGGAAACCAGCTCCAGGTGTGGAGGCCAAGAAAAACAAGGCTGTACCCACCTCGAGTCTAGCCCTGACATAAGTACAGCCATCTTGGCAAAGCAAAAGCTGGCACCTTGCACTGTAAGAGTGGGTTAGCATAAGAGTGGCCATCCTGAAGGCCGGGAAGCCATTTTACTGAGTAATCCCTAACAGGCCGACCCTGCGAACGCGACTTGAGATAAGAGGAACTAACTAAAACCTGAAAAAACAACTTAATCCTATACCACCAGGGCGGTTAGGTGGTGGCTCCACAGGGACCAAATGTTAAAGAAAAACAAATAGTTAACTTGCAGAGATCGCAATCCTGCAAGACCGGAGTCTCCCGTGGTTTGCAAATGTCCTGGTGATTTACAACAAAAAGTCCATCTTTTCAATGGCCCAATTTCTAGAGACAAATGGCTCAGTACCTCGAGGCCTAAGGTCGCCCTCCCCACCATAAAACTGAAGGAGGCTGAGGCAGAAGGAAATGTAAATAAAGTTAAATTTCTTCTAAACCTAAAACTCACTTAACCGCCAGGATGGCGCCAGGGTGACGCTGGGGTGGCAAAAGGTTAAACAAAGTTAAACTGTCAAGTGGGGCGCAAGATATGTATATAGCTATGAAAAAGTGCCTTGAAAATGCTATATAAACCTTTGGCTTTGAGTGCTCGGGGTCCTTGTTGAAACCCGCTGCGCTGGGCAGATACTTGGGCCCCAGCTAGCTGGAAATAAACCTCCCTGTGTGACTTGCATTATGGAGAGTGTTCTCTAATTGAGGGGTGGTTGACTCCATACCCTAACAGTGAAAAGCATGCTGTATTAGCTCTGTGGCTGTGGGACAAGTCACTTTGCCTCTCTGAGACTCAGTTCGTATGTAAAATGTCAAAGTTGGGGTATATTAATCTCTCTAAAAATCTGGTAATTGATGGTCCTGCTTTAACCTGCCATGGAATTTTGACTCTTCCATGACAAGCCATCTCAAAGTCAGCCTGAGCCCCCGCTCATGAGGAACACTTCTTTGTCCAGTATGATAGACATTAGCCACAGGGGCCTTCATATATTAAAATTAATTGAAATTAACTAAAATTGAAATCTAGTTTCTTGGTTGCAAGTAGCCACATTTCAAGTGATCAATAGCCACACATGGCTAGTGGCCACAACCTGGAGTTAGAATGCTTCCATCATCACAGAAAGTTCTCTCTGACAGCACTCACTGCTCGAGGTCTTGGCTTTCAGTGTGGTCCACAAGACAGGATTGGTGTCACCTGGGAGCCCTTAGAAATGCAGGATCTTGGATTCCAACCCAGATCTGCTGAATCAGAATGTGAATTTTAACAAGAATCCCACGTGCTGTCTGAATGTGTGAGCTTTAAAAGCGCGACCTTATATAAGGAGCATTCCCCACCAAGTGGCAGGTTACAAGGACAGAGCAGGCTCAGGGCGCTCTTGCAGCCTCTGCAGACTCCAGACTCTTATTAGTTGTGAGGATCTTATCTACTGCATAGGAAAAGCAGAGACTATTAAAAGAAAAAGCAATGATCAGGGTGCCTATAACATAGGAAATGCTCTTTAAATGGCTGTTACGTTTGGATTTGATGAGGTTTAAGGTTAGTGAAGACTGAGGCCAAGAATGGCTCTTCTCCTAGCCGCCACAGGGTGGCGCTGTGTCACCAACGTTTTTTCCTCTTTCACAGGCTTCCAGCAGGCTCCCCAGCGGGGAAGTCAGAAACTGCCCTGGGACTTCCAGGTCTCTGTTTCGGATTACCAAGCACGACCGGGCAGCTGGGACACCAATCCAAGCATTCATCTGACGGATAATGGGAAAACAGGCCTCAGCTTTGTGCCCAGTTGGAATGCAAAAGTAAGGTCGGCAAGAAGAATTGAATAAGGACTGTGTGAAAGCCTTACTGGAAGCAAGAGCCTTCTGTTGGAAAGGTAGGGGGAGGGAAGATTTAGGATTTTCTAAACTTCTCAACGGACTGATCTGCGCTCCTCATCAGACTCGAGCTATGGCTCTTTGCCAGTCAGGCGTGTGTCTGTGTGTGTGTGAGGGGGGGTGGGATTGGGTGGTGATCAGGGGTGGGATGGTGGGGGATTTTTTTTTTTTTTTTTAAACTGCTGGGCTTCGTCTGAAGTTTCCAATTTGGTGGGAGGGCTAGGGTGGCCAGATAATTTGCATTTCAAACAAGTTCCCAGGTGGTGCTGGGTCTGCTGTTTCAGGTCAGCTTCTGAGAAGCTCAGGTGGAACAAATTGTAGAATCATGGTTCAAAAGAAGGATGTGACGGGGTGCCTGGGCGGCTCAGTTGGTTAAACAACTGCCTTTGGCCGGGGTCCTGACCCCAGAGTACTGGGATCCAGTCCTGCATCCAGCTCCCTGCTCAGCGGGGAGTCTGCTTCTCCCTTTCCCATTCCCCCTGCTTGAGCTCGCTCGCTCTCTCCCTCAAAAAAAAAAAAAAAAAAAAGGATGTGACCCCAAAGGAATTACTCAGAACCGTTCTCCCCCACCCCATTGCCTTCCTCCTTGCCCCACTCCATGATGTCCTCTGCTCTCTCAGAAGAACAATCAGAAAGCTAGTGTGGACCGGTCTGAGGGCTGGGGAGCTCTGAGTGAGAGTTCATGTCCCAGTAATAGTGCCCATCCTTTCTCTGCAAGGTTCCCCACTCGTAGTCTTTGATCTGTTCCAAGGAGGGGATTAAGACTCTCAAAGCTGGGGCACCTGGGTGGCTCAGTCGTTAAGCGTCTGCCTTCGGCTCAGGTCATGATCCCGGGGTTCTGGGATCGAGCCCCGCATCGGGCTCCCGGCTTGGTGGGAAGCCTGCTTCTCCCTCTCTCACTCCCCCTGCTTGTGTTCCCTCTCTCGCTGTGTCTCTCTGTCAAATAAATAAATATTTAAAAAAAAAAAAAAAAAGACTCTCAAAGCTCACTGAGCCCCACTTTGGGCACAAAACCTATAGAGACCACTCTCTGTGCCTGGTGCCACATCCAAGGCTGGGTCACTTCCCCCAGAAATAGGTGGAAATGGCATGAACCTGGATTTTAATGGGAGTGGAATCTCAGAGGGAGTGCAGACAAATCAGATGGGCCCCCAGTGGTTGGAGGGGGAGTTACAGAAAACAATTGGAGCACTTGTCACTATAGGGGGGTTATAGGAAAAGAACCTGAGTCCCTCCTGAGTTCCTCAGGTGCCAGTTTTCATTTGTAAAGGGGTCTCCTCTTCCATACCAGGAAGAGGAAGACCACTCGTAATTACCAGAGAGAAGACTTACGAATGGAGAAGGCCCCAGCTTCAGTCTCTACAACGATAACCCTTATCTTCCATTAATTTCCCATATATATTTACCTTCCCACAATGTATATACCTAGAAGCCAATTTCTCCACCTTTGTCTTGTGACTTTCTACAGTATTTCACCCTTAGTGAAAATGGTATACCTCCGCTGCCCAGAGCATGGAGGCTGCTTAAGATTCTCTCTCCTTTGGGGCGCCTGAGTGGCTCAGTGGGTTAAGCCGCTGCCTTCGGCTCAGGTCATGATCCCAGGTCCTGGGAGGTCATGATCCCAGGTCCTGGGTTCGAGCCCCGAATCGGGCCTTCTGCTCAGCAGGGAGCCTGCTTCCTCCTCTCTCTCTGCCTGCCTCTCTGCTTACTTGTGATTTCTCTCTGTCAAATAAATAAATAAAATCTTTAAAAAAAAAAAAAGATTCTCTCTCCCTCTGCCCCTCCCTCCTTCATGCATGGGCACACACACGCACACATGTGCGAGTGCTCGCGCATTCGCTATCTCTCAAAAGATACAAATTAGAAAGTGGAGTGGTATGTAAATCCCCCCGGTCTCACCACTTCTTTGGAGTTTTTCACTTTTTTTTCTGTAAGACTTCCTCATATGTATGCAGAATAATCCTCTCTCCTGTTAATCTGCCTTTTATCGTTGTGCTTTGTGTGCCCTGGGTATTAAACCTAAGAGGTAGAGGGAAGGGTTTTTTCACTTCTACACTCTAAGAAAGAATCCCAGAGTATGCAGTGAGTTCTACTGGTGGCCCTTGAGATGAGTGAGGGTTTGGCGGCTAATGTGTTTCATTTAGATAGCTTTTAAGATTGAAGAGGTGGGCGCCTTCAGCTCGGGTCCTGATCCCAGGGTATTGGGATTGAGGCCCACATCAGGCTCCCTGCTTGGCGGGAAGTCTGCTTCTCCCTCTCCTGCTCCCCCTGTTTGTGTTCCCTCTCTCTCTGTGTCTCTCTCTGTCAAATAAATAAATAAAATCTTAAAAAAAAAAAAAAGATTGAAGAGGGGTCTTTACATAGCACAGCCTTGCCCCACATGCCCATAAAATCCCACAGGAGAGGGGTGCCTGGGTGGCTTAGTGGATTAAACCTCTGCCTTTGGCTTGGGTCATGATCCCAGGGTCCTGGGATGGAGCCCCACATCTGGCTCTCTGCTCAGTGGGGAGCCTGCTCCCCCCATCCTTTCTCTGCCTGCCTCTCTGCCTACTTGTGATCTCTGTCTGTTTAAAAAAAAAAAACAAACAACAAATCTTAAAAAAAAAAAATCCCAAAGGAGACATTTATGTTCTTCCTAACTCCATTAAAGTTATACAGTCACCGGGTCTTTTAATTTTCTCTTTCTGCCATGAGTGACAACGAGATTCCTGGCTCCCCGTAGGGGCTCTCCCCCATACTACCCCTTCATTCTTTCCTTTATTATGAGGAAAAACTTAGCTCTCTTCCCCACTCTTACCCCAAAATCTGTGACTGAGGAGAGCTTGTATAGTTTACGTGTAGGCATCAATAAATATGAGTAAAAACATTTTTTATTTTTTATTTTTTTTAAAGATTTTATTTATTTATTTGACAGAGATCACAAGTAGGCAGAGAGGCAGGCACAGAGAGAGGGGGAAGCAGGCTCCCTGCTGAGCAGAGAGTCCAATGTGGGCCTGGATCCCAGGACCCTGAGATCATGACCTGAGCCAAAGGCAGAGGCTTACCCCACTGAGCCACCCAGGTGCCCCTTGTCATTCCTCCTATAGAGTTAAATATACACTGAGGATATGACCCAGCAATCCTATTCCTGTTTACCCCAAATAAGCTATGTTCATTTAAAAACCTGTACATGAACATGTATAGCTGCTTTCTTCATAACTGCCAAAACCCACTAATAACCCAAATGTTTTCCAAGGGGTGAGTGGATCATCAAAATGCAGACATCAGGGGCGCCTGGGTGGCTCAGTTGGTTAAGCAGCTGCCTTCGGCTCAGGTCATGATCCCAGCGTCCTGGGATCGAGTCCCACATCGGGCTCCTTGCTTGTCAGGGAGCCTGCTTCTCCCTCTGCCTCTGCCTGCCACTCTGTCTGCCTGTGCTCACTCTCGCTTCTCTCTCTATGACAAATAAATAAATAAAATCTTTAAAAAAAAAAAAAAAAAAAAAAAATGCAGACATCACACAATGCAGTACTGCTCAGCAAGAAAGGAATGAACTCCTGAAGCAGGCAACAACACAGGTGAATCTCAGATTAATGATGTCAAGTGAAAGAAGCCAGACTCAAAAGGCAACATGCTGTAAGATTCCATTTCTGTGACATTCTGGAAAAGGAATCTAGAGTGACTGAGAACAGCTCACTAGTTCCAAGGATTCAGATAGAGGGATTTTTTTTTTTTCTGGGTGATAAGAACTAAGTGATTGTGGTGATAGTTACACAATTCTATACACTTGTCATACCTTGCGGAAGTCTACTTATGTGAAAATTTAAGAATAAATTATTTTTAAATAATAATTCAGGGGCTGCCTGGGTGGCTCAGTGGGTTAAGCCTCTGCCTTCAGCTCAGGTCATGATCTCGGGGTCCTGGGGTCGAGTGCCACATCGGGCTCTCTGCTAGGCAGGGAGCCTGCTTCCTCCTCTCTCTCTCTCTACTTGTGATCTCTCTCTCTGTCAAATAAATAAAATCTTAAAATAATAATAATAATAATTCATAGTGTCCTAGAAGTCTGAAACAATAAAGCAGTGTGGGAAGGAAAAAGTGTTCTAAGGACTCTACACAAACAAGGCACAGAGCCTTGAGCCTCACCATTGTTAGTTGTTTATCAAGCATCCTCTCAGATTACTTCCTACAAACACGAATGAATTTATATAGAGCAGTCAGTTTTACAGAAACGGATCATACTGTATGTACAGTTCTGCAGCTGCTTTTTCGTATAAAGTTGTGAGGGTCTTAGGGCAGTAAGTCTTAAATTCAATGTACAATTTGGTGTAACTTAAAACCACTGTACCATTTTCTAGTTTACATAAGTTATGTTGCTATTCCTGTTCCACCAGTCTGGGGAGAAATTAGGCCAAATCAGGAAATCCTTAAGGAAAATTTAGAATTAAATACCCATCTCCCTGCTTTGTTAGATTCTCCATAGGGATGATAGTCGATGTGCCGCCGTAGGGACGGAGGCACAAACTTCTCTCCAGACTTGGGGATGGGATGGGAGTATCTTTAAAGAAGCCTGACAAGCATAGCAGGGCTGACCGTGTTTAGGGTGGGTAGAGCCAATGCCAATTTTCTAAAGTGAGAAAGAAAATTCTTTTTTTTTTTTTAAGATTTTTATTTATTTATTTGACAGAGATCACAAATAGGCAGAGAAGCAGGCAGAGAGAGAGAGAGGAGGAAGCAGGCTCCCTGCTGAGCAGAGAGCCAGATGCGGGGGCTCGATCCCAGGACTCTGGGATCATGACCCAAGCCAAAGGCAGAGGCTTTAACCCACTGAGCCACCCAGGTGCCCCGAGAAAGAAAATTCTTTAAAAAAAATTTTTTTAAATTTATTTAGGAGAGAGTGAGTGAGTGTGTGTGTGTGTGTGTGTGTGTGTACGGACACACACACACACACACACACACACACACACGGGTGCATGCACATTGGGGGAAGGGTGGAGGGAGAGAGAGACTCAAGCCTATTCCCTGCTGAGCACGAGCCTGAGGCAGGGCTCAATGCCATGACCCATGAGATCATGACCTGAGCCAAAACCAAGACTCAGATGCTCAACCAACTGAGCCACGCAGGCGCCCTAAGAAAGAAAATTCTTATTAACACAGCAGAATGTTTTAAATTTATTCTTTGAGAACTTAAGAATATGCTCCCTTTCCTTATTCAGCGTCTAAATCACGTTATTGTCCTCTTTGGGAGTTGGCACTGTGGAAGGAACCAGGTGCTGTTCCGGGCTAGATGGGCTGGAATCACAGCTCTCAACTATACCAGCTGGGTAACCTTGGGTAAGTCATATGACCTTCCTATGGTGGATTCACCAGCTTGTTGAGAAGATCAATAGGCAAATGCCTGGTAACCAGTAGCCGTTTCATAGGATCAGTGATTTTACTACTGTTCTGTTTCAATCCTGTCCCGTACTTCCTGTGGAGGCCATTGACCTCAGATGTAAGAAAGATTTCTGTCTTGTGGGGACTTCCCTGAGTGGCTACTAAATGGTTTTGTTTTTTTTTTTTAAGATTTTATTTATTTATTTGACACAGAGAGAGAGATCACAAGTAGGTGGAGAGGCAGGCAGAGAGAGAGGGGGAAGCAGTCTCCCTGCTGAGCAGAGAGCCTGATGAGGGGCTCGATCCCAGGACCCTGGGATCATGACCTGAGCCGAAGGCAGAGGCCTTAACCCACTGAGCCACCCAGGCACCCCTACTAAATGGGTTTTGCCAGTAGCCTGCCCCTCCTTGCAAGGCAGCTGGGGCCCCTCTCAACTTTCCAGTTCAGCACCCACAAACAGCTGAAAGCTATGAGCTCTTGGCTTGCAGGCCCTGTATTGATTTTGTTCTCAAAGCCTTTCAACTGGCCGCTGCCTCTAATCTTCCTGTCAGGCCTGGTTACAAAACGTGGCGGCTTCCCTCCATAGCTGCCAGAAACTCATATCTTTCTGGAAAGAAAGCCCCTAGGCTTTCTGACCCCTAGGGTCAGCCTTGTGTTTGTCCTCAAACCACAAGGTCTAGAGCTCAGCACCTTCCACCAGGTTATTGAACAGACACACAGATAAGGGCTAAGAGGTGTTGTCAAGGACTCGTGCCTCAGCTCTACCTTCCTTTCTCCATCAGTTAGCAAATATTGATCTTGCCCTGCTGTGTGCAAGTGGGGAACAAAACCCTACCCTACATAGTGCTCTCAGGACCTTTTATGGTCTGGTGCTGCTTGCTCATTGGCTAGGTCAGTGGGAAACCAAGGGCAGACAGCCTCCGCTGAGCCCCCCGCACCATTTCCTGCCAATATTTAAACCAGGTCAATTCTTCCGGCCTAGCGCACCATTTAACTCTTGTGGCTGCACTGTTTGCTAGTCCTGCCAGCTAAGTAAGGGCTTGGGAGGGCAGGAGATTCTGGAAAGAAACTCAGACCTAGGGTTAGCCTTGTGTTCGTCTTGAAACCACAAGGTCTCAGAGCTCAGCTACCCCCTCCCCCCAGTGCTAACCAGGTGTGTGGCCTTGAAGTCACATACCTCTCCAAGCTGGTTTCACTTGTCCTTTTTCAATTTTTTATAGAAACAAGGCAATGGTCTCAGAAAATTTTCAAAGGTGACTTTTCCAGTTTACTAAAATTTTTGCAGGGAGGAATGAGGAGAATAGCCACCAACCCAAAGTGGTAACTACTTTTTTTAACCTAGCATTTTATGGGTCCTCATTTGCATAAGAGGTCCTTTCAAGGGGCACCTGGGTGGCTCAGTTAGTTGGGCATCTGCCTTCAGCTCAGGTTACAATCCCAGGGTCCTAGGATTGAGCCTCTCATCAGGCTCTCTGCTCACTGGGGAGCCTGCTTCAAACTTATTTGTGTACTTATTGTATTATTTGAATTATTTGAAAAATAATTTAAGTAGCTATTTTGGAAGCAGAGAGAATCATAGTAAACAAAATACACTCTTGAAAAGAGATTCTATATAAAAAAGTTTCTATACAAAACAAGAAGAATCTCAGAAAAAGTAAAGCAAACATCTGGAATAATTCAGTTATACTATAAATTTAATTTTATAAAGGGGTCATGATCATTAAAGACTTGCAAATTAAAACAACAGCAAGATACCACAACATACCTATTAAAATGGCTAAAATCTGAAACACTGACAATACGGATTGCTGGCAAGGATGTGGAGCAACAGAAGCTCTCATTCATTGCTGGTGGGAATGCAAAATGATACAGCTACCTCAGAAGACAGTTTGGAGGTTTCTTACAAAGCTAAGAATACGCTTACCATCTGATCCAGAGATCACCTCCTTAGTATTTACCCAAATGAGTTGAAAACATACATCCACACAAAAACAGCACATGCATATTTATAGCAGTTTTATTCATAACTGCCAAAACTTGGAAGCAACCAAGATGTCCTTCAGGAGATGAATGGATAAACCATAGGACATTCAGACAGTGGACTTTTATTCCATTCTAAAAAGAATTGGACCATCAAGCCGTGAAAAGCCATGGAGGAACCTTAGATGTGCATTACTGTGGGAAAGGAGCCAATCCGAAAACGCTGCATGACCGGCTAGACCGCAGCGGCCTGGAATTCTGCTGTAGACTTCTAATAGGGTTGGATTTTCTTTTTCTACACTGTGGCCAAAGTAATCCTTTTGACATCCAAGTGAGTACAATTACTCCCCCTGCATGAAACCATACTGTGGCACTGGCGGCCTCTAAGATAAAGCCCAACTCTGTCAATCTTCACGATCTAGTAGCTGCTCGGCTCTCCTGACTCATGTCTCCCCGCTTCCTCCCTCGCCCTCTCACTTGGTTGAGTGGTCATGGAACTGTGCCGCTGAGATCTGCTGCTGCAGGGGGCAGAGTGGACTGAAGGACTTCCATCCTTCTGGAAGCTTCAATGCGTTCACACCAAGGCCAAACATCCCTTCAGCTACTCCCAATCGGGGGCCAAGCACAGCAGGCCTCTGGGTCAGACCCATTGCACATCTCATCTCTTCTTGGCTTTTGCTTCTCAGCACACCCAGGCTAACACACACTTGCCATATTGAATTATTTGCTGCAATGTTCTGCTCGCCTTCCACCAGCCTTTGCCACGCTGTTCCCTCCATCTGGAAGATCTTCTTTTCCCTCCCTGATCCTTTCCTTAACCAACCCTTGTCCGTCCTTCAGGATCCAGTGTGGAGGTCACTTCATTCGTCAGAGACCTTTGCTGATGGCCCCCTGTGATCCAGGCATTTTTCTGGGCACCAGGGATACATAAGGGCTAAAGAATGGGCAGTCCCTGCTCTCATCAAGCTCACTTTATAGAAGGTAAATCAGGACCCTAGGGGGCTCAGTTGGTTAAGCATCTGCCTTCGGCTCAGGTCATGATCCCAGGCTCCTGGGATGGAGTCCCACATCGGGGCTCCTTGCTTAGTAGGCAGCCTGCTTCTCCCTCTCCCACTCCCCCTGCTTGTGTTCCCTCTCTCTGACAAATAAATGAAGGGGATGGGGTGGGTGGGAGTTATCTTAGGCAGAAAGATCAGGGAAGGCTCCTTGGAAGGAGGTGACATTTGATCAGAGTCTTGAATGATATGATGGAATGGGTCATGCAGATTTCTGGGGGAAGATATTTCTAGGCAAGGAGAGACCACAAGAGGGAGGCTGCTAGGGCTGGGAACCCCAGCTCTGGGGAAAGTGCCCCCAATATGTGCTCCTACCGTACCTCCTGTGTCCCTAGTGGAGTGTGTGTGTACTAGTTAATGTGTTATGGTTAACTTGTCTGCCTCCCCTCCAGATAGTAAGTCTGAGGACAGGGACCCTGCTTGCCAGGCTCATAGGTAAACACTGTATCCCCAAGCCTGGAGCAGGGTGGGTACTCAGTACTGATGGCAAATGCTTAATTATGGTGACAGCCATCAGTTAATTGAGAGCTTACAGTGTGCCTGGCTCTACAGTGTGCCTGGCTAAATGTTTTATGGGTCTTTTCTCACTTAACATTCCTAAGAGTTAAGTAGGTAGCATTATCATCCCCACTAAACAGAGCCACAGTGGGGCCCACCATGCTTCCTCTGCAGGCACGAAGAAACTGAGGCACAGAGAGTCCAAGTCACTTACCATGACAATATAGCTGAAGGTGCATAGAAATGCATTGAAAGGGGTCAGGCTTTGAACCCCACCAGGCTGAGGACTTAGCCACAGTGCTCAAGAACCTGTCCTAATTCTAACACAAGGCAGGGCCTAAAAAACTTAGCAGGTGCTCAGCTCCAAGGCAGGAAGCCCCCCAGGTCGGTGTGGGGTTTCCAAGGTACGGTTCTAGCCAGAGGCTGCCAGTAGACAAGGTCAAGGGGATCTTTAGGAGGTCCACGCCAGCCCTTGCCTCCAAGGAGACTGAACTAGAAGACCAGAGTGATTTCGAAGCCAACTTAGTGTTCGCTCTTTCCTGCTCCCTAGTCCAAGCTTAAACCTGACGGTGAGAATTGCAAAATCCATTTGATCAGAGGCCAGACAGTGCCTGCCCGGGAAAACATGTTGCTGTGAAGAGAGGAGGACATGGTTCATGCCAGCACTGGCAGCCCCCGCCGGAGCTCTGCATTGGAGACATCGGTGTCCTGGCCACACCCGAGAGCCTTGGCTGTGCTTGCTCACTCCTGGCCTTAGCCTTGTCCTTCTGCTTGCCGTGAGGCCCAGTGGCCCCGGGTGCCCACCCCTCCGGCCACTTTGGCTGCTCCTCTGGCACTCCTGGTGGTGTCAGCTCTAGGCTGAGGTACAGAAGGCTTCGGAGTCATCCCAATGGGAGAGACTGCGCCCAGTGCCACGGTCTCACAGAAGCAGAAACCGAAATCCCAGGTTGGGGGCAGAGCCTGAGCAAGACGCCATCCATCATCTATAGTTTCTTCTTCCTGCCTGACTGCTGCCTCCTCTCTGGCTCTCTTCCCCAGTGATGCTCTCCAGACCTGAGAGTCAGCCTCGCTGTTCTTGCCCAGGGCCCAGCACGAGTCCCGCCCACTGGTACAGTCAGGCCCGACTGCAGCCACGACCTGCCCAATGCCCAATGCCTCCCAGCATGCATTCCTGACCCCTCCACTCCATTCTCACCCTGCGGCCAGATGTACTGCTCCAGAAGCCAAGTCAGGTCATGCTGCAGCCCTGTGAAAAGCCCCTGATCACTCCCATCACCGTGGATGGATCCCTGGTACAGCATCTGGTCCTCTCCAGCTGGGTCCCAGGCCCCTCTCAGCAAGTTCATTCCCAGCGCATCCCATCCTGTAGGCACAGCTGACATCCCAGCCACACAGCTCACCTAACTCAAAGCTGCTGCAGGAGTTAAACACTATTGGACTGGGCACAGCGCCTGGAGCATACTAAGAGCTCAGCAAATATTAGCTTCCCTGGGGGCCTGGGCACTTCCCCACCAGGCTGCCTTCTAACATCCACCTGTGCCAGCTGATGGGTGAGCTTGGCTCTGCTCTCCAAGGCAGGAGACATGCCCTTAGCTGGGACCCCAGCCAGGCCCTCCACTCCCCAAATCCAGGTTACACACTCCAAGAAAAAGGGTAAAATGAAGAACACCTGCCTTGCCCACTACTTCTTGGGGATTTTTTTTTTTTTTGAAGATTTTATTTATTTACTTATTTGAGAGGGAGAGAGTGCACACACACCAAGGGGGAGAGGGAAAGGGAGAAGGGCAGGCAGACTCTGCACTGGGCTCAATCCCATGACCCTGAGATCATGACCAGGGGGAAATCAAGAGTCAGACGCTCGACCAAATGAGGCACCCAGGCAGCCCTCAGGGATATATATATATATATATATATATATATATATATATATATTTTTTTTTTTTTTTTTTTTTTTTAAAGAGAACACTGAGGTGTGCCTGGGTGGGTTAGTCCGTTAAGCATCTGCCTTCAGCTCAGGTCATGATCCCAGAGTCCTGGGATTGAGCCTCATGTTGTCTCCCTCCTCCCAGCAAGGAGCCTGCTCCTCTCTCTCTCCCTCTGCAGCTCCCCTTGCTTGTGTTCTTTTACACTCTCTTTCTCTGTGTCAAATGAATAAATAAAATCTTTTAAAAAAAGAAAGAGATTGAGGTAGTGCTTCTGGAATGGCACACTTTATTCCCATCGCCTGGAAAGCCGACGAGCCACTGTCCCCTTGAACTCCCATGCCTGCTCCTGCAGGTCTCAACTTGGGACTGGGGAAGGACGCCAGGGATATTTCACCCCTGGCACAAGGGGATAATCGGCAGTAGGTACTCTGTGTTCTAACTGCTTAGTATAACATGCAGGTACTTGTGGTTTGACAGGCAAAAGCACAAGGGCCTTGTTTCATGAATGCTGTGTATAACATTCGGAAGTGAGCAGAGAGCAATCCCATAGCTGCAGGGGATGGCCTCTGTGAGCCTTCATGATGGATGCAGATACTTTTTTTTTTCTTAAGATTTTATTTGTCAAAGAGAGAGAGAGAACACAGATGAGGGAGAGGCAGGCAGAGGAAGAAGCAGGCTCCCCATTGAGCAAGGACCCCAATGCGGGACTTGATTCCAGGACCATGAAATTGTGACCTGAGCGGAAGCCCAACCCACTGAGCCTCCCAGGCGTTCTGATGCAGGCAGATTCTAAGCTGCACCAAGAACCCGGAAGCCATCTGTTCATTAGGATGTCTACTTACCCATCCATCCATCCATCCATCCTTGCATCCATCCATTTATCCAGAGTACATTAATTTTGCCTCTTTCTTTTTTATTGCCAAATAGACATTGTGGAAGAATACTACAGTTTGCATGTTTGTGTTCCTCAAAAGTTATATGTTGAAGCCCCCATCCCCAATGTGATGGTGTCTAGAGGTGAGGCCTTTGGGAGGTGATTACACTTAAATGGTATCATGAGGGTAGGACCCTGATGGTGGGATTAGTGCCCTTATAAGAAGAGGGTGCAGGGCACCTTTGTGGCTCAGTCAGTTAAGCATGCAGCTCTTGATTTGGGCTCAGGTCATGATCTCGGGGTCGTGAGATCAAGCCACCTGCTGGGCGCTGTGCTGAGTGAAGAGTCTGCTTCAGATTCTCTCTCCCTTTCCCTTTGCCTTCCCCCCACCTCGCTCCCACTCTCCCTTGCTCTCTCTAAAATAAATAAAAATAAAATCTTAAAAAGAGAAGAGGATGTGAAGGATAGTGGCTGTCTGTAAATCAGGAGGAGGACCCTCACCACACATGGATTCTTCTAGCACCTTGATTTTGAGCTCACCGGCCTCTAGAACTCTGAGGAAGAAATGTTTGTTGTTTAAGCCACCCAGTCTATGGTATTTGATTATAGTAGCTCCAAGTGATTGAGACAAAGATTAATGAAAATCAGAAAAGCAGACTAGCTCACCCAAACTCATTGCAATCCTTCCTCTCTCCTTTCCTTCCCTAATTTCTCCTATCCTGGCAATGGACAGGGAGTTGCTAAGATGATAAGTTACAAATAAGGTAAACTCAGTCCTTTTCTCCCTTTATTGCAGCTAATCTTTGAGCTTATGAAGTATTTCAAACATTTGGAAAATTGTAGAGAATAATGTTAACAATCACCCAGTCACCCATCACCCACTCTAATGAACATTAACCTTTTGCCATATTTGCTTTGAGGTTTTGGGTTGTTGTTGTTTTTTTTTTTTTAAGGAAACAAAATGTCATGGCTCAAAGTGGCCTCCCTCACCCCCACTGCACCTCCCTTCCATAACAGTTCTCTGCAGCTAGTATGTAGTGTCTGGGCAGGTTTGGGGCTTTTACTATGTAGGTTTAGCCCCATACACAATGCACAGTATTGTTTTTGTAATTTGGGATTTTATATACATGATATCATCCTTTTATGCATCCTTTTACAACTAACGTTTTACTTTTATTGCATTTTTTTAAATGGCATGTGTTGTAGATGGTGGTTGTAACAAGTTGGGCAACACAAAGGTGAGTACAGGAAAAGTTAATCGTCTCCATCTGCACCCTCCCATCCCACCACTCAAGGGAACCACTGTTTACAGGTGACACAAGCCTTTCTGTGCCTTTTCTCTGTCCTGCACTAACCCACAGAAGGGCTCTGATGCCGAGAGGAAGAGCTGGGGAAGGTTTGGGACAGGCTGGGGCAGGCAGGGGTGGCCACACGCACAGATGTTGCCTCTCTGGTGCTGCGGCCAAGAGAGGAAGGGCAGTCAGGCTGGGGGTTGTGGGGGGAGGGGAGGTGTGCAACTTCCCTGCTGGCCGTTAAGCCACAGCCTGCGGGTTTCACCACCCATACCCTCTCCCCACGGGCCCTGCAGTCTGAAGGCTCTCCAGGTCAGCTGATGAGCGGTGTCCTTTCTATAAAGTACCATTGGGCTAGGACGTGAACAGGGTCTGTCTCTGGACAGCTGGGTGACCATAGCAAGCCATGTAACCTCTACAGTGAAGAGACCACAAGACTTCTCCAGTTCTTTCCCATTGATGACTATCCGCCAGAGCATCCTGGCTGGAAGCTGACCTGCCAGTGGGTCAGAGATGTTGGAGAAGCTCTGGTAGGCCAAGCTGACTTTAGCTGTGACTGAGAAAGGGTTCACAGATAACATGTGTTTTGACTCCTTCAGGAACCTGGAATGAGAACACAGAATGCCAAGAAAGTTTCCAGGTTTTAGGTTTTTGTTTTGTTTTGTTTCACTTTTTACAAGTGAATAGGACCAGACATATTATGCTTAGAGCTGGACTGGAATGTTTTTTTCTTCCTTGCAAAAAAAAAGAGCCAATAATTAGAGCTTAAGTTATTTGTCTTCAAAATGCAAAGCAGTGAGAGAACGTGAACGGGAGAACTGAGTTGCTCCATGGAGGACGCCTGCCTGGTGTTGGACTCCTGAGCCCGTCTAGTGTGAGGAAAAATATAAACCTTGCCAGGGCTTACAAATCGGGCTCTGACCTTGACCCTGGGACCTCTCTTGTTGTTAAGTTCTATAGTTCTATGTTTTTCCTTTTTCCCATTCATTCATTCAATGATTTTTTTTTTTTTTTTGATGTGTCAGTCATTGTACTAAGAGCTGGGGATATCAGTGAAAAATCAGACAAACCCTCACCCTTATGGAATTCAGAACTTCTTACAAATAATCTCAAAACACAAAGACTTCCACTTTTTATCAATATTCCAATAATTCATTCATTCATCTTTCAAATGAAATGATTTCCACAGTACCCTCGTGCCAGTTGGATACAGGTATTCCCGGCCCCATTTCGCCATTGGTCAGACAGAGAACTAATAAATAAATTAATAAAGACAGAGAAGATCAGCATGAACATTGCAACCTTGAAGGAAACACACACAGAAGTGGAAAGGCCCATATCTCACTTCCTGGAACCTCTAACAAGCTCCTCTCATGGGCTGGAAGAAACTTGAATGTACAGATCTCCTGATTTAATACCAAGAAGAAAGTTGAGGGCGCCTGGGTGGCTCAGTGGGTTAAGCCACTGCCTTCGGCTCAGGTCATGATCTCAGGGTCCTGGGATCGAGGCCCGCATCGGGCTCTCTGCTCAGCAGGGAGCCTGCTTCCCTTCCTCTCTCTCTGCCTGCCTCTCTGCCCACTTGTGATATCTCTCTGTCAAATAAATAAATAAAATCTTAAAAAAAAAAAAAAGAAGAAGAAGAAAGTTGAGTTTTCAGACCTGACTGAAGAAGCTGGTGGCAAGTTTGGAGAAATGATACTGGGGTAAGACAGCTAAGGCTTCCTGACTCCTTGGGCAAATAAACACTCCCTAGCCTGATCCTTTTCTCCAAAATGTTGAAATCCCCATCTGGCATCCCAAGCTACACTGTTGTGAGGTCCCCTCCAGGCTGGGATAATGACACCTCCTCAGGTCCCACCGAGAGCCTGGTGGCCATCCGGTCCCTTCCATTGACGCCATTCAATAGCAAAGCCTGGGCTCCCTAACTTGCTCTGTGGGGCTTTCACAGGATACTTAGTAACTTGCCCATGGCTCTGGTTCCCTCAGCTCCAGGCTCCCAGCCAAGTTCTCCAAATTGTGTTTATTAGCAATGAAAGGGCTTTTTAGCCTTGCAGCAGAATGGGGTGGTGGTGGGGGGAGCTTTTGTCTCTTTTCTTCACAGGGCTATGAAATCCCTTTCAGGCTGCTCTTCTCTCCCAGCACGGCCCACCCATCAGAAGGCATCCAGTCCTGAATGTGGGCCCGCTGGGCCAGAAGGTGGCTTCCAACAAACTCCCCAGGTGGTCTCAAGTTGGTAGCACAGGCATAACAGATTATGTGAATCTAATCTGTTCCTAAAAATTTGCTGGTGATTTTAGGATATCCAATGTCTATACTGCATTAGTTATAATGCAGGGGGAAAAAATAATGCATTCCCAACCAAACAAAAAACCACAACCAACATCCTCTCAATCACTAAAAACACTCCAACACTTATAAACAACCCATCACGGAGCTCTAAATAATATGAATCAGTGGTCCCTGGAAGTATGGTTGTAGATCAGCAAGCATCAGCATCACGTGGGAACTTAAAAATGCAAATTTAGACCCCAAACTAAACCTACGAAGTCAGAAACTCTGGAATAGGGTCCAGCAGTTTTGAGTTTTAGCAAGACCCCCGGAGATTTAGATGCATGCTAAGGTCCGGAACCACTCATAGAAAGCATTTAACAATTACCTAGTTAGTTAACACTTAAAGAACTCCTTAGCAGGTACATTCGGGGTGTTTTTGTTTCTAAAATTTTATTATTTTATTTATTTTATTTTTACTTTTTTATTGAGGTGTAACTGAGCTATTATATTCAAGTGTACAACATTGTGATTCAACATTTATAAACATTGCAAAATAGTCAGGGCAGTAAGTTTAGTTACCATCGGCACCTTACAAAGCTGACACAATGTTATTGACTATATTCCCTATTCTATACATTACAACACCAGGACTTACTTATTTCATGACCGCAACCTTGCACTTCTTGATCCCCTTCACCCACTTTGCCCCCAACACCCCTCCCCTCTGATAATCACTAATCTCTGTATATATGTATCTGGGTTTTGTTTTATTTGTTTTGTTTTTTTAGATTTCATGCTTAAGTGAAATCATGTGGTACTGTCTTTCTTTGTTGGGCTTATTTCAGTTACCCTAATACCCTCAAGACTTATCCATATTGTTACGAGAGGCAAAATTTCATTCTTTTTTATGGCTGAGTAGTATTCCCCCCCCATGTGTGTGTGTACCACATCTTTACTCATGCTTCCATCAAAGGGCACTTGGGTTGTTTATGTTATTTCCATATCTTGGCTATTGTAAATAATGCCACAGTGAACAAAGGTGTGTATGTATCTTCTTGGATTAGTATTTTCATTTTCTTTGGATAAATATCCAGTAATGAACCTACTGGATCATATGGTATTTCTATTTTTAATTTTTTAAAAGATTTTATTTATTTATTTGACAGATATCACAAGTAGGTAGAGAAGCAGTCAGAGAGAGAGGAGGAAGCAGGCTCCCTGCTGAGCAGGGAACCCGATGTAGGACTCGATCCCAGGACCCTGGAATCATGACCTGAGCCGAAGGCAGAGGCTTTAACCCACTGAGCCACCCAGGCACCCCCTATTTTTAATTTTTTAAGGAAACTCTTTACTGTTTTCCATAATGGCTGCACCAATTTACATTCCCATCAATAGGACATGAGTGTTCCCTTTTTTCCACATTCTCACCAACATTTGTTATTTCTTGTCTTATTTTTTTTAAAGGTTTTATTTATTTATTTGACAGAGGGAGAGGGATAGTAAGAAAGGGAACACAAGTAGGGGGAATGGGAGTGGGAGAAGAAGGCTCCCCATCAAGCAGGGAGCCCGACGCAGGGCTCTATCTCAGGAACCTGGGATCATGACCTGAGCCGAAGGCAGACACCCAACGACTGAGCCACCCAGATGCCCCTATTTATTGTCTTACTGATGCTAGCCATTCTGACAGGTGTAAGGAGATATCTCATTGTGGTTTTTTTTTTAAGATTTTATTCATTTATCTGTCAGAGAGAGAGAGGGAGAGAGAGCGAGCACAGGCAGACAGAATGGCAGGCAGAGGCAGAGGGAGAAGCAGGCTCCCTGACAAGCAAGGAGCCCGATGTGGGACTCGATCCCAGGACGCTGGGATCATGACCTGAGCCAAAGGTAGCTGCCCAACCAACTGAGCCACCCAGGCGTCCCCTCATTGTGATTTTTACTTGCATTTCCCTGATGATTACGGATGTTGAGCATCTTTTCATGTGCCTGTTGGCTTATTTGTGTATGTTCTTTGGAAAAACATGTATTCAAATCTTCTGCCCATTTTTTAATCAGATTGTTTTCTGTTATTGAATTGTATGAGTTCTTTATATATTTTGGATATTAACCTCTTATCAGATATATCATTTGCAAATCTTCATTCAGTAGTTCGCCTTTTTGTTTTGTTGACTGTTACCTTCATTGTGCAGAAGCTTTTTGGATTGATGTAGTCCCACTTGTTTATTTTTGCTTTTGTTTTCCTTGCTTTTGGAGTCAGATTCAGAAAATCATCACCAAGACCAATGTCTAGAAGCTTATTGTGTATGTTTTATTCTAGCAGTTTTACATGCTTGAGCTTTAGAAAACAAAGCCCTATTAATTGCCCCATGAGGCAAGAGAAGTTACTAGTTCTAGGACACAGCCATGGAGGTGGGGAGGCAGGTAGAAACATGGATACCATTTATCCCTCAGTGATCATTTATTTTTTTTTTAAAGATTTTATTTATTTATTTGACAGAGAGAGATCACAAGCAGATGGAGAGGCAGGCAGAGAGAGAGAGAGAGGGAAGCAGTCTCCCTGCTGAGCAGAGAGCCCGATGCGGGCCTCGATCCCAGGACCCTGAGATCATGACCTGAGCCGAAGGCAGTGGCTTAACCCACTGAGCCACCCAGGCGCCCATCATTTATTTTTTTTTTAAGATTTTATTTACTTATTTGACAGACAGAGATCACAAGTAGGCAGAGAGGCAGGCAGAGATAGAGGAGGAAGCAGACTCTCTATGGAGCAGAGAGACCGATGTGGGGCTCGATCCCAGGACTCTGGAATCGTGACCCGAGCCGAAGGCAGAGGCTTTAATCCACTGAGCCACCCAGGCACCCCTCAGTGATCCTTGAAAAATAGACACCATTGATTTCTTCATCAGGAGAAGCTGCCAAAGTCACCCATTTGCTCAGCATCTCAGAGTTTTCCCTCCCAGAAAGGAGAGGAAGGCATCCACCCAGTTCACAGACTATAGACTTGGAATGGGACCATCCCTGCAACTTCCCCAAGCACATGCACACAGAGTCCCTTACCCCCAGGGACTGAAGCAGCAGTGTTAAGGTAAGGACTCCCTCGCTGTGCAGCTTCTTATGGGAAGCAGTGAGCACAAGAATTTCTGTTTTGTTTTTACAAAGAAGGCAATGCATTCTTTATAATGATTATTTATAGTGATTATGCATTAAATCATAGTTATTATTTAACACATAATGAATGAGTGGTATTATGTGGTGAGCATAGCCTTCCCAGGAGACAAAAGCCTTGAGTTTTCAGAATTTCTCTTATGACTCCTCCAAACTGCAATCCTCAGAGGTCGGTGTTCCAAGTCTTAATCATCTCTGTCCTCCCACACTCAAGACACTACTGGCCTCTTTAATGATTTAGTGAATTAACTCCTTTCTGTTCCCGGTACTTCATGGAAGCACCCAAGAGAAGATAAAAGATAAAGCCCTTGTGGACAATTCCCTGTGTGCCCGTGGGAGGAAGCGCTTGTGATGTTTGCATCTGAAACGAGACCAGTGTGACCTAACTGGCAGAATGCTGTGAACGAAGGGGTTGGGAGTGTCCATAATCCTTCCAGAGAGTAAGAGTTAGCCCCTGAAAAGAGCCCACTGTACAGGGCAGCTCCAGAACTGAGGCCAGCGGCTCCCCGCCCAATGGAGGGGGTTTTCTCAAAGAGGGAGACCATCATTTGTCTTCATCATTAGATCCCCAGCACCATCTGAACACTCTCTCTCCCAATGTTTGCTATAAAAACTTAGCAACATTTTTACTCAAAATTCACTATGTGAATCAAAAATCATTCCATTAGAGAACTGTTGTTGCTTCATCAACAACGTGGAGGTTTCGGGAATTCCCCGCAGAGGCTGTGCCATAGACATGTCCCTTCTCTTCTCCTAGCAGTAGAAGGACCTCTTGCACCTCTATTGTTCATACATATTGTGAACCTATCTTGTAAAAAAGTTGAGAAGCCTGTGAGTTAAGTAGATAATCGAAGAGTCCTAAAAATCCCATAACTTAGAAGAAGAAAAGTTGGGAAATGATAAAGTATATTGCAAGAGGTGAAAACATGAGAGGCACAGATGTAGCCAAGCACACATTCCATCTAACGTGTGTCATGTATTTCTGTGCCTTCTAATGTATTAATTTTGGATCTTTAACAAGTAATTTAATTATTTTTTATATTATATTAAGGGACTGTCTATAAACTCCTTGAGTGAAGGTGTGATGTAAAATGGGGATCATATGAATGTCGGTCTAGGTGTAAAGCTATTTTTGATGTTTAGCAAAAGGATATGAAATCGAAGCAATGGTCAGTGAATTTTATTGAACAGCCAGAGTTTTTATAGTGAGCACTAGAACTAGAACCCTTCAGTAATGGTATTTTTCTAAACTCTAAAATTATGAAGAAGAAGCAAGTCCCCTGACAATAAATTCAAATTAGGAATATAACTAAAATGAATGAGCCCAAAAGCCATCTCAAAGTGCTGGAATACAGCACCACCTTAGTTCATGCTCAGAAACCACAGTGAAGTGTCTTACATCACAGAGGATCCAGATTAAGAAAATGTCAAGAAGAACTGGAGATGGATGATAGTTGTAGAACAGGGTGAATGCACTTAATGCCACGGAACTGGACACTTAAAAACAGGCCAAAATAGTAACTTTTATGTTATGTACATTTTACCACAGTGAAAAAAGAATATGGTGCATCACTGACTTTCTTGGTTTTGTATGTATTATTATAGGTGTTTAGTTAAGACTCTTTGGTAGTGAGACGTTGTGATTGCAAAAAAAGGAAAATTATAAGGATGCAAGGGTATATCCCAGAACCCCCGGGCAAGAATGCTAAGAAATCTCAGGGAGGAGTAGAATAAGGAACAGGAGAGCCATTGGGACCCTTCTTTGTCTCTACCTTTCTTTGTGATTCTGTTTTATCCTCATTCTCTCTACAGCTTGGTTTCTCTGTTTCTTGGGCCCACAAAATGGAATATGCTCATCGCCTTCCTCTCTCCAGTGGCTCCCAAGTTCACTTAGCATGCTGTACTCCCAAGTTGAGAAACTCTCGCAGTCTCTGACTCCCAGCTCCATATTCGGAAAAAAGGGAAGCTGATTGGCCCACCCTGAGTCAGGTGACCTCCCTTGGTCCACTCAATCCTAGTTACAGGGTAATACAATCATGGCCAATTTCTCTGGAGAACCCAGACTATACACCATGTTATACTCCCCCCCCCCCCCCCATTTTGATCCTTTTCTTCACAGTTAAATACAAAAGTCAGATACCCGGGGCGCCTGGGTGGCTCAGTGGGTTAAAGCCTCTGCCTTTGGCTTAGGTCATGATCCCAGGGTCCTGGAATTGAGCCCCACATCGGGCTCTCTGCTGGGCAGGGAGCCTGCTTTCCTTCCCTCTCTCTGCCTGCCTCTCTGCCTACTTGTGATCTCTGTCTGTCAAATAAATAAAATCTTAAAAAAAAAAAAATCGGGTACCATACACAAAACAAATATCCAAATCGAGGTCAAACTGTTCCTGGCATTCAACATGCTTAATGATTTCCGTCTTTGCCTTAACTGAATTGAGTCTAAACTCCTTATTTTTGATCACCAGAATGAGCTCTCGTTTTCCACTTTAAATTTGTTTTATAAAAGAACCACTGCAAATATAATAAAATATTTAAGTAATTATCCCCAAACTGTCATAGTGACAAAAATGATAAAGCAGTAGAGCAGTCGGCTAGCAAGCAACTTCCTGCATGATAGCTGGAAATGTTCGTTTTTCTCAGCTGAATCTTGAGAGTCTCAATCTGGCATATAACCCTCTGTTTAGGAGTGTCAGTTAGAACATAAAGAGGAAGTTTAGGTAATCTTAAAGCCCAGCCATTAAAGTTGAGAACAACCTATGCTGTGTAGCACTAAGGTGTGTAAGTACACAGCTCACTCTCTCGCCATATTTAGCAAGTGACCAAAAGTGAAGAAAGGAAGGACATTGAAGAGATTGTAGCAAGGGCAGGTTGTGTCCACTTTCAGGAGGAGGGGTAGTAAGGATGGCATTTGGCCTGGGCCATAAAAGATGAGGAACATTCTGATACATAGATAAAGATTATTAGGGTTTTAGGAAGTCCAAGAAATAATATCCTTTTTCTATCCCCCCCCTTCCCTCCTGAGTTTGAACTATTTGAGATGCAGACACAGGAGTCTGGCTGGTGGAAATGAAAATATCCCTCTTATTGTCTGTAAAGCTGTCAAGATAACATGTCTAAAGTCCGTGGCCAGTGGGTTTAGGAAGGCTTAACCTCTGAATTAGACACACTCCCCAGTCTGGGGCCCAGCTGGGTGAATGCTTTATACTGCACAGAAGAGATGTCAGAACATAGGTCTATCCCAAAAAAGGAAGGGTCTGGAGCCAGCATACCCAGATCTTTCTCTTAGAGCCACCTACCAGATACTACTTCTGAGATGAAGATTAAGGGATTGGGGTGGGAAGAGAGTTAACAGTTATCTATGAAAGGGATAGGGCTAGGGAAGACATAAACGTGTGGTGGTGTTTTTTTTACAATGAGCATGCATTATTTTCATAACACCATTATTTTTATACTTAAAAATAAAGTCATTCAGAATTGAGTGTGAGAAAGGAGGATCAATTTCACTCAGGACAGAGACTATGTCAGTAAAAGAATAAAAGAAGACTTGTAGCTGTAGCCAGGAGAATGTCAAAACCGTGAAGCAGAGACTAAAAATGATTCAGATTAACTAGCACACATTACTGTTTTTAAAAGAGTTACCCAGGATGTGAACCATGTGTTATTATTTATCCATTTGGAATTTGGAAATGAAAACTTGTAGTCCTGAGGAAGATACAACAGGTTCGGTGCTGAGATACAGAAATCAATTGTTAAATTGTAAATTAAGTTAAAATTTTAATCTAAGAGAGGATATACTTTAAAGAAATCTTGAGATAGGTTTTCAGTTTTGTTTTTTTTTTTTTAAGATTTTATTTATTCATTTGACAGACAGAGATCACAAGTAGTCAGAGAGGCAGGCAGAGAGAGAGAGAGAGAGAGAGGAGGAAGCAGGTTCCCTGCCGAGCAGAGAGCCCGATATGGGGCTCGATCCCAGGACCCTGGGATCATGACCTGAGCCGAAGGCAGAGGCTTTAACCCACTGAGCCACCCACGTGCCCTGGTTTTCAGTTTTCTTACTGTAAACTCTGTCATATGGAGTAAGTTACTTCTATGACTTAGGCCAGAATTTTCCTGAACTGTGCTCTAAAGAAATTGAATGATGTTCCATAAAAATAATTGATATTGATGCTGTTTTTCTACCCAAATTTATTCTAGAAAAACAGATATGTAAAAAATCAACTAAACAAATATCATTATTTAAAGATCTGCCTTTAGCCCACCTCTCTGAAGCCATCCCTGGAGGACACATGCTCTGGGCTGTGAGGGAGGCGTAGCATTTACCAACTCACGTGTAAGCTCAGGCTCACATTCCCAGAAATTGCCTCCACAACACGCACCTTACTAGTGGAACCCTCATGTTGTTCAGGGTGCCCCAGGCTGTAAGACTTGATTTTTCTGAGCTCTTTCACAGTGAGTAGCAGCCGCGTAACAGAGTTTGGCAGGTGCAGTGAAATGTAAGAGTATGTCTACTAAATGGGTTTCTGGAAAGATGTTTTCCTGATGAAAGGGAAAGACTCACCTGCTTGGCAACTTTGACCTTTTGTCCTTGCCCTTTCTCGTGCTTGAGATACAGACTTCACATCTGGAGTTGCAGCAGCCAGCTTGTGACCCTGAGAACAAAAGTCACATGCTAAGGATGGTGACCCAAGGAACAAGACAGAGTTGGGGTCCTTCAGGACATCAGTCCTTCAGTGACATACAGTCACTGTACCAGTTCTGGTATGTTCATGTCCAAATTTATTCTTATGGGGGAAAAATGATTTTATTTAAACCACTGTCAGATTCTTGTTAAGTGCAGGCAAACCCAACCCTATTGTATGTCCATGTACATCATTTATTGATCGATTACCATAAATGTCACACCCCTGGTCACATGATTTCAGCATATATTCATGTTATTAAGTACTGCTTATTCAATAGCAAACAATTGTACGGTATTAACATGTTTAACATTAATCTATGGCCAAAATAAGAAAGCTTTAAATACAAAGAAGGGTCTTGGGATTCTAAATGGTATCTGAAATGACACAAATTTAGAATACTTTAAAGTGAAAAGACACAAACTGAGCTTCAACTTCCTAAGAGAAAAAAAAAAATCTGAGTGTGTTGCCCAAGCTGAAACAAGGAACACGATCTGGAGTAGCCTAGTTTAAGAGGACACAAATATCACACAACATATAGCTGACATCCTTTCTGCCTTTGCGCCAGTGTATCTGGCCAAGGCGGGACTTTTTATAGCACCCTGGCCTGAAACCAGAGGCCAGAGACGCACCTGATAGCCTTCTCAGCCACACCAAGGCTGTTCCCAATAGAAAGGTGATGTTTAAAAGACATACAATAGGGGCGCCTGGGTGGTTCAGTGGGTTAAGCCTCTGCCTTTAGCTCAGGTCATGATTCCAGGGTCCTGGGATCAAGCCCCGCATTGGGCTCTCTGCTTGGCAGGGAGCCTGCTTCCTCCTCTCTCCCTCTCTCTCTCTCTCTCTCTCTGCCTGCCTCTCTGTCTACTTGTCATCTCTGTTAAATAAATAAATAAAATCTTAAAAAAAATAAAAGACATGCAATATTTAAAACAATATAAAAGACACAAAACATACAAAAAATTAGAACACAGATAGGACACAACCTATATTAGAATTATTTTATGAGTTTTATAAGAACATGAAAAATAGAAAGACGTTGTGCTTGAATGTTTTTCCTTAAGGAAATTCTTCTCTGAGACCCTTCCCCCTGTCTTCTCTAGTACCAGCTGGTATTACAGCAGATCCATGTCTGCTGCTGTTCCCACAATACCTCGACATTTTTAGTGTATTCCATGGTTAAGGTTAAGGAGTTTGGGAAACTCTATCCTAAACTGATAAGATTTCCAGTTTAACCTTAAAAAATGTTTAAAAATCGTAGTCCAAGGGGACCTGGCTGGTTCAGTCAGAAGAGAGTGGGAGTCTTGATCTCGGAGTCATGGGTTCAAGCCCCATGTTGGGTGTAGAGATTACTAGAAAAAAATAAATAAACTTAAAAAAAAACAACAACAACCCTGTAGTCCAAGAATAAGAGTCAGTGTGGCCTAGAAAATCCCAGTTAACATCCATAGGAAGAACGTGCTGGTTGTTACTTTTATTCAGCTTCCTCTTACATTTTTTTTATTCATAAAAAATCAGATTATGAAAGTGGGTCATGTTGATTAAGAGAAATTCCAGCAATGCCAAAGTATACAAAAGCCTTCCCTGACAGACTGAACACTTTGCTAGGGCAGGCCATGCCTGTCTTATCTACTCCAATCTCTCCAATCCCTAACCCTGCACATAGTAGGGCTTCAAAGTGGTAGCACCCCCTTTCCATGGTTAACGAGCTAAGGTGTTGCATTGCAGACCTCTCATATGCAGGATTTTAAAAATAAACTTTTAATTTTAGAGTAGTCTTAGGTTTATAGAAAAGACTGTGACAGTAATACCGAGTTCCCATATACCCACACCCGCTTTCCCCTATTTTTACCATCTTACTTTAGAATGGTACATTTGTCACAATTAATGAACCAATCCTGGCACTGTATTGAGATTTCCTTAGTTTTTACCTAATATCCTTTTCTGCTCAGGATCCCATCCAGGACGCCATACTACATTTGGTCCTCATGTCTCTTTAAGCTCCTCTTGGCTGTGGTAATTTCTCAGACTGTCACTGTTTTTGATGACTCTAGCAGTTTTGAGTGCTGGTCATGTATTTTGTAGGATGCCTCTCTTTGGGGATTTGTCTGATCGTCTTCTCATGATTAGGGGTTATGGATTTCAGGAAGGAAAACCATAGAAGTAAAGTACATTAAAGGTATATATTATTGGGCACTTGGGTGACTCAGTCGGTTAAGCATCTGCCTTGGTCTCAGGTCCTGATCTCAGGGTTCCAGGATCAACCTCCCCAGTGAGTTTCCTGCTCCGTGGGGGGTCTGCTTCTCCCTCTCCTCCCTGCTCATGCTCTCTCCATCTCTGTCACTATCTCTGTCTCTCTCTCTCAAATAAATAAATAAAATATTTTTAAAAAGGTATATATTATCGGGGCACCTGGGTGGCTCAGTGGGTTAAAGCCTCTGCCTTCGGCTCAGGTCATGATCCCAGGGTCCTGGGATTGAGACCTGCATCGGGCTCTCTGCTTGGTGGCAAGCCTGCTTCCCTTCTTCTCTCTCTGCCTGCCTCTCTGCTTACTTGTGATCTCTGTCAAATAAATAATAAATAAAAAATCTTTAAAAAAATAAACAAAAGGTGTATATTATCAATATGGCTTGCCACTATTGATGTTGACCTTGACTCCTGTACAGATTAACATTACTCATATACTACTAAATGGAACCTTCTGTCTTTCACATCAAAATGAACGTCTGGTTCCAGTTTAGAACAGTGAGTGTTCCCAGTTAGTTTGGACTTGAGCTACCTAAACACATAGATGATTCAAAAGAAAGATCTGTGACCTTCACACCAGCCGTGGGTGTGGAAGGAGGTACAGGGTGGAGAGGAGTGAGGATGACCTGCCCATTTCTACAGTATGCCAAACCCATGGGGGAGGCTTGCCAAGGGCCAAGGTCAGCTGCCAAACAGGGCCAAATGCCCAGTCTTCTTCCTATTCTCTGGTGATGACCTTTCATGGTACGGCTCAAATTTTCAATCCTCTCTCCTCTCCAACTGCCTTCCTGATGGTGGTGACTCACCCCCCAGCACTCTCAGAGGAAATAGGAGTCCAAGGAAGCTAGGCCAGAATACAAGGGAAAGAAAAAAGAAAACAAGGATTTACATTTGACAAGTTCACCAGATGATGTCTACCTGCCTTTCTGTTACACTGCAAAGTTTTGGTGGATTCTTTCTTGCAATAATCAGACAAGAATTCAAATTCATTTTCTTTGGATGGAATTAGGATTCTGAGTGTTGCTTTTCTTTTCTATTTATTCTGATAAATTAACTCATTCAAGTAACTGAACTGGACCACACAAAATAGTAATAAACATGTATTATATAATTATTACTTTAGGCAACATTTATTAAACATTTTATGATGTACCAGGAGCTATGCTAATTATTTTATGTATATAGCTCATGCAATTCTCAGCAACATGCTGCGGTTGTTAGCTCTGTCTTCTATGTAATTATACGTAGCACAGGAAGGTTAAGTAACTTGCCCAAGATCACATAGCTAATAAGTAGCCAGGAAAGACAGAAACACAGTCTGACTCCTCATGCCATATGCTATACCATTTAACAAACCAGAGCTCCATACTTCTACACAGCTCAGCAAACCACCAGACCACTGCTCCATGCTCCTACACAGCTCAACAAGTCCCATACTGTATCATAGTATCTACAATGCTCTCAGCAGCCTGCAAGATGCTGGGGATAGGTGGATAAATAAAACAGAATCCTGGCCCAAAAGATCTCACTGTTGCTTCACTTTTTCCCAGAAGTGCAAGGGATCCAGAAGTCCCCACAGGCCCAGGAGCAGATTCAGGGCTGCTGGGGGAGTTGACTGTCCAAAGCAGACCTCAAGTCAGGATAAAGAACTTCAGGCTGTGGTGATTTTGAGACCAAGGGAAATGGCCATGGAATTTGACCATGATCCAAAATAACTAACAATATTCAAAATGTTGAGTAGTCAGTTCCAACCCATTAGAAAAGACATACAACCATCAAGATGGAGGACACGGCCTATCGGCCGATCCAAACAGCAGCAGATAAGAACAGGTAGGAGGGACTGAACATTAGCCCTGAGACAACCCTCAGAGATGGAGCAGTATGTGTCCAGGAGATCCCTGAAAATCCTGCTGCTCTCAACCTTCCCCATCTCAGGTGGATGTCAGTTCCAGTTTTCTAATTTTTAGGCCCAAAACTCAGAGTTGTCCCTGTCTCTTCCCCTTCTCTCACATCCTGTCCAATCCATTGGCAAAAACCTTTGGCACTACCTTCAAAATATGTTCAGATTTGAACCATTTCTCACCACCTGCTGTGCCACTACCCTGACCTAACCCACCATCACCTCGGCTTGGGTAATTACAACAGCCTCCCAGCAAGGCTCGCCGCTTCTATTTTAAATCCCCTGACAGTCTTATTCTTAACACAGCAGGTCATTTCAAACCAGCTGAATCACGCCCCCAGAGGTCTGCGGTAGCTCTCCATCTCACAATAAAAGCCAAAGTCACCATAGTGTCCCACGACGCCCCGCCGGGCCAGCTCTCACGACACCTTTCTGACCACAGCTCCTGTCCCTCTTCCCTTATTCATTTTACTCCAGCCACACCCACCTCCTTAGTGTTCCTCGAACATGCCAGGTACATTCCTAAGTTAGGGAAAGCAGGATCAAAGTTCTCCTTCCAGGGTGATCTTGTCCCAAGCAAGTATTTTTGAGGGCTAAGCTGAATTGCTACTTCCTGGATTTTCCTGGTAATGCTTAGCTGCTAACTAAATCTGATGCTGATGTATGTGATTTGCATTAGCACAAAGAGCATTTTCTGCAAACACTATTTGAGACTTACTATAATTGCCTTTTCTTTTGAATGTACTATATTTTAGTTGTTTGAGTATCATTATGTACTCTTGTTTTGCACAAAGGTGTCAGCTAAGGGGGTGGTGGGGAGGTGTAGTGAAAAAGGGATGCTGGGCGCCTGGGTGGCTCAGTGGGTTAAGCCACTGCCTTCGGCTCAGGTCATGATCTCAGGGTCCTGGGATCGAGGCCCGCATCGGGCTCTCTGCTCAGCAGGGAGCCTGCTTCCCTCTCTCTCTCTCTCTCTACCTGCCTCTCTGTCTACTTGTGATCTCTCTCTGTCAAATAAATAAATAAAATCTTTAAAAAAAAAAAAAAGAAAAAGGGATGCTGAGGTAAATCAGAGATTAATAACCTAGCAGCTACTGCTGGGCTGGGGAGCAAATGGGAAGAGGTGGTATTTCTAGAAACGAAGTCTTCGAGGAGGGCTTGGCAGGGCTGGCACCCAAAGTTCTCTGAGCAGGTGCGTGCTCCATCCTCCTTGAGGGGTGCAGACCCGAGGGAGCTTCCGCTTCTGAGGAAGATGTAGCCGGCTGGTGTTGGCACCTGTGAGGGCTGTGCAGGGCTGAGGACTGTGGTGGGGACTGTGGAGAGAAGCTAGAAGCTGGAGCTAGGGCTGTCTGCTGCTGCCAATTATCTTCCAACAGGAGGGAGGAACAGGAAAGAAGTCCTCCTCCCTTCCCTTCAGCTCACCCATTTCCCACCACTGCTTCCCAGAACCGCAAGGAGCAGGCTGGCAAGGGAATGTGGGAAATGTGGGAAATGTGGCTCAGCCCCAACACGCCCAGAAGCGGAGAAGGGTGGGCCTGGTGTGGGCAACAATAGCTGGATAAATAGCACAGAGGTCATGAGGTCACTGGGACTTTCCAGTTAAACTCTTAACTTCTTTCAGTCATATTTTAAAAAAAAATCTTTCGCGCTTTCCCTTGAAACAATAAATAAATAAATAAATAATTTAAAAAATCTTGTTCTGGTTTGAAGTATTTCCTGAGTTACCAGTTCTCCATATATCATATTTCTTATCAATTTTAGTGTCATTGAATATATATGTGTGTGTATATATACACACACACACATTTACATGAAACTGTGTATTTAAATATCAGGATAACGTTAATGGACACTATCACGTGCTGGTATCCGTTTAGAGTTTACTCAGGGTCTGACCTGGGGACTGGAAGTGCACTCCCTTTCTTTGTCTTTCTTTTATTGTGGTAAAATATACATAATACACATTTATCATCTTCAAGTTTAGTAGTATTAAGTATATTCATATTGTGCAGCTCTTCTCCAGAACTCTTCTCATGATGCAAAACTGAAATTCTGTTTTCTCTATGAAACAATAACTCACAATTTCCCTCTCCCCAGCCAATGGTAACCACCATTCTACTTCCTGTCTCTATGAATTTGCCTACTCTAGGTAACTGGTTTTAGCAGAATCATACAATATTTGCCCTTTTGTGACTGGCTTATTTCACTTGGCATAATATCTTCAAGGTTCATCTATGTTGTAGCATATGTCAGAATTTCCTTCTCTCTTTTTTTTTAAAAGATTTTACTTTAAAGTAATCTCTATACGCAACATGGGGTTCAAATTCACAACCCAAAGATCAAGAGCCAGGCACCCCTTAAGGTTTTTTAATATTCTGTTAGGTACACACATATATACACCACATTTTATTTATCCATCCATCAATAGATACTTGGGTTGCTTCTACCTTTTCGGCTATTGTGATAATGCCGCTATGAACATGGGTATATTTCCCTTCTCTTTGATAATCCTTATATAGCGTTTGTTTGTTTGTTTGTTTGTTTTTAAAGATTTTATTTATTTATTTGACAGACAGAGATCACAAGTAGGCAGAGAGGCAGGCAGAGAGAGAGGAAGGGAAGCAGGCTCCCTGCTGAGCAGAGAGCCCGATGCGGGCCTCGATCCCAGGACCCTGAGATCATGACCTGAGCCGAAGGCAGTGGCTTAACCCACTGAGCCACCCAGGCGCCCCTTATATAGCGTTTTGATCCTCATTCTACATGAGGCCTAACCATGTCAGGCCTAGCACTTCCTTTCATCCAAAAATGAAGTTTGAAAATAGGGGTGCTTGGGTGGCTCAGTTGCCTAAGCGTCTGACTCTTGATTTCAGCTCAGGTCATGACCTCAGGGTCGTGAGATTGGGGCCCACGTGGGGCTCCACACTGGGCATTGAACCTGCTTAAGATTCTTTCTCCTCCCTTTGCCCTTCCTGCACCCCTCCAAATAAATAAACAAATAAAGTTTACCTACTGCATAGTTTGAGGAAAATCAGTATAATGAAATAATATATGTTTTTATTGTGAGTAAATACCTGGGAATGATCACAAAGGGAATATAATGAAATAATCCAATGTTTGCATGTTGCACATGGTGGCCACCATAGCTGAGGCTGAATTTCCCTTAGACTGCATGGCAGACTCGTCTACCCAACTTTCCTTCTCTCCTTCCTTCATCTGGGTCAGACTTGCATTGCCTTCTGACAGCTGTCTTGGGACACAGTTCCCTCCACCCTTTTTTCTCTCACATTGCTGCTCCCTGCATAAAATCCTAGTATGTTTTCTTCCATCTCAGCATCTGCTGCTTAGTGGATTTGGACTAACACTATAACAAAGAACCACAAAACTTTCATGGCACACAACAGTGGTTTTTATTGCTCATGTTTCTCGGAGTGGTGGTGGGGGCGGCTAGACAGCTCAGCTGACTGGCTGGTTCCACTTCCACGTTTGGGGTAGTCTGGCTGGTAGTTGATGGAGGATGAACTCTGCTATGATGACTGAGGACTCAGCTGTGCTCCGCGTGTCTCTCTTCCCCCCAGGCATGTTCTGATGGCAATGGCACAAGAGAAAAACCTAATGTGTAAGCCTATTTCAAACTTCTGCTTGCCTTGGGTTAGGTATGGTTGAGTCCAGACTGAGTTGGAGGACCCTGAAAAGTAATATAACAAAAAGTCGGGATACAGGGAGAGATGAAGAATGAGGCTATTTTCAGAATCTACCACAATGTCTGTGCCTTTTCCCAATTGGTGAAGCACCACTCTTTCTCAGCTTATAAAAAATTTTAACCTCTTAAATTTTCTATAACCACCTCATTGTAGAGTAACTCAATAGAGAGGAATTCTGAACTGCTGAGTATTTACCAAGAGACTGAGTTATCCACATGAAGCTATTTAAACTGGAGAAAAACTTCCATGACATTCACTGTCAAGTTCAGACTATTTTCTTCCCCTCCCACAGCCCCCTCCCTCAGTGGCCCAGTGCTGTGAGTGCCCAGAACAAAGATTAGATCAGCTACAGATAGCAAGTAATCTATATTTTCTTTGTACATTACAGTGATCGGTTGGATTTTCAAAACACTTCCACACAAAAATAGAGAAGTTTGGGCATGATTGTTTTAAAAATAAATTTGAATGAATTCAAAGTTATCCATATAATAACATCACTTACTTGCAGGCCAACATTCTTTCTTAAATAGCAGGAAAATCTGTTGTGGTTCAGGTAGGTAGCCAGGAACTACATCTAAGCCTAGGTTCACTGCAGTTGTGGGCACTGAGTATAAGCATCATTTGTCATGTGTGTCCTATAAGAAAATGCATGGAGAACCTCGTTGTAGCCCACAGTGACCTCTCTCCAACTGTTCAAGCTTCTGTAACTCATACTTCCCGGTAAAGTTACCCAAATCTGCTGTGCAACAAAATCAAGAATGGAGCCTTCCTACCTCACGCACCACCACCCCTTGCCATCATTTATTCTCTCTTGTAAAAATAATTAATGTTTTAAATTTTGAAAAATTTTTAGCCTGAAGAAAATCTCAAGAACAAAACAGTTATCATCCATATACTCCTTACCTAGCTTTAACAGCCAGTAACATCTCCCCCGACACATTGGTCTCTGTATAGGTACAAACATTTCCCCTTTGCCAAGCCATCCAAGAGTGGCATGCAGACACCATGACACTATCCCTAAATACTTCTCAGCACTATCCCAAGAATGGGGACATTGTCCTATTATCCAGAACACTATTGTCACATCTAAGAAACTCAACATTAGGTTTGACATATATTAACTTTCCCTAATGGTCTCAAAATTTTACTTTGCTTTTCTTTTAATTCAGATTCCATTGGATTGGGTTGTTATATCTGGTTAATCTGTTAACTGGAAGCATAAATAATATATGACTGAGTCCTACCCCAGAGCTACAAAAATAAAATTTCCAGGACTTGAGCCCTGGAATCTATTCTTTCTAAACTCTTTCTAGATGACTCTAATGAGAGTCAAGTTTGATGACCACTGAGTTCTACTTGTAAGGTTATCTTTTCAGAAGTCTGCCACTCTTTCCCAAACAGACCTCAGAGAATTCTAGGGCCAGGCTTAAATTAAATTAAACTAAATTCTTGGGAGAACCATAACCCATTCTGATTGATGTCCATTTCTCTTCTACCCTATCCAACGTCCCTCTCCTGTAATTCCAACTGCTTCTTCTCTTAGCATTGTAAAGGTGGTATGGTTTATAATTTTTGACTTTACCATGATGTGAAATTGATGTGCATTCAGTAGAAACAGTACTTTGAATTTTAAATTTGGGTATTTTTCCCAGGCTAGTGATATGCAGTAAGATCCTCTCTCATGATGCTGGGCAGTGGCAGCTCTGGCTCTCAGTCAACCACACAATCAGTAGGGTTGATGACTGATACACTTACAACCAATCTGCACCCACACAATCACTCCATTTTTTTTTCACCAGTACAATATTCAATAATGACAATGGATATTCAATGCGTTATTATAAAATAGGCTTTGTGTTAGAGGATTTTGCCCAGCTATAGGTTAAGGTAAATGTTCTGAGTGCACTTAAGGTATGCTAAGCTAAGCTATGATGGGCCATAGTTTAGGTATATTAAATGCATTTTCAACTTACGATATTTTCAATTTGGGGACATAACCCTATAAGCTGAGGAAGATCCCTCCTCAGGAAGAAGGATTTAATCGATAGGCTTCGAACACCTAACCCTAGACCTTTTCTTTAATTCTAAACTCTGTTAACTCAATGCCCTTGTAAATACTTTTTGATTGTACCGAGGCATGGGGTAATGCAGGGGAGGATTGGCTTGTTGTAATGCAGGTTCCTAGGCCATCCTCCAGGCTCAGGGATATGCACTTTGATCAGCTCCCCAAGTAATCCATACTCCTTTTTTTTGTATTTCACTCAATGGACCTTGCAGAATGATTTATGCTCATTAAGCAACTCGGTAAGAATCTGATTGTGTCAATGAATCAAATCCCTACCTGTAGAACACTTGTCCACAAAACGCAGATACCAGACTAACCTATATTCCCATCTTGTACACATTTCTTCTGATGCTCCGGTTCACTGTTCTCTCTAAGAAGCACATGTTAGCTAACATAGCTTTAGCTACTCTCTAAAACCAAAGAAGCAGACTTATTTCTGTTTCATTCTGCCTTTTACTCCCACTCTGACCAAATTCCCTTTTAGTGTTGACTCACAGTGTTTATCTGAGTCTGCACCTGACCTTTTGATTCTAGGGGCATCTTTATGGCCCCCTTTTCCCTTTTCCTTCCTTTTGGTGGCTAGAGATGATACTAAGGGGAGGCTTGAGAAAGGATCACCAATTACAAAGTCACCAGTGCTTTGACGCCACAATGCTTTTGCTCACAAAGTTGTCCACCATACAAGAAAAATACCTTATTTATTATTTTGGATTTTCACCTCACTTGCTTTGTTTGCCAAGTAATCTGATCTATGTGAAAGGCAAATAATCTTTTTTAAAAAATCACACTGCATCTTCTACAAAGCTGTGTTTTGCTGACACAGAAAGAATGAGACTAAAGTTTAACTTTTTAAGTATAGTTGTTATAATTGTTAAACTATCTGGTATCTCTCAGTAAAGGTAAAGACGTATTCTGGAATCCAAATTGGCCTGTGTGGGATACCATTTTCCTTTTTTAGTTCATTCGTGGCAGAAGATAATTCCTACTATGTAATTCTAGTGATGCCATTATCATCCTAGTGAAATAATGAGGAAAATACTGAACTGGCATCAGATGTGAAAACAGAACTGATACTATCTCTTGACTAGCAGAAGCCTGCAAGTGTGTACAATACCAAGTATTAGCCAATACATAAGTATATTAGGAGTGATAAATAGTCACTGTTGACGATGTAGGGAAAACACCATATCTATGACTTCTTATATAAAAAAAAATCCATAGCATCACTTTAGTGAGGGAAATGAATTCTTCTTCATGACAGATAATGCAGCCATGGCTTTAAGAACATGACTAAATGATCCCAAAGGAACTTTCTAACAGAGTCGTCCAAAGAGACCTCAGAGCGAGGGCACTTCTAGAAGCAGCTGACGTATGTGTGTGGATCTAGAACACATGCATGTTTAAGCTTTATGTGGATTGAAGATGGCAGCAAATTCTTTGCTACTCCCTTTTTTAGAGGTGGAGTCTAATTCTCCTCCTTTGAGTCAGGGCTGGTCTTAGTGACTTGCTTGACCACCAGAAGGTGGTCAAGGGAGGGAAGGAGGAAAGTCAACCACTCTAAGAAGTTTGACTACACTGAGATCAATCACCATGCTGTGAGGAAGCCCACACTAGCCACACTAAGAGACAGAAAGACAAACAGAAGAGAGAGAGAGATGCCCTGCCAGCTTCACTATTCCAGCCACACTAGCCCAGGCACCGTGGTGGGAATGAAGAGCCATCTTGGACATTCCAGCCTCAGCAGACGTAATGTGGAAAGGAACCAAGGATCCCAGCAGCTCGCCAGGCATGTGGCTTGGGTCGAGCTGGAGCAGCCATGTCCAGTCATGAAGCCTGCCCCGCTAAGGCTCCCATCTGAATTTCTGGCCTACAGATTCATGAGCATCAGAAAATGGCTGTACCTTTATGCTGCTATGTTTTGGAGTGGTTTGTTCTATAAAAACATAACTGGAACAGATGTCGAAGGGAGGATTTATATGACTCAGCTATTGCCACAATGAGACAGCATAACACATGACTCCAAAACTCAGTAAGTTTCAACAACAGCATTTTATTTTTCTTTCTTCGGGGTCCGTGGGCTGCCTGGGATGTCTTTAGGCAGCAAGGTGGTCGCATTTGCAGGGGCAGGCTGGATTCAGACATGTTTCTCACCTTTGTCCTGATGCCAGGCTAAAGGGGCAGCATCTACCTGGGACGTGCCGACTCGCACGTCAGCAGGAGTCTAAGTGCAACTCCACAAAACATGTCGATGCCTCTGCTTACTTTATGTCCACTTATTTTATTGGCCAAGTAGGTCATATGGTCAAGCTCAAAATCAAAAGGGCAAGTAAATATACTCCCATCCAAGTGGGAGAAACAAGAGAGGAAATACTTACCGAGCAGTACTCCAGCCTATTGAGAGTGTCAAGCACCTAATGATGGTGGTGGTGGTGATGGCGAGTGGTATCATACTGCACCACTTGCAAGGTATTTTGTAATGTGGTACTTACACATCTAAAATCCAGAGAAAACACATGTAAGTGTTGTAGGGGGATGTGTCTAAATATAAGAATCAATGATTTTTTTGTACTAAATACTGACAGGGAGGAGGCGTGTAAAATTATGAAAAGATGAAAGAAATGTAATGGAAGCGCAGAAGGGGAGGAATTAAGAAAAAAAAGGGGGGGCGCCTGGGTGGCTCAGTGGGTTAAGCCGCTGCCTTCGGCTCGGGTCATGGTCTCAGGGTCCTGGGATCGAGTCCCGCATCGGGCTCTCTGCTCAGCGGGGAGTCTGCTTCCCTCTCTCTCTCTCTGCCTGCCTCTCTGTCTACTTGTGATCTCTCTCTCTGTCAAATAAATAAATAAAATCTTTAAAAAAAAAAGGGGAGAGAAAAAGAAAGCAGAAAGTTAAACCCTTCAGCAACTGTTGGGGAGGCTAGGAGCCGACAACCTGTTTCTTGATTTGCCTCCCGTGGAGGCAGAGCAGCTCCAGGGCAGCCATTCCCCAAAAGAAGTCCCCAGACACCAGCTCCTACTTAAAGGGAGGGGTTTCTAGTTCAAACATGAGGCACAGCATAAGGCACTCCCAACACTGCTCTCCCACCGAGCACCACATATATGTCCAGGGAAAGTGCCAGCACGGCAGGGCGTTCCTTAAGTCAGGGCTTTCCTCACTCCCAATGGAGGGTTGACTGTTAACACAGCTCTGGGGTGCACAAAAGTGTGGGCAGCAAGCACAGTGGGAGCAAGAGGGCTGCAGAAAGGCTTTGGGAGAAAAGTGAACTGGGGCTAAGTGCAGAGGCGAGAAAAATGTGGAAGCAGCACACAGCCCTGTGTTTGTAGCATGCCTACAAGGTACAAGCCTGGCAGAGAGAGCCAATGTCAGATCCTGGTAGGTCTTCAATGCCAGGATGAAGAGCACATTCTTAATTTAGTGGGAGCCACTGAAAGCTTTTGAACAAGAAGTGGTATGGAGGAGTTGCCCTAGAATCCATCCCTTCCTGCTTCTTTAGTAACAGAAGCACCAGTCTTTTTAAAAAGATTTAAATTAATTTATTTATTGAAGTACAGTAGACACACAGTGTCACATTAGTTTCAAGTGTACAACATAGTGATTCAGCAAGTCTATATGTCAAGCTGTGCTCACCCCAAGTGTTGCTGCCATCTGTCACCATACAATGCTATTACAATAACATTGACTATATTCCCTACACTGTCCCTTTTATTCCCACAACTTACTCATCAGAGGCACCAGTTTTTAACTGGGGATATGCCTGTGCAAAATAAAGACGACATTTCTTAACTTCTCTTACAGCTAGGTAAAGTCATGTTCTGGTTAATGAAATACAAAGCACACAGCATGAACAACTTCTAGGAAATGTTCTTAAAGGGAGAAGACATTGCTCCTTCTTTTTTTCCTACTGGAAAAGTGGAACTTAATCCTAACATGTATATTATTCATTAGGAAGACTGGCCTGGGGCAAGGCAAAATATAGAAGAGCATTGGAGGGGCGCGTGGGTGGCTCAGTGGGTTAAAGCCTCTGCCTTCGGCTCAGGTCATGATCCCAGGGTCCTGGGATCAAGCCCTGCATCCGGCTCTCTGCTGGGCAGAGAGCCTGCTTCCTCCTCTCTCTCTCTGCCTGCCTCTCTGCCTACTTGTGATCTCTCTCTGTCAAATAAATAAATAAAATCTTAAAAAAAAAAGAAGAGCATTGGAGATGGGAAGACTAATTAGGAGAACATTTTGGCAGCTGAGATAACAAGTGAGGAAGTAAGACCTGAGCCAGGATGGTAGCAGTGGGAATGGATGGGAGGCACAGATGTGATAATATTGCGAAAGGGCTGTTTGTGGGACTTGCCAATTGATCAGATGAGAAGAGACACTAGAGAAGGAAGAACCAAAGGTCACCTGAAGCTTCATACAGTAATGACTAGGTGGTCAGTAATGTTAGTAACAGAAATAGGGGGTCCAGAAGGATGAGCAGCCTTGAGGAATGCCACCATGAGTTTGGTTTTGGACATGTTGTGTTGGTATGCTTGCAGGATATTCAGGTGGAGATATAAAGCAGGTAACTGAAAATTCATTTCCGGAACATGATTTGAGAATCCTTTGGTTAAATGTGGTCATCAAAACAAAGGGAGGGATGGGGCGCCTGGGTGGCTCAGTGGTTAAGGCCTCTGCCTTCGGCTCAGGTCATGACCCCAGGGTCCTGGGATCGAGCCTCACATCGGACTCTCTGCTCAGCAGGGAGCCTGCCTCCTCCTCCTCTCTCTCTCTGCCTGCCTCTCTGCCTACTTGTGATCTGTCAAATAAATAAAAATCTTTAAAAAAAAAAACAAAGGGAGGGGCTGGTTGGCAAAACAGAGTGTATCTGTAGAAAATCCTTTCTTCAGTGCACACAGAGAAATAAACTGTGTTCTGAAAACATAAAAATATGTTCACATGCTCCCCTCCCTCCATCAAAAACAAACAAACCAAAAAACCCCTGCAAACTCCAACCAGTGGCTGGCTGGCTGGCGGGCTTCAAGCAAGGAAATCCTCCCTGATCTCAAAATTTGGACAGCTCCTTAAAGTTCCTTAGGAAGGCATTTTGATTTGCACGAATATCTGTCATGACATGTTCTAAGATGACTCCTTTTCAGCAAGAGATCTAGAATAATTGCCTTCCTCCTTAACTCAGTTTAGCCACATGTAAGAAGACTTCTTTTTCACATAAGTCTTAAAAGACCAATTCCTTTCAAGCGCAGCATGAGAAAATATGAGAAAATTAATACATGTGACAGAGGTAGTAAACGACTCTGCAGAGTTTTCTCATGTATCTGCCATGACCGGAGCAGATACTAATTAAAGGTTGAAATAAAAAGGAAATGAATCGAATGTTAACATTAAGAAACCATCTTTGCAGGCTGGCTAACCACTGTATGTACAGTTTTCCTGCCACGGCTGGGGTCCGGGAGATGGAAGAGGTTAAAATCCTGTGGCTTGTCTACTACCCAGTAGAAATGCAACTGGATGTGGTGGCGAGAGAGCCGTTGATTCTGTAGGAGTTTTGCGTCTTCAGCCTACATACAGCCCACACACACAGCCTGCACACAGCTGTGGGGCAACCGAGGGCCTATCCCGGAGGCTTTAAGCCCCTCTGCCTAGGAGAGCGGGAGCGCGCGCTGGCGAGCCCGGGAGCTGGGTTTGGTGCTACCTGGGACCCCGTTTCACTTACAGCTGAGGCTTTGTCAGAGCCCTTATCGAACGTGAGATAAGGTTTTTCTAATTCATCCATCCAGCATCAATCTTCCGTCTCAGGGCCAGGCCCGCGCTGGGCACCCCGGTGTGCTTTCTCGTACAGGACTCCTGGAGGAGGGGTTTTAGGCTGGAGGAGGACACGACCGGAGGACCGTCCGGGGTGGGGGCCTAGCCGCACGCGGCCCTTTTGCAAGAGAGACCGGTGCGTTCTCGGACAGACCGCGGGGGCGAAGACACCCACCCTGGAGGGAACCCTTCCCCTCCCACAATCCTCAGGACCAAAAACGTAGCTGGATTCCACATTCTCCCGGGCCTTCTGACTCCTAGGGCCCAGACCCTGGCCAGCCTGAGAGGCCCTGGCAGGTGCCAACGAGCCCGGGCCGTCCTTCAGGCGGTGCCCAGCCGCGGTCACCCGGAGCCCGCCCCAGTTAGCCCGGCAGGGAGGTGGCTACGGGCGCCCGGATTGGCCGGCCCCCCAGCAGCCGGGGCAGCGCCCCCAGCCCTGCCGCCCCTCCCCCCGCGCCGGCAGCCTTGGCAAGGGGCGCGCGGCGGCGGTTCCCGGCGCTGATTGGCCGAAGCCGCGGGGGGCGGGGCGGCGGGTGTGAAGGGGGCGGGCTTGGGCTGCTCCCGGCTCCCTCCCCTCTTCCCATCTGCGTCCTCTCTCGCGGCTCCCGCGTTGCATCATCTCCAGCTCGCGGCTGCTGTGGAAAGGTTGGGCGCGGCGCGAACCACTCAGGCCGGGGCTCCAGCCTGCTCTCCCTCGCCTCTCCTGGCCCTTTCCCCACCTGCTTCTGCACCCACGCCGGGAGCTCCCCGCGGGCCGGCTTAACACGCGAGGTACAGCCGGCGGACGCTCTGCCAGATCTGTTCATTGAGATTCCCAGCTTATCCCAGAGCCAAGTCCCCCGCCTCCTTCAGCTTGGGGCCGCGGGCAGCGCCATGCAGAAGAGTAGCGAAACCAACGGCTACCTGGACGGCGCCCAGGCGGGGCCTGCAGCAGGGCCTGGCGCGCCGGGATCCGCGGCGGGACGCGCGCGGCGCTGCGCGGGCTTCCTACAGCGGCACGCGCTGGTGCTGCTCACGGTGTCGGGAGTGGTGGCGGGCGCCGGACTGGGCGCAGCGCTGCGCGGGCTTAGCCTCACCCGCACGCAAGTCGCCTACCTGTCCTTCCCCGGCGAGATGCTGCTCCGCATGCTGCGCATGATCATCCTGCCGCTGGTTGTCTGCAGCCTGGTGTCGGGCGCCGCCTCCCTCGACGCCAGCTCTCTCGGGCGCCTGGGCGGCATCGCCATCGCCTACTTCGGCCTCACCACGCTTGGCGCCTCGGCGCTCGCCGTCGCTTTGGCGTTCATCATCAAGCCCGGCTCTGGCGCACAGACCCTCCAGTCCAGCGACCTGGGGCTGGAGGAGTCGGGGTCCCCTCCGGTCCCCAAAGAGACAGTGGACTCTTTCCTCGACCTGGCCAGGTAACGCCCCCCACCCCTCGCCAAGTGCACAGTGAGCTCTCTAATGCACTCCAGCACGCGCGCGCACACACACAGACGCCCACACCACCCTCATAAATTGTTAAGAGTTCATTCTTTTTTTTTTTTTTAAAGATTTTATTTATTTATTTGACAGACAGAGATCACAAGTAGGCAGAGAGGCAGGCAAAGAGAGAGAGAGGAGGAAGCAGGCTCCCCGCTGAGCAGAGAGCCCGACGCGGGACTCGATCCCAGGACTCTGAGATCATGACCTGAGCCGAAGGCAGCGGCTTAACCCAATGAGCCACCCAGGCGCCCCAAGAGTTCATTCTTAATCTGCTGCGGGTGATGAACCAGCCTACCGTTAGGCGGAGTGTGTGTTAGGGAAAAGACAGTGTCTCACCAATGCTGTACTCCTTATACCAACTGGCTGCCCTTGCCAGTAAAAACGTCCCAACCACACCCCAATAGCTTCACCCTGTTTTTTCCCCACGATGCCCGAAAGCTTCTGGGAGCATTAGTTAGATTTTGCCTGTATCATCCTCAGCTGTAATCTCTGGCCTTCCCTGTTTCAGCCCTTTGGCTGAGAGGAAGGTGGCAATTTTTGAAGATTGTCAGTGGACCCAAGGATAACGAGGCTGGGGTTAGTGGTATGAGGCCCACTGTCCAGAAACATGGCTCTCTGGAGCGCTTGGGACAGGTTGCTGGCCACCCCATAGTCAGGACCATTGTAGAATACTGTGAGTTTCAAGGAGCTTTATTTCTGGAAGGGTGAGTTCTAGAGGGGAAGGAGTTTGCTTGCTTTTTGTGACTCCTTGAAGTTGCATTTTATCCCTTGAGATGCAGTGTTGTTTCTGGATTTTCCGAAGCCTCAGCCTCTCTCGGTTTCTCCGTTAGCCCAGAGTTCACAGATGGGAAAATTGCAGACTGGAGGAATTTACCGTCCTGGCCAAGTTCAGCTGAATGAGGAGCTCAGTTGGCTCCTTCTCCAGGTTTCCGAAAATTCTGGATTCGGAGCCTTGGAGGTATGTTTTGTCTGGAGTCACTGAGGCAGAGTTCCTCATGGCTGAGGCTGTGAAAAACAGCAAACCCTGGGCAAAGTTACTTGGCTTCCTGCTATTTCCTTTTCTCCCTCTGGAAAATGTGATCACTGTCTGCCACTTGAGAGTGTGTGTGTTCATTTGAAACTACAACAATAACAATAAAAAGTCCAAGGCTTTTGTATTAAACACACACACACACACACACACACACACACACACACACACACACAAAACCTCCATTGAGGGGGATCAAAAAGTTCTTACCAAAAAGGCAGGTGGAGGTGGCCTATTAGGACTTTGATATAATCACAGTCTTAGTATCTAGCAGCTTGATATTTGGAGTCTTTCGAAACCCTTAAAGTTTTGGGGCTTTTAGGTGGGTGCTGAAAACAAAGTCTACTAAGGTTGAGAAAGCCTTTTGCTTATTACATTCACCTATTAGTTAGCTTTCTCCAGGAGGAAAGGTGGTTATGGGGTTAAAAGATTCTTTTTTGCAGGGGTCAGTGGCCCTGGAAAGGAAGTATGGGTGCCCAGCTCTGACCTGCTGGTGGTACCCCAGAGGGAAGCTCAGTAGCATTCTTTTATCTCCAAAAGAAGGACAGTAGCCCCCAAAGGGGGCAAGATAGGGTGAGGGGTTATTTTATTACCACCTGCCTCAGGAAGGACATCTTAGTTCCTGATTGTGGTTTTCTAGGTTTAGAACCAAGCCCTACAGCTGTTGCTTCTGAAGTGTATGGTGAGTTCACTCTGTAGGTTAAGCATCTGCCTTTGGCTCTAGTCATGATCCCAGAGTCCTGGGATCGGTCTGCATCGGGCTCCCTGCTCAGTGGAGAGCCTGCTTCTCCCTTTCCCACTCTCCCTGCTTGTGCTCACTCTCTGTGTCAAATAAGTGGATGGGGTCTTTAAAAAAAAAAAAATGAAGTGAATGGTAACCCAGCATCATGGCTGAGTGGTCTCTCTGGGTGCAGACTTCTCAGTGACTTGGGCTGCAGGTGCTGGAAAGGACTAAGAGAACCTTTGTTGTGGCTTGTTGGAAATAGGCAGCCTTTCATAAGACTTCTTACAGTCAGCCTCCAGCAGCTCCTGGATAAAGGTAGGGCAGGTGGTATGATCCTATTTTACAACTGAGGAAACTGAGAGAGATTAAGTGATTTGCTCAAGGTCACAGAGTGGTTTATCAAAAGAGGTATTAGGGAAAATATGGGTCTTGTGCCCCAGCATTCAGGGCTCTGTTTCTCCCACTCTTCCCTCCCCCAAGTCAGTTTGCTATAGTAATGGTGTCATGGTGCTGATTTAGTCCTGCCATCTCAGAAATGTTTGCTCTGGGCCAAAAGGGCATCAGGTAAGAATGTGATTTGGGTCAGGGCAGATGCCCACTTGCTCTAAACAGAGGACCTGAGCCCCGGCAGTGAAGGAAGGCCTGTGTACTGCTGCTCTGACTGGCCTTCACCTTGAGCAGCTGGTGAGAGGGAACTGAGTTTTGAGCCATAACCTCAGTGCTTCCTGGGTCCCTGGGTCAAATTTTTAAATTTACTTCCATCAAAGAAACCCTGCAGCTGCTGATTTTGTGGGACTCTGGGCACGTTCCTTGGCAAAGGCAGGGCGCAGTCCTTTCTGCCTGTGGGCACTGAATGAAGTGAGCCGGCTGGCAACCACCTCAGTTATCCTGCAGGCCGTCACTGGGTAACTGCCCAGAACTCAAACAGGCAGGAGGAGTGGGAGAAGTCTCTGACTTCTCATCAGAGAGACTCTGATGACCAGGCTTTGCTGGTGGGGGTGCTCCTCGGGGTCTCTCTGCTACGATTTCTAATTTTTCTCAAGATGGAACTACAAGTCAGAAAGGAATGAAGCTCATAGACATTCATTATAACTTTTAGAAGATTTTCAGAATGCCATTGCTGAGTGGTTTGATTTCCCATCACACAATGGATTAGAAATAACAAAGGCCAGGGAGTGTCTATGAGGCACAGGTGCTAGAAGCAGGCCCTTTGAGAACTGAGAAGGGGTAATGGAGAGCAACTGGCAGGTGGGAAAGTCCTAGTCTCCTCCTGAGCCTCCCAGAGCTTTATGCCTGGGAACCCAGAACAGCAAAGGACTCTCAGAACTGGGTGGGACCCAAGTTCTCAAGCTGTGACTGCTCGTCCAAAATGAAACAGATGCAGCACCAAAGAGACCAGGAAACAGGTTATGAGGAACTCATTATGGAACTTCTTGGTCCCTAACAAGGCTTACTGATTGTGAGTCCTAGAGCATGTCCCTAACCCCTGTGTCTTAGCTTCCTCATCTCTGTAACCGGCATCCTCAAAGTATCTACCTTGGAAGTTTCCTCTGAGGGTTACATGAGTTAATGTTTGTAAAGCTGTTAGACCAGGGCTGGCCCACTCTGCTCTGGTTATACACGGAGTGGTATTACAGAGCTATCGGGAAGTTGTCTTTGTTTCACATGAACTTATGGGGATGGCCCTCTTTTCATAGTCTGAAAGAAAAGAGAATGAATGTTGCGGGGAGGGAATGTTTGGAGGAGCTCAGGATGACTTGAAGCTTATGTATTTAGGTATTTTGGGAACTACATGGAGCTTGGAGAAAAAGAAGTGAACAGTTACTATGTTTTGGACTAAGAGAATCAACACTGGGGGGAAAAGTTGGGGGGCACCTGGCGGACTCAGCAGGTTAAGCATCTGCCTTCGGCTCAGGTCATGATCTCAGGGTCCTGGGATCCAGCCCTGCGCCCTGCATCAAGCTCTCTGCTCAGCAGGGAGTCTGCTTTTCTCCTTCTCACTCTCCCTCTATGTTCTCTCTCAAATAAATAAATAAAAATCTTAAAAAAAAAAAAAAAAGAAACAACACATGGGAAATTTGGAAAATGTACAAAAGTCAAAACTGAACCTAGAAGACCCTTCCATTCTAAAAGGGAGCAGAAATTCTCAGGTATCCTCTCTGACATTGCAATTTCTGCATTCCCCCCACCCGCCCCCTGCCCCGGCCCCTGTATTACGTATTTGTGGTCTCTAAAGTTGACCAGTCGACCTCAATTTTCTTCAGCTATAAGTGGAAAGAACTGGCTTCTAACATTCCCTTGGGTATTAAAATTTATAGTTTTCAGTTGGAAAACCAGAGGCTTATCTGCAAAGGTGGCAGGTAGGGACAGCTCCTGGGCCCAGTGCTCTGTCTGCACTGGCATCCGGAAGAACGGCCCAAGGCCACTTTTTTTTTTTTTTAATTAACATATAATGTATTATTTACTTCTTGGGTACAGGTCTGTGATTCATCAGTCTTACAGAATTCACAGCACTAACCATAGCACATACCCTCCCCAAAGTCCATAACCCAGCCACCCCATCCCTCCCCCTCGGCCCCCCAGGAACCCTCAGTTTATTTCTTGAAATTAAGAGACTCTTATGGTTTGTCTCCCTCCCAGAGGCCACTGTCTTTTGCAAAAGTGTAGCAGGGCACAGCCCTGTGCCTGGTAGACACAAGTGAGATTTTGCCCGTTGCCCAGTTTTCTAGGCTTTATTGTTTAATTCTTGTGCTCATTTTTTTTTTTAAGAATTTTTTATTCATTTATTTGACAGAGAGAGATCACAAGCAGGCAGAGAGACAGGCAGAGAGAGAGGAGGAAGCAGGTTCCCTGCTGAGCAGAGAGCCCGATGCGGGGCTCGATCCCAGGACCCTGAGATCATGACCCGAGCCGAAGGCAGCGGCTTAACCCACTGAGCCACCCAGGCGCCCCTCTTGTGCTCATTTTTTCAACACTGAACAGTGCTCTGAGCCTTTCCCTTCACGGAGGGAGGCGTGAGGGACTGACTTTTCTGGTCAAGGACTGGTGTGAGTATGATGCCTTGCAACTTGCAAAGAACACATTTCTTTAATAGCTTCAAAGAAACCTATCAGAGACTGAGCTCTAATCCTAGCCCCTAGGTTGCAGTCAAGAGAGTGAATAGTGAATAATTTCTTTTAACTGTTGGCCATAGGAGGCTGTTTGGCCTATGCCTATGTCTCTCTTCTATAGGCAAGAGGAAGATTGTTAGCAAATCTAACACGGATCCAAATTAATGGAGGTTTCTCAGCCTAATTAGTCACCAAAGGGAAAAAGTGGCAGCGTGTTATTTAAAAAAATAATAAAAGATTTTACCTTTACACCTTTCCTTCTGCCACCCAGGAGACTACCTGAATAGTTCTGAGACTGAAAAGAGCATATACCCAGTGAGGTTGCGTTGGGGGTGGGGGTGATTAAAAGCAGACACTGGGATCAATTACCTGATTTTTTTTTTTTTTTAAAAACTCTTGGAGGTAGGTGTTATTTTTTTTTTTTTAAGATTTTATTTATTTATTTGACAGAGAGAGATCACAAGTAGACAGAGAGGCAGGCAGAGAGAGAGAGAGAGAGAGAGAGAGGGAAGCAGGCTCCCTGCTGAGCAGAGAGCCCGATGCGGGCCTCGATCCCAGGACCCTGAGATCATGACCTGAGCCGAAGGCAGCGGCTTAACCCACTGAGCCACCCAGGCGCCCTCAATTACCTGATTTTGAATCCAGCTCTATCACTTACTAGCTGTGTGGACAAGTCTTTAAGCCTCTCTTTTCCTCAATTTATTATCTGTAAAACGAGACTAATAATAGTATCTACTACCTGCATTTGTTATGAAGATTAAATGAATTAATACTGGAGTGTCTTGCTGATACTGTCAAGTGTCCCTGCCCCTCAGGGATAGCCCCAGGTCACTTGTTACAAGAATTAAAACTGTTTTCAATCTTACTTCCCGAAAAGTCCCCCAAGCCAGGGGCCTGGCATTAACCTTTCCAGCTGGAATCTAAAACTGGAGATGGGCCTCAAAAAGAGGATAGATTACTCTCCTGCCCCCCACTGTCACCAGAGTGTGAGCCCACTACCCCCAGCCCTTCCTCTGCTCCCAGCTTTGTGGGGGGTACCAAGATCTGAAGGGGCATGTCCCTGTTAACCGACTCTGTAACAATAAACACTAAGGATAATAAATGTTTAGCAGGTGTACATACCGTGCTATATCCTGTTCTGAACAGTCTTTGAAATTTTCATAAATTCAGTAAAGAATTTTTGAACTTAAATAAAAGGAAATATTTCTGGAACAAAAAAATATACCTAAGCAACAGTAAATTGTTTTCCATTCTTCTCCTATAGGACAGGGAAATGCATACCACCCTTGACAAATAGGATCAGAAGAGCAAACAGTACCAGATGTATAAAGAAGGAACATTTTTGAAGTTTTTCATTGTGTGAGCTGCGTGCATGTTCACCACCACTAACAGAAGTTCAGCCTCCTCTCCTACCAGGTTCTCGGTTTAAGTAATGTACCCAAAGATTCTTCTAGCACTGGAAAGGCTTGTCCATTCATTCTTTCCTAATTGGGTCGGACGTGGACTCTGGATTTAGTATGGACTTGATATTTTTGCAGATGTTTTTGACTTAGACCTACTCTAAGAAATGTACTTTAAATTATGGCTTCAGTACACATCTACCCCCTCCCTACCCCACCCCCATACGCAACATGAAACAAGTGCTAAAACAGCATTTTAAATGTGATACATGGAGGTTTTTTCAATTCTGTCTAATGTATTACATATTTTATAAAATAATGGCTTTAACTAGTAAATTGCTTTCACAGCCTACTAATGTTAGAGAAACTGGTCCAGTGTAGATCTGGTATTATGTAATTTAGGAAAATTTCTAGGGATCCAATAACAGAAAAAGGAAATATTTGAGAATTTGAGTAAGTTGAAGAGCTCAGCGATTTGAAGGCCTCTAACACCCAGTGAAATCGGGTACTGTGTAAATGTGAAGAGTGGAAAGACCATTTGGTCCTTCTTACTCCCAGACTCTGGATCTCAAAACTCTAGATCTGCACTGTCCAGTAGGACAGACACAGCCACAAGTGTTTACATTTAACTCATTTACATGTAAATGAAATAAAATAATTCAGATCCTCCCTAGCACCAGCCATATTTCAAGTGTCCAGCAACCAATGGCTACCATATTGGATGATGTTAGTCTAGGTATGGAGCATGAATGGGAGATGTAAGCCAGCTTAATGTCTCCAGGTTCTTGGTGTCCCATGTGTTAAATGAGGGTGTTGATCTTGACCACCTCTAAAATCTCCTCCAGCTCAAATGTTTCTTATTTTGAAAGCACGCAGAGTTATTGTGTGAATGTGAGCCTAAAGATAGAGCTGTGAGGGGCAAACCTACCTGAATGCAAGAGAGCTCGGGAGTAAGGAAGCTAGAGTTCCTTCATAGCAATGTCTGTGTTTAAGAGCCAAAGGAAAGAGGGGTAAGAAGCTTGCAGAGAGGAGATCAAAGCCGAAGGGCTGACACTACCCGACTATATAAGACTTACCATTAAACAGCAGCAATCAAGACAGTGTGGTGTTGGGGCACAAACAGTCAAATAGATCAATGGAACAGAACAGAGAGCCTGTGTAAATACAGTCAGCTGATCTTTAACAAAGAAGTAGAGGCAATACAATGGCACAAAGATAATCTTTTCAACAAATTGGGCTGGAACAGCTGGAATCTGACCCCTAGATACTGACCTTACACCTTTCACAAAAATTGACTCAAAATGGATCACAGACGTATATGTAAAACGCAAAACTCTGAAACTCCTGGAAGAAAACAAAGAAAACCTAAATGACCTTCAGTACGGTAATGACTTTTTAGATACAACACCAAGGACGTAATTTGTGAAGAGTGCAGAGAAGTGTTTTTGCTTTACTCTATAGCCTCAGCTCCTTGCCCTTAGTATGGGCAGGAGGGACTGCGCCTGCTCTGTGACAACCAGAGGGACCAGGGGAAAGGAGGATGATTTTATGGTTGCTACATCTCACTGCCCTCAGGTGGTGCCTTCCCAGGGACTAATATCCGAGAGCTGAGCTATAGAAAGTGCGGTCATCCCTTTGAACGTATGTATTTTTTTGGTTGTAACCTCTTTGCAGTTAGCACTGTATCTCACTTTTTAGCCTTTTAAGGAGATATGAGATACGATTTAAATATAGTAAAATGCACCCATTTTAGATGTACAATGAGTTTTAATAAAGAATGAGTTGCGGGTACCTGGGTGGCTCAGTGGGTTAAAGCCTCTGCCTTCCACTCAGGTCATGATCCCAGGGTCCTGGGATCGAGCCCCATATTGGGCTCTCTGCTCGGCAGGGAGCCTGCTTCCCCTGCCTCTCTCTGCCTGCCTCTCTCTGCCTGCCTCTCTGCCTACTTGTGATTTCTGTCTGTCAAATAAACAAATAAAAAAATCTTAAAAAAAAAAAAAGAATGAGTTGCAATAAAGAAAGTCTCACAGCAAGAAATAAACCCCAATTTTATGTAACCTAATCATGAAAATGACATCCCATCAGCATGCTGTATTCTGTTGGCTAGATGAAAATCATAGATAGGCCCCACCCACACTCAAGGGGAGGGTATTGTACAAAGTGTGACTACCAGGAGTCATTTTAGATTGCTTGCCAACCTGGGTTGCAGTCAGACCTGCCTACCTCTGAAACCAAAGGCACTGCAAATGGTTGCCTGGAGATTCCAGGGCTAGGTAAACAACTCAGCTGCAGAAATAAGTATTAATGGGTGTGTTCGCCACAAATTGTAAATGATTCAGTGTTTTACAAATGGGTCGTCAGTGGGATTTTGTTATATATCACGACCAGCATCCTGCATAGAGCCTGCAAAGGAGGTCCTCATCAAAAACTGTTCCCATGAAGAGATTTTGGCTTCAAAATCTAGCTTAAGTTGATCCGTCCTGTTGCCCGCCTTTTACAACAAATATTTTATAAAATCCTTCATCCTGAAATGAAATCCATAAATAGAATTTCAGTGCATTTCAATTTCAGAGCATCAATGTGACTCAACAGAAGGATAAAAAGAGACTTAACTTATAATAAAAATAATGTGTTTCCATATGTAGAGATCCTAAAATGAAGTGGTTAGGCGCTTGCTTCTGAATTTACAGTCACCATTAATGAGACAGCTGTAAATGCAGGCTGTTGCTTGATACTGGTGTGTATAATTAAGGAACCCAGATCCTAAAGTTTGCCATTGGTGATGTGATTTTCCAGGAGGATGAGCAATTTTTAGAAACATTCTGAACAAAACAAGTAAAAACTCATTCTATGTTTTACACAGTAATTACATTCCTAGAAAAGTCAGTGTGTGTTCAAATTGTACCAAAAGACAAACAAAACCTCGTTTTGGAATGAGTTTAGGCTGAGGTCTTTATAAATAAGGTTTTCATCTACAAGTATGTCATATGGGACATTTGGGATATGTGAAGGCCACACTCAGTAGAATGAGTGGCTGGGACCTGGCACCACCCCCTATAACTCTCCCCCAATGGCAGAAATGCCCCCCAGTTATTTCAATAATGAAAGCACTCCCTTGGATTCCACCAGTGGGCAGTACCACTCCCATTGAAAAACACTGCAGTAGGGCTTAACTTCAAAGGGATGGGAAAGTGATGCAGTTTTCCTAGAGAACCACAATGGAGATAAGGGTAAAAATTGGTGCGCTCTGAGTATTGTGACCCAGCAGCTGAGGCATGGCTGGGTTGTTGGATCAAGCGGAGACCACAGTAACTGCTGGAGGGAGAGGGAGAGGAAACACTGTGTTGGGCTGTCAGGAATGGGTATCCGAAAGTGGACACTTTGAACACTGAATTTTAAGAACACTGACAAAGTGCTTTTTTTTCTAACAGAAACCTGTTTCCCTCAAACCTTGTGGTTGCCGCTTTCCGCACGGTAAGGCTTGATGCTTTGCAAAAAATTAGGAAACTTACAGGGGTGGTGTATAAATGATGCTATGGGGTTATTTAAGGTGGGTCAGAAAGGGGTAGTATTGTTACAAAATTTGGTAACCTGGGCCTAAATTTTTATAGCATGGATCCTGGAGTAAAAAACAAAGTGAAATAACAACAACAAAAAAAACAAACAAGAAGGTTTTCTAAAATATCCCACTGGTTCCACCATTTTTCATATCACCTGAGAAATACTCTTAAATCACATTTTGGGGTCTCTTAAATATTTTATAATGTTTGAAAAATATACTTTTTATCTTTTTTCTGATTATAGAGGTAATATATGCTTATGTAAAAAATAAAAAATAGGGGTGCTTGGGTGGCTCAGTGGCTTAAAGCCTCTGCCTTTGATTCGGGTCATGATCCCAGGATCCTGGGATTGAGCCCCGAGTCGGACTCTTTGCTCAGCAGGGAGCCTGCTTCCCTTCCTCTCTGCCTGCCTCTCTGCCTACTTGTGATCTCTGTCTTTCAAATAAACAAATAAATAATCTTTAAAAAAATTAATAAATAAAAAATAAAGTGCAAAAACATGGAAGAAATTAAAAATCACTCATAATCACAGCCTAGAGATACCCATTAACATTTTGGTACACATCCTTCAGATACATTTTTTCTCTACATGTGCACACACACATGTGTTAGAAATAAAAACAACTGTATTACATATCTGTTGGTATGTACACATACTACACGTTTTTAACCTCTTATTTTTTTTTTTAAAGATTTTATTTATTTATTTGTCAGAGAGAGAGAGGGAGAGAGAGCAAGCACAGGCAGACAGAATGGCAGGCAGAGGGAGAGGGAGAAGCAGGTTCCCTGAGGAGCAAGGAGCCCGATGTGGGACTCGATCCCAGGACGCTGGGATCAGGACCTGAGCCGAAGGCAGCTGCTTAACCAACTGAGCCACCCAGGCGTCCCTTAACCTCTTTTTTAAGGCAGCATATTATAAACATTTTTTCATGTTGGTAAATACCCTTCTGCATAATGTTAATGGCCCTATTCCACTATGTGAGCATATCATAATTTTATTCTGTCTGTCCCTTATTGATAGACATTCAAGTTGTTTCTAGTTTTACCTAATTTTGGCAAGACTGCGAGTAACGTCCCTGTAGCCGTGCTTTATAAGGAGAAGGAGTATAAAGGTCTAGATTAGGTGGACTAATCTCATTGCCTTTTCCAAGCAGACTCTTCCGTTTCTATTTACAGCCTCTCCCTCAATCTCTCTCTTTAAAAAAAAAAAATTTTGCTGGGTGTGTGGGAGGCTCAGTTGGTTGAGTGGCTGCCTTCTGCTCATGTCATGATCCTGGAGACCTGGGATAGAGCCCAGCATCAGGCTCTCTGCACAGCAGGGAGTCTGCTTCTCTCTCTCCCTCTGCCCCCTCCCCACTGCTTGTGCTCACTCTCTCTCAAATAAATAAATAAATAATTTTTTTAAAAACTGCATATAAGCACAGCTGTGGCTTATGTATATAATGTAAGGTAGGAAAAAAAATAAAAGGTTTATGGGGTTTTCAGTGCCTGTCACAGAAGGCATGGGGTGGGTTTTGTTTCCCGTCACTGGTAATCACGGGACAGCTGAACACCTCTGCTTGTCTGAAAGCCTGATAAATCGAAGGTGAGAGAGACCAGACCGCATCAAAGGCAGGCACAAAGCAGTACCCCATAATGGGCTCCTCTTGACAGTCCGGAACCAGGTGTCCTTAGAACAGGTCAGGAAAGGCATTTTCTTAGAGACTCCATTCAGTCGTGCATTCTGTGATAGGTAGACCCCTGAGTGCCTTGTGCAGAAGTATGTGAGGTTGATTGTAGGACCCAAGTTTGGAGAGTCATTTCACTTCTGATAAGTGAGTCTTCCACAAGACTTAACCAGAAAACACCATCTTGTCTCATATCCTTTGCTTTGGAGAGTGGGAACCAAGCAGATTAGAAAGATCAGAAGTAGATGCTGAGGGGAACCTGGGTGGCTCAGTAGGCTAAGTGTCTGCGTTTGGCTTAGGTCATGATAATGGGGTCCTGGGATCGCCCTGCATTAGGCTCCCTGTTCAGAGGGGAGTCTGCTTCTCCCTCTCCCTTGGCCCCTACCCCTACCCCAGCTCATACCCTTGCTCGCTGTCTCTCAAATAGATCTATCTTTAAAAAAAAAAAAAAAAAAAAGTAGGTGCTGAAAAGCATTCAGGCTCAAATAAGTTCTGGAACAGAGAGGAACATTATGAAATTAATACCAAAAGTCAAATAGTATAACATGTCAGCTGTTAGAAATATCAAACTATCAGCATGAAATTGTGCAGACCTTCTCCTCCAAACCATTGTTCCTAATGGTGTGAGTCCCTAGATAACTCAGAGGCCTCTTGGGGTGTATGCTGCCTTGGTCTTAAGTAACTTTTGTGTAGTTCTTAGAGGCCCTTGTCAGGCCAACCAAGTGAGGAATTCCTAGAACACTCAGAGTGAATAAGAATAGCAAGAGGTACAACAGTCCTTTTTCAGTTTCTCTGGTCGGCCTTTACCTATGAACTGACAATGTCTTCTTCTTCCTCTTGTTCCCAGTATGCAACTGATTATAGAGAGGTGACCCACAATACCAGCTCTGGAAATATAACCCGTGAGAAGGTAAAGCTCTTTATAAGATGACTTGTGGCAAATAACTTACAAAGCAAATAATGCTTTTTAATTGAGGGAGCATACATGATGCATCTTCTTCTCAGCAGGGCCGAAAACTCTGGGGTTTGAAGGAACTATCTGAAAAACATAGATTAGGTTTGCTCCTTAGGTTACTTAGCAACATGGCCAAAGGCCAACATTGGCAGCATTGGAATCTTCAGCAGATCCATTTCATCAAATTGGACCTGATGTCCCTTTCTTCAAAAAATATTTTATAACACCCCTTCTGCTGTCCTGAAATGTAACGAATAGGTGATTTAACCCATCTCTACACATAAAACTTGTCTCAGAGGCTTAACTCACTATAGCCATCATTCACTCACACATATTTTTTGAGTAGCTATTAATGGCTGGACACTGGGTGAGGTCCCAGCCTTCACGATAGAGCTGGAAGGGACAAGGGACCTCAAGGATTATTTGGTCCTGCTACAGAGCTGTCATGGGAAGAAGAAGGTACTTTGCCCCTTCCCCACCCCACACAGACAACTTCTCAGGGCTGAGGGGCTCTGCGCTTTACCAGCCTTTCTTTGAGGAGAAGTTGTACTTAAAAAAAAAAAAAAAGTCGAAAGCTACTAATTAGTCCAATTCACTTCATCTCACAAGGTCAGAGAAGTTTTCTAGTCCCAGAGCTGGGACTAGAACTCAGATCTATGGTAAAAAATGCTCTTCTCTTTTTACCATGCTGATGTATGTTTCCCGTTCAGAATTTCATGTGCTTTGATGGAATAAAATGTTTGTCCAATACATGCTTATAGTAGTGAGATTGAGCATTATGGAAACAAAATAAGGAATATAGTATATCTATATATTTTATTTTAAGTCAGTGACTCAGGAAAGAATATCCTGAAAACCTTTTGTGAAATTTGTCAGGTAGGAGGCCACCATAACAGTCTAGCCACAAAAGATTTATTGACCTTTGGGAGGCACAGTTACAATCTCGATGTGAAAGAACTTTTCACCAACCAGCTCTTCTTTAATTTTTTTTAAATTTATTTTTTTATAGTTATTACTGCAGTGTAGTTGACATACAACGTTATATTAACCAGCTTTTCTTTTAAAAGCAGCCCTTTGGGGGCATCTGGGTGGCTCAGTCGGTGAAGCATCTGACTCTTGACCTCAGCTCAAGTCTTGATCTCAGGGTCTTGAATTCAAGTCCTGCCTTTAAAATGCTACCTGATAAAATAAAAGTAACCCTTTGAAGTTATCGTCTGACCTCTACTTGAATTCTCACTCATCCGCTGTAAACTTAGACCCTCTGTCCCCTGCGATCCTATAGATCCCCATTGGCACCGAGATCGAAGGGATGAACATTTTAGGATTGGTCCTCTTTGCACTGGTGTTAGGAGTGGCCCTAAAGAAACTTGGCTCTGAAGGAGAAGAGCTCATCCGTTTCTTTAATGCCTTCAACGAGGCGACGATGGTGCTGGTGTCATGGATTATGTGGTAAGTTTGGCCTGCCTGCTACTCTCCCTCTCCTCTCTCTTGCCATCCAGAAAAGAAACCAAGTCTGCTGTGTTAGGTCAGCCCTGTGGGGCCACCCAGCCTGTAGTTGATGCACCATGGGCCGGACTTGATACAGGGGGTGGTAGAGGTGGAGACAGTTCTTCCTCTTGTCCAGGCCCTCAGAGAATCAGGAATGTGCCATCATTACCAGTCCCTTTTTCAGCACCCACAGTGACCCGTTATGGTTCTATCCCTGGTAATCGATTTAGTTATGAGGTTCCACCATTATCCATATCATATAGGATGCCCATATCATCTTGTGGGGCAATGAACTCAGTAAGTATGCTACCTGCTGCATAAAATAAGGTTTATTTATCTTAAAACAGTCGACTTCAAGCTTCAAAGGGGCCCCTTCCTATAATATTTCACAGCATGGAAGACAAATTTATTTTCACCCCATGCATACATAAACTTGGAATGGTCTCCTTTTACATAAATATTTCTTTATGGAACATCAATAAAAGCACAGTTGTTTAATAAAAACCAATGGATTGATTTCTGGCTAACAAGTAAAAATTTGACCAGAGGGGCGCCGGGGTGGCTCAGTGGGTTAAGCCGCTGCCTTTGGCTCAGGTCATGATCTCAGGGTCCTGGGATCGAGCCCCGCATTGGGCTCTCTGCTCAGCAAGGAGCCTGCTTCCTCCTCTCTCTCGGCCTGCCTCTCTGCCTGCTTGTGATCTCTCTCTGTCAAATAAATAAATAAAATCTTAAAAAAAATTTTTTTTGACCAGAGGTCTCAAAGAGACTTCTCAAAAAGCCTACCAATCCCAATGCCCATCCCTTAAAAGTTTTACCTTGCTGTTTTACTTGGGCCAAACTGCTGTGCATTTTAGCTTCTACTTGTATATTGTCCAGAAACGTAGTGTATTCTTTCGTATATGAAACATTTTCCTTATTGGCAACCCTTAACTATCTCAGGAGAGAAGCCTGGAATTTGGTAGTAAAGTTTGGAATCGAGTGGGAGGCCAAGTCCAGAGCCCCCACTGGTGGCGGTGTTTATCTTCCTCAATCAAAAATTTCAGAGTCTGACTCCATCATTTGCAAACATGACTGCTCATATGACTGTTGTTGTTCTGGGCAGAAAAATATTTTTCAGAAAGGAAAAAGTGTTTTCATCGCATGTCAGGTTCTTTTCCTGTCGTTTTTTTTTTTTTTTTTTTTTTTTTTTTTTAGTCTAAAATCCTCCCAACGTTTGGATTAAAGGAAATTATGCAAGAAAGTGATGTTCCTATGTTAAGACATTTGTTTTCAATTTGAAAACCAATTTATAGTCATTCCTTCAAATCGGTATACTAGTTACATAACCAGGTGTTCGGTCAGGCAGACCCTGCTGTGTGTCTGACTGCCCCTGGAGATCTGATGCCCAGCCAAGTGTATGTCACACAGAATTGGGGTGTAAAATGACTTACCTGGTTAAAGGATCTTAACCAGGTTTGAGAGGGATCTCCAATAGCAGCTCTTTCTGCTTTCTTTCCTTTGCTCATTACCCACTAAAATGTCAAAGCACCTGCCTGTCCTGCACTATTCACAGAAATAATGCCTCAGTGGCTTAAATACAGGCTCAGCAAACTTGGCAGACCATGTGGTCTCCGACAAAACTACCAACCTTGCCATTATAGGATGAAAGCAACTATAGGCTATTTATAAATGAATGAACATGGTTGTTCCAATAAAACTCAGGGTGCCAACTCACACATTAAACTATCCAAGGAGGAAGGAAGAAGAGAGGAGGGGAGTGTCCTAAATTATTAGAAGAAAACTCTTTAGGAAACTCTTCCTAAATGAATGGAAAAAGTAAAAGCCATAAAAAACTGCTAAATCTGACTACAGCAGAATACAAAATGTTTGCCTACAAAAGATACATTGAACAAAAGAGGACAATTACTGAAAAAAATTATATTTATTTACATATAATGTATATATGTACACACAGACACATATCTGAAAGCATAAATTTCTGGAGGACTGGTACCAGTTCACAAACTATTTGTCTGTCTGCAATGAGATTTATAGGGAAATTAAGAGTAAGCGTTTAGAAACTTCTGTAGCAATTTCATATTGCTGCAACATCCAAGCACCTGACCACTTTTCTAATATTTTATTTCTGTTGTCTTTTATAAGAATATTGGTCCATGATCAGCTGGATAAAAATACACCAAAGATTATCCGAGAAGCACTAAAGCAAGGAGTTCTGGTTGTTGAAAAAGAAAAACGACTGAATATACTATTAGAAAGTAGACAAAGTATGTGAGCAGGTAATTGATAGAAGAGGAAACCTGAATGACCAATAAACATTTTAAGAGATGCCCAACTTACTAGGATTAGGAAAATGAGAAGTTTGGTCTTATCAGGCATTAATAAGAATGAGGATAGTTTTGAGCAAAGGGTGGGATGTCTAGAAGCATCCCTGGCCTCCATCCACTAGATGCCAGTGACCCCTTCTGCAAAGCTGTGACAACCAAAAATATCTCCAGATATTGCCGAATGTCCCATGGGCAAAGTCATCCCTGAATCAGAAGCAGTGGTGCAGGGAAAAGATTATTCTGGACAGCTGGTGGGACTATGAATTCGAAGAGCTACTTTAGAGAACAAGTTGTTGAAATCTACTAAAATTTAAAATATACACACACCATAACCCACCAGTTTACTTCTTGGTGTCTCTACCTAGAGAACGCAGCGAGGTAGGCACAAAGAGACTGCTTGCAGCATTGTTTGTAATGATGCAAACCTGGGAACAGTCTGAAGGTCCAACAGCAGAACAATGGCAAGATGATGTATAGTATTTCAGTTTTGAGGCTAATATTTAAAAAGAAAAAGGTAAAGGTGGAAACAACCCAGATGTCCATTGGTAAAGGATCAGAAAAATGTGATATATACATATAATGAAATATGATTCAGCCTTAAGAAAGAATGAAATTCTGACATGAATGAACCTTGAAGACATGATGCTATGTGAAATGGGCTAGTCACTAAAGGGCAGATATTGTATGATTCCATTTACAAGAGGTACCTGGAATAGTCAAATTCATGGACACAGAAAATAGAACAGTCGTTCCCAGGAACCACTGGGACGCAAGTGGGGTTATTGTGGAACCACTGGGGGTTATCCCAGGAACCACTTGGGGACAAAAGAGGTTATTGTTTAGTGAATACGTAGTTTCAGTATAGGACATGGAAGCATACAGGACATGGATAGATGGATAGTGGTGATGGCTGCACAGCCATATGAATGTACTCGAAACCACTAAAGTGCACACTTAAAAAAAGGTTAAAATGGTAAATATTATGTTATGCACGTTTTGCCACAATTTAAAAAGACAAAATGAGGTAGATTTCCATGTATTGACATGAAAAGATCTCAGAGATATAATGTGAGGTTCAAAATAAATATATAGATTTATATACCTATGGATGTACCTAAATGCATAGCAAGTGGGAGTAGTTACCTAAGGTGGGGTCTGACATGAGTGCCAAAAGAGGATTTGGGCCTAACCTGTATTTTAATTTTTTCAAAGGAGAATGCATTCATGAGCTCTATGAAATTTAACATTATAACACTGCTTAGAATATCTCTGTAAAGAAAATTCAGGAAACCAGTGACAGTGGCTATCTCCAGGGAAGGAAACTGAGTACTTGGGAGGCAAATGTGGAAGGAACACTTGACTCGTCCTTTTGAACTCTTTCAAATTTGTGATATTATTATCTATGTGATTGAAACTTACAAATAAAGTCAATGGTTATAAAATTCTTCCTAAATTTATATTAAATTCAAAACAGCTGACTTATGGGGTTTTGTAGCTCCCATAGTTCATTCCTTCCCTTTCTTCTTCCTGTCTCACCATTAAAAAAATCTTCACGTTCGAATGAGTGTTCCCTGAGGGTCATTGTTAATGACTTTTTCCCACGGAATCATGTTTTCCAAACCACAAAGAACTGAAAACTTAACAAAAGTCCCAGCTTTGGCTCAATTCTGTATCACAGCAATTCTGCAAAATAGGTGTTAGTCTTTTGTGTTTCTAAGTTCTCAGAACAAGACTTACCAAGGCTGAAGGTTGAATTCTCAGTCCCAGAGGCTTTGATCTTGAGTTCCTCGGCTTTCTCCTTGGCAGCCCATGTGGTTGGTAGCATCCCTCTCTTAGGAACATAATATTTCCAGTCGTTTAAGCATCTGCCTTCAGCTGGGTGGTTCAGTCGGTTACGCATCTGCCTTCGGCTCAGGTCATGATCCGGGGGTCCTGGGATCGAGCCTCACATGAGTCTCAGCAGGGAGTCTGCTTCTCCTCCTGCCGCTTCCCCTGCTTGTGGTCTCTCCCTCTCTCTCTTTCCCAAATAAATAAATAAAATCTTAAAAAAAAATTTTTTTTTTAAAAGAGCGTAACATATCCAAGGGGAAAGAAATCTGGGTTCTGGGCCTGACTCTATGACCCATGGTGATTCATCATGTTAATTTTACTCAGTTTCACAGCCTATAAAATGGGCCCATCCTTTTCAGTTCCTCAGGATCATTCTAGAGAGATCTTCCTTCTTTTTTTTTTTTTTAAGTAGGCTCCATGCCCCATTTGAGTCTCAAACTCCCCGCCATGAGAACAGGAGTTGTGTGCGCTCCTGACTGAACCAGCCGGGCACCTTTAGAATCATCCTAGGGAGAAACGAAGACCACTTAGTTGAAAGGCCCCATGCTGGGTATCAGGAAGGGCCTGGATCTCCTGGGCCCATCATCACATCACTCTTACTGACAGGTACCTGTGCTCATGCCCTAGGTATGTACCTGTGGGCATCATGTTCCTGGTTGGAAGCAAGATTTTGGAAATGAAGGACATCATCGTGCTGGTGACCAGCCTTGGAAAATATATCTTCACATCTATATTGGGCCATTTTATTCATGGAGGAATTGTTCTGCCACTTATTTATTTTGTTTTCACAAGAAAAAACCCATTCAGGTTCCTCCTGGGCCTCCTCACACCATTTGCAACAGCGTTTGCCACCTGCTCCAGGTGAGTCGGGTGCTCTCAGCTACCCTGAGCCATAGTGATGTGGAACCAGGTGAGTCCAGCTGCATACTTATATGGAAGTGGGTTTCTGGGATGCCAGAATGCGGGATTGTCTCATTCCCTTTTCCTTCTTGCTCCTTAGAGGTCAGATCATTGTTTAACCTAATTGTGGGTCCTCACCCTAATTACTAAGACCTTTGCCTGAGTGAAAGAAGGCAATCACTTACCTCAGAACTCCTTACAGGGAAGTTTCTAGAATGATGCCTGCCCAGTTCTCCCTCTAAATGCATGAATCACAAAATAAGACCAAGGTATCATGATGAGGAACAGGTGCTTAGCTCTCTGGGAGTCCACAGTATTGTGGGATTATTTAATTTAGTACAAAAGATGCATTTTTTTTTTTTAAAGATTTTATTTATTTATTTGACAGAGAGAAATCACAAGTAGGCAGAGAGGTAGGCAGAGAGAGAGGAGGAAGCAGGCTCCCTGCTGAGCAGAAAGCCCGATGTGGGGCTTGAACCCAGGACCTGGGATCATGACCTGAGCCGAAGGCAGCGGCTTAACCCACTGAGCCACCCAGGCGCCCCAATACAGTGTTCTTTTTTTTTTTTTAAGATTTTTTTATTTATTTATTTGACAGAGAGAAGTCACAAGTAGGCAGAGAGGCAGGCAGAGAGAGAGGAGGAAGCAGGCTCCCTGCTGAGCAGAAAGCCCGATGTGGGGCTTGAACCCAGGACCTGAGATCATGACCTGAGCCGAAGGCAGTGGCTTAACCCACTGAGCCACCCAGGCGCCCCAAAAGATGCATTTTGTCATTACTGGAAATCCTTCCCAAAAATTGAGCTCTCCAGGTGTGTTAAAGAAAACTTTCAAAGGGGACGCTGGGTGGCTCAGCTGGTTAAGCATCTGCCTTCAGCGCGGGTCATGATGCCAGGGTCCTGGGATGGAGCCCCGCATCAGGCTCCTTGCTCGGCAGGGAGCCTGCTTCTCCCTCTGCCTGCTGCTCCCCCTACTTGTCCTCTCTCTCTCTGTGTCTCAAACAAATAAATAAAATCTGAAAGAAAGAAAGGAAGGAGGGAAGAGAGGCAGGAAGGAAGGAAAAAAGAAGGAAAAGTATCAAAGGATGGCCGCACATTACATTCACAAATTTGGTTTTTGTCTCCCTATTGCATGTTTCCTCCCATCCTCAGTGGCTATTTCCGTGATAACGTGCTGGGGTGGTAAAAAGAATTAGGGAGGTAAGTTTCTGTGGCTTAGAAACAAACCTGCTTCTCAGCTGTGGCAGCCTCCCACGAGGCTGGCTGGAGAGCATAGGACTTACTCTTCCAGTTATCCAGGAACACAGTTCCTCTCCAGGCTCTCACCGCCATTGCCACTTCTTGGTCAAAAAGGAAAAAAAGTCATAGTTTGCCTTTTACTTCCAGGGGGGAGGGAGGCGGGGAGAGGGACAATTCAAGAGAGGAGATGCACTTATGGAATAAATAGTTCTTTGTTGTCTTGAGAACATTTTGCACCATGAGGCAATGTGGTGTTTCTTGAGATATGAACACGTGTATCCAAGTAAAAACGTACCAGGTAAATCTAGAGGGTCCGATTTTGAATACTTCAGGAATTGACATTATTGCACATTGTGACTGAAACTTTTCTTAAAGATTTTATTTATTTATTCATGAGAGAGAGAAAGGGAGGCAGAAGGAGAAGCAGGGTCCCTGCTGAGAAGGGAGCCTAATGTGGGACTCAATCCCAGGACCCTGGGATCATGACCTGAGCCGAAGGCAGACGCTTAACTATCTGAGCCACCGAGGTGCCCATGACAGAAGCTTTGAAACAATTCCAATTTTCCCTCTTTCTTCAAGGGAAAAAAAAACCAGACATTAGGATGATGTTAACTGCTCTGTTCCTGGGTCTGCACTGAGTAGTCTCTTAGCCAGGCTGGAAAGGACTGTTGTCACAGTTGGCCGTTTCTCCCTTTCCAGCTCAGCAACCCTCCCCTCCATGATGAAGTGCATTGAGGAAAACAACGGTGTGGACAAGAGGATCAGCAGGTTCATCCTCCCCATCGGGGCCACGGTGAACATGGACGGGGCAGCCATCTTCCAGTGTGTGGCCGCGGTGTTTATTGCCCAGCTCAACAACATCGAGCTGAAGGCAGGACAGATTTTCACGATTCTGTAAGTTCATTATTATTCATCCTTAGGTCTGGGTCAAAACTCGAGGGGTTTTTCGTTGTGTGTGTGATTTCCTTTGAAACACGTCATGAATACCAACCTCACCATGACTTGGGGAGGTCCCATTTGGAAAATGACAGCATGAATTCATTACTTGAAGAGAGTGAATCATCTCTGAAGGGCTCAGCTGGCAGCATCTAGGGTTGTGTGGTTTTTGGTTTCGAAGCCGTAGCCGCCATATTTTGCATTTCTCTGGGCCCACACCATGCTCTGTATTAATGGCTAGTCTTCTGTGCCATCCCCTAGAGTGACAGCCACAGCATCCAGTGTCGGGGCAGCAGGCGTACCAGCTGGAGGGGTCCTCACCATCGCCATTATCCTGGAGGCCATCGGCCTGCCCACTCATGACCTTTCTCTGATCCTGGCTGTGGACTGGATTGTGTAAGTAGCAAGTCCTAAGGGCAGTGAATAAAATAATGTTTGTGGTGCCTTCCCTAGGAGCTTGGCATCCTGCTGTGTCTGGGAGAAGAGACACTTCAGACATGCCTTGTGAAGGAGTTCAGCTGGCAAGACAAAATTTTATAATTTTGTTTATTTATTTGTCAGAGAGAGAAAAGAGAGAGCACATACACACAAGTAGAGGGAGCAGTAGGCAGAGGGAGAAGCAGCCTCCCCACTGAGCAGGGAGCCCGATGCAGGCCTCGGTCCCAGGACTGGGATCATGACCTGCGCCAAAGGCAGACCCTTAACCAACTGAGCCACACAGGTGTCCCAGGCAAGACAAAATATAGGAAAAATTAAACAGTATAAGGGTCAAAGGCCCATAAATGACCACGAAATGTCATTACTGAGAACTTGGTTAGAGCATCCAGGAAAGTGGGAGTCCAAGACCCAGGCTGGGCTCCCAGTGCAGGCCCAAGGCGGGGACCAGGGTCTAATGGAGATTGTTAGCTGCATAAGAGTCATAGCCATTGGAGCAGTGAGCCTTTGGGAATGATTGTCCTTGGCCTGAAACATGCGAGGAGTGATTTCATCAAGGGAAGTGGAGATGAACCCAGCTGATGTGAGTGGATTGGGCTCAGGGGAGGAGGAGTTACGAAGGAGATGTGATTCAGGCCACCATCACCAGGGCTCCTGTAGAGGCACAGAACAGTGAGTGTTGATTCTGAGTGTGGACTCCTTGAGTCATTTGATACCTTCTTTAGGTTTCAATAATACATGTTTTATAGGGAAGGTCACCTGAGGTGCTAATGTTGGACAGTAGAGCATATGGGTAAGAAAATGAGCCCTGGGGCGCCTGAGTGGCTCAGTGGGTTAAGCCGCTGCCTTTGGCTCAGGTCATGATCCCAGGTCCTGGGTTCGAGCCCCACATCGGGCTTTCTGCTCAGCAGGGAGCCTGCTTCCTCCTCTCTCTCTGCCTGCCTCTCTGCTTACTTGTGATTTCTCTCTGTCAAATAAATAAATAAAATCTTTAAAAAAAAAAAAAAAGAAAATGAGCCCTGGAATCCAGGTACCTGGGTTCACATCCCAGCTTTACCATTTACTAGTTGTGTGATAGGAACTGTTCTGGACTTTGATGCGTTCACCTGTCAGATGGGACTAGTAATAGAACCTACACAGAGCTGGGTTAGAGATGAAATAAGTTAATATATCCACAGTGCATGGAGGAGTTCCAGGCTTGTGGTAGAGCCTAGTAAACAAGTAAACACTAGTGAAAAAAGACACTGCTTGCCAGGCTAGCCCGAGCCAGGCATGGCATCACCTAAAAACTAGAGTCTGGCCCTGGGCTCGTGGCTCTGCCCATTGTGGTTGGGAATGGTGGTTTCCAACTTCTTGTGTAAGCCCCAGAAATTTTCAGGGACTTCTCAGAATCCTTTAGAACAAGGAGGGTGAAATGGAGACCCGCATTGTCTACACAGCTCATTAGAGGGAACTCGGTTCCTTAGCTGGTGTGTTGGACAGGACCGGAGCAGAGTGTTAGAGCCAGCTGCTTCTGTCTGAGGAAGGCAGGCCTCTAAGAGACTGTTAGTCAAAAACAGGGACAAAGGGCACCAGGCAGATGGCCCAGTAGAGACCTGAAGTCACGTGAACCACTCACCACCCCATAGCCTCTGCTTACACAGCCCTCAGCTTCTGTGGTGCTGGCAGACAAGTTCACACTTTTCTCCCTTTCTGCAAAATGGGCACTGTACTTGCTCTGAGCCTCAGGAGAGAGGGTGGTTATTGGACTAACCTGTGGGAAGACAAGCTTCTGGAAAAGGACAGTGCTATGAGATGGTGTTTGCCAACTGCCATAGAATACAGGAAAAGTTGAACATTCAGCAGAGACACAGTGTTGAGAGAAGAAGAAGGGGTGTTCCCACAGTGTGCTGCTAAGCGGGAGAGAAGTTGGGTCTGAAACCCAGTCTACACTGTCTGTCCCAGCTGTGCGTGACCCTCATAGGATGGTGTCTACTCTGCATAGAATACATCCATAGAAAGGTGTTACTAACCTCACTGGGAGTTGTGAAGTGTGGGTGGGTGACTTTTGTTTTCTTTTTTCTTTTTTTTTTTTTTTAAGATTTTTTATTTATTTATTTGACAGAGAGATCACAAGTAGACGGAGAGGCAGGCAGAGAGAGAGAGAGAGAGAGGGAAGCAGGCTTCCCGCTGAGCAGAGAGCCCGATGTGGGACTCGATCCCAGGACCCTGAGATCATGACCTGAGCCGAAGGCAGCGGCTTAACCCACTGAGCCACCCAGGCGCCCATGACTTTTGTTTTCTTGATGCTTCTCTTCTTTCCAGGTTTTCCACAATCAGGGTCTGTTACTTTCCCGAGAGTAAGAAATATTGACTGAAACAGTTTGGAGTAAAGTGAGGCCCAGGCTGCTGTGTGGCAGCAGCCGCAAGACCTGCCTTTTCTTCCCCCGCAGGGACCGCACCACCACCGTGGTGAACGTGGAAGGGGACGCGCTGGGTGCCGGCATTCTCCACCACCTCAACCAGAAGGCCGGGAAGCAAGGCGAGGAGGAGCTGAGCGAAGTGAAGGTGGAGGCCGTCCCCAACTGCAAATCGGAGGAGGAGACATCGCCTCTGGTGACGCACCAGAACCCCGCTGGCCCTGCAGCCAGTGCCCCCGAGCTGGAATCCAAGGAGTCGGTTCTGTGAGGGGGCTGGCCCCGGGCGTGCCCGCCGGCGGTGGCGCCCCGCCGTGTGGGGGCGGCCAGGGGGCGCGGGCCCCCTGCTCACTGACTTTTAGCCCCGTGCAATGCTTTGGCCCGGTCAAGGGTTCGAGGATTATGTCTCCGTGCAGGCATCGCGCTTCCCAGCGGGAACTGGTTACCGGAGACCAGGGGGCTCTGCCATATGGCTTGATCCGTGTACAGGTGCAACTGTGTGTGCTTTGGAAACCCGTCCTGGAGCTGCAGGCTGGGGGCAGATCGGGCTCCCCGGGACGGGGTAGTTACGGCTTGGAACAACGCACAGGTGCCCTTCACTGCCCGCAGGCAGCTCTGCCCTCGAGGTCTTTCTGGGCAAACTAGGGGGCTTTACAGCCCTCTGTCATGCAGCCTTGAAAGCCAGAGTGATTGGAAAAATTCCCAAATTCTTACCTGTGGCTGGAATTCACTGAGCTGGTACCTGAGGTGTTGAGAGATTTCTAACTTGGAGGTGTGGCTGATTCTGATTCACTGGTTGCTGGTGGGCTTGGAGGTGCAGCACATTGTTCGGTTGGAAATACTACAGATCCCATTAGCACTGTGGGAGTCTCTGGTCAGTAGCATTAAGTAAACAGCTTAAATGCTAAGGTCAGAGAAAGGAGGGGGTATGCAGCCAGCAAGGGTAAGGGCAGCACCCTGTCAGGACAGACGGACGGACACACACACACACACACACACACACACACACACACACACACACAGATACACACAGTCATCCTCAATCTCGATCCATCCCCAGGGAAGTTTTCTGCTTCCAGGACCTGGCCTCTGACAACACTGTAGCTTAATCCCCATCCAGGCCCACAAGGGGCCTTTTCCTTCATGATCTTCACATCGAGGATGGGCTGGTTCATTAATCCAATCTTAGAATTCAGCTAGCCCCCTAAAATGCTGCACTTTGCAAAACAAAAATGAAAACACATAAACCCACTTACTAACTGGGGTGGGGTGCCCCATTCCCGGGTCCCCAGGTCTCCTGGCTTTGGCTAATTTGCTGTGGGCTGGGTTTCTTTTCCGGCCAGTAGATCAAAAGTTTAAGACTGGAAACCAAATGTCCCCATTCCTGCAGATACCTGCCGACTTGGTCTGAATCTAGGCGAGGGGACTTTATCCGGAAGACCAGTGTTGCCAGGGATGGGGAGACTGAAAGGCACAAGAATGCTCATTCCCTGTGGCTGTTGGTGGGTCTCTGTGATGTGACCTGCCTCGAGTCCTGGGCCTCACTTTACTCCATTTGTAAAATGGGGCTGATGTCACCTGCCTCTTACCTACCTCAGAGGGATCTGGTGAGGCAAACTGACTGAATCTGTGATAACAACCCATTCATTTCTTGGATAGCAAATGCTAACAACCTACGCTCTTATGTTTTACCCAAGTGAGACCTTTCTTCATGGAGTCCTTGTGCTCCTGGTAAAGACAGCTTCTCCGAGCAGAACTTTGTTCTCTGAGTGCGGTTGCAACTCTGCCATGCAGCTTGTTCTCTTCATAGATATTTGCCAGTATCGAGTGCAACCTCTTCCGGATGTTGTTCAGCTACTCTTGAGTGAACCACGCCATCCTTAGCACATTTCTGGGTTCTTGGCTTCCCTGTGACTCCTAGACCCCAGGCACTGGCCGGCCACCTCACAACAGTCCATTAACAGTTCCCGGACGTCCCACCTCATGCGGTTCTCTTGTTTTCCCTGTTGCTGTGACATGGCTGTCACCCAGGCCCTGCAGAAGAGGAAGGCGCTGTGGAGATGTGTTTCTGGTGCTGTTGAGAATGGGAGGGCAGGGACAGAGGCAGTCAGGCCCCTCCTTTTGGGGTGTGTGCCTGAATGGAAGGAGTGGGGAAGAGCCCTGAGGCTTAGAGCTGGCCTGGCCAGTGGGAAGGCCCAGCTCCCTCCAAATCTCTTTAAACCAGCCAAGCTGCTCCCATCCTCTGTGAGGCCAAGAGGGACCAGGAACTGAGCCGAGAGCTGCCTGGAAACCTTGACACTCTGGCTCATTGCTGATCCCCCTTCTGTTTTGAAAGGGGAAACAATCACATTGTTTGATCCCAAATTGCAAATGAACATTCTGCCTTTGCCTCTGCTGTCTTTCCTTCTCCCACATATCTATGGCTCTATTTGCACACAAAGGCATATATGTATGTGTGTCTCCATGTTGTTTTAGCTCTCATCCAAGCAAGTTTTGAATTTGGATAGAAGTGACCTAACCACAGTGTTGTGGCTTCTGCAAACTGATTTTCCTATGTCTAAAAGTAAGTTTCACAAAATGTTAAAATTAGAGCTGCCCATCTCGTGAGCGCGCCTCCTCTGTCCCAAACCTGGCAAGGCAGTAGGCAGAGTGCTGGGCCCAAGAGGGGCCCTTCTATATGAAATCCCATACGACAGCTCAGCTCCCCTTCCTCTGCGAGGAAGAAGGTGCTGTGTGCCTCCTTGTTTTTCAGACCAGAGTGACCTGGCTGGGGAAAATCCCACTTTCTCACTGTCTGAAGCTATCTCCCCCACTCTTCTAATATGTTGTCGTAAATACTGTTTTGTGTGTGTGACATTTGCCTTAAAACATAGCAGTCCTCAAAATGAATACAGTATTTCTGCTAGGATCTGCATGTTCCTTTCTTCCTCTCTTGTGTTCTGCAGTGGTGGTTCCAGGTTACGGAGCTTTTCTAGGGGATCACCTGAGGGGGGTCTGAATGGATTTTGTTCTAGCAGCTTTTAGCCAGTCTGACCTCCTGAGGCAGGGTAGGCCCGCTCTGGTGGGCCAAGCTGCTGCAGGGCAGTCACTGAGGTCCTGCTGTTTCTGGATGCTTCCTATTCAACACTACCAAGGCTCAGTAAAAAGTGGGTAGTTTTGCTATATACCTCCATAAAGTTAAGTCTTCTTAGAACAACTAGGTCAACAGGCCTTAACGGAGCATCTATAAACTGAGACCCACGCTGGAAGAATGCCCTAGTCCATAGAATTACCGAGAAAGTCCCTGCGTGGGGCACTTGCCCAGGCCTCGACCATCATCCACACCACACCCAGCCCTTTCTTTTATATAATTTCATTTTCAGTGACACCACATTCCAGCACAATTAGGGAATTTAGAAGCCTCTTACGAAAGATTATCTGACAAGCTCATACTGGAAGCCTTAGTTTCCAGGTTCTGGGGCCTCTGAAGAAACAAGTCCCATTCTAACCTGGACATTTCCAGCTTTTCATATTGTACAGACACTGGTTTTAATTTCTGGCCAAGGCTTAAGGGGATGAGAACAGAGTTTACACAGACCAAGGGCCTGATGGGGCCTGTTACTAAATGACCAGATTCTCACCTTGGAGGACAGCTGTCTTACTTCTTGGTTTTGAAGAGCGTGTGAAGGTTGTGATGGTACTTAGTGCTTCAGCTTTTTAATATAGCTGCAAATCAAGAGGAGCAATTCCATAAGCTGCCTCTTCCCAAGTGAGCAAAAAGTGTACTGTTCTGTGGGCTCACCTGAGCATCCTGAGGGGAACTTCCCACAGCATCTGTGAAGGACATGAGTGACGCAGCAAGGAGTGTGCACTGTCTGGGCTCTGGCCTAGCTCTGCTGCTTGCTTTCTCTGTGACCCCAGGCGCAACAACCCCTCTGAGCCTCAGCCTCCTTACCTCCTCTTCTTTTTTTTTTTAATTTGACAGAGCACGCAAGCAGGGGGAGCAGCAGGCAGAGGGAGAAGCAGACTCCCCACTGAGCAAGGAGCCAGGCAAGGACTCAATCCCAGGACCCTGGGATCAGGGCCTGAGCCAAAGGCAGATGCTTAACCGACTGAGCCACCCAGGTGCCCCAGCTTCCTTATCTTTAAAATGGGGACAATAATTTACCAGGGGCATAGGCTATTGTGAAGAGTAAAGGAGTTAATACATGTAAAGTGGCTCAGAAAGGTGCCTAGCACATGCCACGTGCTCTGGAGTGTTGGCTCTCAAATCAGACGCAATGGCAGAAAAAGTTCCCGACCAGCCCGTGTTTCTTTCTGTGTGGGCCCATTGAGTAACATGCTGGCGTTTGATCCCTTGCTCTCTTGAGGAGATAGGAAGATCTCTTTCAGCTGGTCTGTGGCTTTAGAGTAGAGGAGTGTGCCCATTTGGAATATGTGTTCTAGAAATATTTGGATAACTGCTTAAAAAGAACCAGCCCTGCAAACAATCGTCAGCATGCACTCAAATGTTTCTTACTCACAACAGAAACCCTCTACTCATGCTTTCTCTCTTTAGCTGTATCCTTCCAAGTTGCCACTCAGAATGATGGCAACACCCTGTCATCTAGATAGAAATTTGCTCTCCTGGTCAAGCTCAACCCCTCCTCCTCATGCTTCTGGGAGGCGCAGGCAGGCTTTGGTGTTGAGGGCGGTTCTGGTCCACCTCCCAGTCTCAGGGCCTTTGACCTGCAGTCCCCTTTACTTGGGGCTGCCAGTAAGTGAGAACATAGCAAGAGGGAGAGTATTAAGTCCTTTGAAAGATGGACAGAGATTTAATCCATCATGCCTATGTAAAGAAGCCTGCATAAAAACCCAGAAGGGCAAGATTCAGAGACCTGAGAGCTTTCAGGCTGGTGAACATGGGGAGGTGCTTGGTGGTGTGGGGAACCCCCCAACCCATAGACACACTGGAATTTGGTCTTAGAATCAGAGCTAGCCACTTTGGGTCTCTTCTTAGCACATGTGCCTTCTTTCACTATCTAGTTAGTGCTCTTGACACAAAACCTCTCTATGTTGCTGTTAGTACTTCTATTCACACTTCCTGCCATCTGCGTTTTTGTACAATAAAAGTATACTACGTTTAGTATTGTTCTGGACAAAGCTGATAGTGCCTTTCACATGAGGAATTACAGTCCTGAAGAAGAGTTGACATAGATGTTCTTTTTTTCTTTTTTCTGTTTTTTAATAATACCCATTAGTCAGTACGTGGAGAATTATCCTGTGTCCTCAGCCAGTGAGAGCTCTCCTAGCATGCCCTATTTGTGAGCCTGGATCGATGAGCACTTGTGTTTACTTTTTCATTTTGAGTCATGGAAGTCAAAGTGTGTATTTCCCCATGGTGTTTCTGTTCTCATGGCAATAGCTATTAAAAGACATCCAAGTGACAGGGCGGGAAGGGCCACAAATGTGTCAAGGAAGAGCGTCCAGCTGGATGTCCAGATGAGCCCCTTCAAGGAACCGGATGAACAAACAAGACAAAAATCGGCAGTTAGGCATGGAAGCGGGGACCCCTCTAATGAACATCAGAGCACATGAGCATATGAAACTGTGAACAGCAACTAGAAGGAAGGGTCTCAGGAGACTTGTCACAACTTTAGGGGATTTGAAGAGAAGGATATCCCAATGCATCTCCTTGAGACCAGGCTGAATAGCTTTGATCTGGACAGAGTCCCTACTAGTCAGTGTTCTAAGTTGCAGACAACAGCATCCACTGTAGTGGCAAAAAGCAAAAAAGCATGATTTTACAGTATTAGGAGTACACTGAATTTCTGAGGAGGGGGAAACAGGTGGGTTGTTAGTGGCCAGGAACAATGCAGCTAAGGGTTCTGAGTTCTAAAAAACTGTTTTAACAGAAGTTACATCGCTGCCACTGCCCGCCCCTCCCCAACACCTGGGACATTAGGAACCAGTGTAGAACCCCCCCCCCCCCAGCAACTGCAACCTCCCAGTGAAGCTCTACCCTGTATTCCTCAGTGCTACCTTCACACTCACCTCTGAGTTTCACACAGGTGCCTCTGCTTGGCAGGGCTTTGAGGAAATCCAGGAAGGTGGTCTCTAGTTTCTTAGCCCTCACAGATCAGGAAGCTACACCTGAGGGAGGTTAGAAGGGGCCTTGAGCCAATGGGTCTGCCACAGTCCCCACTTACAGGACACGTGCCCCTGTTCCAGACAGGGTCAGAAGTTCCCTAAATGCCTGTTAGGACAAACGCAGACTTTCATACGAGTGAATGAAACACTTCAAACCTTGTCATGGTGCTACTGCCCACCAGCCAGTGGATCTCTGTCTGTGGTATCACCATCTTTGTTCAGCAGTTTTCATTTGACAATTATGTGAACTTGCACTTCTTTTTCATCCCTCAAATGAGCAGAAAAGCAGAACTGAGAGGAATGATATTTGTGATATTAAGCATGGGCCTCATAAGTTTAATAAAACTGAAGGAAAGATTACCAGGAGTACCAAAAGCAGTCAACCCAGAGGCTCAATGAGACCCTTACTGAGGAAAAAAAGTTGAGTTGCTTATTCACATGTAAAGAACACATTTAAACTTGTAACACTATATATATGTGTATATACATATGTGTATATGTATATTTTTAAGTAACTCTATATCCAACATGGGGCTCGGACTCAATCCTGAGATCAACAGTCACGTGCTCCACTGACCAGGCCAGCTAGGCACCCCCACTAAAACTATTATCATTGAAAAATATGTCTGATGGACAAAGTGTCATTAAATGAGCCATTTATCTGGATGAGAGTGAAGTAAAGACATGAGGGAAGGGCAACTGAGGGAAAGGCGCCTTCCTCACCACAGCAGCAAGGGGTTTGAAGGGGTGTCAGGGGCTGATCAGTCTATGCCATGTCTATCATGGTCAGGGCTCCATGGGCTACACAGAGCTAAACACTTGTCCTGTGTATGCTGCTTCCTTGTTGGCTACATTGAAATCTCCTTTCACCTTCTGACTAATATCTTCTCCCACTTACAAACATACTTCCCCCTGTATCATTCCCACCTTAGGGATGCTGGTGTCTTCCAACAGGCCAGAATTGCTCATTGCTGAGGTAGCCACTAGCCTGCTCCTGAGACTTTCTTTTTGTGAACAGCAAAGGACTGGTCCTAGTACTGGTCCTACGACTAAATTCTCTTCTTTTCCTTTTTTTCCTTTGCTTTCTTCTTCTCTTTCTTTCTTTCTTTAAAATATTTTATTTATTTATTTGACAGACAGAGATCACAAGCAGGCAGAGAGAGAGAGAGAGGAGGAGGAGGAGGAGGAAGCAGGCTCCTTGCTAAGCAGAGAGCCTAATGCAGGGCTTGATCCCAGGACCCTGGGATCATGATCTGAGATGAAGGCAGAGGCTTTAACCCCCTGAGCCACCCAGGCACCCCTTCTTTTCTTTTTAAAAAGAAATGGATTGGAACTTCACCAAAGAAACAAAACCATCTTAATTGGGACCAATGGAGTCATTACTGGAGCAAGGAGGCCACCCTGTGGCTAAGTGTCAAAAAATGAGGTACAAGGTGCCCCCACCTACATTTCTGCAATTAATCTTTTCATCCTAAAGAGCAGACAGGAACACCAAGACAATATTTGCTAAGTTTCTGTTCAGAATGTTCTATTGGCTTTACTAGCTAAAAGATTTAGGCCAAGTTTGTGCCTAGACCAGCATCATTAGCATCACTTAGGAACTTACTAGAAATGCAGATTTTAGGTCCACCCAAACCCACTGAATCAGAAACTAGGAGTGGGGCCAGCCATTGAGTTTTAATAACTCCCCTCCCCCAGGTGATTCTGATGCCAGGTAGCCTGAGAACCACCAGTTTAGACCATCTAGGTAAAAGATTATCTCCCTGGGGAGTGCCTGGGTGGCTCAGCGGGTTAAGCCGCTGCCTTCGGCTCAGGTCATGATCTCAGGGTCCTGGGATTGAGGCCCACATCGGGCTCTCTGCTCAGCAGGGAGCCTGCTTCCATCCCTCTTTCTGCCTGCCTGTCTACTTGTGATCTCTCTCTCTGTCAAATAAATAAATAAAATCTTAAAAAAAAAAAAAAAAGATTATCTCCCTGGGCTGGGCTAGCATAGCAGCTGTACTAACTTGCTGATTGTAATTATTGTGTCATTAATTCAGCAACCATTGCATTTCATTCATTTAACAAATGCCTAGTGTGAAAGCCTATGTGATTGGAGCAGAATAGCTGAGGGAGAGTAGAGGAAAGGAGTTTGAGAGGCAGGCATGGGCAAGGTTGTGAAGACAAGTAGACCACAACGAGGACTGATGGGTCATGGGAGCTGCTGGAGGGAACTAAGGGAAGAGAGAAGACTGTCTTATAAATAATCACTTTGGCTATAGATGGAGAACAGATTGTCGTTGGAAGCAGAACAGGTAAGAAGCTAGAACAAAACTAGGGAGAGGGGAATGGTGACTTGGATGGGGTATGGCAGTTAGATGTGTTGAGATGGCTGGCTGGTTCTGAATGCGTTTTGAAGGTAGAGCCAGTAGGATTTACGGATGGATTGGATGTGAGATGAGATTGAAGGGAATCTAGGTGGACTCCAAGGTATTGTGCCTAAGCAAAACATATTAAGTGAGAAATAATTAAGTGCCTACTAAAGATATACTTAAGATGTATTGCATAAAGATCAAATGTTTTAGTAGGCAAGACCAATTAAATGAAGATTATGGGTTGTTTTTCTTTCCACATAATTTACCCAGTTGTTTTAGTCAATATATCTCTTCTTTTATAAAAATGTTTTAATTTCAATAAGCTACTCAGTGGATTGTCACAGACAATACTTTCATGCACTTGTATCTACAATGAACGCAGAGGTTGTACTTAAGGTAATCAACGGCTATTCTTCACATTAGAAGTAGAAACAACTCCTTTACCAATTTGCTACTTTTGTTCTTCCTGCGGTGCAAATTAGCAGCAATTATGCATACCTGCAGACATACATTTTAATACCTAACAGAGCCATACCCTCCCCCACTTAATTTAGCAGCCAGATACCTGGCAACCTTAACCATCTGGAACTCAGGTATAAATTCCCAAACTATTCTCAGCAGCTTAAGTGATTTATCTAAAATTAGGGTTAATGGTTTAATAAGCTTAATTATTTGATTTCCTCTGGCAAACTTGCATTTTCCCCAGGTTTAATCTAATTCAGTAAGTGGTTATTGAGTGCCTACTGTGCACAGGGCACCCTGTCAGGCTGCCATGAGGAGTGTAGAAGGGACCGCAGAGAGCAGATTACATTCACGTGGAGGGGGAGCGGGGCGGAGGGGAGCAGACCCACTGGCTGGCACAAGGAGGTGAGAACTCAGGAAGACTACCACCTAGGAAAGAGGAAGTCCCAGAGCTTTTGATTCAGCACTAATAACACCAGATAATTAAAGAGCTCCCTAGGCTAAATTACAGCAAGCTCAGTGCCTGAGCTTTCCTAACGACAATGAGTCGTAAAATTAAAAAGAAAAATGATTGTTAGTAATTTAATTTCTTTTTTTTTTCTTTTTTTTTTTAAGATTTTATTTATTTATTTGACAGAGATCACAGGTAGGCAGAGAGGCAGGCAGAGAGAGAGAGGAGGAAGCAGCTCCCTGCTGAGCAGAGAGCCCGATGCGGGGCTCGATCCCAAGACCCTGAGATCATGACCTGAGCCGAAGGCAGAGGCCTAACCCTCTGAGCCACCCAGGTGCCCCAGTAATTTAATTTCTTACTGGGAAATGATACAGACATTTTGGAAAACGTTTAACCAAAATAATTAGCATTTAACTTAAAGGGTCTTCTCTGGTTGTCATAAGTGATTAATTAAATTTGGACTATCTCCTTTCCATTAGAATTAATAGGATGTTAATTAAGTGTAAATGTATTGTAAACATACCTGAAATGTTCTATTAAGGAAGAATTTGAAAACTGTATATTGACTGGCCAAATAGACTGCTAGTTTGATCTTTTCACATTAATGGGCTACGGGCTAGATGTACTGGGACTGGGGAGCAATTGCTAAGTTGTTACCTTGGGTTCTTTCCTTTCTTTCAAATTTCCCATAATAATTTTTTTTTAAAATACACAGAAAAGGGGGTGCTTGGGAGGCTCAGTGGGTTAAGCCTCTGCCTTCAGCTCAGGTCATGATGTCAGGGTCCTGGATGAAGCCCTACATCAGGCTTTTTACTCAGCGGGGAGCCTGCTTCCCGCCCCCCCCCCCCACCCCGCCTGCCTCTCTGCCTACTTGTGATCTTTCTGTCAAATTTAAAAAAAGAAAAAAATCTTTAAAATACACATTAAAGTAATAGAATAGAGTAAGGAACCTCCATATATTCATCACTCATTGTTCAATCTCATTTCATCTACATCCACTCACATCCCCCTCCTATATTATTTTGAAGCAAATCCCAGACATCATATAATTTTACCCATGAATGTTTCAGTATATATCTTACTTTAACAAGTAAGGACTCTTTTTTTTTTTTTTTTTTTTTTAAGATTTTAGTTGAGTGAGAGTGCGCATGCGCGGGGTGGGGAAGCCAACTCCTTACTGAGTAGGGGAGCTCAGCCCAGCGTGACAGAGGGTCTTGATCCCAGGACCCTGGGATCACGACCTGAGCCGAAGGTGGTTAACCGTCTGAGCCACCCAACTGCCCCCAGGTAAGGACTCTTTAAAGAAATCCCCCAAGCTCCGTTATCATGCCTTAAAAAATTAACAGTAATTGTGTAATAAAATCAAACTCTGGTCAGTTTGAATTTCATTTGCTTTGTACAGTTACAATGTGTATTAGTTTGATATGATTTCAACTCCACTTGTCTACGACTTGAGTTGTTTTAATCCACTTGCTTATGACAAAGACCCAAAAAAAAGTTCTTAGAAGTTAAGTTGTTTTGATATGAGGTAAGTTGTGTCAGGATGGTATCATCTGTTCTCACTGAGAAGAGGCGGGGAGCTCAGTGCAGGAGTGGGGGCCCTGTTGGGGCGTATCAGTAAAGACATAAGAAGCAACTATGGCAAGTTAGTCTATAAATAGCGAGAGCGAGAGACGGTGAGGACTATCAGAAAGGGTTTGTCCGAGTTCAGCTGTACTTTGCTAATGTAAATAGCTCTCGAAAGACTCTGGGGGCGATCAGCTCCTACCTGGGTGAAGGCTGCCGTAAAGGTGACTCTTTCCTCCAGTCGTGAAAGCTGAGCAGCAGCCATAAAGGAGATCCTCTGGCCCGCGTCCCCAGCAACGCGCCCTAGCAACCGGGGATTTTCACTTTTGCACTGGCAACAGGACGGCAGCCCTGAGTTGGTTAAACCATCTCTCCTGAGTACCAGCTAAACATAATCATATACCACAATTAAATTTAGACTTTACTCCTTTTGTCTTTCCTTGTCTGGAACAATTACGTGATTAATCTCTCATTGGTTTGGAGTGTGTTATTTACTGGCTTGAGACATTATCCTGTTTGCTATTGGCTTGTGACATTCCCACACTGAACCTGTGTTAAACACTGCTGACCCTTGAACAACATGGTTTGAACTGCATGGGTCCACTTCTATACAGATTTTTTTCTATACACTACAGTACTGTAAATATATTTTCTCTTTCTTAATAGTTTAACTTATTGTAAGAATATAGTATGTAATGTATATGACATACCAAATACATATTAATCACCTGTTATCAAGAAGACTTCCAGTCAACAGTAGGTTATTAGTGTTGAGTTGTGGGGAAGGCAAAGTTACATGTGAATTTTCGACTGCATGGGGTTTGGTGCCTCTAACCCCCACGTTGTTCAAGGGCCAACTGTAAATTGCTGGCCAAGGCCTACTCAGTCTCTGATCATTAACATGCTTCCCCAAAAAAGTTATAACTTTTAAAAGGTTCATCTGAATTAGGATCCGTATCAGGTCCACACTGCAATTGATTGGTATGTCTTAGTGCATATGTTCCCATATACCACTGCTGCCTTGCTCTTTAAAACTTTCAAACCACTAAACAAGAACTTCTCCCTTCCCTTGAGCAATGTGGTTTGAAAATGTATGATTTGGGACTGCTACAAAACATTTTGCTACTGTCCAAGGTGAAAGCTGGTCAAGGTCCCAGCAGGAAACAGCTGCTACAGCCAATTTGAGGAGCAATGAATGTATATAAATATATATGGGGTGCCTGGGTGGCTCATTCAGTTAGGCAGCTGCCTTCAGCTTGGGTCATGATCCCAGAGTCCTGCACTGGGCTCCCTGCTCAGCAGGGAGTCTGCTTCTTCCTTTCCCTCTGCTTCTCCTCTCATCCCCCACCTCATGCTCTCTCTCTCTCAAATAAATAAATAAAATATTTGAATATATATATATATATATATATATATATATATGCATAATCCACAATCATGGCAAAGTGTAGGGAAAACGCAAGAATAGTGAAGTATCTTGTGACTGTTCCCACTCTAAACCTCTGGGGAGAGTGATGACCAGAATGCAGACAGCAAGGCCTGTATGGAGAGGGTCACCTCACAGGTGAGGGCTGAAAGCAATGCGTTGTAAGCCCCAACAGAGACAGAAGTTTAATAAATACTCCTAGCCATCCTCTGAGCTCTCCTGGTGCTCCACACTGGCCAAACCCCCAGTGGAAGGCAGAGGGGAAAGGAGTGTACCAATGTAATCCAGGTTAGCCTCCAAGATCACTGAACAGCATGCAGAAGAATAGAAAGACATGAAGAGGCAAAAAGAAGGTATGGGGGAAAGGAAAAGAATGCCAGTTGTAGAACCAGACTATTTGGGTTCAACTTTTGGCTTCATCACCGACTAGTTTTATAGCCTTAGGTAGTTAATCTCTATGCACATCAGTTTCCTCATCTATACAATGGGGATTTAAAAAGTACATGAATGCCAAAAAAAAAAAAGTACATGAATGCCAATAATAGTATTTGATAATAAAACACTTGGTGAGATTAAATGAGATTATTTAATTATTTTAATAATTTATCATTAAATTATTAATAAGTTAAATTAAATTAATTATGTGAATTTCTTAGCATTGCCTAGTACATAGTAAATGTCCATTAAATGTTAGCTATTATTGTTGTAATGAATATTATCTTAGAACTGTCAATGGAGATATCAAAATACAATAGATTAGGGTACTAATGTAAGTTGTGAGTTAGACTAATTTGTAGGATTTTCAAAACAGAGGGCTGAGATCTATTAGACAAATTGCCCAGACTGAGGCTGTCAGAGGGTACTGGTGGTTGGAAATGAAGAGAGAATTTTCACAGCATTTCTTTAGAGTAATAAAGAGGGGTTTGGCAGTCATTGAGCTGCGGTCCCTCGGCTATGAACCCACCCTCTGCGCTTAGGTTTCATGGTTCTGGCGGGGGGATCTCTCCCTGGCCTGCGGCTCCATTTAAGCTCCGCCAGTAGGGGGCAGCAGAGGAGGCCACAAAGGGGAGCAAAAGGGCTTTTTCCTTCCTGTCTGTGTACTCCTCCCATCTCCACCACCTTGGCAACGCTTCTTCACCTTCGCAGCAACAGTTCATGCCAATGGCATCAGCTGTTTGCAGTTTAGTTTCCCACCTCTCTCTGACGTAGCTGCGCACACCCACTTCGGCATGGAGAGCCATCTGGCTGGCACCCTGTCCCCAGACATCTGAGTTTCAGCTCTACGGGCCCCTCGACAAGCTCCTACATTAAAGAATTCCAACTACTTGTCTTTGTGCTCCCAGCAGTGGTGTGGTAGTGGCCTCCTGCAGATGCTATGTCCATGCAACCTGACTGTTCTTTTGCCTTTCAGTTTTGCCCAGTTAACAACTCTTATGTTGGGGCGCCTGGGTGGCTCAGTGGGTTAAGCCGCTGCCTTCGGCTCAGGTCATGATCTCAGGGTCCTGGGATCGAGTCCCACGTCGGGCTCTCTGCTCAGCAAGAAGCCTGCTTCCCTCTCTCTCTCTCTCTGCCTGCCTCTCCGTCTACTTGTGATCTCTCTCTGTCAAATAAATAAATAAAATCTTTAAAAAAAAAACAACTCTTATGTTAACTTTTCTCAGTTAAAATAATGGACATGGTTTCTGTCTCTGGACTGGACCCTGACTGACGGGGTGGGGTCGTGCCTGTCCTCACCCAGGCTGAGTGAGAGGGTCGTCAACTAGAGGTCTTGGAGGGCTGGCTGTGTCCCCTGCAGCTTTGGAGGCAAGTGGATGAGTGTCTCCCCATCACTCAGGAAATCTACAGACAAGAGGTGGGCTGATGAGCTGCTTTGGAAGGAGGATGGGTGACCCCTGCATGCCCCATTTCTCAGGGCATGGAACACAAAAGTATGTCTCATGGACATAATGGTGGCTGAACAAGAGAGATGGAGCCAGTGGGATTGTCTTAGACAGCCAGCAAAAGGCCCATCTAGAGGAACAATGGAGGAGCAAAGGAGAAGGTCAAAGTAGATTTTTAGGGACTGTGTGGAACAAAGAAACTGCTGCGTTTCTAGGTGGAGAGAATTCAAGTGAAGCCAGCAGTATTAGGGTTCTTGAAAGAGAACCCCATGAGAAAATGAGTTGTTTTTTTAAAATTATGCACATCGTTTTCTTTCTTTTTTAAGATTTTATTTATTTATGTGACAGAGAGAGAGACAGCAAGAGCAGGAACACAAGCGAGCGGAGGGCAGGTGGTGGGGAGAGGGAGAAGCAGGCTTCCCATGGAGCAGGGAGCCCGATGCAGAGCTTGATCCCAGGACCCTGGGATCATGGCCTGAGCCAAACGCAGACACTTAATGACTGAGCCATCCAGGTGCCCCCAGAAAAATCAGTTTTAAACCCTTCCTGGCCTAAAGAGCATGAAGCCCTCCTACCATAGTACCAGGCCAAAACTTACTTGGCCCCATCTAACCCCTGACTCCTGTAATCTGGATGGGTCCAAAAGCAGAGTTAGAACACTGGGTGGGGGTGGGTTCTTAGAGCTGGGAGCAGGTGGAGGCTTATTACTTCTCCCCCTAACACACACACATACACACACACACACACACACACACACACCCCTCATAGCACACCCTTGTAGGGAGAGGGAGAAGATATAAAATCAGATTTGGAGTTCTGAATACTTAGGACTAACATCTTAATGGCTAAAATGAGACTGTTTATGATTTAAAGCTATGACTTCTGTTTACTTAAAAGTAATGAGGCTTGCAGGGTTTGGTGCAGGTGAGGGGGAAGACTTACTAACACCCCCACCCCAATCCCCGCAAAGGGGATGGGATTTAAAACTAAAGTTGTAGCAACACCTGGATGGCTCAGTCGGTTAAGCATCTGCCTTCAGCTCAGGTCATGATCCCAGGGTCCTGGGATGGAGTCCCACATTGGGGTCCCTGCTCAGTGGGGGAGTCTGCTTCTCCCTCTGCCTCTCCCTCTGCCTCTCCCCTTGCTCATGTTCTCTTTCTCTCGCTCTCTCAAAAATAAATAAATAAAATCTTAACAAAAATAATAATGCTGACAATAGGGTAATTCCTATTAATACAGCATCTTATTTTGTCTAGCTAGCAGAGGTTCGTTGTCCCCCAGCATTCTCTGCAGGAAAGATCTGTGTCTTCAGTCAGATTTGCCCTGTTCAAATGTCTATGTCCTCATTGTGTGTGTGTGTGTGTGTGTGTGTGTGTGTGTGTGTGTGTGTGTGTGTGTGAAAAGAGAGTGGGGATGAGCTTTAGTAAAAAGTCCCAGGAAATCTCTTGAGTTCTGTTCAATGTTCTCTTTTTCCTAAGTGCATTTTCAGAAATAGAAAAGTCCTAGCTCTTAATGGAACTAAGTTTTGCTGTTGAGTCTGAACCTGTCAGACACAGCAGGGGCCATCCTGGAGGGAAAGCCTTCCTGATCGGGTAAAGCGGGTAAAGCGTGCAAACAGGAACTGACCGCTTCCCGCCAAGGGGCAGACCTCACCATACATGTCAGGGAGTTTCTGGAAGACGGACTCCAGCACAGAGAAGACCCTCTATGGCTGTTTTGCTAACCAACACTGCACCCAGTCAGTCCACGGTTTGTGACACTCTCTGAGACAAAACAGACTCCATCTTGCGGTCATACTTGAGAACTGCACCACTGCCCTCCGGTTTCCCCTAAGGGCAACAAGATCGCAGTCCCTTCTTCCCTACTCCTTTTCATACCTCAAGGTCTCTTAAAAAAAGAAAAGCATACCAAAATAAAAGTTACTGTGGGGACTCTCATGCAGGCATCTTTTTTTTTTTTTAAGTTTTTTTTTTTTTTAAGATTTTTTATTTATTTATTTGACAGAGAGAGATCACAAGTAGACGGAGAGGCAGGCAGAGAGAGAAGGGGAAGCAGAGAGCCCGATGTGGGACTCGATCCCAGGACCCTGAGATCATGACCTGAGCCGAAGGCAGCGGCTTAACCCACTGAGCCACCCAGGCGCCCCACATGCAGGCATCTTAAACACAATTTGCCTCAAACTGTTTTGGGACCGTTGAGCTCGGGCAAGAGAATTCTTGAGATGTTGTACCCAGCAACTTAGTAAGTTTATTTCAATAGGGCAGGGACAGGACCTGTGGGCTGAAAGCTGCAGATTCACTGTATAAAGCTGGTCGTTATATGCTTAGTGCTCTAGGGGGAAGGGACATGCAGGGAGTACTAGATCATAGATGTTTTCTTAGAATTTCTACTTTTAAAAATACTTTTGCAAGATTTCTCTGGTGCTTATCATCCAGCTTGATATTAACTATTGGTAAGACATACAGGCAGTCACAAGACCCTATAAGAATGTAGCAACCAGTATATATTTGATTCTTGTGGGAACTATGCGGGCCTTAGGTCAGGCTTCTGGGCTAACAGTGAACGTTTTTCTGCTTCTGTCCCTCATCAGAATCATCTATATTCTTTATTCTCCAAGTTTCTACATTCTCTTCTACCACTATTATCCATTTTCTTTGGTTTCTTCAAAGTCACAACAGGCCAGGTGCTTTTATTTTTATTTATTTTTTTTATTTTTTAAAGATTTTTTTTTTTATTTGACAGAGATCACAAGTAGGCAGAGACGCAGGCAGAGAGAGAGGAGGAAGCAGGCTCCCCATTGAGCAGAAAGCCCGATGTGGGGCTCGATCCCAGAACCCTGGGATCATGACCTGAGCCGAAGGCAGAGGCTTTAACCCACTGAGCCACCCAGGCGCCCCTGGGCCAGGTGCTTTAAAAACACTTTCACATTTAATCTGATAATAACCTGACAGACTGACAATTGTTACTGTGGCCATTTTACAGATGAAGAAATCTAGGCGAATGGGCCCTGAGTTTCAATAACTCATCCAAGGCCATACAACTAATGAGTAGGGGAGTGGGATTTGAACTAGGTATATTAGATTGACAACTCAGGCTCTTTCCACCGAGCCATGCTCCCTCTTGGTTGATAGGATTTTCATCTACTCGGGTTTGGAAGCTGGAAACCAGTAAGGTGTTCTTGATTACTCTGTCTCCTTCGCCCCGTGTGGAGACGGTTTACTGGCCCCACCTCCTAAAGGACACTGAACATGTCCTTTCCTCTTTCCCACTGTCAAAATCTTCCTTTGGCCCTTCCCTTTGTTTCTCGTATGAAATCCTGCACAGTCTCCTAACAGTTCCCATCCTGTAGGGGCCTACTTAGCCAGAGTGACTCCATCTCGGTTAAACAGCCATTTTGTTGTTTGTGCAGTAAAACTTAAACTGACCCTCCCCGCCGAGGAACTTACTTAAAAGCAAGTCTGGAAAAGCAGTAAAATATGGTCGACCAGTCCCTGATAATAGAGCCCAAATACAAGGACGGGTCAGGTCAGGTGGAGATAACAGAGCCCAGAAGGCAAGGACAAGTTAGGCCAGGTGGAGACAATCTCATTGGTCAGGCTTAACCACATGGCCTTTGCTCTATAAAAGCTAGTCTGTGAAGCTGGGGGTGGTTGTTCTCTTTGTAAGAGATGGCCCGGCTGGTCGGTTTGATTCTCGGTGCTGGTGCAAAATAAAGCTTTGCTTGATCTTCACTTTGTATCAGTCTCGCTCCTTTGATCACGGACCCCATCAGTCCCTCTTGCATGTGACCCCGCTGAAGAGATGTCCTCATTTTAAAATCGAACTCTAAAAAGGCACAACACATCCAGAACATGTATTGAGAGCCTTAACAATGTCTATACCCTTTCGGGGCACCTGGGTGGCTCAGTGGGTTAAAGTCTCTGCCTTCAGCTCGGGACATGATCCCGGGGTCCTGGGATTGAGCCCCACATCGGGCTCTGCCCTGTGGGGAGCCTGCTTCCTCCTCTCTCTCTGCCTGCCTTTCTGCCTACTTGTGATCTCTCTCTGTCAAATGAATAAATAAAATCTTAAAAAAAAAAAGAAACAAAAAACAATGTCTATACCCTTTCAATCAATAATTCTCTTTCTATGAATCTACTTCCAAACAAAAAAATCCTGCATATATAGAAAAAGTTAAATGCACAAAGATGGCGGAGAGGCAGTGTTATTGATGTGGAACAGTCATCCTCTACCGCTTTTTAAAAACTCCATTATGGGATATATTATCTAAATTAGTTCATTTCAACTCCAAACCAACAGGAAAACGTGGCCCAGGCCATCCTGGGGAGGTCCTTGGAAGATCCTGCAGAGTGGGTCCTCCTTGGTCACTGTGGAAGGCCCCCCACCTCAGTTTGCCTGGTTCCCTCAGTTCTAGGAGCTCACCAGCCTGCATGTCACCCTTGGGGACACACAGATACACTGTGGGGCTGTTCCTCACTGTTCCTCTCTGAGGTCTGGCCACCTCCCTGGAGTGCTGCCTCAGCAAGCATGGACTCCTCCCCTGGCCTGAGGACCTCTTGCCTGGGGAAGGTTCCCCAGCACCCCCCCTCCCACCCCTCAGCTTTCCCTCAGAGCCATTTCCTGTCTCCTTTGCCTGCCGCCATCACTAAATCACCTCAGGGGGTTTCGGCTTTTGAAAACAAAGGCAGGAAGGGAAGTGTTTTGTAGACAACTCCTTTCAGCCTGCCACAGACCTCCCTGGGGGAAAGTAAGCACAATGCCCGGCTACCAGCTGGAGGAGGAAGGCAGAAACCTGGGGGGAAATCCCATCAAGGTCAAAATGTGAATACTAGGGGCGCCTGGGTGGCTCAGTGGGTTAAGCCTCCGTCTTCAGCTCAGATCATGATCTCAGGGTCCTGAGATCAAGCCCTGCATCGGGCTCTCTGCTCCGTGGGGAGCCTGCTTCCCTTGCTCTCTCTGCCTGTCTCTCTGACAACTTGTGATCTTTCTTAGTCAAATAAATAAATAAAATCTTTTTTAAAATTGTGATTACTACACATGAAATCTGTGGGCTGCGCGGAGAGGCTGATGTAGTCTGGACATCACACAGTTTGTATAACTGTTCACCCCACTTGTTTATTCCAGATGCAAATATCTGAAGTTTTGGTGAAGGTGGTTGAAAGAACAGTTATTTTTACAGCAATGGCACTTGGTTTTCCCGGATTTACAGTGTCTTCCATGCCTGTGGAAGTCCCTCCCGTCTGTGGCTTTAATTGTCTTGGCCATATGACCAACTACCCGAGCTCCATCTCCAGCCTTGACCTCTGAATTTGAGCTCCACGTCTCCAAAGGACTGAACGACAGCACTACCCAGACACCTCCTTTCACTTCTTGTCCCAAACCTGCCTCACTGTCGTTCCTGAGACAGCTTCCCCTGCACGTGTCTTCTTTCTGTCAGTGCAGTGGCAGTGTATATAAGAAAAGCAGCATTCCTCTCTACACTGGCCCCTTCCAGAAGCCTCAAAATGCCTGCCAGAGGCCCCAGTTTAGAGGCTTCTTTACAAAAGTTGTCCTGTTACCACCTCAAAGGCAAACGAATGAACTGGGAGGAGCCCAGTCCCAAGGGCATCCAAGCTAGTGGCCAATCTAGACCTTCTAAGTTGCTTGGAGTGAAAGCCCTGACCAGCCAGAACACCCTCAATACCGAGAGACAGGGAAGCAGGGGAGAAACGACCAGGAGGGACGGGAGATGGAGAAAGAGAAACACAGAGACAGAGATCGAGAGACAGGAAAAGTCAAGAGACAGAAAGAGGTGAATCAGAGGGTCAGGGATAGAGACGGTGAGGGAGACAGAAGGGATGAGAGACAGAGACACACACCAAGACATAACAAGACAGATGACAGAGGCAGAGAGATAGACTAAGGAGATGGAGAGAGAGAGAGGTGAATAAATTGGACAGTCAGTTAGCATCAAGGAGAAAGGTTCAGACATGGGGAGGGGGGAGAGACTCAGGGTTAGGAGGCAGAGTGGCACCCAGTGAGCCTCTCTTACCCCAACCCCACCACAGCCCAGCCCCCACCTCCCCTCCCTGTCCCCCGTTGGCCCCCTTATCTGAAGCTAAAAGGTGGGGGGCAGTAAGGCAGATGGTGGGCAGCTGGGCATGGGGAGGGAGTTCGGTGGAATGCATGTAAGGAGAGCAGCCAGTGGGAGGGTAGAAAATGATAAAGGCCATGGTAAAGGTACACACCAAATGTTGCAGAGTTCCAAGGAAGGGGTAGCGGTGGTCTGGTTGAGATAAGGGTGGGCTTGATGAAGGTGGGGGATTTAACCTGGGACCTGATACACAGTGTATGGACTATACTGGTCTTTTGCTAAGCTCAGACTGCTCATAGTCTGCTTATCTCAAATTCTACCACCCGTAAATTCTTGGCTTTTTGAGACCTTATTTATTTGACTGTGATTTTTTGTTTTTTGTTTTTTGAAGTTCCCTTCATTTTGATTTGGTGTCCTGATTCTCTTTTTGATCTGGTTGCCCATTTGGACTTGGCCCAGTTCTCTGTCCAGCAGGGTATCTGGGCTGGAAAAGACCCAAATCTCAGCTCCTGGGGTTAGGTGACTCCCCCAAAGGTCTTCTGTGTATTCAGTGAAGACCAAGGGTCACATAGGCAAATGCCTTCTTTTTTTTTTTTTTTTTTTTTTAACGATTTTATTTATTTATTTGAGAGAGAGACAGTGAGAAAGAGCCTGAGCTAGGAGAAGGTCAGAGAGAGAAGCAGACTCCCCGTGGAGCTGGGAGCCCGATGCGGGACTCGATCCCGGGACTCCAGGATCATGACCTGAGCCGAAGGCAGTCGTCCAACCAGGCGTCCCATGGCAAATGCCTTCTGATATCAGGCAGGTAACAAATGTGTGAAGAGGCTGGCTTTTTTTTTTTTTTTTAACATTTTATTTATTTATTTGACAGAGAGAAAGATCACAAGCAGAGAGATCACAAGCAGACAGAGGCAGGCAGAGAGAGAGGAGGAAGCAGTCTCCCTGCCGAGCAGAGAGCCTGATGCGGGGCTTGATCCCAGGACTCTGGGATTACGACCTGAGCCGAAGGCAGAGGCTTTAACCCACTGAGCCACCCAGGCGCCCCGAGGCTGGCTGTTAATTAATCCCTGTTAATCAGCCAATCCCCAAAAGCCAATCCTCTGGGCCTCCTCACCTCAAATGAGGCTGACTCCTTGGCTCCAGCAATTGGATATTTTGTTTTTCTTTTTGTTGTTCTTTACTCTTCATTTTATAAAAGTCTTATGCCTCCTACCCTATTTCACAAACAGTGCTCGTGAGATTTAATTTTTATTAAAAAACAAAAGCAAATGGGGTGGCTTAGTGGTTTAAGCCGCTGCCTTCAGCTCGGGTCATGATCTCAGGGTTCTGAGATCGAGCCCCATATTGGGCTCTCTGCTCAGCAGGGAGCCTGCTTCCCTCTCTCTCTGCCTGCCTCTCTGACACTTGTGATCTCTGTCAAATAAATAAATAAGATCTTTTATTTTTTTTAAAGATTTTATTTATTTATTTGACAGAGAGAGATCACAAGTAGATGGAGAGGCAGGCAGAGAGAGAGAGAGAGAGAGGGAAGCAGGCTCCCTGCTGAGCAGAGAGCCCGATGTGGGCCTCGATCCCAGGACCCTGAGATCATGACCTGAGCCGAAGGCAGCGGCTTAACCCACTGAGCCACCCAGGCGCCCATAAATAAGATCTTTTTTAAAAAAAAAAAAAAAGCAAATAAAATCAATGTGCAAACCCATCAGTGTGCTACTTTCTGCTTTTGCTGTGACTCTTGGTTTAGACAAAAGCTGTAGCTATCAGGACAGGTTCAGGAAAACCCAAGTCTTTACACCCTAACTGCCTGAGGCTCCAAGCTCCACGAGAAGGTATGTACACGCTATTCACAGCTGGGGTTCACACTTTTAAAGGCCTATTTTATAAACGAATCTGGTATTCAATGTAACCCAGACTGCTCAAAATGCTGCTGAGCAAAAAGATCAGAAGGGATGAACCAGTCTAACACAGGTTACGTTGTGACTCCCCTCCCCCACACCCAGCACAATGGTAGTTCTCTATGCTCCAGGATTCCGTAGGGCAGTAAACGCTAAAGAGCTGGGTCATTACGGGCTTCTAGGTATCACTGCTGGCGGGGGTGATGATGGAAAGGGACAAGCATCAAAGCCGTCCACCCTCAGACTCCACCACGGATTCCCCATCAGACCTGGCTGCTCACAGAGCCTCTAAGCGGTTGCCGGCTCATGTATCCACACGCCTCCCACCCTTTACGAGACTGCTTAAGTCCCACCTCGCCCCTTAAGTTTTCCCCAACCACTCCTGCGCTTGTGCCGGCTGGCACCAAGTCGCGCCTCGGTCACACGCCTGCGTGTTTAGATGCGAATGCGGACGCGAATACGCAAAGACCGTGGAACCGCCTCCCGCGTGTCGGCGCTCCTCAAACGCTACCGCGTGCCCTGCGCAAAATGAATGAACGAATGCATGACTCAGCGCGCGACCTACACGCTAGAAGAGAGCGCCCTCGCAGGACCCGCTTTCCCGAAACAGACAAACGTGATCCGCGAGCGCGGAAGGCGAGGACTGACGGCCGAAGAAGATCCGGCCTCCTATAGGCCAGAACGGCACGAGGGGTGGGCTCTTTGGGGGCACCGGTCGTATATTGGCCGAGCCTCCCGTCTTAGGGCTGGGACTGGCCGCGCAGCGCCAAAGGACGCCTCCGCGCGGAGGAGGGCGTGCCCTAGGGGCGTGCCCGGCGCTCGGTCCCGCCCCCGGCGTAGCGGGCTCGGGCGTGAGGACCGCGGTCTTCACCTGGGACCCCCGTGTCGGGGCCGCCGTGTCGGTGTGCTGTCGCCGCAGGCCTGGTCGGGGCCTTCAGAGGGCTTGAGGCGAGGTAGGTAGCCTCAAAGTCGAGGCTTTGCAACCCCCGCCCGCACGGCCCGTTCCCCCTGCCCAGCAGCCTCTCCGGGTCTACGAACAGGGCGCGTCGCCGGGCCCCACGTCCCCTGCCGGGAAGGGCACAAAGGGCTCCTGGGGGACCAGGGGGGCCTCGTGCCTTCGCCTCCATTTTGCAGGCGGAACGACGAGTGCCGGGCGCGGAAGTGAGAGGCCGGGGTTGGAAGAGCCTGAGCGCGGGGAGGCCGGGCCGAGGGGGGCGCGCGTGTCCACGTATCCTCCTGCCTGAGCAGCTGTGCTGCTGGTCGGCCCCGGCCGCGGACGAACTCACTTTCCCTCGCGGCCTGTCCTCGGGCGTGTGCTGTTTACCCTGCGCTCTCGCCGGGGGCCAAGTGGCCCCTGGAGTCAGGCACTGGCGCTGCTTGCGGTTGGTGCTAATGCGGAGACCCTCTCTCGCCAGCTCAGGGTCATTCCCACGGGGAAGATGGAGACGAATGATGCTTTCTTGGTGCCGTGAATGCAGCAGCTGCCGAGGGGGAAAAAGTACAGTGTCTTGCTTTTTTGTCTGGAAGGGCCACCCTTTCCATCTTCACCGGAACTGTTCTTAGCAGCCTAGGGGCACATGCTCTGGTCCTTTGTAATTATTTGGTTGGGCTCCGTGTATTGTTTGTAATAAAAATGAGCGGAAACCTGCCAGTGCCACAGCAGATTGAACCTCACTGAGAATTCAGTGGGGAATGGGGCCTGCACGAAGATTGGTAGTATTCATAAATACCCTAACAGCTCCTAGATCTAGGGTGGGAAGGATGTTGCTAAGATGCATGACAAAATCTATAGGTCATTTTGCCTAGGGTTTGGTTAAAAGAAGTTGAGGTCACCATTTAATCCTCGTTTGTACGTCACTTGGATCAATTCTAGGCTACTCAGTACTGAAAAGAGTAAAGAACTCAGTTTCACCTCTCCTGAAAAACCTTTAAAGCTCTCCCCCACCCCACAGCTAATTAATCACGTCTTCCTTTAGGTTAGTTTCTACTGCCTCTGCTTTAAACATCCCATTGTAGTTTCCCCAGCTCCTAGCACAGTGCTTGCAACATAGAAGACACTTGGTGACTAAAGCCAAAAGAAAACAAAAAAAAACCAGCAGTGTAGCCAAAACTTAACAAAACAAAAATTTTCATTCTTTAATTTTTTTAAAAGATTTATTTATTTATTTGACACAGAGAGAGAGAGAGCGAGAGATCACAAGTAGGCAGAGAGGCAGGCAGAGAGATGGGGGGGAAGCAGGCTCCCTGCTGAGCAGAGAGCCCAGTGCTGATGCTGGGCTCATGCCAGGCTCCATCCCAAGACCCCGAGACCATGACCTGAGCTGAAGGCAGAGGCTTAACCCACTGAGCCACCCTCATTCCTTTAATTTGTTGGGCCAATTATTTTTAAGATTACTTCGGCTTTTCAGTTAAATCAGGCTTTATCTGTCATGTTACTAACTCTGGGTAAGTTATTTAACTTCTCTGTGCCTCAGTTTCCTCATCTGTAAAATGGGAGTTACAGTAGTACCTAGTCCACGGGTTCTGAGGATTAAATAAGATATTGATATAAAGTGCTTAGATAGTTCGTGGCTCAAAGAAAATGTTCAGGAGCTGTTAGCAGTTATTAGGATAAAAATAAACAGATACTTAAATAGATTTACTCATGTTAAGTATCTGTGTATACTTGACCCTTCAGGGTCTCTCTGCCTGTTAGTCCTTATCTGTTGCTTGATTTTACAAAGTCCTTAAGCCTCTTCTGACTCCCCCACAGTGAACATATTCCATTGATTATCTGTTACTCATTTAGAATCTCACCACCTACTATAAATTGAGTGCCAGATAATAATTTGGCCAAGTATTATAGTAGTAGTTGATACACTATTAGTGTGGTCTGATACTCAGAATGGTCCTGTAAGAGCAGAGGAACAGATGGGGCCTGATGTGGCTAATAAGAAATTTTCAGGATCATTGGTTCAGCCAGAAAGGCGGAGGTTGTGGAGATGGACTTGGAGTGGCTTTTCTCCTTATAACTTAACTGTGTTCTCATGAAGAAACTGTCTCCTGTCTTTGAAGTTATTCACAGACATTGTGTAAAGTGGAAGAAGTCTTCTCATTGGCTTTAGACCTGTTGGCTTGACCTAGAGGTGGCAGATAGAACCTATAGGGGATGTTGCCTCACTTCCAGGTTTTCCTGTACCACTTTCTGGGGGCAGGATGCAGGCTAAGTTGTATATTTCCTTCCAGCTGTAGGTCCCCTTGACACATCAGTTTCTCTTAAATCATTTGGAGTCTCCAAAACAAATACCTTCTCCTTTTCACTTGTAACTATCACAAGAATTCTGGTCTCTGATTCTGTTTTTAATGTAGCCATAATGAATCCTGAATCCTTTCTAGGGAATACGGTTCTTTCTGGGGTCTCCTTTCCAGATCTGACATACTATAATTAGCTATTAAAAACCTGCTACAGGGTGTGAACTTTCTCTGATGTCCTGTTGCAAAGACTTTAAGGGCAAGGACCATAAATTTCCTTCTCAAGTGTGCCTGGCATAGGATAGGCACTCAGTGGAGTGTGCCATTGGCTCAGTCTATAGAGCGTGCGACTCTTGATCTTGGGGTTGTAAGTTTAAGTCCCACATTGGCTGTAGGGATTACTTTTTAAAGATAAAATCTAAAAAAAAAAAAAAAAAAAGACAGTGAATGGTTGTAAAGCCACTGTAGTTGTTCTTTCCAGTATGCCAAAACAGACTTACTGACTAACCTGGTGCTTCTGAAACATTACCAGTCACTTGGAAATCTTGCTCAAATATAAATTCTGATTCCAAGGCTCTGGTAGGGCCGGAGAATCTACATTCCCAACAGGCTCTGAGGTGATGCCCATGTTGCTGCTCTCAGACCACACTTTGAGTAGAAACATGCTAACATAAGTATCTGCATTTGGTTTTTACTTTTTTTTTTTTTTTAAGATTTTATTTATTTATTTGAGAGAGAGAAAGCACAAGCAGGAGGAGCAGAGGGAAGGGGGACAAGCAGGCTCCCCACTGAGCAGAGAGCCTGACATGGAGCTTTACCCTAGACCCTGGGATCATGGCCTGAGCCAAAGGCAGAACACTTACTGACTGAGCCACCCAGGGACCCCTGCATTTGGTTTTTAGAAGTACTGCTAAAAACAGGTTTTGTTTTCTTATGGTTTTGAGATAAAGTCTTGAATTTATTATCTTTTTTTATTTATTATGTTATTCTATTTTTAACAATCTTATATTTTGTTCCAAAAAACTGTTCGTGAAATCGTTCCAAGATACTTTCCATATAACAAGGTTTTTAATAGAAGTAATTGAGGCAGATAGGTTGAAAGAAAAGTAAGATGAAGTCAAGGGTAAGATTAGTATAAAAGGTGAGTGCCTTTCTATCGTAAGCTTTTTGCTTGGATAGGATTGCAGATTTGTTGCTGAGTTTCCTACTAGTCAAAGCAAAGAGGAAAATTTTACCAGTTTCGCCAGTACCTTTCAAGTAAAAACAAACTGGCTGTTCAGTGAAACACTTGTTTTTGTTATGGAGACCAGAGAATTCTCTGGTGCCTTCTCCAAAAGAGGATCCTTTGGTACAGTGAGCAGCATTTTTATCAGTAAGATTCTTAGCTGTCTTCGTACATGTAACCTGACTGCCTCATGGAAAACACTCAGTACTGTAGTACAAGCAGTGGCTTGTGGAACAGCAACCATGGTTCCAGGACCAGCTTGCTCAGACAATAGGAGAGATTTTTGTTACAGGAAAGCTGTTTTTCTGCCTTGCTCTTTGGTGGGAACAGATGGTATGGTTATTAAAACATCGAGTCCTGAGCATCCTCATGGTTTGAGTTTTGTTGGATGGGGACAATCTGCTACGGAGACCAGAGAGCTCGTGGTTGAGTGGACAGGGGGCCGGAAGCTCAGCCAAACTCCTTGTAGATATGGCAGTGGCATCTCTTTAAAGGCCTTTCATAGACCTGCGTGATGAGTTAGAAGACTCGCCTTCCTGCGAGGCTGTCTGGTGGTCCCAGTCAGTTGCCAGCCAGCCTGTGAGTGAGTGAGTGAGTGAGTGAGTGAGAGAGAAAGCAAGTGAAGCAGCCTGGCCACAGCTTTCCCACCATATTGATTTAGAGGGAGCCAGTGGCTCCTTGCCAGGTGGTAGAGGATTCCTTCTGACTCTAAGTAAAACATATGGGAGTAGCCTGAGGGGAAGGAAAGGGGCTGCTGGCGCTGGAGCTTTCTGAGGATGGCATCGGCCCGTTACCAAGCCATGGGAAACATGTCTACCCTCTGCAGCTTTGAACCTTTTCTTCCTTTTCACTTGGCTTTGACCTTCCTTTTTACTTGGCTTATTCCTTTTACTTGGCTTTGACCTTCAAATAAAAAGGTGGACACAGCACCCAGGGTGACCTGCCCCACAGGAAAAGACAGGGTCAATGTGGAAGACTAAGGGACTTGGGGGCTTCAATAGCCAGGGAGGGAGCAGGTAGAATGGCGGTTGCTCTTGGCTATTAACCTGCCAGTCTCAAACTTCCAGCCGCAGTATTCCTGGCTCACTCACTCACACTCAGCCCTGAGGCAGGCCTTGGCCTCTTTGACTGTCCCTTTTGTTAGCTTCCCCTGCATATGTATTTACCCCCTATCACGCTGCCTCCCACGCCTGGATTGGCTTCTGCCTTAAGTTCTTTCCCACAAATATTGTTCCCCATCAAAGCTTTCCAGCAACCTGACAATGTTGGGTCCTGCCCCGCCCCCTCCCCTTTTTCTTGTGGGCAGTTTCATGTTTTTAGAGAAAGAGCAGTACTAAGAGCCTCTTTGTCTGGTTCTCTGGTCAGATTCCGCCACTATGTGTGAATGGCATTCACCACCCATACCTGTGGCCTCCTGTGAGAACCCGGGGAGTCTGAGGCATTTGGCCTCTGCAGTGGTAGGGCTTGCTCTGTGAAGTGACACCTGCCCTGTGTAGCTGGTCTAGGTGGCTGGTTGTGTGCTTGGGGACAGAGATGGGCCTTGCCCCAGCACAGCTTCCCTGACAAAGTTGGTATAAATCAGATTATTTTGTATGGGGGTGGTGATTTAACAGATCCTGGAGATAATGCTCAGTTTGATTAGAGGAGGATCGCTCTCTGGTTGGTCATTCATTCCTCTATCCGAACAGTTTATTATTTATTTATTTATTTTTAAAAGATGTATTTACTTATTTATTTGACAGAGAGAGAGAGAGAGAGAGAGATCACAAGCAGGCAGAGAGGCAGGCAGAGAGGGGGAAGCAGGCTCCCTGCTGTGCAGAGAGCCGATGCCGGACTCCATCCCAGGACCCTGAGATCATGACCTGAGCCGAAGGCAGAGGCTTAACCCACTGAACCACCCAGGTGCCCCCATCTGAATGGTTTAGTTAGAGGAATATCCTCTCTCTCCTAAAGCAGCCCTCTTTTCCCCCTCCTGGATAGGAGTGAGTGGGAGGAAGTGCCGGCAGCTGTGACAGGGCTGCACCAGGCGGGGGCAGCTAATACCACGAAGGGTCAGGTGTCCAGCCTGCAGAGTCAGCGTTGCCACATAGGTGACGTGGGAGCATATTTTTACTGTAGGGCAAGTGGATGCCAACCCTACCTCATTCCTGATTATATGTATCTGGTAGGTCATATGGCCTCTGCGGGAGACTGATAGAGAATTTTAATAGCAAAGTCCTGGTGGTTGCTAGAATATCCTGAAGCTTATGTGCCTTGTGTCTTGGTTTGGCCAAGGACAGAGCAGTTCTGGTGCGTATAGACATTTTCCAGATGGAGGGTGGAATTTACTGTTCGTTTTCTGCGCTCCGAGACCTTCAGGCCCTCACTTCAACCTTGCGGTACTTCCCTGTTACAGAGGTGGCCTCTGCTCATCCCAGAGCCGCTAGCCTGTAGGAACACTGTGAGATCTGTGATCTCTGAGCAGGAAGGCCCCACACAGAATTATAGCTTCTGTAAAGCTATTGGCCTGGGAGGCAGTCCAACACCACAAGTCCCTTTTCATCATCAGGAGCCGTCCATTGGAAGAGGAATAAGTTGCTTCTCATTCAAAGCAGAATCCGCAGCTCCAGCCTCACCTCAGAAGGTTAGAAGGGATGATGTGTAAGATCTAGAACCTATGGAAATGAGGGCTGGACCTTCATGCCGATGCCTGCCTGGCAAGGGCAGACAGGATTGAACCTCAGAAATCTAAGACTTGTGCATTTGCTAGGCCACTTCATCAAGAGTGAAGTTTTAAAAATGCTTTTTTGCCTTCAGCAGTCACTACTTCACGGAGTTTTCCCTGCTTTTTTCTATCCTTCGTGCTCTGTAGCATCTTATATACAACTTGGAACTACCCTCGTGGACTTCTTTTCATTCTCTTCCTTCACATGTGTCTGTCTTCCCATAACTTGTGTAGTTGGAGGGGCATGATTGGTCAGGCAGATTAACAAGTAAGATTATGAAGAGACTGTTTATCCACACTGAGAAGATAAACCTGCCTTTTCCAAAGCACTGTTTTCATGAAAATCATCATTTCATACCATCTTAACCTGTTGCTGAAGGGCCTCTGGGGACAGTGTTAACCTAGTTCTAGTTTGTATGCACACTTGAAAATTACCTAGAGATGTGTCCTGAATAAGCTTATAATTCTAGCTCACCACTCCCCACCCCCCAGGATAAATGGGTACCTTATTTTTTGAATGAGTCCAGACAAGACATAAAAATTACATCATCAAAACAAAGTGATCATTTGTTTGCACCCTTTTCTTGTCCCAGCATCATCTTCCTGCTAGGTCACAAGACCACACCCATTAGTGGATGGGGAAAGCCGGTAGAAGGGGAGTTAGCCACCCATCATGGCCTGACTGTAGCCATTGAGAGAGTTTCTAGGAATGGAGCAAGAAGTCGAAATTGGGGTCTGCAGGTTACACTCTTCCAGCTCTCGGGCTCAGCTTAGACACGTTTTTGTGTGTAGCTTTTTAAACAGCCACAAGGTGAGGCTGTAGCTCCATGGAAACCTGTTTCAGCAGGCCTTGGTCACTCATCTGTCTGTCCTGTCTCTTCCCTCTTCTCCGTGTGCTGATCTGCTCTGTAACTTGTTCCCTTGATGCTTCATAAAGAGCTTGGGTTCTGGAGTCAACAGCTTCCAGGATTTGAATCTCTCTCAGCCTTGGTTTCCCCCTCTGAAGGTAGATGAGGGACCTGCCTCCCTTGGGAAAACCAGCTCGCAGACTGCTGGGGGCGGTTCTGGACGCCGGTGCTGTGTGCTCTGCCCGCTTCTGCCTGGTTGGTGGTGCTTCCTGGCTGCCTTGCTTGTAGTGAGGAAAGATGGGGAGTAACCACAGCATCCCCCCATAAGGGACCTGTGAAATAAACCAAAAGGCAGCCTTCCAGCGGAATACAGTGCTGGGCAGTGATTTGAAAGAAAGGAAACTCTCTCTGTGTATTGCTGAGGAAAGGTCTCTGAGATAATTATTTTTTTAAAAAAGGAAAGAAAACATTCTGAAAACAGTGCACTGCTTTCATGTAAAGAGGGAGAAGACTGAAAGATTTTTGTGTTTGTTTGCAAATGCATCAAGAGGTGAGAGACATACACAGAAATTACTGAGACTCTTCACCTGTTTTTATGGGAATATCTAATAGTAAATATTCTGCCTTTGTTCTCTGAAACATTGGCTGTTTTTTCTCCCTCTGTTGGATTCCTTTTTGGCTTGCAAGGTGACTTGTTGGCACTGATTCGGTGCCCCACACCCCCCTCCACGATGCTGATGACCTTTGCTGCCACTCAGTGTTCACTGGGTGTGGGCCACTGTCGGATCGCCCGATGTGCGGTAGCTGGTTTTAGTGAGGGATGGAGACAAGGGCAGAGGGAGACTTCTGCGGCGCATTTTATATTACAACTACCTGTTACCTGTCCAAAAACATTGTTCTTCTGCCCCACCCGGTGGTTGTGAGAAGTAAGAGAATAGTGTGAAGTGTGTGTGCTCGTCTGGGGTCGCCTCTGATTGGACCTGCAGCCTTATGTGCCCAGGCAGACAGAGTGCTCTCAAGGGGCAGCTGTGCCCACCGAGTTTCCCAGTGTGCGAGCTGAGCCCTTTCCATGGCCAACCCCACTTTCTCAGCTTCCCCATTGCTCCCAGCACCTCCTCTTGCTATCCCTCCAGCCTCTGGTCTCCGCGGAAGCAGGACTATTTTTGTCCAGGTTCTAGCTTTGAGGTTGGCCCAGTGCATTCTGGGTGGCCTCTGAAATCCCGGGCACTTACGCTTCCGTTGTACCCCTTACAAATCCTCCGGGAGCTGTTCCCCTCCCACCAGCCCCAGCCCCATCCACCAGTGCTCCCAGCCTGGACTTGTTGCCTGTACCCTTAGGCTCAGGGAAGGGGGTCTCTGTTATCCTTGCAACTCTTAAAGGAATGGTTGTTATTTTCAGGTCCAGTTCCCACATTGTTCCTTCTTCCCCCACCAAGTGCTCACCCTGGTCTCCCTTGCTTGCTTGCCCACGCGTGCATGTGCATGCGTGCTCGTTGGCATGGGCTCTCTCTCTCTCACTGTCACTGCCACATGCATACATGCTATGTGGCCATTGTCCTTGTTACCCACCTGCATTTCCCCACCTTCCCTCAGGTGCCCGTTCATTATTCCCCAAGCTAGTGGGAGAAGAGTTGCTGCTTGCCTTCTCTCTGGTCGCTGGCCATCCTCGGAATGAGAGCTGGCCACCTGCCTCACAGCCCGAGGTGGGGTTTCTGTGTTTTGAGAGGATCCTTCCCCCTCCGCTGGGCACAGTGGGCACTGCGGGAACACCCCAGGCACAGCCACGGCCGGAGCCCTGACCTGCTGTTCCCTGGAGCAGAGCAGCCTGCCGACAGGAGCATTGCAGCAAAGGAACTGTGGCTGGCCTGGCACAGGGAAGGCCCCAGCCAGGCCCCATATGCACTGGGGCCCAGACGAAAGGAGGGGTGTAAGCCTTGGTTCTGATTGGGACCTGCATTCACCTGCCTGGGCACCTGCTGCTGGGGCTGGTGCTGGCCTTGTAAAAGCAGAGGACATAATGGTCTGCTCGTCTGTCCCCTTCAGAAAACTCCAGGGCCAGGGAAAAGCCAGACCTGTGTTCTCCTCTGAGGAAGGAGGATATAATAAATAATATATAAATAATAGTAATAAATAATAAATAATATATAATAAATAAATAATAATAAACACTATTTTTTTTAAAGATTTTATTTATTTATTTGACAGAGAGAAATCACAAGTAGGCAGAGAGGCAGGCAGAGAGAGAGAGGAGGAAGCAGGCTCCCTGCTGAGCAGAAAGCCCGATGTGGGGCTTGAACCCAGGACCTGGGATCATGACCTGAGCCGAAGGCAGCGGCTTAACCCACTGAGCCACCCAGGCGCCCCTAATAAACACTACTTATTCTTTATTTTCTTGACCAAAAAAAAAAAGTCCTTTTTTTTTGACATACTGGTTTCATAAGTACGACACAGTGGTTCCACAATTATACGTGTCACAAAATGCTAACCACTGTAAGTGCTAAGTATAGTCTTTGTCAGCGTACAGTGTTATTCCAATATTATAGATCATATTCCCCATACTGTGCTTGTTTACCTTTTTTTTTTTTTTTTTAAGATTTTATTTATTTATTTGACGGGGGAGAGAGAGAGAGATCACAAGTAGGCAGAGACACAGGCAGAGAGAGAGGAGGAAGCAGGCTCCCCGCCGAGCAGAGAGCCCGATGTGGGGCTTGATCCCAGGACCCTGAGATCATGACCTGGGCCGAAGGCAGAGGCTTAACCCACTGAGCCACCCAGGCGCCCCTGTGCTTGTTTACTTTATACATCCCTGTGACTGACTGACTTTCTAACTGGAAGTTTGTACCTCTTAATCCCGGTCACCCACTTCACCCATTCCCCACCCGTCCCCCTCCGGCAACCACTAAGTTTGTTCTCACTGAGTCTGTTTCTTTTTGTTGTTCTCTGTTTTGATTTTTAGACTCCACGTGTAAATGAAAACATATGGTATTTGTCTTTCTCTGACTTATTTCATTTAGCCTAATACCCTCTCGATCCATCCGTATTGTCAGAAATGGCCAGATTTCATTCTTTGTTTCCATATTCTTCAGCTGTTTCCGTATCTTGGCTGTGGTCAGTAGTGCTGCGGTGAGCAGGGTGGCATAGATCTGTTTGAGGAGCCTCCATACCGTGTACCATGGCGGCTGCTCCGGTTTCAGGAATTTACCGGCACTCTGTGGGGCTCCCTTTTCTTCACCTTGCCGCAACACTTCCCATGTCTTGTCTTTTTGATTTTGGCCATTCCGACAGATGTGAGGTGAGCTCTCATTGTGGTTTTCATTTGCATTTCCCTAATGATGAGTGATGTGGAACATCTTTTCATGTGTCTCTTGGCCCATCTGTGTGTCTTTTTTGGAAAAACGTCTGTTCAGGCCCTGTACCCATTTTTAAAAATCAGATTTTTTTTTTTTGGTGTTGAGTTATATGAGTTCTTTATATATTTGGATAGTAAACCCTTATTGGATACATGATTTGCAGGTATCTTCTCCCATTCAGTAGGTTACCTTTTCTTTCTGTTGGTTTCCTTCATTGCAGATGTCTGTCTTAATCATTAAAAAGCAAGGTTTCCTGGACACAGATGCAGAGAATATATCTTTTTCTTTTCCTTTCCCATTCTGTAGAGAGCTGAAGGCTTCAGGGGAACCCTGACCTAGGGACATCTCAATGGCCTTGGGAGAAGAAAAGGCAGAGGTGGAAGCATCCGTGGACACAAAGACCCCGTCTTATGGGCAGTGGAGCCGCAGGGAGCAGGAGGTGGACATCGTGGGGCTCGTGAGCAAGGAGCAGGAGCCACCACTGTGCCTGGAAGCTGAGGCAGGGCCTGCCTCCCCTGTATGGGGAACAGAGGGGCAGTCTGCCCCTGCCTGCTCTGATGGGGGTGACCCTAGCCCCTCTGCATCCTGCCAGCCACAGGCCAACGCCAGCAGCAGGGAGCCAGTGGCTGGTAGAGCTCAGCTTGCTCTTGGTTGCCTGCCTCCTCCTGCTGGTGCGGGGACTAGAGACATTTTGCACTCTGTGGGAAGCCAGGTAGGTAATAAGGCAAGTGGGACTGTAAGTTTAACTAATGTGGTCCTTTGGGATTATGTTCTAGCATTTTCTTACCATCTTACCTGCTTTCCCAGCCCCTGTACAAGATGGGAAATTGGCGGGTGGAGGGGGGGGTGTCTGGGTGTGATGATTTCTGTTTAATAGGCTCACTTGGAGAGTTGGGCCTTGGAGCCAGTGGAGGACTCTGTCCACACATGTCCTGTTCCTCAAGAGTGTGACTGGTGACCTTCTGAAGACTGGGGATTCTCTGGCCGGGACCTAGTGCCCAGAGGGCTGGGCCAGAGGGAGCCGGGTCCTATTTCTGCCTTCGTGATCTGAACTCTTCGGGGGGGGGGGGGTGCTGAAGAGACTTGGGGAGGGAGGGTCCAGGGCTGTGGGCTCTTTGAGGCTCTGAGACTGTATCCCTTTGGGACCCAGGGAACCTGGCAGAGCCCTGGAGCCGCCCTGGAGCCCCCGTAGTGGGCGGCCCTGTCCCTGGGTAAGAAGAATTTCTTGGGCCTTGCTGACTGCAGGGAAGCCTTGCCTAGTCAAGTCAAAGGGAGCAAGCAGTCCTGCTTGGCTCTGTGACTTCAGGCATATCACCAAATCTTTCAGGCCCTCAGTATATTTGGGAAGGTGACCTGAATGATACTTCCCAGGTCATGAATATCCTTCCCAGCTCTGACATCCTGTTACGTTCTGCTTGCCAAGGCCTCCCACAGGACTGGATTTGGTCTCTTCAGTATCCTGTGGCCTTGGCTGCTGTAGGCTGCCCCCATGTGGTTCTGTCCTGTGAGGATGGGCTGATCATGACGGGGAGGAAACAGCAGCTGGGCCCATCTGCCTGGGAGCGGGGATGGTGGGAAGCCCAGGGCACCTGTGAGTCAGAGATTTGGTGAGGCAGGAAGCAAATAAGCAAACCTGGAAGTAGCTGTTTCATGAACTTACTACATATGGACTTATTATTTGTGGTACCTGTTGTTCATTGAGCTCTTACCCTGTGCTTCTCACACCTGAGTTCCTTTAATCCTCGTGTCCTGAGGAAGGGGTACTTCCCCCCCCTTTTTTTTTTTAATTTCTTTTCAGCATAACAGAATTCATTGTTTTTGCACCACACCCAGTGTTCCATGCAATCCGTGCCCTCTCTAATACCCACCACCGGGCTCCCCCAACTTCCCACCCCCCCCACCCCTTCAGAACCCTCAGATTGTTTTTCAGAGTCCATAATCTCTCATGGTTCACCTCCCCTTCCAATTTCCCTCAACTCCCTTCTCCTCTCTATCTCCCCTTGTCCTCCATGTTATTTGTTATGCTCCACAAATAAGTGAAACCATATGATAATTGACTCTCTCTGCTTATTTTTTTTTTTTTTAGATTTTATTTATTTATTTGACAGAGAGAGATCACAAGTAGACAGGCAGGCAGAGGGGGAGGAAGCAGGCTCCCTTCTGAGCAGAGAGCCCGATGAGGGACTCGATCCCAGGACCCTGAGATCATGACCCGAGCCGAAGGCAGCGGCTCAACCCACTGAACCACCCAGGCGCCCCTGCTTGACTTATTTCACTCAGCATAATCTCTTCCAGTAGGAAGGGGTACTATTACTATCACCATTTGACAGACCAGGGAAGGGAAGCCCAGAGTCCTCCGTCCGGAAGGTGGCAATTGGGTTGGCATAAGTCTGTCTGGTTCCAAAGCCCACGCCCCTAACCTTCCTCGGGGGCAAGTTCTTCATCAAACAGACTGGAAACTCAGAGCTGAAGAGGCTGAGATGAGGGACTCACTGTGTTCGTTTATAAGAGGCATGAGCTGAGCAGGTGGGGCTGGTGGGTCCCCTGCCTTTTGGGTGTGGATGTATCTCAGGGCAGGGGTTTCTGCTGCCCAGGACACGCTTCTCAACAGTTAGGTGGTATGCCCCAGCATGACAGCCACGCGAGCTGTGCCTGCTGTCTGCTTGCATGAAGACTGGAGGGTAGGAGTGGTTTGGGGACCACGGTTGGCTTCCCGGAGCACGTGGAGCTTCCATGCTGGCCACTTGCCACACGTTGTCCAGTTCTCGCATCAGATGGCAGACTCTGCTTGCGAGAGCTCTCCTGAATATCATCTGGGTCCCCAAGGAAAATTCTACAGCTCTCCTCTGAGAAAGACACTTGGTTTGCTTATTTTCACCTGAGTGCTTTTTTTTCCCCCTCTTCTCATTGCAGATGGAGGAGACCAGGCTTTCTGCCTCAGAGGATCTACCTCAGGCTCTCAGTGTTCCCAGAGCTACAGGCCTTTGCTCAGGACATGATGCTGATAGCGAAAATGACTCATCCCCGGTTGAGTCGCCGCGAGCACTAGACCTCAGCCAGCAGCCCCACTACTCAGGTTTCCCTTTCCCACCAAGGTGGAGGCCGCTGGCGAGCCAAGCTGCCCCTGTTCCTCAGTTCTCCAGCTGCAGTGTCTCTGCCTCCTCCCTGGGTAGCAGTCTCCAGGGTCACCGAGAGAAGGCAGAGCCTCCAGGTTGCTCCATTGCCAAGGTCTCCTCCTCCCTGCAGCTGGTTGTCCCCCCGCTGGCCCCCTCTGTGGTGGGGCCGGGACTCCAGTGGTCACCACAGCCCGCGTCTTCCGGGGTTGATGCTCCTGGGCTGGGCAGGAGGCGCCTCTCCTTCCAGGCGGAGTACTGGGCCTGTGTGCTGCCAGACTCCCTGCCTCCTTCCCCCGACCGCCACTCCCCACTCTGGAACCCGAATAAAGAGTATGAAGATCTGCTGGACTATACATATCCGCTTAGGCCCAAGCCTCAGCTCCCAAAGCACCTTGACAGCCACACGCTGGCTGACCCTGTCCTGCAGGACTCAGGTGTAGACCTGGATAGCTTTTCTGGTTCCCCAGCAAGTACCCTGAAGTCCCCCACTAATGGCTCCCAGAATTGCCCATCAGCAGAGGCTTTCCTGCCATTCTCTAGGCCCAGGGAGCCAAGCCTTATGCGGTCGCCCTCTGGAGTACCCCAGAAGCAGGGCAGCCTGGGACTGGCATCTTGTAACCAACTCGCATCTACCCCCACAGCCCCAGGCCGTAGGGACGCTCCTTGGGAGAGCAGAGAGCCAGCCCTGAGGGGTGTGAAGGACTGGCTCCCCATGGGCAGGCACCTTGAGGTGGGATCTCCCCAGCTGATGACATGGGACAGAGGGTGGCCCTTGCCCAGGATGGAGAGAGAGAAGGGGGCCAGCCATGGTGTCTGGCACCCTGCCTGCCCAGAGTCCAGATGGAAATCAGAAGAGGAGGTAGAAAGTGATGACGAGTATCTTGCCCTGCCCACTCGGCTGACGCAGGTTTCTAGTTTGGTTTCACATCTAGGTTCCATTTCTACCTTGGTGACCCTGCCCACCGGGGCTGCCAAAGGGCAGACCTCCCTGGACGCGTCAGACAGTGATGGGCCAGCTTCCCTCCCATCAGACTCGAGCCAAAGCCAGCTTCCTTCGGGGACTGTCTTCAGGGGGCCCCGGGGCCCCGAGGGCCAGAACCACTGTTTGCTGCACTCCTTCGTCCAGGCAAGGGGCCCTGCAGGGGACGGCAGTCTGGGGAGCAGCCAGGCGCTGGGGGTCTCCGGACTGCTGAGAGCACGCTCTTCCTTGCCAGCTGTGTGGGACCAGCGTGGGTGCTTGGACCCAGATGCTACAGGGCAGCCTCTCGGGAAGGGAGAGCAGGGAAAAGAATCGCTCGTGCAGTGTGTGAAGGTAAACAACGTTCAAAGGGCTTTGCCTAGAGGTGTGTGTTCTGCCAGTGCATGGAACCAAACGTAGAAACCTGGAGCACTTCTTATGGGCTGGGCACCGTGCTGTGCCTTCTCTTACTGGATTCTCACAACTGGGCCCAGTAAGGACTGCTGTGGTCGTTTCACATGTGGAGAAAAGGCAGTGAGGGGTTAGGTAAGCTGCCCACCCGAGGCGGGAGCCTGACTTAACCACCACTCCAGGCTGCTTCCTGGGGCTCTCGACCCTGAGGATTGAGAGGTATTCTGCACAAGAAACGGTCCGTGCTCACGTGCCCTTAGGAAATACTGAACTGAACGAAGGTAAATGGTTTTCTTTCTGTAGGTCTTCTGAGAGCTTCAGTTTGATAAAGTGGTGGAGCCGCTGAGTTGAAGTCATGGAGGCACTGTGTCCTGGCCATCTTGGTCACCAGACCTCTCGTAGACTGGGGGCTGTCTGGAGGTAGAATTCACAGTCTGTGGAACGGGGTCGCCAGCATCAGGCAGATCTGAATTTGAATCATGGCACTGCCATATTTGGAATTTTGGCTCAGTCTTTTGAGTTTGCTCATTTGTGAAGTGTGGGGCCTTGTCTCTTTGGGATGATGTGTGGATCACATGAAATAATTCATGCCGAGGGCTTTGTATAGTCCCTGACACAAGGATGTTCGGGAACGTGGCTCTCCGCACACACACAGTCCACGCGTGACCTCAGGCCCTGGGTGGGCGCACGGACACTGCACATGCGCAGTAGTAGGCCGGGTGGCGAGACCCAGAGCCAGCACAGCAGACATTTCCTAGCACTTGAGGGCTTGAATCAGCCCCCGTGATGTCCATGTATGATTCTGTTTGTCCTGGGAAGGAGGAAGGACAGATGTTAGCATGTGCCTCTTCTGTGGTAAAATACTGAACGCAGTCTTTGAGGCAAATGCAAAACGGACACACAGTTTTGATTCACTTGTTTCCTGCCATGGGTTCCAGTTTGTCACGATTATAGTCATTTATTTTGTTTTCCTCAGGGACAGAAAGTTAGCAGTGGTGCTCACCCAAGAATCGGTTCGCATGGCAGGTGTGCCTGCTCTGGGCTGGATCCTGTTCTCCCCTCGTGCAGGGCAGGCTTCTCAGCCTGTCATTTTTGGTGTCACAAAGGCTGAGGGGAGACCGAAACCATAATGCCTTCACGGAGGTCTGGAGTCATGGGGTGTGGACAGGCAGGGAAGGAGGGAAGAGACTGACTCTTCAAGGGAGGGAACGCTCAGGAAGGGTACACAGTCTGTCTCCCAGAATCCCCTGGCTTGAACACATAAACCGCAGTTTGGTCAGTAATACCAAACTTGTGTTCTTTTGTCTACACAGACATTCTGCTGTCAGCTGGAAGAGCTGATCCGCTGGCTGTATAACGTAGCAGATGTTACCGACCACTTGATTCCATCCAAGTCCAATCTTACAGGTCTCAAGTCTTCTCTGCAGCTTTACCGGGTAATATGTGGTCCTGGCTTCTGGCTGTTCACTCACCAGAGTGGTGGCTAAGTACTTGATTACAAAGTAAAAGCTCAAATAACTGATACCCGGTATGTGATGGTGCAATTGACTGTTTTACCTGAAACCTAATCAGAGGCCCTTTTCAGATTTTTACTGCTGAGAAACTAAAATGTAGGAGCTATTTCCCAGGCCAAGCAGAGTTTGGAGAAAATATACTGATCCTCACTCAGATCTACTTAAGGGAATTTGCCATGTAATTTTGCAGATGTCTCGGGGTTAAATGTAGAACTGCACTACTACGAGTCACTAGTCACATATGGCTATTTAAATTAAGTACAATTAAAGATTCCTATTTTCCAGTTATACTAGCTACATTCTAAGTGTCCGGGCATCATATTTGTCTAGTGGCTACCGTACTGAATGGTGCAGATAGTACATTTCCATCATCATGGAAAGTTCTGTTGGACCACCCTAATTGGAACCTGCTTCTCAGTGTATTTGGTTTTGGGTTGGGGGGTGTTTGGGTTTGGGTTTTTTGGGTTTTTTTTGTGGGTTGTTTTTTTTTTTTTTTTTTTTTTTTTGCCTCTTTTTCATTAAGGTTTTGTTATTTTTAAAATCTTTAATTATGAGTTCTGGTTACTTTGACTTTAGAGTAGGTGTTTGGTGTGATAGTGTGTGCCTGCTGTTCTGGAATAGTTGTCAATAGGTCCCCCTTCATTTTCAGAAGTGTTCTGAGATGTATGATAAATTGTACAATTACCCTAAGTATAACATTAACCTTGACTGAACTACCCACAGACCTCTAGCATGTTTGGTTGGCCAAGCATTTCTAACCTCTTTTGACGGAGCACAGGTAGTGTGTGGGGTCTGAGCCCGTGAGGCTAGTCTAGAAAGGGTTTTCTGAGACAGTTCTTTGGATTTCTGTCACCTAATCAATTGCCTTTAGAGACACCTTAGCAGAGCAGCACACCCCAGCATCCCCCCCACACCCTGGCAAGAGAGCCTTTGTCCTCCAACGTGGCACCAACTAAAATGTAAGGGCAGGGCCTTCCCTGAATGGGCCAGCTGTTGTACTTCAGTGGGAGTGCTGTTTACTGCTGTGTGGAGAGGTTGCCCTGAGTTCCCTGCCCAGAGTATGCTTGAGGAAAGAGAAGGTTGAGTGGGACAGGGTCCTCCATGTGTAGCTTCCAAGTGTGTGTGCAGAGCTGAGCAGGGCCCACTCCTTCGGGGCTCAGGGATAGTACTGCTGTGGGGAGAGAGGAAACTGCCTGGAAGTTGCCCAGGAGTGTGGGCCCAGTGTCTGAGCTTCATCCTCATCAAGGCAGGTGCCAAGTAGAACAAGTCCAGTCCCTCCATTTTATCCCTCACTCTGTCCTTCTCCCCATCATCGTGCAGGCTAGCCAGAGCAGCTTTCTTGCTTTGTGGGTAGAACTGAGATCTGAGCTGGGCGTTATCCTCACAAGTCAGTAAGACTAGCCCTCTTGTGTGTCACCCACACAGCTGTGTCACAAAGTGGGACTGTTGTCAGCCCCTTCCCCACACAGATTGGTACATGCCGCATGTGTGTGGGAGAGCTAACTTGACCCCTAATGAGATGATAGCTCATATAGGCATGTCTCTGTGTTCACATATTGTCAACTCTGACTCCATCTCATGTACTTTGTGTCCCATAAACACAGTGGGTTTATGGCAGCATATAAACTACAGAAAATACTAAATAATAAAATAATAAGTACAGGTATTAGGGCAAAGGAAAACTAAAGATAGGAATATAGTTAAATCTAAGATTAAGATTTTTTTTTAAGATTTTATTTATTTATTTGACAGATCACAAGTAGGCAGAGAGGCAGCCAGAGTGAGAGGGGAGGAAACAGGCTCCCTGTTGAGCAGAGAGCCTGATGCGGGGCTCAATCCCAGGACCCTGGGATCATGACCTGAGCCGAAGGCAGAGGCTTTAACCAACTGAGCCACCCAGGTGCCCCTAAGATTAAGATTCTAATTCCAGAATGTGAACCACCCAAGTTCTGTACCCCATACTAAAGGTCGTCATGGATTTGACTTTACACATCTTAGCCGCTAGAGGAACGTCAAAAACAACTACAAGGCTTGGTACCCACAAGGGGAAAACAAATCAGCTATTTAGGAGACTCACAGCTTCCCTGATGCTATCCCGAGGCCCAAGGTCCGCACAGAGTAGGACACTGAGGGAAGAAGTGGGTGGGGGTCCCTCTCTTGTGGGTCTTACTAGGTTCGTTAGAATAGAAGTGTTTTGAGAATCCTGTAGCCTCCTGAGTTTAAAGAAAACTCCGTGAGATACGACCGAAAGAAACCTGGACTCCCAAGTTGATCATGAACCAGACTCTGTCGGGGAGAAGAAAACTCTTATTTTGTCCGACTGTAAATGGAAAAAAGGATGGGGTATTTCCTTTGGGCTCATAGTAGGTGAAGTTAAACTAATGCACTGCTTATTTGGGGAATTGTGATGATTGGGTGGGTTTGTCTTCAGGTTAGAGGGGAACTGAGCTACTACTCCACAAAGGATCATTTTGAGTTAAGTTTTATCAAACAATAGTAACAAAACTTCTTTCTTTTCTGATATGCTTTAAGCAATTCAAGAAAGATATAGATGAACACCAGTCCCTGACGGAGAGTGTCTTACAGAAGGGGGAGATTCTTCTTCAGTGCCTGTTGGATAACACCCCAGGTGAGATGCTTGAAGTTTTGAATCGAGCCGGCACTCACTCCCTCTCAGCAGCAGGTCCAGGGGCCACAGGGTCACTGGTAAGGATCCAGCAGTGCAAGAGCACCACCCTCCCCCCACCCCCCTGGCACCCACTGCCTTAGATGCTGATGGCTGCCCGCCAGCCCTCACCTCATCACTGTCCCTGCAGCCCAGCAAGCTGGTCACCTAAAGGTAAGCGGAGTTGAGCCTGCGAGGAGGACACTCTTTTTTACCTTCTCCTGATACTGACCTGCATGGGAATGCTGGTTTTCATCCAGTCATCCTTGGTTCTTTAATAGGATGTTCACAGTAGGGGGCCTTCAGGGGTTCCCCTCCTTTCCCAGCACAGGCTGAACCCCTCTCTGGTTATCTGTTCTCTGGCATTCTGCTCTGAGGAAGTATCCGTTTCCGTATTTGAGAGCAGTCCATTCTAAGGGAATGGGCTGAGGGAAGTGCGCTGATGAGAGGGGACAGACTCAAGTTCATTTTGCGGGGTGGCTTACCAATTTAGGAAAATGTGAAATCAGACTTTGAGAGTACACCTAAGCATGCAGGGTGCAAGGATTTACGATCAGTGTTGCCCTTGCTATGGACAGATGGGACATGGAGGATGAGCTCAGAGAATGCTAGGCTAAAGCAAAGAACTGATAAGATTGCCAAAAGCAGCCCCTGATTTCCTGTAAGACTAAAAAGAGCTAAAAGATCCCCTTTATATTCTGTGTCAGTTTGGAGTAGAGGTGGGGCTTCTGCTGGAAACAAACCACAGAAGCAAAGCTGGGCCAGACCCTTGGGCTTGGGAGGCGGTGAGGTGGTGCTGACCCGACCAGATGGGCGCGTGGGAGCGAGGTGGCCTAGAGCAGTTTCTCAGCCTGGGCAGTATCCGCATTTGGGGCCATATCAAGCCGTGTGAGGAGGGCGGCCCTACACAGTGCAGGAAGTTTAGCAACATCCCTGGCCTCCACCCATTAGATGTCAGTGGTACCTCAACCTCCTTTCCAGTAGGGACAACCCTACCTCCCTCCAGATGTTACCAGATATCCCCTGGGAAGATGGATGACCAGGGTTGAGAACTGAGAACAGGCAGAGGGGTTTCAGTGGGACGGGGAGCCACTGAAGGACTTTTCAGCAGGGCAGTTATCCAGTGTGAATTGTGGGAGTTCTTTGTTTTGGTTCCTGCACTAGGGTTTTTGGGTTTTATTGGGGCAGAAACAGTCCTTCAGGCTCCTGTGCTACTTGTTCGGAACGCCGTGCCCAGACACTGCGCTGCAGCAATTGACCTATCAGGGTTTTCCTCCTGTTTAGTCAGCCTGAGATGGATGGCGTTATTACTCATCTCAGAGTTGTGAACCTGCCTTGGAACACACAAGCGGGGACAGCCTGCCTCAAGCCCCCTTGATGCTGACTGCCCTGCTGCTGTGCCATGTCTGGAGGTGTGGGGGCCTGAGCAGGAAGGGAGAGAGCTCCATAGTAGGAAACTATGCCCAGAGGCTGCTTATTAACAATAGGCCTCTTAAAAGCTATAGGTTCTTTGACCTTCATTCAAAAACCAACCCAACAATACTTCTCAGTGCTTAATCTGGAAAAAGAACATCCCCCTTTCCCTTGTCTCAAAATAAGAGGCATTTGGGGTTCCTGTGATTTTCAGATATGTACCCAGGCTCTTTGAGATGGACACATTGCCCCTCCCATCTTCTGCTCAGACTAACCAGAAACTTGGGCATTGCGTGAAGACCACATGTTCCCCTTGACCTTCATAGAGTTGCTCCAGCTAGATGTATGCATGTTTGACTCTCTCCAGGGTACATACCAGTATGGGTAGAGCCTGAGTTCACACATCCCCTACCCAACTTCATACCCAGTTTTCTTCCCCAGCTACGAGCAGAACCACAGGTACAAGAACCAAATTCATTCCCCCTCCAAAATGTTTCTGCCTCCGCCTCCTCCCAGAGGCTTTTTTGCCTTATGCCGGCCTGGCTGCTTCGGTGCACGGGTTGCTAGTCCTTTCTCGTACCCAAACTCCGCCTTCAGCTGGATGGCGTGAAGCTGAACCAGGCCTCTGGTATGTCTGTATTGAATTAAAACACAAAAGCCTGGCTGGGAAAGATTGCATTGTCACTCCCAGCTTTCCTTTTACTTGGCCCCAACCAAATATTCTAACATCCTAAAATAAAAGTTCAGAACAAAAATAAAGGGTCTCTGAATTCCACACTAAGGAAAAAGATCTGGTGACTGGAGTGGAGAACAGCTGCTGCCCTCAGGCCACCTGCACACCTGGGCTCCGCCTGCAGGACACCGCACTGCTCTGGCCTCCGCCCACATGACATGGCACTGCTCTGGCCTCCGTAGAGGCTGATTTCACTGCCGCATGCCCTGGTTCCTCCTCGTGCTGCATCCTCTGCAGATAGGCAGCTTCCCCTTTCCCTTCCGCTGCTGGCAGATGTTGCAGCTGTAGCAGGAAACTGGAGGGAGTGTTAACATAGCTGATAAAGGCTCAGGAAGCTAAGGCGGCCTTTGTGTTTAACAAAGGAAATACGGTTTTTCAGAGAAAAGCAAGCCTGCTGTGTGTGATGTACTCTGAACCTAGTCCATCCCTTCCTCAGATGAACACTTGGCCTGTTGGAGGAAATCTTGGCTTCACTAACCTCTTGTCAGCCTGCTTTCAGATCACTTTCTTTTGAAGTCTCTTCCTTGAGGACCCACGAAAAGGGGTTCACAAGCGTTCCTGAATACATTACCAGGCTAGCTGTATACATGTTAAGTACCAGTTCCCCAGCCAACAGAAGCTGTTAGGACCTGATAGCAGGACCCAGTGTCCTAATCTTGGCATCTTGTTTTATGTAAGTCTGCCTCATAGGATCTGGGTGTGCCTTGTGTCTTAACTCTGAAAGCCAGATAACACCAGTCACCAGAGAACCATGCTTATGTGCCTGTTTGTGAATTATGTAAATCCAGAGTGGAGCCAGTGAAACTCTTCTCCGCTCCAGTCAGAAGTTAACATAGATCCTCCAGTGCAGCAGCAGTCCCTGGAGTCACTGTTAGAAAGCGTAGGCATCCTGAAACTATGGCCCGGTTCCTATTCTGAGTAAAATGCTGTAGCCTTCTGTGATTCTTTAGAAAATGTAATTACATGTTGTGTTTTTGTTTTGGGAGGGTTTTTTGGCCTAATTGCTTTGAACCTCATTTGTTAGTGTTAAAGGATGTCCTCGGGAGGATCTCGAAGCAGCCCAGTGAGCTGGAGAGCCACGCAGATCGCCTGTATGATGCTATCTTAGCTTCTCTGGACATGCTAGCTGGCTGCACCCTCATTCCTGACAACACGCCAGTGGCACCCAAGAGCACTGATGTAAAGGGGATGAGCCTGGTAAGTAGGCAGCTCAAGAGAAGAAAATCTGTCCTCGGACCCCAGTGACCAATTAGGGTACAGAGCTCATCTAACAGTTGGCTGTTTCTTAGAAGCTTGCTGAACCGAGTTATTGAAGTAAATGAGATGCTAGGAGGGGACCCTGACACTGAAAAAGATGCTATCATTGCCAGGAAGAAGGTTGGGTGTCTTCCTGTGGTGAGCTGGCTCACTGGTACCTTCCATGACTTCCTTTCACCCTTGCTGCCTGCTTGAGGACTAGGGTGCCCCATGCTTGCATTTTTGTGGCAGTCCTTCCACCCCTTCAAGACAACAGTTGCAAAACTCCTCTATCCCTAAACTTTGTCTGGATATGTAAGCTTCTCCAGTATAGGGCCACTGTCAGGCTGCCTGTTCTGTAGGCTCTTCCTGCCCAGCTCCTTTGGTGCTCAATCTTCAAGCAACTGGACAGCACCAAGTGCCCACAGAGACTGTTACTGATAGGTCCCCCTTCCTCCCTTCCCAACAGTGATCCCTGCAAACGCCCAAAAAGGGCTAGGGGGATAGGCGGGATGTAACCTGCTTTAGAGACTTAACAGTACATCTTTCCTTAGATCTTTGGGAAAGTTGAACAGGGAATGAAAGGGAAGAGGGGTTGGTGCCCAGCGTGGGATTGCCACTGCCTAACATTCTATATGATTCCACAACTGGACCACACTTTTTCTGAAACTTCCTCTCCCACAGCCAAAAAATGTGGTACTTAATTCACAGACTTTCTAGGTTCACTGTAGCCAAGAGAACATAAAGGATAAAATCAAAGTATGTCAAGACAAGGGAGTCCCTGTACTTGCCTCAGAAATTTGAGCAAGAGTCATTTTAGTTCTAAAATGAATACAGTGATTATTGTCATTTCTTCCTCTGCAGCATTCTGCCTGTAAAAAAAAAAAAAAGTTTCTCTTTCTCTTTCAGGCATCTCAAGCAGATATGTAACCTGTCGACTAAAATCTGGCTGGTGGGAAACTTTCAGGAAGCCCTTGTAAGAGCCATTTAACACTGAAATCAAGGGGGAAACTTAACTGTAATGTACTAGCTTTAAAATGCCCTTCTCGTCCCTGAAGTATAAGGGCTGTTGAGTTACTCTTCTTTATTTAAAATGAATCCTTCCAAACTGAGGTTTTCCTTTTGGTGCTTCTCTATAAAAGCATGTAGTTTTGCAGTTTTTGATCAAATAAGGCTGATAAAGCTTACAGGTCTTTCACTGCCCTGGCCCGCCCCAATCCATTTAAAAAGACCAGAGCTCCTAAAATAGTCTGAGAGCCTTTGAAGAAGGTTCACACGAGAGAGAAGGTACCAAATACTTGGTATTCTCCGGTATACCAGAAGACCCAAGAGACTGAAAAAAATGAATCATTGGCCAAGAACTTGGGGTTTTTTAATAAAATTAACTTAGGTTTATAAATCCCTCATGAAGATTTTAGAAGAGACTTTAAATCTCCAAATTAATAGTTCTGAACGAATTATTTTTGGCTATTAGGACATCTTGGGTTATCTTTGGGGTTCAGTAGGGCTCCATCTGCCTGCCTAACTAATATGGTAAAGGAAAATGTGTCAGGGACTTAGGGAACTGTCCTTGAGCTTCTGCAGGACTGTGGCCTTAAGGGGACACACCTTAAGGGGACCTCTAGAAGGAAGCCACCGTGTATTCCTACTCTGCCTTAGGAGAGTACTATAAGATCAGGGAGAAGGGCATAGATAGGGTCATGCAGTCTGGTTAACTACAGAAACTAAGGCTATAGGTAGTGAAGGAAAAAAGGGAAATTCTTCATTGCTTGGGAGTGACATGTACCTTGATAAGAAAAAATATATAATCAACCATCAGTTCTGTAGCTTTCTAAAGCAACATTTAAGACTTCAGAAAAGGATTCTTTTTTTCAAACTCCTTCCAGATTCTCATTTGAGGAGGGTTTGTTCTTAAGGAAGATCTCATGTTTATAAAGAAAAATGAACAAGTCATCTTGAACCTAAAGAAGGTGACTTTGGAACAGTTATTCTCATGAGCAGATATCACCTTAGAACAAAACATTTAATACAAAATTACCTTCTTTAAAAGTTTAGGACTTTAGTTTTGAGGCCATGTATGTAATCCTACCACCATCTCATCTACTTCCATATGAATTTAAAGTCCTATTATTAAATGTGACTTTTCTGCTTTAAAATCTGACTTTATCGTCACTGGGAAAAGTTGCTATTAGATTCTAACATTTAAAGATTAACTTCAAAAGTAAACTACGTAAAATGCACTATTTCAAGTGCCTGCTGCTGTGGTACAATTTACCAATGAGCAAGGGCATGGAGCAAGGACATGATCAGAATTCAGTGACGTGTTTTGACTCTGCCACCTCCATATTAATCTTGGTTCCACTGTGAGATTTAAAAAGGACAAAACAGAACACCTCCAGAGTAAATAATTACATGCGTAAAATATTCTTAAAAACCTACAAATGCTTTAAAAATGTATAATGGCCTCTGTTCTTAAATTGATCTATTTCACCTTCTCTTTGATGTGGCTATAAATTGGTACATGCCTTTCTACTATTACAGGATAGCCCTAAGGTGTTAAACCCATTTATATTTGCTAGTATTTGATAGACCTGTTTGTATTAAGAAAAAAAAAAAAAAAAAAAAAAGAAAGAAAAAAGAAAAAATCCCCCACAAAGATGACAACCCTAGGGAAACAAACTTGGCCAATGTTACAGCAAGTGAATGCTGAATATACCATTCTGTTCTCATCCAGCCTAATAATTACCAGTTTCAACAGACAGGAATTTTGAGAGTATTTTATTTCAGAGTACCCTGTTTCCCAAGAAACTAATTACTTTACTCAGAGATGTCTAAGATATTTTTTGTTTATCTCCTTTGAAATAAGGTGTGACTTAGGGCACTCTGGACCTAGCTATGAATGCCATGGAAGAGGTCTCAACACAGCTGTAATTTTTTTTTTTTTTTTTTTTTAAACACAGCTGTAATTCTATCTTTAGCAGTGCTGGAAGGAGTTTAAGACCACCCTTAAAACTTCGGCTGAAATGGTTTCAGCCTAGGAAGATGCTGCCAGTAGCAGGTCCATGAGCAGACGTGGCTGGGTTAGAAGCAGACAGCCGGGCCGGCCACTGCACTGTGGTTGGTGCACATTCGCCTTAAGGACAGCAGTGGCTTACACAGACATAACAGTAGTTATGAGATCCCAAGTTTACCTGTAGTAAAAGCTGCTAGTAGTCTCTATAAATAAATAAAATCGAAGCCCACGGGGAAGTGGTAGTACTAAGATCTGGGTTCGGGTTGCAGCTCCACGGCTAGGCTCATCTGCAAATAGGAGACAATATCAATACAGGGCTATTTTGAAGCTTCAGTGGGACATAAGGGATGATGTCAAGTACGCTGCAATGGCAACACATATGCTAAAGGAAATTTCAGTCAAAGAACAGGAAGTTCCTGCTCAGACCAGAGTGCCTATCATTCTACTAGGATTTCCAGAGATTGCAACCCCTCAGGCTTGGGACACTTCACTTACATATGCTAATTCATGGCAGCCAGGGACATTAAAATAGGACAAGTGGGAATTCCCCTTATTAAGGAACAAGTTATAAAAGCCCATAGTGCTTGAAGTGTTTGTATATTTTTTTCAGAACTGCATTTATTGTCCTATGCGAAAAAGCAAATAGGGAAGCATGCTGAAACATTTTGCGGTATATAAGCCCCAGTCTTGACTGCCACGGGGGAAAGAACACTAGATTTTCAAAACTAAATAAGTATGTAAATATGCTTAAATCTTAAATTCATGTAATGTTCGTTCTTGTTAACTCACCAATAAGCTGCCAGTTTGAATAGCATCACGCTAACATTTGTAGCATTCATCTACTTTAGAAAAGTTTCTGAATCCTTTCCCCCTTTATACTGTATCATTAAGGCAAAAACCAAACCTTTGAAGCACTAAAAAAAAACAAAAAACAAAAAACAAAAAACTTTACCCAAATAACTATTGGTAAAACTTGAGGGATTTTTCAGTTGCCTTATGCGAGGATGAATAGATCCAACAAGCACATCTATAATACAAAGTAAACTATGATTTTATTGTGAAATTCTCAGATGGAAAAATTAAATTGAATATTTATTCTGTCCATTTCATTTTACAATAATCTTACCACTTATTTTTGTACCATGTATTTCAGTTGCCTGTTTAGTGAAAATAAAGAAACCTATCATTTTTGGCTTGTTTTTAGTTTAAATTTTATCACTGGATTAAAGATCCCACCATAAAACGTGTTGCCAACAGCCACATCCCAAGTGTCTAAGTAGAGAATGTTTTGGCTGCTATTTCAACCCCAAGGAAACAATCTCTGACTTCTATCACCTCAAAATGTCATCGTTAGCAAGAGGTTTTTGTTTCCCACAATAAAAACAAATCTTAGGATCTTTAAGGTCCTAGTTAACAAAATTTCACATGTGCAAAATTCCACTGAAATAAATACATTTTTCTTATTTATCATTCCCACTTAGCATTTGTGTTTTCAGTTAATTTTTAGGGATATAATTCCTAAAATTAGGGCAATCAATAGTAAATTTCCTGCTTCTACTTTAATGCTTTAACTCTTCCTCCAACCTAAATTATGTAATTGTGGAGGATAAAATAGTTTGACATGTGACTCAGAGCATGGAAGAAACAATATCAGCACACAGAATTTAGTCTGATCACTTGCCAATTAAGAAAGGTGTGCTGCTTTCCACCTCTACCATAGAACAAAATGTTAATTGATGAAGCCATTTCAAATGATTTTAGAGAAGGAGCAGAGATAACAGACTAGGTAGCATACATTCTAAACTTGTTTTCCATACAACTTAGTCTCCCTGAACCACTAAGCTTGGTTAAATCCCTAACACAACACAGAAGCCACCCTAGGTCATATACTGGGTATATTATCTGGAAAGCATATTGGATGCTGCTCTAAGATAGGTCTATAGTGCCCTGGTTGCACACACAAATGGCTGTTTGAGTATAATGCAAGGCTCTATTTCCCTTTAACCATAAGAATTAAAACAATACTTATCACCATACAGTTTGATATTACTTCCAATAAGTACAATATTTATTAAACATATCTTCAGTTGTTTTGTTACATAGTGTGCAACAAATTACAATATTCTGCAGCCACAAATTATATGCAGAGTATGAAGAAACTATTAATCAGATAGTGTAATCTTTCCGTTTATAACTCTACAAGGAAGAACTAGCAAATCAGATCTTACATATAACATCTCACTAAACTTTATGCATGGAAAGTGACAGACACTGGTTGTGCTGTTTGATACAAAATGGCTGAACTTCATCTTCAGAAGACTAAACCTGACATCTAAACATGCCAATATAAACATCAAAACAAAATATATTCTAACCAACCACGGGAAACAGTCTGGTATCAGGAAAGCAACAAGGATTACACACATTATTTTATAAACCAGCACACAAAGGTTTAAAACAGTTCTGAAAATGAAGTTAGCTGTCTTGAGTCAAGGGAATAAAAAAAAAGTCAGTATTGACCATTTACAATCTCTGACCTTTGTGGAGACGGTAAGAATCTGTTGTAGTGCAGCTACATACAGTACAATTCAGGCAATTTTGTTTTTTCACTTGGGTTCAGATTGCAAATTCATTGCTGTGAGAGAAGGACGGAGGCAAATTTTAGCAGCAACCTCCACCTGACTGCTTGACTGGAGTGCTCTGAATTTTCACATTGGACTTCTCTGCACCACCAGCTGTTGCTCCAGGACCCATTCGCTTTTTAATCTCAGCTGCCATCGTCATGAAAGACTGTTCTACATTCGTTGCGTTCTTAGCACTGGTTTCCAAAAATGGAATTCCAAGGGAATCAGCAAATTCCTAAGAGAATAGTAAGGCTTAATTAACACTGAAAATTTTTTCCCACTTAGTACATTTCTAGCATCTGAAATGGGGACTGAGGACGGACTGAAGTTTACGGAATCCAGACAGACACTGCCCGGACTGTAAAGGCTGTCAGCTGGTTGTGGCTCTTGGGTGACTCCATACCCACACATCATCCAAACTGAACACTCAGTTCACATTAGTTTGAAAATCAAACTTGAAACATACCTTTGCTGTTGTGTAGTCTACTACTTTCTTTGTGGTCAGATCGCACTTGTTCCCTACCAACAACTTGTTGACATTTTCACTGGCGTAACGGTCTATTTCCTGCAGCCACTGTTTAACGTTATTGAAGGACTCCTAAGAAGACAGATGTTTTTAAGAATGATCATATAATTTTGAACATAACCACTCTAAATAAGCAAGTAAAAACCAAAAGTCTTTTCCTGGCCTATGAAGAACTAATGAGACAACTCTAGCTACAAAATAACAACTGCAGTGCTGGGAAGGAAGTGAAGTGATATATTAAAATGACTATCAGTACCTATATGAAGAAAAGAGATTAGAATGTGAAGGCTTAAAGAGAGAAAACAGGGGCACCTGGGTGGCTCAGTGGGTTAAAGCCTCTGCCTTCGGCTCAGGTCATGATCCCGGGGTCCTGGGATTGAGCCCCGCATCGGGAGTCCTGCATTGGGCTCTCTGCTCAGCAGGGAGCCTGCTTCTCCCTCTCTCTCTGCCTGCCTCTCTGCCTACTTGTGATCTGTCTGTCAAATAAATAAATAAAATCTTAAAAAAAAACCCACAGTTCATCAATAAGCTACAGCTCAAATGAAAGATTTTAGCTATGTGAAAGAGCAAGCACCAGAGAGCACAAGAGCAGCAGGCAGAAGGAGAGGGAGGACTATGACCTGAGCCAAAGGCAGATGCTTAACTGACTAGCCATTCAGGCACCGCTGAATATGCAATTTTAGCACACCTAAACAGCTGGTTTTTGAAATTTTTTTTTAAGATTTTATTTGACAGAGATCACAAGTAGGCAGAGAGGCAGGCAGAGAGAGGGAAGCAGGCTCCCTGCTGAGCAGAGATCCCAATGTGGGGCTTGATCCGAGGACCCTGAGATCATGACCTGAGCTGAAGGCAGCGGCTTAATCCACTGAGCCACCCAGGTGCCCCTTATCCAATACTTCTAATGGCACTGACCAAAGTCTATGATTCTATTTCTCTCCTAATTAGCTACTCTTCAGAGTTGAGGTAAAATTTAACATTTGCCACAAGAAAAATACATTCTAATATTCAAAGTTTATCTTCATTCTTGGATAGAAAAAAGGACCCTGAAATTTTCTTTCTGATCAAAAGAACACTTGTGGCCCCTGGACCACCATCTTTACACTATCTCTATACCACCTACATTATTTCAACAGCTAAACTTACTCTTCTTTTTTTCTTTTAAAGATTATTTTAGAAAGAGCATGCTCACGTGGGAGGAGGGCTCATGCAGGAGGAGGCATAGGAGGAGGGATGGGAGGACAGACAGAGGGAGAGAGGACACAGACTCCCTGCTGAGCATGGAGCTCCATTTAGGGCTTGATCTCAGAACCCCAAGATCATGACCTGAAACCAAGAGTCGGCTGCTCAAGAGACAGCCACCCAGGTGCCCCCTCATTGTCCTCTTGAAAATCTTCCTCCAGGGTGCCTGGGTGGCTCAGTTGTTAAGCGTCTGCCTCCAGCTTGGGTTGTGATCCCAGGGTCCTAGGTTTGAGCCCCACATCAGACTCTCCACTCAGCAGGAAGAATGCTTCTCTCTCTCCCACTCCCCCTGCCTGTGTTCCCTCTCTCGCTGTGTCTCTGTCAAATAAATAAAATCTTAAAAAAAATCTTCCTCCAGCTCATCCCATTTCTGAACCATATCTTCCATAGGCAAAGACCTCTAATCTCCCTTTTGGGAACTAAGAGGTTTAATTACTACAAATTCCTGCTAATACTTTGCACCAAGAACACAGTATACACCGAACAATCCACAGCTCCCTACAAACTCTTGCCAAAATGATCAAAAAGTTAGTTGGTAATAAATATAAGGAAAGTCCCTTGAAAGCAAACATAAAACCAATTACTATATTTCCTATTTACTAAATGAAAAAATAAAGGAAAAAATAAAATTTTGGTTGGCCAATTTATTAGATATTCAAATAATGGAGGGAAGAAAAATACCAATGTACCTGTTTTAAAAAGAGTACTGCTTTAAATGTTTTTCAATGTGACTCACTTATATTTGGGAGTAGACAAAGTATTGTGCCATGTAAATAACACTGATGCCATATGTACAAAGTGAAAGAATCTGAAATTTATCAAGTAGGAACTTCCTACTTTGTCACAGCAGCACAGTTTCCTCCTGGAACTTACCTGATCTGTCACATCATACACAACTATGATGCCATGGGCTCCTCTGTAATAACTGGAAGTGATTGTTCGAAATCTTTCTTGGCCTGCTGTGTCCCACTGTTAACAAAATAACCAAGAAATCCAAACAATTACATTAAATAAGAGTTGGGGGAAAGGGCAGGAAGAGGGAGGAGAGTTTAAAATTTACATAGTTTTGGAGATTATCAAGATTTGACATGGAAACATTAACCCTCAATACACACGTAAACTGCATGCCAAATACCTGAAGACTCGGAAAAGAAGGTAATGCATTTAATTTAGCTTGCTGTAATGCTCCCAGTAAACTTATTCAAAAACTATATCATACTTTTCATATTCCCTATAACCCTTAGCACTGTGCAAGGCATTCAGTATGAATGCAGAGACAGGTTGACTCAATTAGGAAAGCTGCTGGCCTCACACCCCATTAACACCGTATCCTTTCACAAATAAGAGAGAATCACTTGTTAGCACATGCACTGAAAGGACCTACTTCGGATAACTACTAGTCAAGATAGCACTTTAACTATGTCAGTAAGATACTACCTCAATGCTAGGAAAAACAATGTAAGATGATTCCGTTATCTTATAAAACTCATTTTAAGATCCATTTACCACAACTTCAACCATATAGGCTCAAGCAACGAAAACAAATGCTTATGTTACATTAATATTCTGGGTTTAAAAAACTAATTGTTAAAAACATCAAGAGGCAAAAACTGTTAAATTTTAAAAGCCTTGGTTTTAAGGACAGCAATGAGAATTTTGTTTGAATTACTCCTAGTCAATGACTTTTTTTTTTTTTTTTTTAGATTTTATTTACTTATTTGATAGAGATCACAAGTAGAGAGGCAGTGGGGGGGGGGGGGAAGCAGGCCCCCCGCTGAGCAGAGAGCCCGGAAGTGCAGCTCAATCCCAGGACCCCAGGGTCATGACCTGAGCAGAAGGCAGAGGCTTTAACCCACTGAGCCAGCCAGGTGCCCCTAGTCAATGACTTCTTAAAATATTTGTGTAATTAGAATAGCTAGCTACCCCACTAAAAGAAATTGGTTAAAGAGAATACTGATGGGGAGATAGCACAATAGTTACTTAATGGTTACCATTTTAAAAAATGGACTCGATGCCTAAGACAAATGGAGATTAAAAAGCAACAGCCCCCTTTTTAAAAAATTAAGTATTTTATTTTTAAGCGATCTCCACATCCAACATGTGGCTCAAACTCACAACCATGAGATCAACAATCCATCAACCCAGCCAGCAAGGAACCCCAACAGCCTTTAAAGGGAGAAATTGTAAAGTTTTGGAATATATCCATCAACTTGACATTGATCCCCCCTACCATCTTAAATGGCAAAACGAAAGGTTCAGGAACACTCAGTGAAACCACTTCCCTTTTTTTTTTTTTTTAAAAAGACCCAGCCCACACAGGAGTATGAAAAACAAGTTGCAATTTGGGGAAAATCTGAATACAGACTGGATATTAAGAGTACATTATGGCATTTCTGTCAATTTTCTTAGATGTGAAAATGGCATTACACAGTAAAATAGAGATGCACAGTCAAGTATTTTTGGAGTAAATGTAATGTCTGTAATTCAGCATGCTCCAGGAAAAAAAAAAGTATGAAGCAAATAAGGTAAAATGTTAACTGTTAATCTAAAGCAAACAAATCACCACAGCTTCATTACCTTTACTGTCCAAAGTGCTAAGCTTGAGAGCACAGAAGACTATTTACACATACGGTTTAAGTGAGGAGCATCAAATTCTTTCAGGATATCCATGCAGAAGCATGAGCTTTGGAGTCAAGGCAACCGGACTTAACTCCAGATCTTAGGTATCACTCACCTTACAGAACTGCGAAAGGCGTTTAAATGAACTAATGTTTGTAAAATGCCTAGCCTGATTACAGAAGCCGCTCCATAAAAAAATATTAGTTCCCTTCTCCACCCACCAACCCCTTTCACAAAGATAGCAAAGTTAGACAAGAAAAGGAAGACACTATTCCTGAACAAACACTAACGTAAATAATTGTCTCCCTGCCACTCTGAAAACTCCTGTGACTTCTCATCCTAACAGTACTTTCCTCTCCAACTGGTCACTCTTTGTATCTAATTCGCATTAACTCTTGTAATCACAGGGTAACTGATTTTTCCATGTTTGTCTCTCCCACTGAAATGGCATCTCTTCCTATGGGGCTCTGTTTTCCTTCATGTCTGTAATCTTGCATCTATCTTTGAATGGATTAATTATGAGAAAAGGGCATGAATCCTGAAGTGCAGGGGAGAAAAAAAACTCAAAGTCCAAATCAAGAGAAAATTTACCCCAGGTAGTCCACGCTGGCTGGACTCTATCTCATATTTGATTTTAGGAATTACATTTTAATAAAAGGCGCTCCTATAATGTGCAAGAGTGACCCAAATTGTAAAAAGTTCTGGAAGCATGCTTCCAGAAAGGAATGACTGACTTCAGAGGTAGAAGTCTGTGATAAGATCAACCTAAAGGGCAAGCTGCCAATAGAAAATGAATTAATCATGTTTAGGTGGCTCCGAAAGGCAGAGGAATGAGAAATTAAAGGAAACTGGCTTCAGCTCAATATAAAGAATTAACAATCAGAAGTTATTTATAAATGGAACCAGCTGCTTTGAAATATGGTGAACTTACCAGAAGTATTCAAAAAAAGGCACCAGATAGGAAAAGGAAATTCCTATTGAAGATGAAAGGAAGACTGAGCGACTGACCTGTAAGATGCCTTCCAGCCACAGGAAAGGAGCAATAAATGGATGTTTCACAAATATACACTCGAACCCCTTATGAGCTCAATGATCACACATAATATAATCATTTCACATCAGTAACTAAGACAGCTGGGTACACCTTTTTTTGCAATATTCTTTGTGGTACCAAGTATAAAGTTGGCACTCTACATAAAATGGGAAAAATCAATATGGAAGGTTATCTGTTCACTGGTTTAGAGTAAGCTATCTCTGATAACCATATCCTTGCAAGTCCTAATTTGTAGTATTAAGTATGCTCCTTTTATTGAAACCCAGTTCTTTTGTAATGTACCTTCTTTTTTCTTATCAAAGGCACATGAAAAAAAGGAGCAACTAAAAAACAAACTGTCAAACATCCATTTATTTGGGTATGTCACATAACCAGTAACATTTATGTAATGCCCAGAAGTTTACAACAGGCTTTCACACACATTATTGTATCCAGACACAGAGCTACTGGATTTGGTTCTCACAACTACCTTGTAAGTTAGTAAATCAAGTATCATCATGGTCATTTTAGAGATAAGAAATGGAGTCCCAAGAAAAAGGCTGAACTAAGTTAAACACATGACTCGTTGACAATATATACCAGAGTGAGGATAATATATTCAAGTTTTCTGACTCCAAATCCAGAACTCCTTTTGGCAGTCAGTGGTTCTCTATGTTACCTTGTACGAAGAGTCAATACCAAAAGAGACCCAGAAATTAATGTTTTTGAAGACCAATGATAGGTCCACAGTTGTAATGCCCAAACCCTATAGGTGATACAACTGAACTACTACCATTGCCTGTTTTTAATTCAGGGTTGGGGATGGAAGGAATGATAAGGGGGCTAGGATGGCACAGAAACACAAAATACTGAGGAAAGCAAGCTGTAAGTCACTTGGTTCTACCAGTAACTGTGGGCAAGTCATTAAATCTCCTGGCATTAGTTTGCTAAGCTGTAAAACTATTTCTGAACAAACACTAACATAAATGTTAAAAAGTTAAATTCCTTTCCAATAATTCTTGTTTCTACAGAGTTGGTACATACAATCTAATAAATACAAAAGAACTAAATAAAACTCTCCAACTAGCCACATATGAAAACCCTTTCCTAAGGTTTCTTTTACTGTTCCACAGTATTTAGCACAGTAAAAGACATCAGGAAAAGCTCAATCTACTTTGACTATTAAGACAAGGTTAACTTCAACTGAGGACTCCCCCTACCCCCACTGATAAAAGCACAAGAAAAAACTAGGACCAAGTATAACTTACAACATGTATTTCTTTACTTTATGAACATAAAATTCAACTAGAGAAGTCATTTTTAATCTAAACAATTCTTATTCTACCATTCTATCACAAGTGCGTGATTAAGATCCTTTAAATTTTAGCATGTTAAAAAGTGACAAATAATACATTTTAAATTTACCAAAATGATTTCCCGAAACAAATTCTAGTTTAAAAATGACTTACTATTTGAAGCTTGATTGTTTTCCCATCTAACTCTATAGTTCTTATTTTGAAATCCACACCAATTGTGCTGATGTAGCTTTCTGTATATGTATCATCCTGAAGAGAAAAAAAGTCAACAAATAAAATTAATGTTCAATAGAGGAAATAAGAAAATGTAATGTCAACTTATATCTACAAAGTCTGATAAAGTTTATAAGCCATAACATGTTGAGAACAGCTACTTCATCCCACTCCAGTACTCAGTTCATGTTCTGATTACAATATACTAATAGCAGTTTCTTTTTACCGAACATCTCTAGGCAAATTCTTTACATACATCATATCAAAAAAGGTTTTATATTTTCAATGATTACAAATGACTTTTCTAGTTGCTAATCAGCAAAATTCTTGCTCCCCTGACCCTCCATCCAATATATTCACCACAAAGAAATGCTCATGTCATTCTCTTCCAGTTTTTTTTAAGAAGTCAATTTTATTTCCTAGCTATTACTTATATATAATAAAATTGATCAATAAAAATTGAGATATAATACACATACCATAAAATTCAATTTAAAGTGCACAACTCAGTAATTTTTAGTATATTCCCAAAGTTGTATAATCATCACCATAAATTTAACTGCAGAATGTTGTTATCACCCTGAAAACAAACCCTGATCCTGGTAGCAGTCACTCTCCATTTCCTCATCTCCCCTTTGACCCCAGAAACCACTACTGATGTAATTTTTGTCCTTGTGGTTTTGCATATTCTGGGCATTTCATGTGAATGGATGTGGCCTCTTGTGTGTGGCTTCTTTCACTCAGCATGAAGTTTTCAAGGCTCATTCATGTTACAGTATGTACCAGTACTTTGTTCCTTTTTATGGCTGAATAACATTTTGTTATCCATCAGCTGATGGACATTTGGGTTGTTTCCACTTTTTGGCTACTATGAATAATACTGCTATGAACATTTGTGCACAAGTTTTTGTGTGAACAATGTTTAACCCAATAATAAACTTTTAAAATTACACCTGTTTTCCTCAAGTCATCTATTATGACTTTCAGAATGGAAACAAAACTTCTTTTTTCTTTAAAGTGAAAATGTGGGATGCCTGGGTGGCTTAGTCAGTTAAGCATTTGCCTTTGGCTCAGGTCATGATCCCAGAGTCCTGGGTTCAAGTCCCGTATCAGGCTCCTTGCTTGGTGGGGAGCCTGCCTCTTCCTCTTTCCTCTGCCTGCCACTCTGCTTGTGCCCTCTCTCTCTGACAAATAAATAAATAAAATCTTCAAAAAAAAAAAAAAAAAAAGTGAAAATGTTTGTGAAAAGATATGTGAACGGGGAGATCAGGCTATCACCACCCACTGAATAATCTTAGCCAGCACAAAGCAACATTTTGCAGGTACTCTGCCAACAAAGATGGGCCTAAATCTATTAAGAGTAGCCCTATCAAACAGAACTCTGATGATGAAAAGGTTTTATAAACTGTACTAGTCAATACAGTAACCACTAGCTAGTGAGAATAAGGAACCAAATTTTAAATTTTATTCAAATTTAATTAATTTAAATGTAAAAAGCCACAGGGCTAGTAGCTACCATAAGAATAGCACAGTTCCATGGTACTGGCAAAAAAAAAAAAAAAAGAATAGCACAGTTCTGGGGCTTCCAATTACAGTAACAGGAGAGATAATGGAACAAGTTTAAAGTCACCACAAAGAAGCAAAGTGACAAATCTAAAATGTTGGATAATCTATATGAGGAACTGCGCAGGTTCTGCCAAAAGTAAAAGACATGAAAAATACATAAATAAAAAAGGGGGTTGGAAAAACTCTAAGAAACTGAGCAGCAAACAACCAAATGGGATGTATAGACCATGTCTGAATCCTCATTCAAAGCAACCAGATACCACACTTCTCTGAGACAATCAGCGAAATTTATTTTGTAAGCGGACAATGACATTGTTATAAGAAAATATCCAGTTTTTATTCATTTTTAAGAAGATTTTAAGTAATCAAAGCAGCGTGGGCCTTGAACTCACAACTCCAAGATCAAAGGTCACATACTCCATTAACTGAGCCAGCCAGGCACTCTCAAAATGTCCAATTTTTAGAAATGCATTGTGAGAAGCATAAAGGAGTGAAAGACATATTTGGGATTTGCATTACAACACTCCAAAAAAGAGTAAAGGAAGAAATGAAAAGTGTGGGCAAGTCTCCATAATGTTGAATGTAATGTATCCACGGAATTAAAACAGATTTCTTAAGAAAAACTGTAAAATGTGGGGTGCCTGGGTGGCTCAGTGGGTTAAACCTCTGTCTTCAGCTCAGGTCATGATCTCAGGGTCTCGGAATGGAGCCCCACCAGGCTCTCTGCTCAGCAGGCAGCCTGCTTCCCCCCTCCGCCTGCCTCTCTGCCTACTTGTGATCTCTCTCTGTCAAATAAAATCTTTAAAAAAAAAAAAAAAAAAAAAAAAAAAAGAAAAACTGTAAAATGTGTCAGAGAGTTCCAAGTGGCTAGAGGTAGCCATGCTGACTTCCTCATATATTCACGTTTATACACATGCAAAAATCACTGGGTAAAAGGATATTTTTAAAGCACTGAATGAAATTTGACAAAATGCTGGTCTCCATTACTAGGTATTCATTTTTTAAAACTTACTTCTTTCTAAATGAGTGCCTAATAAGTATCAGGTACAACAGAAAGTGAACGAAGAACAAAGTGAGTGCAATAAATATTCACTTAGCACTCCCACATGACATGTATTTTGCTGTAAATACTATTAATGCTTTGTTAGAATTCTTATTTACGTTCCTAAAATTTGCCTTACTTGCATGCCTCTGAGCCACTGCACATTCTCTTCCTTCTGTCCAAATTTTCAACATTTCTTTATGCATACCTCCTAATCCCCAGCCCCTGGGTCATAATTTTTATTTATTCTTGGATTTTGAGCTCAGGAAATACTGACTGTCCAAACATTCTTTAACTCCCTGGCCAATAGTGCTCTCATAGCTCTTGTAGCTTATATACTTCTGTGCTCTCACAGCTTATATATTTCTTTATTATACTTTGTGCAGCTCATCTCTATTCTAGGGACCAGGGAATCAGTACTTTTTAAATGCTTCCCAGGCAATTCGGTGTGTAGGTAGGCAATACTGAAAACGTGTGATTTAGATCAATAAGCATCCCAAAGAGGATTTTCTTTAAAATACAGACACCTCAGGCTATAACCATTTTCATCAAGAGACTCCAGATTCTTCCCACATATCCAGCATTGCTGATCTAATACAGGGATGATTCCTGATTTTAATATTTGCTAACTTAATAAAAATTAAGTACTACCTAGTTTTAAAGTCCTTTAATTACAAATAAAACTGAGCTTTTCGTATTTACTGTCAACTTGTATTTCTTCTTTGGTGAACTGCCCGTTCGTGTATTTGCCCGTATTTCCATCAGGACAAACATCCTTTTCTTATTTAGTATGTAAGTATGCTTTATATATTGAGAATGTCATCCCTTCCTCATATATATGTTTTTTGCTAGTATCATGTTTTCTACATTTGCATGTGCTTGATGTTTATTTTAATGCAAATTTAACAATCCTTTCCTGATATGTTTCCATGTTAGAAAGTATTTTCACACAAGACTATGAGCTGCCTATGTTTTATTCTAGTAGTTCCGTGGTTTCACTAGCTGTTACATATAATACAATTATATATATTTTTAGGCGGGCCTGGGTGGCTCAGCCAGTTAAGTAACTGCCTTCGACTCAGGTCATGATCCCAGGGTCCTGGGATCAAAGCTGCATCAGGCCCCCGCTCAGCAGAGAGCCTGCTTCTCCCTCTCCCTCTGCTGCTCTCCCTGCTTGTGCTCTCTGTCAAATAAATAAAATCTTTTAAAAAAATTAGGTATTTTTAATTTTTTTTAAAAGATTTTATTTATTTGATAGAGAGATTACAAGTAGGAGGTGGGGGGGGAGGCCCCCTGCTGAGCAGAGAGCCCAATGGGGGGCTTGATCCCAGGACCATGAGATCATGACCTGAGCCAAAGGCAGAGGTTTAACCCACTGAGCCACCCAGGCGCCCCAGAATTATGTATATTTTTAATGATATTCATTAATATGGTCACTCATCAGAAAAGTCACAGTAAGTATCTGACATACTATCAAGCTCAAAGTGGTGAATTTTAAGTTTTCTAAACTTCTACTCTTCCTTTGAAAGCTTCAATTTTATTACAGGCAGCAAATGCTATTAGATTTTTTCCTTGAAATGAGTCTCAGTTCATTTGAGAAAATATCTGCCCAATGCCACCAAATTCTACATAACTACAGTTTGTCAGTTGTTCTTTCAAATAAAACAAAAAAGAAACAAATTTAAAAAATGGAAAAAGCAGCTAGTTCGGCTCACTCAACTATGTAAGTGCTTTTACTTTCCTCAAGGCAATCAACATACTTCAGTGTGCAGTACAAGCGCTTTATATGCACTCCTCATTTTTTTCACACAGAACATGTTAAAAAGAACACTCAAGGATCAAGATGTTTAAAAATTCATCATTCTTACTGTTCTCATCAGACACTCTGAAGTGAAAACACCCGCCCGCCCCATGAATAAATACAGGTAAGTACAGTGCCTACGTGTACAGTTTAGCACTTAGCGCTGCCTTACCATGGTGCTGAGACACCAGCAGTTTTACCCACCACTGCATCTGTAGTATCAAAACAGATATCAACAGTGACAGAGGCAAACGTCTTTGTCTTAGTACTGAGTAAGCACTTAGTAAATGCTAATGGTTTAGTATTATTAAGATAAAAGTTTTAATCTCACGGACCCTCTGAGAAAGTCTTGATTATCCCCAAGGGTCCATACTCTGAGAACCAATGACCTAGACAGTGAAAAGGAAAACAGGCTAAATCTGAAGGCAACTTTGAAGGCAACTGTGGAGTCTATTCAGTAGGTTTAAAGTTATACACCTGTTTGTAAAGTGTAGCACATAAAACACTACGCCACTGTCGGGGGGGGGGGGGGGAGAGTATGTACCAGGCCCTGCTTTTTCTTTTATTCTACTAAAATTTTACTTGACGATTCATTTTTCATCCAGTTACTTAAATACAGGGCAACTAACTGAACTCTACCAAGAGTATCAGACATTGTAACTTTATAATCATGCTTTGCTGAACTTTTTAAAAGCAACAGCATTTCTTCTACTTAACAGTCCAAGATATTATTGGGAACGTACACTTGGAGGCTTTTAAATATATAAATTCTGGAAGAACTATTTAATTCTGAATAAAATGGTTTGATCCTCTACCTAGAAAACACACAGAGCATTAATTTCTTTAAAGGCATTTCAATTTCAACTTACTGCAAACCTAAGGAGGAGGCAAGACTTTCCAACCCCAGAGTCGCCAATCAGAAGTAACTTGAATAAATAATCACTGCAAAAAGAAAAAGAAGATCACATTAATAAAAAGCATACTGCATTGTAAGTTCTACAACAAAAATATGGCCAGTAACAGATCACTTGAGGACCTCTAAAAGGCCCATGAATGGCTTCAGAAGCCAAACCTGCAACCAACAGCAGAAGCCCTTTTCATGAATCACTGAACATGACAGAATTTTTGCAAAAGTAAGATAAGCAATGCCACCCATGATCTCTTGAGATCAATGAACTTCTACTTCCAAGGAAAGAATGAGAGAAAATATAAGCAATGCATATGCCTGGAGAGCCCAAGAGACTTATGCTAGATAAATTCCACTCCTCTGCAGCAGTAGAATACAGGGAGTTAACTTTCCATTGTTCTTGTCAATGAAACATAAATCTCTCCTTCAAATTCCAAGACCAGATCATTATTTCATGGTAATCCTCCAATGTAGGGGCTTTTAATGATCCTTTCTTAGCATGTACCTGGAATTGTCCCCATTTAAAAAAAAAGAAGAAAAAGGATCATTTAACTTCTGAAAACCTGTATTAAAAATATTTTAGACTTGAGATGTAAAATCAAATGCTGTTTATATAAACATACAACTTTACCAACTTTCTAAGTTTGTATTAAAGCTTTCTTCTGAAAACTAGGCTCTATTTATGTACATTAACCTGCCAGGCCTAACTCAAAAACCAGCCCCAGGGATTCCTTCCAGGAGCAGGATTGCTTCCTGGACCTGAAGACAACTTACTGCCCACAGCCTCCCAAGGAGTCCCTCAGAGATCCTTTTCAACTTGGACCACTGCTATGTATTCTTTAAAGTAATTTCAAAAGGACCCAAAGCCCCAGAATTTACAGATTTTTAAAGGAAACCTATTCATGATTTTCAGTTTTGTCCTTTGTCATTAAAAAAAAAAAAAAATGATACTTTAACTTAAGATGAAACCTAAATATCACAATTTAAATTTAGATGACAATTATCATTATTTAAATGTAAGCAAGATATAAAACTTTCAGCAGTGATTATCTCTGTGGATATTCATAAACTGCTATCTAAGTTTACACAGAGATACAGATTACTTAAATTTTTTTAGGGTTACCAAGTTATTTTAATACACTTATTGTTCCTAATTATATCTGGGGAAAAAAAAATAGAATTAAAAAAAATCCAAAGTGCCCTTGTCAGCAACAAAATAAATCACAGAAGGAAATAAGAAGCTTTTAAACAAGTCATTAGGAAGGGGAGTGAAGCACAGGATGAACTAAATAACTATAACATCCTTTCCAGTTTGAGATCCTAAAGAAAAAAGGAGGGGAAGTGGATAATAATTATAAAATTTACCCTTAATAAATACCTAATACCAAACAACTTTTATTAGCCAATAAAGCTGCTGAAGTACTATTAGTACTACTGACACGCTCCTTAGACTAAATAAATTCTTTTTTTTTTAATTTTTTAAAAGATTATTTATTTATTTATTTGACAGAGATAACAAGTAGGCAGAGCAGCAGGCAGAGAGAGAGGAGGAAGCAGGCTCCCTGCTGAGCAGAGAGCCCAATGCGGGGCTGGATCCCAGGACCCTGGGATCATGACCCGAGCTGAAGGCAGAGGCTTTAGACCACTGAGCCACCCAGGCGCCCCTAGACTAAATAAATTCTTAAGAATGATGAACACTGAACATAGGCAATGAGTACACGGTACATGTTAACAAATTACATTTCACATTAGCAAGACTAATCTCACCATTAATACTACTAGAGTTACTTCATTTTTAACAGAAATTTAGAAACAACTAATGCCCTGAATTAACCAATCTCCCAGAGCACTGTGCCAGACATCCAAAAAACACCCCCGGAACTGGCCATACTGTAACCCATTACAATAAAGGACAGCACTGGGCCACAAATGTGCCTGAGGTATCATTCATTACCTTAAAGATCAACTTCTCTATTTCAGAGTAACCATAAGGCTGGGAAACAAAACCAGGAACGCTTCCTAGTAAGTGTGTTACAAATTACATTATGGTTAAATGAAATTAATAGTCAATTTTCTAAAAATCAACTTTTTCAATTATCACTTCTTTTTAACTTTAATATTATAAAATATTTAATTTATGAATTTCTGATAATTTAAGGTTCACAGCTATTATAAATAATATGAACAGTTGCACCCTCTTCTTTGCAATGAGATAATTATTGCTAAAGACTACTTTGTTCTCTTCCAAACAATCAGCTTTACTAACATAAGAGACATGAAGGAGAATGGGAAACAAAATCAATCTCACAGACTTCTTCCTCTTGTTGAATAAACATACCTGGAGACTGTGATCAACAGCATGTAACTTGTATTGGGACATTTAAAATTACCCACCACCAAAAAAATAGTAATAAAATACAATTACCTACTACTGTAGTACCTTATTTCTAAGTTATTAATATTCTGAATGTTCAAGAGAATTCAGAGATTTGAGACTGCTTAATAATATTCTCTAACTATAATTTATAAGATAACACGGTAAAAATGTTGACAAAAATACACAAATCTAAAAATAGAGAGCACAAGGTGAGAATTCTGGTATACAGTCAAGAATAATTTAGCAAATGGTGAGACTTTAAATGTATTCTTTTTTTTTTTTTTTAAGATTTTATTTATTTATTTGACATAGAGAGAGAAGCAAGAGCGAGCACAGGCAGACAGAGTGGCAGGTAGAGGCAGAGGGAGAAGCAGGCTCCCTGCCAAGCAAGGAGCCCGATGTGGGACTCGATCCCAGGACGCCGGGATCATGACCCCAGCCGAAGGCAGCCACCCAACCAACTGAGCCACCCAGGCGTCCCTAAATGTATTCTTCCTCTATTCCCCAAGATCTTGGATTAGTCTACAATATAATTTGACCTAAATGAAAAAACTGGATTATTCCAGTTTAGAAATCTATAGTCACAATTTTATTTTTTATTTTTTATTTATTTTTTTAAGATTTTATTTATTTGTCAGAGAGAGAGGAGAGCGAGCGAGCACAGGCAGACAGAATGGCAGGCAGAGGCAGAGAGAGAAGCAGGCTCCCCGCCAAGCAAGGAGCCCGATGTGGGACTCGATCCCAGGACGCCGGGATCATGACCTGAGCCAAAGGCAGCTGCTTAACCAACTGAGCCACCCAGGCGTCCCTATAGTCACAATTTTAATAATAGTCTTCTACTTTAGATTTTCTAGTAAATCCTACTCACTGTTCTCAAATGAGAACTTCCTCTAGTCTTCTTTTTAAGATTTTATTTATTTATTTGACAGACAGAGATCACAAGTAGGCAGAGAGGCAGGCAGAGAGAGAGGGGGAAGCAGGCTCCCCGTTGAGCAGAGAGCCCGATGCAAGGCTTGATGCCAGGACCCTGAGATCATGACCTGAGTCGAAGGCAGAGGCTTAACCCACTGAGCCACCCAGGCACCACCTCCTCTAGTCTTTTTCATGTCTAATTTACTATGACAGTGAATATTTTCTCCCCCTCAGTACTCGGGAATATACTTTTCCCCACTCTCATGTCTGACATAGCTGTCTATGAGTGTGAAGATAAACTGACTTATTCTGTGTATCTAAAATTAAGCATTGTGCCTTTTACAAAGCACATGCTAACAGATCAGAGAACATTTTAATTTTGCATTTTTAATCAGGGTCTCTTTCATTGTGAAATATAACTAAGGAAGATCTACAGCTATCACTGATTAACATTTCGGATAAAACTAGGTGAAAAAAATAGATGGGACATGGCATGTCAAAAGGACAGAGAAGCCAACATGAAAGTTCTATCATTGGTCAAGGCGGAATAACTAGAGCCACAAAATAAACAACCATGTACTGGGTTATAAGCCAAAGAATAAAATAAACATCCATGAATTCATACTGCTATCAATTATTAAATAAATAAATGGGAGAAGAGACCAATCTTCCTTACAGGAGTCTAAATAACATGTGTAGAAGGAATTAGAGAAGTAGAAACGTGTATCAATAGACCACCACAGTAAGAACTGCGGAAGGCAAAATCCACCGGTAAACGCTAAAAGTTGTGAATGAAACTTTAAGGAAAAACAGGATATTTACATGGCCTCAAAGTATGTCCCCCCAAATATTTACTGCAGTGGTGGCTTTAATGTATGTCCACCAATTCTTTGAACTGGACTTAATTCCATTTTGTTGAGTGTGGGCTCTTAATGACTGCTTTCTAAGCATACGGAAAGGGAAATACAGTAACTTTACAATGGAGAAACCTGACAGACACTACCTTAACTGATTAAGGTGAGTATCACCAAGAATAAGTCATCCTGATATCATGTACGCTCTGATATGATGTAGTGAGTAGAGTGCTTCACCTCTACAGTATCTTTCCCAAAGTCCATAACCCCAGTCCAATTATGAGAAAACATCAGACAACTCCAAATTGAAGGACATTCTACAAAATACCTAAAAGTACTCTTCAGAAGTGTCAAGACCATGAAAAACAGACTGAGAAATTCACAGACTGATGGACACTAACACATAGGTCAACTAAATACAATATGGCATCCTGGACTAGATTCTGCAAAAGAAAATGGATTGTGGGGCAAAAATAAACCAAGTGAAAAATTTTTTGCTATCAGTTTCTCCTATAATTCAATCCATGGTCTATTTAGCAATATTGGAGATTCTTTATTTCCATTATTTGAGATCTGGACATAATCTTGATATCTCTATCATTTTTGCATACAAGCACTAACAGAAAATTTTCTATACCTTTAAAAAAGACGCTACTGAGAGAGTATGAAGCATTATACTATGCTACTGCGAGAGTATGAAGCATTGTACTTTTAAAAAGTTACTAAAATAAACTTTGGTTCAAAACTGTACTTAGGGGCGCCTGGGTGGCTCAGTGGGTTAGGCCGCTGCCTTCGGCTCAGGTCATGATCTCAGGGTTCTGGGATCGAGCCCCGCATCGGGCTCTCTGCTCAGCAGGGAGCCTGCTTCCTCCTCTCTCTCTGCCTGCCTCTCTGCCTGCTTGTGATCTCTCTCTGTCAAATAAATAAATAAAATCTTTAAAAAAAAAAAAAAAACTGTACTTAGGTAAAATGGTTTCCTTCTCATGAAGTTGCCAAACTGCATACATAAAATATGTAGTAAGGCATTAATCTGCTTATGTCTGAATCTAAAATGCTACTGGTGGGGCACCTGGGTGGTTCAGTTGGTTAAGCGGCTGCCTTCAGCTCAGGTCACCATACCAGGGTCCTAGGACTGAGCCCCGCATCGGGCTCCCTGCTCAGAGGGAAGCCTGCATCTCTTTCTCCCTCTGCCTGCTGCTCTGCTTGCCTGTGCTCTCTATCTCTCTGGCAAATAAATAAATAAAATCTTTAAAAAATAAAGTAAAATAAAATGCTACTGGAAATTCTAAAATCTCTAAAAAGACTGTTTATGTGAAACTCTCTGATGTGAAACAATTACATTTTATTTAGTATAACCCCATTTCACATTTTTAAAAAAAATTTCACATACATAAAAAATATGGGGGGAAATGGATACTTCTAAATTTTAGGATTACAATTGATATTTTCTTCTTTATACTTTTTTCAAAGTCTGCAGTAAGCTCTTATTACTCTTACAACAAAAAAAATGTTGAGGAGGAAAAAGTGTTAATTGGAGGGTTTTTCAAAGACTTAACACCTTTGCAAATTTGTTCAGTGTAACTGTCCTAACAGAAATGATTTCTAAGTAGGTAGAGAGTAGGATTGAGGTTATAAGCAGATAGCACTGGCACATTCCCAATATAGTCACAAGTATATGAAATCAACTTTTTGGGTTAAATGAAAAACATTTCTTTCTTCTTTTATGAAATAAAATTTATCAGATACAGGTCACATGTCAGTGAATATTTTATAAAGGAAAGTTGACTAACATTAACAAACTTTCATCACCCCAACCTTTGGAAGGAAGAAAAGACAAAAGTAAAACAGTGGAGGACTATAACATAAAGTTGTTTTTATCCACGCAGTACCCCCCAAATACAAATTTCATAACATCACCTATAATATAAATATACCTTAGAAAAGGCCTACTATTTTCAAAAGTTCAGTGGAAAGTAAATTTTTTTTTTTTATCTGCAAATTCACTGGCATGATGGGAATGGTATTTTTACCTTTTTATAAATATCATATTTGAGAATAGCCTAAAACTAAGCTCACATATAAAATTTAAAACAGGGCGCCTGTGAGGCTCAATGGTTAAGCGTCTGCCTTCAGCTCAGGTCATGGTCCCAGAGTACTGGGATCCAGCCCGGCATTAAGCTTCCTGCAGTTCTCCCTCTTCCACTCCCCCTGCTTGTGTTCCCCTTCTTGCTGTCATTCTGTCAAGTAAATAAAATCTAAAACAAAATTATGACTATGATATCATGACACAGTGGCCAAATTTTAATTCACTATTAAACTATACACTATTAGACTTTGGGGTATAGAATGATTAATTAAAATTTTGGGCTGCAGTTAATTGTGACTAACACCCACTTTTCTTCCTCACTCATTTTAATTATGCTCCACAGAAAAGAATTCAAAACTGACCATCAGGCTGGAGAAAAGAGGTAAGAACTTTTCGTTCCTTCACATGTTTCTACATTGTTTGAATTTTATAAAGCACATATTAATTACTTTGAGGGTTACAATAAATAAAATAAACCTCCAGCTATGGACAAAAGCAGTCTATTAGTCAAAATAAACAGTCAAAATAATCATCAAGAATCTGAGAGTACAAGAGCCATTCCTCCAAATTTAAGGAAATAGCCAAGCAATTCTTTAAAAACTGTCCCCATAACCTACTCCTAAAGGTTACACATTTTTGATATTTAGAGACAATCACTTTTTCCAGGTTCCACTTTAGCTCTGTTTAGAACAGTGTTCTAAAAATTTGAAGCAGGAATTCAGAAAGCAAAGGAAAGTCTGGTAGTGCTAAAGAAGTCCCAAGTCATTCAAGTGGACAAGAAAGTAGATAGATAGTCTCACAACCTATATAACAAGTATTTGCTGAAAACTATGCCAGGGAGAAGGTGTGTTATCCTCTACCTTTTCTATCTCTCAAAGCCTGCGTGGGTTTTAGAGCTGGAAAGACCTGTATTTGAATCCAGACTCCATCACATACTAGCTGTCAGATCTTGAAGCAAGGTACTCATTCCCTACCATGAGCCTCAACTTCCTCATCTGTAAGAGATTCCATTAGTACCCTCTATCATCCAGTTAAGCTTCTTGTCAGGAATAGAAGTAATAAGAATTAGGCATTAGAAATATTTAGGAATAATGCCTCTAAAACCTGTAGCACAGTATCTGTCACAATACAGGAGGACAGTAAGTGGCTATTATTATTATTATTATCCCCTTCTCCAAACTGCAAGGTAACTTGATGAAAACCTTCAAGTGCTTTGACAAAAACTTTGAAGCTATTTACCCAAGCTTCTGTTCAAATAGCTGAAAAAATATCATGAGTTCACTACTGAAATCTAAAGCGAAAGTTTAAAAATTACGCAACTAACAGTTGTTAAGTACTATGATCACACCAGTCACAACTCCCAAAGCCTAGTAACACATAAGAGTAACAGGGTCTGTGGCATTGTGCCCTCTCCAGCAAAAGAAAGACAGTTCTCTGCTTCACCTGCTTTTACTCACAGAAAGATAACCATGACTTCTTAGGCCCCAAGTGTCAATATTCAAGAACAGGCAGGAGGGTAGAAAAACTGAGAATGGATGCAATAATTAACTTCAAGCCTAAAGAAGCTTTAAATATCAACCCAGCACAAGATGTGAAGAAAATCAAAGACCATAATATCTACCTTGTAACATGTACTTCACAAACCCTTAACATTTCTAAAAAAGACCTCTCTAATCATTAATTTTAAAACAAACTGACCACAGAAATGTTAGTCACTTAACTGGTTCAAATTTTAAATTCCTAGAGTTAAGCACACACACTGAATTAGAAAAAACATACTACGACTGTGAAATCACAGGCCCTTGAGTTAAAATTCCAATTCTGCTATTTACTCTGAAAGCCCTTAGGTAAGCCATTTAACTCTTCTCTACCTCTGTTTCCCCATCTGTAAAACTAGGACACTATTTCTTCATGGGACTGAGAGAAAGAATTTACATACATAAAATTTATGGCTGGTGGTAACAACTCAAATTCTTAGTTGTTGACCACATCCCACTACTAGCACCAAGGGTTCTGGAAAATCCTGCTGCTCAACGGTGCTCTGTTACTCTCCAGCTAAATCAAACCTTCCGTTAATAATAGAAATCACAGGCCTTTTCTCTAAATCTTTTGCACTATTTTGCCACTCTATTCTTTGAAAGTATCACAAGATTTAGTCTGTGCTAATGCTATGATACTGATTATACTTGTCTGAGCATGAGTCATGTTCTTAACTAATTGGTAAGGACCTGGGAGCAGAGTCCATGTTTCATAATCAAAAAAAACACAACAACCCCCCCCCCCAACCCTTAGCATAATCTTTACTGGTGACAGAGAAAAAGCTGGCTGTTTTCTTTATCAAGCTTTCTTCTAAGATTAAATTAACTCTGAGTGTGTGTGCATGTGTGTATACACACATATGTGTACGCATTTACTGGAAGATTTTTTAAAAATCTGTATTGAAAAAACTGTTAGACAAAAACAGACATAATTGTGTGATGATTAATCATGTGTGAGAAAAGCTTTAAAACTGAAACCACTTGCCATTTGCATATATTCTAACACCCTTTATTAGATTATACATGTCAAATAACATCTGCATAGTACTGCACAGTTTACTCTGGAGACTCAGAACTGAAGTGGTACTAATCATATGTTTTGGATAAAGAAACAGGCTCAAAAATCACAAATAACTTGCAGAGGTAAGTGGCAGTCTGAACTTAAACCTAGGGTTTGTAACTCCAAATGAGTTTTTTATCACACCACTTTCCTTCAATGATTTATTTTATATACTTAGATGATAAAAATGTCAGTAAGTTAAATTATACATATAAAAACCTATCAGAATGAAATCAAACCATCTATGAACTGGCACACAGGACCTGACCAAATATAAAGAAAAGTGTGATTTACTGTTTAAATTAACTTAGAACATTTGCATTAGTAGAGAATAAGTTAGCTCAGCTCAAAAAGCATGGTAAATTTTAGAGTTCAGACTTCATTAGCTTTTAGTAAGTGATGAACCAACTGCTCCTCATGAAGACAGGTGCTACCAATCTACAGAGCACTAACTACCCACAGCATGTATTTCACAAAGCTGCTTCAAATGTCCTTTTGTAAACCTAGCTATTCAACTATTTTTATAAGTTCCATCAAAAGCTTAAGACTATTAACTTGGTTAGGCATTTATTCTAACTACATCCATATGCATTCTGAGATAGTAAAGATACTAAAGAGATGACCTATTGCTCTTCATGAGAACACTAATGGTCTGTGAAGTTAGTATGCCTCTGTTTCAAGGCTCTTGGAAAACTTGGAAAACAAGGCTCATGTATTAAAAACTTAATGAGAAACAGAAAAGTAGCATTTTATTTATTTTTTTTTTTAAAGATTTTATTTATTTATTTGTCATAGAGAGAGAAGCGAGAGTGAGCACAGGCAGAGTGGCAGGCAGAGGCAGAGGGAGAAGCAGGCTCCCTGCCAAGCAAGGAGCCCGATGTGGGACTCGATCCCAGGACGCTGGGATCATGACCTGAGCCGAAGGCAGCTGCTTAACCAACTGAGCCACCCAGGCGTCCCGAAAAGTAGCATTTTAAAAAAAGAAAAAGAACAGAACAGGTCATCAAAATAAAGCATGCCCAAACACATCTCACATTTTAAAACGAATTAGTTCAGAACACCAGATTTTAAATTGTCATTTTCAGGTTTGCACTTTTATGCAAAATGTATGAGCATGTACGCATAGAAGGAACAGGTTCACAGAGTTTATCAAATGCTCCTAGGAGTACGTAACCACAAATGGGTTAAGAATAACTGCCCTATATATCCAAAGAATACAAGAACACTAATTCAAAGGGATACATGCACCCCTATGTTTATAGCAGTATTTGTAATAGCCAAGATAAGGAAGCAGCCCAAGTGATCATCGATTGATGAATGGACAAAAAATATATAAAATATGAATTTACATGTAATGGAATTTTATTCAGCCATAAAAAAAGAATGAAACCTTGCCATTTGCAACAACATGGATGGAGCTAAAGTATAATGCTAAGCAAAGTAAGTCAATCAGAGAAAGACAAATACCATATGATTTCATTCATATGTGGAATGTAAAAACAAAACAAACGAGTAAAGGAAAAAAATAAGAAGAGACAAATCAAGAAAGGATTCTTAAATATAGAAAACAAACTGATGGTTACCAGAAGGGAGGGGCGTGGGGGATGGGTGAGATAAGTGATGGGGATTAAGGAGTGAATTTGTTGTGATGAGCACCAGGTGACGATGGAAGTGTTGAATTACCATATTGTACACCTGAAACTAATATAACACTGTTAAACTAGCATTAAAATAAAAACTTTAAAAAAGAATAATTACCCTCAATCAAGTTGTTGGAAAATATCTATAGGCAGAGTGGAAATGACAATAATTCCATTTAAGTACTATTGTTATTCAAAGGAAATACATTCAGACAAGCAGAATCCATCACTGTTCTTGGAAAACTTCAATTACATCATTCAACTTCATCTGTAAAGCTCACTAGTTTGAAGGGCAGACTGCATTAAATACCCTGTGTAAAGACCTTATGCCAAGCAGCTAGCACACAGAGTAAGCACTCGTTAAATACTAGCTACTATTAAAAAATGGTGTTTCCACATGTGCGCAAAGACACTTACATTAACACTTCTTGTCATAATTAGGAGTCCACAAACAGGGAACAGAGTAAAATTAATCAGAACCTATCACAACCTTGGATTTAATAAAGCTGAGTGTTCTGGTCACCTGAGCCAACCAGTCACAAAATTACCAAGGAAAGCTTCATTTCCTACTTCTCCTTTGTACCCCATTTCTTTAATTTAATTATTAAAGTCAGTCAACACACCAACACTTGTTCTCTTGCTCCTCAAGTCTATTTTTTTTTTTTTCAAATATCACCCCACCGTTACCATTTCATAATCTGAAACACAGAGCAGTTCCAAAGAAAAGCAAGACCTAGGGGTTCTTCCCTAAATTCTATTGTAGACATCAAAGAAGCAGTATCAGCTCCACCTTCTACAGGAAAACAGTGGAATAGTCTGACCACTCCCTTCTCCCTGCAAGATTAAAAAAAAAAAAAAAAAAAAAAAAGGCTTTTCCTAACTCTATTATTAAAACTCCAAAATTGAGTTCAGACAGAGTGGTAAAAAAAACTCTAAGTGACACATCTAAAATACATCTCATGCGCTGGCATCCTATACCCATTTTTTGTTTATTTTCACCTTGAAACAAAGTATTTTTTAGCAAATCTTTAAAAAAATCTCAGGGCCCCTGGATGGCTCAGTGGGTTAAAGCCTCTGCCTTCCGCTCAGGTCATGATCCCAGCATCCTGGGATCTACCCCTGCATTGGGCTCTCTGCTCAGCGGGGAGCCTGCTTCTCTCTCTCTGCCTGCCTCTCTGCCTAGTTGTGATTTCTGTCTGTCAAATAAATAAATAAAATATTCAAAAAAAAAACCCAAACAAACAAAAAACTCGGGGCGCCTGGGTGGCTCAGTGGGTTAAAGCCTTTGCCTTTGGCTCAGGTCATGATCCCAGGGTCCTGGGATCGAGCCCCACAATGGGCTCTCTGCTCAGCAGGAAGCCTGCTTTCTCCTCTCTCTCTGCCTGCCTCTCTGCCTACTTGTGATCTCTGTCAAATAAATAAATAAAAATCTTTAAAAGAAACAAAGACAAAACTCAAAAACTTTAAAAAGGATTTTATTAGACCTTAAATATTTTCATATATTAGAGACAAAAGTAGATAAATTAGCAAAAAGAATCTATTCTTAATTATTAAAAATGAAATTATTACAACTACAAAGAGTAAAACTATCCTAAACTTACAGTCAAAAGTGGCCAAGAAAACACATGTACACAAGGGACTGCTAAAAGGATGTGAATATAACAAAATGTTAGACCACAAATTACTAAGATTGCTTCCAGAATTAAAAAGATTGAACTATCTAAGACATAAAATTACTTATAAAGCAAAATTCTCTTCAAAAGTCAATTAAAGAGTCAATCAAAGCACATCTGATTCTGAAGCTCTTCCATCTTTATTATTTTTTAAACATTAAAAATTTTATTTGGAATATGTAAGAAAGTGTCAACTCTCATTTTAACTTAATTATGAAAAAGAAATTTTTAAATGCAAAATTTCCATCATCTTCAAATGATCTTACAAGATCGTCTATTCACACAAAACTCTCTAAGATTCATTCTGCAGATTCTATAGAGCTCCTAGAAACTTACACTACCCAAAGAATCATACTTGCTGATTCTCTACAGACATTAAATCATATACCCTATGGTGAGAATACTGGTTATTATTCTTCTTTAAAATTTTCTGGATTTTTCAAACCACTACCAACACCACCAAAATGTCATCAAGACAACCAACAAAAAAGCAACTTACTTTTAGTTGATTTATGCTTTTCTAATTAAGAAAGTTCTAAATAAAAATTCTATGACAGCCAATTATGACATACTTATTAATGAAATTATACTGACACACAGACAACAAAACTAATTAAGCTGCTTTTACATTCAAATCCTTACCTTAAAAAAATATTAATTCAAAGCACACTGCTGGGGGGACAAAAAGTCAAATGTTCCTGAAGTCTACTATGACAGAAGAGCAAAGTTTAAAAGACTGACTAAATCTTGAGCCATAATCTTAAACATCACTCCAGAGCCATATTAAAAAAACAAAACAAAACAAAAACAACACATTTACTATAAAATTTTTCTGCATTAAAGAACTACAGTTGATCCAAGTAGACTACTACAGTCCTTCCTATTATAGTTAACTGGAATATCCATGATAGGTAAACATACTTTATTAACACATTCCTTATAGATGAAGTAGCCAAAATTATTTCCTTGACACTAAAAAAAATCCACTAAAAGCTAATGGATTAGAAAAAATGTTTCTGGAATGAGAATAATGTTAAGCATTTCTCAACCAGTGTGCTGAAATAATCACTGCCTGCTTCACCACCTAGCTCAGAAAATCAAAATCTTTCTTCAGATCTCCAGAAAAATGAAAGCTCTGATCTTTTCCATCTTTCCACTATTCAGATCTCACTTTCAGTTGCTTTTTCTTTTTGTTTGTACTTGAAATTCAGACAAATCAGTCATTACCCTTAATTTCTACTATAAAGATAACCCAGGGTTTTCATTTCTCCCTATTAGCCAAATAACACAGAAAAGGGACAAAGGGACAGCTTAAAATTTAACCTTTGACTGATGTATTTATCATCCTCACTCCCAAAACAAGCTTACAATTTAAAGATCATAAAGTAAATTCAATAAAAAAGCTACCTACAAGTAATCCTATGTCAACCAATAATCTAAAATCCTGTTCCTTTTGAGAGAATCAAACCTCTTTTGTCAAGAACCCATTTTCATTACTAAATTCAGTGGCACCCATGAAGCAGTTTTAAATGTTTCTAAAAGGAATAAATTAGTAGATGATAACCAAAACCAAGGAATATTCAGATTGGACTTTGAAACATTATCTAGTATACTACCCCCCCTTCACATTAGCATATAAGCGTATGCTATAACACATATATTATAACATATAATATACCCAACATACACATAGCTATAAATGGTAGGTATTAAGACAACATCATGGAATCATGAAAGGCACTCACCCATTAAAAGTTTGAATTTAAGAAAAAACTTAAGATTTTAAAGTTCAGAACAAGGTATTAAAGTAAATAGACCTGTATTCGGTGATAAAACTCTAAGAATTTCTTTCCTTCTTTTCTCTATTTTCCAATTTTTCACTAATTACTTTTATGATGGTAACAAACTTCATTAAAGACGTAATGAAAAAACTGCTGAGGTCACATTGTTAAAAATCTGCCTGCTGGATGCCCTTGTGACCTTCTCCAATAAAATGTCCAGCACCTTCCCTCCAAATAATTTTCAGTAATGCTCTTACAAAGGTTTTTCCAAACTCCTATTTTATAGACACAGTCTAGAATATAAATATAGTAGGCCTGGTACTGGCCTAGTCAATGGCAGAACAAGTATAAAAATGATTTCTGGGTTTGATTCTGTTAAGGTCATTAATCTGACCGATGGTTTGGCACGGTTTTACTTAAAAACTGCTATCACTGCCATTTATTAACAAGCCTTCCTTCCTCCCCCTTGAAAAATCCTCCTAATTTCCCTACTACTTCTCTAAACCTATTGCTAATAATTCCCTCAGAAGTCTCTTTTCTATATATTTTTCCTGAACCCAACTAGCCAACCACAATCCTCCATCCTCCTCTGAAATCTTGTTGCTCCTCTCCATCCTGCACATGTGGAACAAACTAGATCTACTGGTATCTGACATATATAACCATCTATTTTCTATAGCCCATTTTAAACTCCTTGAGGGTAAGGATCATATTCCTAAATCCTAGCACTATAGGAATGTCATACGTGATAACGACATATACCACTTAGAGTGCTCTTATGTTTTCTTTTACCTATACTCGAATTTCACAACTACCCTGATAGGAGTAACGACTCCTACTATCCTATTTTACAAAAGGAGAAACAAATTCAGAGGCTAATTTGTCATGGTTCTGTTCAACTAATCCTAAAGATCTATTTATAGTACTATATGTAGCAAATATAAGAAACTCCCTGAAAAGAGGAGGTTTACAAGTCTCCATAAGTGGCAAATCCATGTACTTTATTGCTGCCAGGAAAACCACCAAATTAGGGACCTCCCTGATCTCCCTAACCGTGCAAAACCAACTCTGTCCTCCGAATCCTTGATAAAGAAATTAAAAACGGCCAGCATAGCAAATATGGCTATGAGAACATTCAACTTCTTAAAGTATATAAAATTTTAATGAAATACAGTGGCTTCTGTTTAGTGCAAAGGGGGACATTTCGGCATCAAACCACCGTATTACAAAACTTGAAGTCAGAATGCATTTTGCAAGAGCCATGTGATACACACATGACAGCTAAACTGATGGGTGGACCTTTTAGGGGAAATGTTTAGCAGTAACTGACCAAAGGAGCAAATATACTCAGCTTTTAAAATACTGATTTTTACTTTAAAAAGAAGTATTCCCTCTTTCCCCCAAAGCCTTCTGATGCTGAAGAGGCATACTAATCAAATCTCCAATTATTCATTAATTTATATACTAAACTGAAAGAGATTTTAAAGGGCAGCTAAGGAGCGCCCAACAAAGTCTTCCCAAGAAAAGTGAACACCAATTCCCAGGAAAGGTGTCAGGTGTGTCACATACGCTGTGGTGACTTCTTGAGTAAGCAAGAAAAAGAAATGCATTAACTTTTCATGACACGTCATGGAACCTCACTCCCTATCTTTGAGCATTCAAGCAGGTAACCCAAAACCTACAGATCATAGACCCCATTTGTTTCTCTTTCAACTTGACAGCAGTCGTCCTTTAATTTGATAATATCAGAAAAATGTTCTTAAGTCTTAGTTGTTATTTCCCGACCTACAGAAAATAAAATGACTTCAGTGTCCTCTAAAAAAAAAATTCTCACAAATGTCCAGGTTTTCAGGAAGGCAATGGGCCCCCTGAGTTTTTGAAGAACTCCAGGAAATAACTTAAAAAAAAAAAAAAAAAAACCACTAAAAATTTAAAATCTCTTCTCACCATCTACTCATTCCCCTCAATCCCACGCAGTCCTGAAAAACATCCATATTACCTGCAACCTGGCCGGAAGGGTGAAAGAACAGAGCCAACAAGCTCAAGATTTACAAGTAAAGCTGGTTTCCACCCTGACGATTCTGACAGCTCCGCAGAGTGCGGGCGCAGGGTCTGACAGTGCCCTCTAGGAGAGCTCTCCCACCCTAGCCTCTCCCCTTAAAAACAAGTCTTCCTTCAAAAGTCACTGCCTCCGCGTGAAGCTACCCCTTCCCACCGCCCCACCGACTCAAAAAACGCCCCAACACCCTCAAGACTGCTCCTCCGCACCGGTCCGACACTCAAGGCCTTCAACCTGACCCGTCCAGGCCCAGGCGGCTCACCCCTCCGGCCCGACCCCTCCCCTCCCCCCGGCCGCCCCTTCTCCGTCAGACAATGGGGCCCGACTCTCGGCCGCCAGCATCTCCTGCCCTACGACCCTCACCTCACCGCAGCCGAGGCTCCCACCCCTGCCTCAGCCCTCCTCGCCCCCCTTAAGCTTTTCCAAGCTGGCCCACGGACCCAGCCGACCGGTGCTCTCCTGCACTCACTATTCGGGATTCATGCTGGACATGTCACTGCAGCTGCCGCCGCCGCCACCGCCGCCCTTGCTGCTGCAGCCGCCGCCCTGACTCTTCACGCCACGGGTAACCGAGGGAGAGGAATGATATAGGCTGTTCCGGGAGAGCAAACGTCTTTCCCCACTCCGTCCCCTTAGAACACAATCAGCAGCCGCCGCCACTCAGCTATCGCTTCCACCCAAAATGGCCGCCGGCGAACCAGGAAATAGGAAAGCCTTAAACCAAGGGGTCTTTACACAGCACAGAGGGCGACCGCACCGCGCGGCACGCCGGGAAAGAGAGTTCGAACACCCAGTGGGCGCTGAAGACCTACGGTGCGGCGCGGCAGTCAGGACTCAACTTCCCGCGAAGCCCCGCGCCCATGGCGCATGCGTATTTGAAAGCTTGTCGCCCGCCCCATTCCCCACTCTCTCACCTCCCCCTCTTGCCCCTCCTTGCTTCCCGCCCCGCTGACTCGCTGCCTAGGACTTCGCTCGGACTCCCCCTAGCGGATTGGCTAAGACCGAGCGGCCCTGGTGATGTCATCAGTGAGACGTGGCAGCCGGGCGAGTCAGCGCCCCAAGGGGGAGGGGGAGGGGAAAGGGAGGGACAGAGGGCGGTGTCGGCCACGAACTGAGGATGGGGCGGGGGTGGGGGTGCGGGGGGTGAACTGGGGACTCCGAAGGGTGAGAAGAGATGGGTAGAAATCGAGGGACAGCCTGATTGCAGAGGCGGGGAAGGAAGGGCGGCTGGAGTATACGCCCGGCGGGTCCTTCCGCCTGTGAGCCAGCCTGAAGCTTGAGCTTTCCTGCGGATCCCAGGACGTCGGCGATAAGGACTAAGGACGTAAGAGGAGTCGAGGGGCCTCTGTAGAGAACTTCAGGTCTCTGGAGAACACGAGGCTGTTCTTTCAGTTCTCTTCCTTACTCACCCAACCCCACTGGATCTGGTCATTGTCCAGTGTTGGCCACAGACCACACTACCAATTTCTCTTTTCATTTTTTACCATTCCTTTCCCACGCGGCTCTAATCACCTCAGCCTCTATATTACAGGAGCCTCCGAATGCAGGCTGCCTCTCATCTCTGTCCCAGACCCTTTGCACACATAGCCAAATTTCTCTTCCTGAAAAAGCACTTCCATCATGAACCCACAATTTTCAGTGGCTCCACTTTTCGGGGAAGCGATGCAGCGCGAAGTCAGCCAGAAATTTAAGATCTTCCTGCCCTGGTCCCAGACCTCAATTTGAACCGTAATTTTAGTTATTTAATGCTGAGCTGTTCTGCAAGATTGAAAAATAATAAGCGAGGGAAAGAAGCAATTCATCACTACCTAGTGCCTAGAAACTCCGGGAGTAATAACATTTATAAAACTAAATAGTGTTAACTCTCTTTAATCAGCTCAGGAATTTAAATCTCCACTAAACGTTAACATATTATCTTGAATTGCAAAGGGCATAGTATAATACATTGTCCAAAGTTTATCTTCCAACTTATCCTAAGAACCAAGAAATTATCTCCCAAGAGTGATTGCAAAATCACTTTAAATTCTCGTGACACTATAATATAGAAAGAAAGCAGTTATTATTACCCACTTAGTAACTCTACTCCTTAACCCCCAAATTCCACCATGTGCCTTTGCTGACAACCTCATCAAACAGCACACTAGCATTCCTTCACATGATACTGGCTTCTGAAATGGTCACCACACCAGAAGTACCCTGAATGGATCAATGGCAGACATCTCCCCCCCGACCCCGCCAAAAAAAATTATTACTCTGGACTCTTATCCCTTCTTGCTTACTGTGATTTCACAGAAGAAAAACTCAGAATCTCCAAAGAACTTAACCTGAAATAAAAAATGGTTTGTTAACTTGTCTTTCCCATTAGGAAGTACCCATCAAACCTCCTTTAATTATCTATTTCCTTTCCCAATAAAGAGTTACCTCCTAATTACTTTTAACTTCAACGAGAGAGTAGTTGTAAGAATTAAATAAAACAGTACAAAGCATAAAACACCATAACTTTGGGGTACTTAACATTACCTTTCTCCTTCCCTTAACTCCCCTGGAAGTTTTAAATGCATGTGCTATGTACCAAGAACAGAACATTTCATATCTTGGTAATGGTGGTGTGAGGAGATCAGAGGCAGCTTAGCCTGGGAGTGGTGGATGGTCCTTTCCTACCGGCTAGTACAACTTATGTCATTCACATTAAGATTTCCTCCCCAGGGACGCCTGGGTGGCTCAGTTGGTTAAGCAGCTGCCTTCGGCTCAGGTCATGATCCCAGTGTCCTGGGATCGAGTCCCACATCGGGCTCCTTGCTCATCAGGAAGCCTGCTTCTCCCTCTGCCTCTGCCTGCCACTCTGTTGGCCTGTGCTCATGCTCTCTCTCTCTCTAACAAATAAATAAATAAAATCTTTAAAAAAAAAAAAAAAGATTTCCTCCCCAAACCGAGTGTCAGTTTTGCTGATTCAAACTTCAATATATTTTATGTTTAGGTGTTTAAGAATGACTGCTTTTGTAGTTCAGATTAATAACTCAGAATAATTCATTACACTAGCATTTATTCTGTTGGCTGCCCCATGGCTGAATCAGAATTTTCCTAGGCTATTTGTCCATTTATTCTTTGGCTCATTCTTTTCTTCATTTCTTTTTTCTTCTTTCCTTTCTTCTGGTCTGCCATTCTTCCTTTTCTTCCTTTTTTCATTTATCAAATATTTATGACCTGGTATGTAATAAGTGTGTCTGGAACTTGTACTTAGAACCATGAACAATACAAAGGTGAGTGATTACATCTCTCTGTCTGCAAGGCCTGTAGGGGAAAATGCAAAAATACATTTAAATGATATGAAGTGTATAGGGACAAAAATCAGGTCGGTGATTGCCAGGAACTAGGAATGGGAAGAGGGAATTGTCTACAAAGCGACACAATGGAACTTTTTGGTTTCTCTAAAATATTGTATAACTTCATTGTGGTGATGGCTAGTTACTCAACTACATATTTTGCTTATCAAAACTCATAGAACTATATACCTGAAAGGGGTGAATTTTGCTGTATATATGTTATACCTCAATTATAAACCTGACTTTCAAAAAAAAGATATGAGCTGATACAGAGGAAGGAAACAATTCTAATTCAAACTATTGGGAATGTTGGAGACGCTGTGGAGAAAGGGGAACCCTCTTACACTATTGGTGGGAATGCAAGTTGGTGCAGCCATTTTGGAAAACTGTGGAGATTCCTTAAGAAATTAAAAATAGAGTTTCTCTATGACCCTGCAATTGTACTATTGAATATTTACCCCAAAGATACAGATGTAGTGAAAAGAAGGACCATCTGTACCCTAATATTCATAGCAGCAATGGCCACAGTTGCCAAACTGTGGAAAGAACCAAGATGCCCTTCAATGGACAAATGGATAAAGAAGATATGGTCCGTATATACTATGGAGTATTATACCTCCATCAGAAAGGATGACTACCCAACTTTTGTATCAACATGGTTGGGACTGGAAGAGCTTATGCTAAGTGAAATAAGTCAAGCAGAGCGAGTCAATTATCATATGGTTTTGCTTACTTAGCATAAGGAATAACATGGAGGACATGGGGAGATGGAGAAGAGAAGTGAGTTGGGGGAAATTGGAGTGGGAGATGAACCATGAGAGACTATGGACTCTGAGAAACAAACTGAGGGTTTTGGAGGGGTGGTGGGTGGGAGGTTGTGTGAGCCTGGTGGTGGGTACTATGGAAGGCACACACTGGGTGTGGTGCATAAACAATGAATGCTGGAACACTGAAAAGAAATTAAAAAAAAAAAAACCCTATTAGGAATGCTTTCATGAAGGAGGTGATATTTGAATTAGGCCTTGAAAAAAGTAAAATATTGGTCATTGGCAGAAACGGGGAAAAGGGAGCCTTACATCCCAGAATTATAAAACAATGTGAGCATAACCCTAGAAATGTGGATACACATGTATTTAAGGAATAGAGATCACAGGTTCCATGGTAGATAAGGTAGGAGATATTTAGGTTAAGGTAAGGTAAGGGGGACCCCAAATGCCTTCTATGGAGTTTCAGCCTTGTTTAATAGGTCATGGGAGAGCCAAGAAAAGTTCTGAGAAGGAAAGTGATGAGCTCAGTGTTTTATGTTTGTTTGTATGTATGTGTGTATGTATGTATGTATTTATGTATGTGTGTCAGTGTTTTAAAAGAAACACTTTGGAGTTCTCTGATGACTGGAGATAGGAAGATTAGTTAAAAGGTAATTAGATTCACTTAGGCAAGAGGCTGATGTCCTGACATAGAGTAGTTGCATCCAGAATGGAAAGGAAGGAAGATTCCAGAGAGCAAGATGTAGAACCTGAAGGTGTGGAGGGTAGAAGGGGGAGTGCTAAAAGTGATCCAGAAACATCCAGTTTACCTGCCAGCGTGGAAACCAAGGCCCCAGTTAAAGTCAGAGAACAGAAGAGAAAGGCCTTGGAGAGAGGTACAGGTCAAAGACTGTGCAGTTTGAGGGCAGAGTTAAAGCTGCCCTGGTGCAGAAGTACTAGAAAGACCAGAAATGGTCCTCTTTCTGAAACAGAGCACACACACACACACACACACACACACACACACAAAACTGTCAAAAACAAATTCAGAAAACCCTAAAGACTCCACCAAAAAATTACTAGAACTAAGAAATGAATTTAGTAAAGTTGCAGGATCCAAAATCAATCTAAAGAAATCTGCTCCATTCATATACACCAATAATGAAGCAGCAGAAGGTAAAATTAAGAAAATAATCCCATTTACAATTGCAGGAAAAACAGTAAAATATCTAGGAATAAACCTAACAAAGAACTCTGAAAACCATAAAACACTGATGAATGAAATTCAAGATGACACAAAGAAATGTAAAGACATTCCATGTTCATGGGTTGGAAGAACAAATCTCGTTAAAATGTCTATCCTACCCAAAGCTATCTTCAGATTTAATGCAATCCCTATCAAAATACCAGCAGCATTTTTCACATAACCAAAGCAGTCTTAAATTTGTATGAAACCACAAAAGACCCCAAATAGCCAAGGCAATCTTGAAAAAGAAAGGCAAAGCTGGAGTTGTCACAATTTCAGACTTCAAGTTATATTCCAAAGCAGTAGTAAATTTCTTAAAGATTTTATTTTTAAGTAATCTCTATACTCAGCATAGGGCTCAAACACACAACTCCGAGATCAACAGTTGCATACTGTTCTAACTGAGCCAGCGAGATGTCTCACAAAGCGATAGTAATTAAAACAGTATGGTTCTGGCACAAAAAGTAACACATAGATCAATGGAACAGAATAGAAAACCCAGAAATAAACTCACAATTATACAGTCAATTAATCTTCAACAATGAATATACAATGGGAAGAAAATAGTCTCTTCAAAAATGGTGTTGGGAAAACTGGACAGCCACATGCAAAAAAAAAAAAAAAAAAATGGAACTGGACCACTCTCTTTCACCATACACAAAAATAAACTCAAACCATTTTGGACCTAAATGTGGGACCTAAGGACCTAAATGTGGGAACTGAAACTATAAAAACCCAAGAAGAGGGCACAGGCAGTAATTTCTCTGACATTGGCTATAAGCAACATTTTTCTGGTTATGTCTCCTGAGGCAAGGGAAGCAAAAGCAAAAATAAACTTTTGGGACTACATCAACATGAAAAGCTTCTCCACAGTAAGGGAAGCAATCAACAAAACTAGTAAATGTACTGAATGGGAGAAGATATTTGCAAATGATATATCTGATAAAGTGTTAGTATCCAAAATATATAAAGAACTAATACAGCTCAACACCCAAAAAACAAATAATCCAATTTAAGAACAGATAGAAGACAAGAATAGATATTTCTCCAGATGACCAACAGACATATGAAAAGATGCTCAACATCACTCATCATCAGGGAAATGCAAATCAAAACCACAATGAGATACCACCTCACACCTGTCAGAATGGCTAAAGTAAAAAAGACAAGAAACAGTAAGTATTGGCAAAAATGTGGAGAAAATGGAACCCTCTTACACTGTTTGTGGGATAGCAAACTGGTGCAGTCACTGTGGGAAACAGTATGGAGGGCCCTCAAGTAAAAATAGAACTACCATATTATTTGGTAATTCCACTACTGGGTACTTACCCTAAAAATACAGAAACACTAATTCAAAGGGATACATGCACCCCTATATTTATTGCAGCATTATTTACAATAGTCAAACTATGGAAGCAACCCAAGTGTTCACTGATAGATGACTGGATAAAGAAGAGGTGGAATAAATATACAATGGAATATTATTCAGCCATAAAAAAGAATGAAATCTTGCCATTTGCAACAACATGAATGGAACTAGAGAGTATAATGCTAAGCGAAATAAGTCGGTCAGAGAAAGACAAATACCATATGATTTCACTCATATATGAAAATTTAAAAACAAAACAAATGAGCAAAGGGAAGATAGATCGAAACAAAGAAACAGACTCTCAGCTCTAGAGAACAAACAGCTACCAGAGGGGAGGTGGGTGGGGGGATGGGTGAAATAGGTGATGGGGATTAAAGAGTACGCTTACCATCGCGAGCACTGAGTAATGTATACACTTTAAAAAAAAAAAAAAAAGGAAAGATGAGGCACCAGGGTGGCTCAGTCATTAAGCCTCTGCCTTTGGCTCAGGTCATGATCCCAGGGTTCTGGGACTGAGCCAGGCGTTGGGCTCCTTGCTCTACAGGAAGCATGCTTCTCCCTCTCCCACTCCCCCTGCTTGTGTTCCCTCTCTCTCTCACTCTCTCTCTGTCAAATAAATAAGTAAAATCTTTAAAAAAATAAAAAGAAAGACAAAACTAGACATTTGTTAAAGCAGTAAGAAGAATAGACTTAACTCAGCAACAACCTTCGAGAATATTTGCTAAAGAACCCTTGATCCTTTTTAGACAAAACAAAACAAAACAAAACAAAACAACAGCAACAACAAAACCCTAACTAAGCCTGTGTGTGAGTTAATGACACAGTAAGAATAGAACCTAGGTCTCCTGACTCCCAGTCTAGTGCTCTTCCCATTGCCATTAAGAGTATTTGCTCAGACCCCTGGAGAGGAAGTGTCAGAGCACTAAAGAGAGATAATTGCCTCATCAAATCCAGTCATCTTTTTAACACAACAGATTAATGAAACCCAAGATAAGACTCTACTCTGTTCAATAGATACTCTCTGTTACCCTCAACAGTGTTCTCTGAAAGTTTCCAGAAGCTAGTGCTATCTTCCACATATTCTCCTCTCAGAACACTATAATCACGCCCCTTTCTGGAAGCCTTCCCCGTCTACATCAACCTGAAGTGGATGCTCTTTGTCCTCTCTTATCTACCTCAGCCGTTTTGTTAGTGCTTATGTAACGCCTCACATGAAGCTGTCCAGTTCAGAAGCCTTGGTCCACATATGGCTATTTAAATAAGTTAAAATTAAGTTAAAAATTCAGTTTAGTTCCTCAGTTGCACTACCTGTATTTCAAGGGCTCAATAGTCATAAGTGGCTAGTGGCTACCATATTAGACAATGGACATTAAAGAACATTTCCTTCACTGCAGAAAGTTCTATTAGCACTACATACTAATTGTTAAAATTTTTTGTGTATATGTTTTAGTTTTCTAGCTAGACTATGAGCTCCTTGAGGGCAGGGACCACACCTTATCAATTCTATATCCCTCCCGCACTTAGCACAGTGCTTTATACCTAATAAACATCCAACATATTCATTGATTGGATCCTCAGGAAAGAATTGCCACATTAGTAAGATCTAGGATTACTTAAACCTTTTCCCTATATTCTCAGCCAAAAATAAAGTTCAGCCCATCTTCCCAGGAAGAAGAACAATGTGTTAAAGTGTAATACATAAGAAACTCCTGTCCATCTAGGCATGGTCAGTGGGAAGAAATGGCAAAGGAAAGGATTGGCTGAAGTATGCTATGCCTACCATAGATACCAAACTCCAGACCCTCAATATGCTGAAAAGAACCTCTGTCTGAACACCTGGTTCCCTGACTTCTACTTCCCATGGAGTTGTCCCCAGTTTGGAATATTTTTTTTTTTAATTTATTTTTTTAATTTTTTTTAAAGATTTTTATTTATTTATTTGACAGAGAGAGATCACAAGTAGACGGAGAGGAAGGCAGAGAGAGAGAGAGAGAGAGGGAAGCAGGCTTCTTGCTGAGCAGAGAGCCCGACGTGGGACTCGATCCCAGGACCCTGAGATCATGACCTGAGCCGAAGGCAGCGGCTTAACCCACTGAGCCACCCAGGCGCCCTCCAGTTTGGAATATTTTTGAAGGCAGGGTACTGCCAAGGTCACCACAGTGTTCAGCAAATGGCAGGGCAAGGCCACAGATGCATCAAATAAAATCAGATAAAAAATTCCCCAGCTGTCTCTTTAAAAGAAAAAAAAAAAAGATTCCCTAAGTAGGTCTCGGAACCATCACAGAGGAGTGTAACACCTGTGACTATAAGGGGTCCGCAAAATAATAAATCTTCCTTATGTCAAAGTGGCATATTTTAGAGCAGCATATTCTGCTACCCTTCACTCTTCAATTAGCCAAGCCACACCAACACTATTATGTGCTGCTAGGAACTCATTTTCATTCACTTCTAAAACAATGGCAACCCTATGGACAACTTCTATTTTACCTAATGGCAGTATTACATAACTTGGCTGGGCAATCCAGCCATCTTGGTCTGTCATCTACTCATTGATCCACTCATTCATTCAACAATTATGTATTAAGCACCTATTTTGTTCTGACATGGAGATAAACCAATGAGAAAAACTGAGTGGGTCTATGCCCTTATGAAAAATGTAAATTCTCATAAGTGATATAGCTGTTAACTACTACATTTCCGCAAATCTGACATCATTGTTTTCCATCATGGACTTAATAACAGCTTTTCAGGAGGCAAAAAAGTGCTACCACACTAAATACACATATTGATCTGATGTCACCATCACACATTCCTTCCAACAATATCACTAAAGCAATGTGTTGATAAGACAAAACCCAGTTTATTGTTTACCTATGTAAGGGAAATCATTATCTAGATAGCCTCTGTAGCATCTCAAAGGAAGTTAAGGACAAAATTGGGCCATTTTTGAACTTCAAAAGTCTGGTTTAAGGTGGGTCTTTCACTGAGGGGAGAGGGAAGTCTCGGTTAGCATTGGACAAGGATTGCGATATAATAGTTTAGGGTTGATAGACACAGCAATTGAGGCAAGGGGCTCAGAGAGTCTTGAAATAAAAATTGTTATTTGATGCTTTATTTGAAGAGTAGATGTGTCTTTCAGGCAGGTCCTGGAATCAACAATAAAGTCATTTGTAACGTTTACCTTCCTGATAAAAAGAGTTGCCTGGAATGGTGAAGTCATGTTGATGTAGACACTGTGCTACTTAGATGGTGCCATCAACATGTGAAAACACACCCTTTCAAAGAAATAAAGTAATTACACAACTAAAAATATGTAATTATAATTGCAAAATATGCTCTGATGGATAAATATAGGGTACAATGGAAGCATGTAACTGGGGCACCTCAACTACTCTGCAGAGGTCAGAAAAAGCATCTTTGAGGAACTTGTGGTTGAATTGAAGCAAAAATGAATTCAGCAAGATGAAGAAATGGAGAGGAAGGGATGTAGGAGCTAAGATAGCATGTGCAAAGGTCCTGTGGCAGGGAGGAATATGTAGTATGAAAGATTAGCAAGGCTGGAGCACAGGAATGAGAGGAAAAAGGCACACAGTTTAGGCCAATTGGCTGGAAGTGGGCAAGAGATTGCTGTCCTCTGTTATGCTTCCGAGTGACTTTTTATTTTTGAGACAAACCCCCCCCCAAAACCCCAAAACAAAAAACACACTTAATGCTCTGAGATCTGAAGACAGTATCCCCAAAGTAAAAAAATCTAACATTCTCAAAGTTTTAAAAAGAGTGATGAATGAGCCTCCATGATAGTGTACCATAACAACATAAGATTCAAATTGTTGCCCAACAACAGCAAGACGAGTTCTAGAATCCTCCTACTTGTGCTTAGACTTGTGATCAAACAGGTTAACTTGATTCTGGTCTGGAGATTTGGCCATGCTCAGGAGGCCAGATAAATTTAAATTAAGGAAGAAGAGTTGTTTTTTTTTCCCCAAGTGTTTAATTTATAAGTGGGCAAATCAACATTTTTTTAAAAAGCCCTGGGATTAAGACCTCTGCTTTGTAGTGATTTTGTTTTAAATACAATCATTCATTAATTCATAAGAATAGTTCAGTAATGTCTATGGGGTACAAGCTGCCATACTAAATCTGGAGTGAAAGTTGCTTTCTGTTTTTAAGGATTCTAAGCAGTTGGGGATGGGTTTAGAACCACATGGTCAAACGAAATTCTTTATTTGGGGGCCTCTTTGCTCTGGTTCTCTATGGCTGTGTACAACAATTTGTTATTATCTGCCATGGGTTGACTGGGTTCAACTCAGCAGTTTTTGCGTGATGTCTCTCATGCAGTTGCAGTCTGAAGGGTCAACTAGGGGAGACAGTCGAGGTGGCTCACTTACCTGGCTGGCAACTGATGCTAAATGTTGGTCAGGAGCACAGCTGAGGCTGTCACCCAGAACACCTGCATATGCTTTTTCCACGTGTCCCCCGCTTCTCTCAACATGAAGGCTGAGTCATGACAGGAAGCAGTCAAAGAACAAGGATCCCAAGAAGCAGGAGCAGAAGCTGCTGGGTCAGTCGGGGACTAAGCTAGGACTTCCTCTGTGTTAGTTCTGCCATATTCTATTAGAGCAGTCACAGGGCCTTCCCAGATTCAAGGGGATGCAGAAATGGACGCCACATACTGATGAAGGAGTGACAAGTTAACTTGGCACAAGAGCAATGCAGGAGAGGTGGGAGATATGGTAGCGATGTTTGGAAAGAATAATCTACCGTGTTGGAATGATGAGAATATTTGGACCATTAGCGTGTACCAAACCTTACAAGGAGGAGAAGGATACAAAAGAGTAACAAGCAAGACTCTTGTCTTTGAGGTAGTGCTTAGCAATGCTAAACTCACACTGAAGAGAGTATGTAAAGGCACTTTCAAAACTACATACCAATAAGTATGGACAAATGCACAGGCATGCCCCCTGCAATAGCGAAAAAAGCTCTTCTGAAAAGTGGAAACTCTGTGTGCAAACGGGGAGCCTATTTTGTGTAATTTAAAGGGAGAAAAGTATAACCAGTTATACATTAACCCCAGATTTTCAATCAATTTTCTAAGTCCTAACTAAAAATACTGTAAAGCACCTATATGTAAGTGATGATCAGCTATACTGGGTTGTAAAAGGCTTAAAACATTTGCCACCTGATACCAAATAATTAATATGAATGTCTATAAATCACTGCTTTGTGTCAAGAACCATGGAGGATTTGAGATCTTTTTCCCACTTGCAAGCCAACAAGTTAGTCTGCCACAGTTTTGTGGATGCTAACCAGAGGCAAATCTGGGATAGTGACGGAAAGAACAGTTTATTACTCACAGCAATAGAAATAGACAGAGAACGATTATTTTCTGGCTTTAGTTCCCCAACTCCAGTTTCTACAGGTGACAGAATGAAGGTCAGGTGGTGCCAGCTAATCACATTCCAGGAGAAGAACCCCAAGATTAGGAAACCTCAGTTTTGTATAATGGACAGGACACAAACCCATTGCTCAACCTTTGCTCCAGAGGGAGACATTATCTTTATTGCACTGCATAGCACACGAACCTACCTTCTGCTCTGGAGAAAAACACTATCTCCTTCTTTGTAGGCTATACTGTCCTAGAAAAGATAGTGCAGAACAAAAGACTGTTGGTGCCTCTACTCACAAGACCTGAAAAAAGAAGAGAGACACATGGAGACTTGTCTCTCAACACTTCGTAGGCAGTAAAGGCTTCATCCAAGATCAAGCAATAGCTGAATAGTGTGCCCAATTTGTTGACATTTGACATTTCGAAACATCTACATGGAATTCTGATGTTCTGGCACTTGTTTATAACAAGAGACTTTCCCTGAATATCATTTTCTTATTGAGTTTCAAAAGAGAAAGAGACTTGGCAATACATGATTTTTCACTCACCAATACACTGAAAACCAAGACCATGGAAATGGATGATGATACCATGTAACCATACATTTATTTTTCCTTTCATGCACTCACTCATTCATTTATTCAACAAATAATTATTTCGGCCTCAGAATTATAGAAATAAAAAAGACAGTCATGTTCCCTGCTGTCATTGAGCTTATGGTTTAGTGGGAGAGGTAGACATTAAACAACTAATTACACAATGGATTGTTTATTAGAATGGTGGTAAGTGCTCTGAAAGAGGGAAAGCCGATATTACTTGGGGAGTCTGGGAGGCTTATCTGAGAGGCGGGTTGAGGGATGAATGTAGTTAATCAGACAGTAAAGGAGAAATACAGGGAGGAGTGAAAAGGGAGAGAGCCTGGAACAATCCCTGAAGATAAAACCTTGGAGAAGACCATTATTCAAGGGAAGGTAAAGGAAAAGAAGTCTACAAAGAAGATTGAAAAGGAGGAGCTAGAGAGGTAGGAGGACAATTAGTATTAAGAAAATTTGTTCAAAGGCACCTGGGTGGCCCAGTAGGTTAATCATCTGACTCTTGATTTTTTTTTTTTATTTTTATTTTTATTTTTTTAATTTTTTTATTTTTTTCAGCATAACAGTATTCATTATTTTCGCACCACACCCAGTGCTCCATGCAATCCGTGCCCTCTACAATACCCACCACCTGGTGCCCCCAACCTCCCACCCCCCACCCCTTCAAAATTCTCAGATCGTTTTTCAGACTGACTCTTGATTTTGGCTCAGGTCATGATTTCAGGGTTGTGAGATCCAGCCCCCTGTCCAGCTCTGTGCTCAGTGGGGAGTCTACTTGAGATATTCTCTCTCTTTCTCACTCTCCTTTTGCCTCTCCCCCACACTCACTCTTGCTTTCTTCCTCTCTCTCTCTCTAAAATAAATAAGCAAATCTTTTTAAAAAATCATGGTAAAAAAAGGGTGGACGTAAGCCAAATGCTATCAACCGATGAATGGATAAACAAACTGTGGTATATCCACACAATGGGAGGTTATTCATCCATAAAAAGGAATGAAGTACCAATACATGTGTAACTTAGATGAACCTTGAAAACATTATATTAAATGAAGGGAGCCAATCACAAACGTCAACATATTATGTGATTTTATTCATATGAAAGTTCAGAACAGGCAAATCCATAGAGACAGAGGTAGATTAATGGTTGCTTAGGGATGGTAGTGGACGATGGGGTGAAAAGGGAGTGACAGCTAAGGGGTACAAGGTTTCTTTGTGAAGTGATGAAAATGTTTTAAAATTGTGCACATACTAAACACCATTGAACTGTACACATTAAATGGGTGAACTTAAAAAAGGAAGAAGAATGTGGTGTGGTTCATAGTGCTAAATGCTCAGAAAAATCAAATGGGAAAAAGAATAGTGCAATGGGAGGTGAAGAAATAAATGAGTTAGATGACTTTCTCAGGATATTTGGCTATGAAGGGCAAGGTATTGAGTGCCTATAGTATTGAGGAAATATGGTTTTTAGATTGAAGATAAGAAAAGATATCTCAAGATGTCAGTAGAGAGGGAGAAGTTAAAGAGATAGGAGGGAGGTTCATTGGTAAGTAGAGGTCCCTGAGGCAGGAATAGGAGGAAAACCCAGGACACCGGTGAGGGGTACAGCTGGAGACAGTATGGCAAATATCTCTTTTGGTGAAATGGTACGGGGTGGAGAAAGGCAGGTGGGTGTGGAAGGAAGCAGGTAAGTTTGTAGGTTGGGTCATCAGAACTTGAGGAAGTTCTCTGATGGCTTCTGTGCTTGCTGTGAAGTAGATCTGGCCATCTGAGGGAGTGAGGGAAAAGGTGATTGGGTTGGAAGAATGAGGAGTGGGAAAAAGTTTGAAATGGTTGCTTCTGACAACGGGAGGATGGGGTTGCAGTGTTGCAGAAAAGACTGTAGTTGGAAGAATCTTATTTAGTTCCCACCCAGAAAGTGCAGAGAAGTTGAATTCATAAATATATGCTCTAAGATGAGCAGGAATGTTGGGCCGCAGGGTTAGGGTGGCCTATTGGAGATGGCTTTAATGATAAATAATTCTGGGTCTGGGTCTAGATATCTGCACTCTAATTTCAGGTAAACAACTTCTGTTGTGTAATCTTGAATATCAATGAATTCCTCTGAACTTCAGTACTTTTTAATTGAAACTGTATTTTTTAACTTTTATTTTGAAATAATTTTAAATTCATCGAAAATCCAAAGATTCCAGACTTTCTTAATATTAACAATGTACACAATCATGACACATCTATCAAAACTCAGAAATTAACATTGGTACAATACTAAACTACAGATTTTATTTGGATTTTACCAGTTCTGCCACTTATATCCATTTCCTGTTCTAAGATCTAATTCAGGACACCACGTTGCATTTACTCATCTTGTTTCCTCCAGTCTTGATGGCTCTTGGTCTCTTCCTGTTTTTCATGAACTTGACGCTTTTGAAGAGTGAAATATTTTGTACAATTTCCCTTTATTTTGGGGTGTCTGATATTTTCTCATGATTAGGCTGCAATTATGGATTTTTGTGGAAAAGGAGTATAGAAATGATGTGCCCTTCTCTTCATATCAGGGGGGACATGATAGTAACATGACTTATTTCTGGTGATGTTAAGTTGATCATTTGGTTAATGTGGTATCTGCCAGATTTCTCCAATATAAAATCATTACTTTTTTTCCATACTCTATTTATTAGAAGTCATTTACTAATTCTAATCCATATTCATGAGGAAGGGGATTCTATGTTTCTGTTTTGAACCTTTGCAATGAAGAAGGTTAGCCCCCGAAATTCTATGATTCTAGGCTGTTTTCTATAGTGGTACAATTTGAGAGGAACCAGGATGTTTCCTAACATTAATCATCTACCTGTCCTAGCCCATGATTGAAATTCTGAGATTAATGAGGCATTCCGTAGGGTTTTGCATTGCTTACTTTCTGCAGATTTTCTTTTAAAATGCAATCATTTCTGGGAGAACCAGTACCATCTTATTGTGATGGGTAGTTAAGGATGCTTGGAGGCCAAATACTGCAACCTCCCATACAAAGTGCAACATTTTTTTGTTTTGTTTTGTTTTGTTTTTGAGAGAGAGAGAGAGAGAGAGAGTGATAAGCAGGCTCCGTGCTCAGCATGGAGTCTGATGTGGGGCTCGATCTCACGACCTTGAGATCACAACCTGAGCCAAATCAGGAGTCAGATGTCCAACCAACTTAACCACCCAGAAGCCCTCAAAGTGGAAACATTCTTATTGTGGGTATGCATGTCCAACCCGAAAAGGCCCATTTACTGACATTTTCATGGGCAGACTAAGCCAAACAACCAGAAGTTCCCATTAGACATCCTTGTTCTTTCTCTCAAACTACTCCTACCTCAGCTGACCAGTTCATAATCTTTTCCCGCAATCTGTCCCCTACCCTACTCTCCATCACTTCTATTATCCCCATCAATAAATACTCAGCATCTCCTACTAGTAAAACAAAACCCCAAAGCTGGTTAAATAGGCCCTGGGAAGATCCTAGTCCAATCTGTCCTATCTAGGTCATACCCCTCTGAGACAAAAAGCTAAGAACTCTGTTCCCAAAGAACCAGCCAGAACTTTTACCAGCAGCTTGCAAACATCTCCAGGAGGATCACTGGACTCTTAAAGCCCATCCTCGAATCTCCCCCACCAAGGTTGCCAGTGCTCTACCGCGTTCCTGAAACCAGACCTTTCGTTTCTGTTTGACCATGTCTGAGAAATGGAGTCACTAGGGATATCTGTCTCTGGAGTGACAAATAATGAATCAAGTCCCCTTCTAAATGTCTGCTTTTCCTGTATTTGAGGATTGTCAATGTAACTCTTACTGGTCTTCCTGTTTTCCTGACCATGCAGCTTGATTTTCTTCTGTTATTCCTTGATGTGATCTGTTTGCAAACTGTCATCAGCCTGGGCACTCCTTACTGGATTTAAGGCCAATTTTCAGAGGCTTTTAAAAATGTGCTACCCCCAGTGAGATGCCAATTCACACCCATCAAACTGATAAATCTGATAGTACCGTGTGGGGCAAACCACGGGTAAACAAATCAAAGGGTGTAGCCATTTAATGGAATACTACATGGCAGGAATGAATGAACTAGCATTACAAGTATCAATACAGATAAATCTCACAAATACAATGTTGATCAAAGTTGCAGAACGATAAATATAGTATGATTTCATTTATGTAAATATATAAATACATGGAAAGCATTTCTATATATGTAGTTTGATTTTATTAATATAAACATAAAAATACCTGAGAATATTTGGCATAGCAGGGCCCTCTAGAAAGAGAGAGGGGGATGAAATGGGAAGAGTGAACAGGATAATTCAGCTATTGGCATTATTTTACTTCTTAAGTTGCATGGACACCTAAGTGTTTCTGGTATTGATCATAATGTAAAAATAAACAAAAGGGATCCAAGATTAGCAATATGTGTTAAAAGCCTCAAAAGCGTTTATACCTATCATCTGCTCATTCCTCTCGTAAAGAATTTACCTAAGGAAATAATAGAAGATTTATTTTTTTTTTAATATTTTATTTATTTTTTGACAGAGATCACAAGTAGGCAGAGAGGCAGTCAGAGAGAGAGAGGAGGAAGCAGGCTCCCTGTTGAGCAGAGAGCCTGATGCGGGGCTCAATCCCAGGACCCTGGGATCATGACCTGAGCCGAAGGCAGAGGCTTTGACCCACTGAGCCACCCAGGCACCCCATAATAGAAGATTTATACAGATATACATATGAATGGTTGTGGTGGTTTCTTTTTAATAGTGAAAATAATTACAAACAACCTAAAGATTCAACTCTAAGGATTCAGTTAAAGATTATGTTCCATTGACATGATGGATGGATAGAATGAAGCCACTAAAATTTTTGTGTTGGGAGAGTATATGGTGGGATGGAAAACTACTGGCCATTTAATGTAGTTTTTTAAAGGGTGTCACAAAGTGGACACCTGGGTGGCTCAGTCGGTTAAGCGCCTGTCTTCGACTCAGGTCATGATCTCAGGGTACTGGGATTGAGTCCCACATTGGGCTCTCTGAGTGGGGAGTCTGCTCTTCCCTCTCCCTCTCAATCTCCCTCTCTCTCTCAAATAAATGGATAAAATCTTTCAAAAAAAAAAGTATGTCACATATATGTTCTATATGATTTAAATTTAAAAATGAAGATATATGGACACAGGGGATAGACAACTTGTGACATGTTCCTACAATACAGTAGAAAGTAGCAATTAAGAAAAAAAGAGGGCAACCCTGTTCGGACCCCTCTCACTCTTGAGAGCTTTTCCTGTATCTTCACTTCATAAACTTCTATCGCTTTACACACACACACACACACACACACACACACACACACACACACACAATTAGCCCTCATGTATCAGCTAGGTAGATCTCGAAACTAAAAAGCTTAATGAAAATGTTGCAAAATAATGCTACCATTTATAAAAAGATTAAAAACATATATGATAGTATCACATCTTGTTAATGGATACGCACTATTTGAAAATCACTTAGAATAATAGTCCTGGCACATAATAAGTGCTGTGGCTGGTTGTGTTTTCCAAGATGGCCAGAACAAGATTTCTCATCTTACATGATCTTCCTACAATGTGACATTTACATTTCCCCCATCAAGAAGTAAGGTGGGGGGGTTTATATTCCCTCTTTTTGGATCTGGGTGGGCCTATGGCTATCGGAAATAATGCCATGTGACTTCTAAAGATAGATCATAAAATGTACTACAATTTCCACCTGGTTTTCTTGACAGAGTCCCTTGGCATGTAGATGCCAACCACCAGGCTGTAAAAAGCCCAAACTGCGAGAAGAATCACATGCATGTGTCCCAGTCAATGGCCCCAGGTCTCAGCCAGCAGCCAGCATCAGCCGCCAGGTAATCTCGATAAGCTTCGAGATGATTCCAGCCCCAGCTGCCATTCAACTCCAACCTTATGAGAGATCTGCCTAGCTGAGCCCAGTCAATCCTTAGAACCATGAGAGAAAATAAAAGAATTGTTGATGTTACTTCGAGCCAGTAAGTTTTAAGGTGACTTGTAATGCAGCGATAGGTAACTGTATAGTGTTATGTAAGTGTTTATTAAAAGAAATAAAATAGTGAAAGTATAAAAACAGAGACAGGAAATGTACCTGCCAACCTCATGAATGTAAATGCATCAGGGAAGGGAGGGAAGAAGACTGAGACTGGAGAGGACTTAATATGTTGGTTCTTTAAATACAAACAAAAATTAAATACAAAAGACAATAAAACTGGCACTTATAAATGCTGGGTTTGAAAGTTTTTAATAAAACAATTGTTTTTCTGGTCCCCCTGCCCCCAGTACACACGTACACCTCCAGAAAGGAGATATAGGTATACAAAATGGATGATACATCCGTCAGGTTTAATCAGTGCCATATTGCCTGCCAGAGGAGAAATGGAGCCTTAAGAGCCTCTTGAGTGTACTTGCCACTTGGAGAATAAAAACCTGGGGGTGTGCCTCTGCCAGGTCCATTTCCTTCACAATATAAGGCCGACTATGAAGAAGGAAGGTCACTGCATATCCTATTACAAGTTGCCTCACAACTCAGCTAACCTAACCCTGTCTCTGATGCAAGAATGATAATAACCCGACTCCTGGAATGGGAGTGAGGAATGTACAGGCACCAGAGAGAGATTTTCCTTAGCACCCTTCTAAATGCAGGAGCCCAACCAGAGTACCACGAACACCTCACAAGGGCACACTTTGGATATTACACAAGATCTAGAAGGAAATGGGATCTGTTGGGAAAGGATTCAGAAGACTAGAAGGGCAGAAGGAAGGGAAATTGATCTTCTATCAAGGCTCTAGTATTTGCAGGTAAAAACACTGGCTATTATGTGTCTTCACACTCGAAGCAGAACAGCTAAGGATAGAACAGTATTATTCTGTTGCCTAAGAAAAATTTATGAAGATAGTCATCCTTGGAGAAGAGAGTATAGCACCAAGAGAATTCCCTACGACAGCACTTCTCAGACTATCTACTGTGAAGGACCAGAGTTTTTCATTTCAATCTAACACGAACTGACATTTTTGCTAAATGAAATGAAAATAAAGTACCAGAAAAATAATTAAGCTTAGATTGCTATAAAACTTCCAGATGCTTACTCTTGATTTCTGTGAGCGTGTTGTCATGGGCAGATGAGTAACAATTCGCTGATGGCCCCAGCCAATGGATCCCACCTTAAGTAGCACTACAATTTGCCCAATTTCACAAGAAATCGGTCTCTTAAAAAAAAAAAAAACACCATAGAAAGGTAGGAATTTCTTGTTTCATTCTTTAACATTAAGATAAAATCTGTTCAGCTTCGATGGTTTATCTTTCCAGGAAGTTGGTTCATCCAAGTAAATATATTCTAAATGCTTTTTGTGGAAGAAATTAGGACACGCTCGCATTTTGTAAAACTCAAGGCTTAAATATAGAATGTGACAGATTGGAGTCTCAGGAGTCAAGCTATTTTTCCTATCTGGCAATTTTTATTAATTGATCTACCAGTTAATTTACAGAGAAAGGAGAGAGAGAGAGAGAGAGAGAGAAGCCCTGCTAGTTAATCTAGAGCACGTGTTGGCAAAATTGTTGAGCATAAAATTGCACTGCTCTTGAGACATCTTGCACCTGCCTAACTGAGCCAGGTGCACCTGTTTTCCAAGACAACTCCAAAGACAATGCATCTAGTCAGGCTGGCAAGAAAAGAATGAGTTTCATCCAAGGACACGCATTCGGGGCTTAATGAGGCACACAGGATTATTATTTATAACACAACCAACATACACAATTTACCAAGTGATTAAATCTTGTCCCAGAAGAGCTCACATGGATCCATGCCATGATGACCCAATTATTTAGAAGATTTTTTTTCTTTTCTGTCATAATTTGCTCTCCTATGACCAAAACAGGATTTGAACTATACTGAGATAAAAATTCAAGGCCATAATGGCCTTTGTTTCCCCCAAATTAAATGGTAGCAGAAACAAAGACTTAGCTTAAAAAGCAAAACAAATTAAGAATAACCTCACCCTGAACCCCCAGATGGGGCTGTGCACATTTTGATCTTTGGTTTGTCATCCTTGGTATTCTTATGTCCTTTGATTCCCTAAGACTTTACATGCACATGGTTGTTATTCTTTGTAAGTATTTTTAGCTGCTGTACAAGATCCTTCCAAGCCTTTTTCGGTGGGCAGTGTAGTTATTATATCCACTTTGTATGGCAATAATAAAACATTTGGCTTGGGCACCAACTAGTCCAAATGAGGCATGAACCAATCAGAAGTGACACCAGCAGAGAACTCCCAGTACCAGGGGAGCAGAGCCCACGAGGCAGATTGGCCCGGCCTGTTGATGAGAGGAGGAAATGGATGGTTAGGAAAACTATGCCTGGGGTCACAAGTCAATATTTTCTATTTTGAGGTAGTAGGATTTCTTCTAAGCTGTCTGACTTCCAACTTGAACTCCCCCATTCATATTTCTAACCACTTTAAAATAATGTTGAAACTCCAGAATGAGTGGAGTTGATGGTAGATAAGCTTCTTTCATGTCCCTACAAAAAAGGAAGGAAGAAGGAAAGGAGGCGAGGCAGGAAGGAAGAAAATAACATTTTTTAAATGAGAATTGGAAAAGATTCATTGTGATCAAGTGCTTTCAAGTATCAGTTTTGTCCTGGTTGACTGGAATTGTTCAAGATATCCTGTTCGGTGCTGGCTTTCTCAACGGTGGCACTAACGACACTTGATATTGTGGGCCACAGAACTTTCCTGTGGGAGCTATTCTGTGCATTGTAGGATGTTCAGCAGCATCCTGGCCTCTACCTGCTAGATGCCGCTAGCACTCTCTTAGTTGTGACAACCAAAATCGGCCGTCAGACATTGCCAAACATCTCAGAGAAGTCCTCCAGTGGAAAACCGGTTTAATGTGTTTGTTCTAAATATATTATCAAACTCAATTCATTTTATACCTGAAGGTCAACAGTTGCAACCAAGAACTGGAATTTATATAAAAAAGAAAATACAAGATTCTTTCTTTAAGGGAACTCTGTAATTTGATCAAAAATGTCCCTCATGCCCTCCTCTGATTGAATTTTGAATGCAAATGGAATTATTCAATTAGGCAACCAAGAGCAGCCATGTATCTTTGAACTGTATGGTTCATAGACCTAATGACAGGTTTCGTTCTTCTACCCATCATGATACACAGAATGGCGTTTGATATTTTTCTAACATTTCCAATAACTTCTTATATTTGTCTTAGATTTATAGCCTATTTCCCCTCATTTTTTTCTTGAGCACATAACTTTATGTTATCTGAGGAATTTATTTAAATTCTTTTTAATTTCCTCATGCAAAAGTTATTTTCAAAGGACTTTGAGATAAGCTGAAACATACCTTTCAGCTTGCCCTCCACCCATATTCATGGCAGCCTGTTTCGTGCTATATCCATAATGGCCAAAAGGTGGGATCAACCCACATGCCCATCAGTAGATGGACAAAACGGATAAACAAAATGTGGTGTATACATACAATGGAATATTATTCAACCTTAAAAAGGAAAGAAATATTGACACGTGCCACAAGATGAATGAACCTGAGGACACTATGCTGAATGAAATAAGCCAATCGCAAAGACAAATATTGTACAATTCCACTATATGACACACCTGGAAGAGTCTAAGTCATAGAGACATAAAGTAGGAATGTGATTTCAGGGAGCTGGAAGGAGCGGGGAATTGGGAGTTTTTCTTTGATAGGTACAGAGTTTCTGTTTGGGATGGCAAAAAAGTTCTGGAGAGGGATAGTGGTGATGGTTTGCGCAGAAATGTACTTAATACCATTAAACTAACTACACATTTAAAGTGATAAAAATGGTGGGGCTCCTGGATGCCTCTGTCAATTAGGGATCAGCTTTCAGCTCAGGTCATGATCCCAGGGTCCCAAGATTGAGCCCTGTATTGGGCTCACTGATTAATGGGGAGCCTGCTTCTCCCTCTCCTTCTGCTCCTCCACCCCATTCATTCTCTTTCTCTCTCTCTCAAATAAATAAATAAATAAATAAATAAATAAAATCTTTTAAAAAATTATTAAAATGGTACATTTTATATGTATATTTTGCCATAATTTTAAAAAATCAAATCAGAATATACTCTACATACATAAAAATATGCAAACATAATACCTCATTCACAAAAAATCCTGTTCTCTGGGGTAAAGGGTGTGACATCAATGTAATATCCATGGGCACACCCACTGTTCCTTGGAATCTGGCCAAATGCACTTCCAGATGTCCAGCTGGGCTGCATTTGTGGCTAAGCCAACCATTTCAGTCATCCCTAAAATCTAATTGCTAAAGCAAGTCAATCCCATAGGACTCACTGAACTAGTTTGGACAATTCAAAAGAAAGAACTCACTTTGTTGGGGTTTTTTTTGTTTGTTTGTTTGTTTTCCAGAGTCCCAAACTTGGACTCTGTTCATTAGCCTTAAAGCTATGCAGATGATCAGGAGTTGAGAGTTAACATTATTTCTCCCATCTACTGGAAAAGCAAGGTAGAAGCAGCACCCCTATTTCTTTTCATTGCATAAAATCCTATTAATAAATACTTGACACTGTGTCCATGGAATTGATTTGTTTTGCCAGTAACAGAAAATACTGAATGTCTGTCTCTAGGAGGATACATAATGTACACAATTATATTCTATTCTACTCGATTAAATTAAAAGTTATAAAAGAGAGTTATAAATGTGTGATGAAGTACAATCAATATCCAAACACTTATGTATATAAAAAGGCACTTATTGTCTGGTTACTGCCAGTGTAGACACTCTACTTCCACCACTGATCCTACATCCAGGTCAGTATGAGGTAGCATGTTTGCGTGCATACAGGAGGAGGTTTTTTTTTATTTTTATTTTTTTAATTTATTTGACAGACAAGAGATCACAAGTAGGCAGAGAGGCAGGCAGAGAGAGAGGGGGAAGCAGGCTCCCTGCTGAGCAGAGAGCCCAATGTGGGGCTCGATCCCAGGACCCTTGTCATGACATCTTCTCTCATCCAAGGATCTAGGTAGATGCCAGAATCCCTTCTATCTCTTTCCATTTCCCAGCTCCTTTACTTCAGCTTCTCTCCCTCCTCATACTTCCTCTCCACATTCTCTGTTACAAAATAAAACTCCTCCTCTAGGGGCGCCTGGGTGGCTCAGTGGGTTAAAGCCTCTGCCTTTGGCTCAGGTCATGATCCCAGGGTCCTAGATCCTTGGACTGGTTTGGGGTTCACTACTGGGAGAGAGTTGGAGGCAGAAGTTGATGGAACTCTTCAAAAGAGGCTTTGAGTGACCTGTCAAAACCAGGGATGGAAGAGGAGATGCCCTTTCCTCTCATTTCTAGCTGCCCCAGCACTGTTCTTGGGCTCTAAGAACTGCAAAGTTTGGAAGTATCCAGAGACGACAGCTCAGGGGTGTCAATCAGGGGGTACCACCATGAGGCTACAGAGCAGCAGTGGACAAGATGAGGAAGAAGATGAGAGAAGATGTCATGACAGGTACTAATTTTTTAAAGATTTTATTTATTTATTTGTTGGAAAGAGAGAGAACACAAGCAGAGGTAGCAGCAGGCAGAGGGAAAAGCAGGTTCCCTGTTGCACAAGGAGTCCAATGTGGAGGTCTATCACAGGACCCTGGGATCATGACCTGAGCTCTCATGACCTGGGATCATGACAGATGCTTAACTGACTGAGCCACCCAGGAATACCGATGACGGGCATTACTGAAGTACCATTTTATTTGTTCCCACTAGTAATGCTGGGTCACTGTGGAGGAAAGGAGATGGGAGTATCTTTTTAGGAATACAGTGTTTCATAAAAGTCAGTAGATACTGAATTACATATAAATTGTTTTTTTTTAAATTAACATATAATGTATTATTTGTTTCAGGGGTACAAGTCTGTGAATCATCAGTCTTACACAGTTCACAGCACTCATCATAGCACATACCTTTCCCAATATATAAATTGTTTTTATTTAGCCCCTGTAATAAATCCTGTGAGGCTGGCATTATAATTATGCCCATTTTACAGATAAGGACCCTGAGAGTCAGAGAGGTAATCTTTCCTGAAGGCACATGACTCTCAAGAGGCAGAGCTGGGATCAGAACCCAAGTATGTTTGACTCTAAATCCTATGTTCTTAACCACTGTGCTTCACTGCTTCCTACCATAGAAAACAAGGACAGGTTAGGAATATCAGAATTCCAAATGTTGCCAGTTGCCCTACTTTATGCACTAAATATTACTTTATAAAACACTATTAAGAATGCTGACGGTTAAAAAAAAAAAGATTTATTTATTTATTTTAGAGGGAGGGGAGGGGCAGAGGGAGAGAGAGAGATTCCTCAAGCAGACTCCCCGCTGAGCACGGAGTCCACCACAGGGCTCAGTCTCACAATCCTGAGATCAGGACCTAAGCTGAAACCAAGAGTTGGATGATCAACCGACTAAGCCACCCAGGTGCCCCTACTGCAGTTCTGTCACTCTGCTACTAAATGCTACTGAAAAAGAAGAAGTGTTTCTTAGGAGTTCACAGACTCTCAGTGATTGTTTTTTGTATCCTTCTGTAATACTTGAAAAATGCTGCACATAAAAGTGGGAGCCAGTAGCCTATCCCAAATCCATTTAAGATAAGGTTGTTTAAAGACAAATGCCCTTTACATGGGGATGAAAGGTACGGCATAGGGAATATAGTCAGTGGTATTATTATAGCCCTGGGTAGTGACAGATGGCAGCTACACTCACGGTGAGCACGGCATGACATACAGACTTGTTGAGTCACTATGTCAGACAACTGAAACTAATGCAATGCTGTGTGTCAACTACCCTTCAAAAAAAAAAAAAAACAAAACAAAACCCAAAACAATAAAAAGGAAATACAGATGCCCTCTAAAGTTCAATTCTGAAAATTTAAAGAATGCCTCCATATGCCTCTATTTTCTTTGTAACCTGAATGCATATATATGTTATACACCGACACTTAGGACTACATCACGTATTATTTTGTTTGATCCTTCTGAAATGTGTTTGCATTTTTTTGGCTTACAGTCTCTTCTGTAACAAGTTCCTTTATCTTAAACACATTCCAAATATTTAGCAGAACACAGCAGACTGACCGTGGAACCTCTTTGGTAGGATCCCTCTTTCATTGAGCTCATCTATTTGGTTGGAAGAAGTCTTCCCCTAGAATATTAACTGAGAACAGGGGCCTTACTTTGTGCTCTGCTGTCCCTCTGCAGCCCAGAATCATGCCTAGAGTCAAAGAGGTACTAGATACATACTGACTAAATGAATGACAGGGGCGCCTGGGTGGCTCAGTTGGTTAAGCAACTGCCTTCGGCTCAGGTCACAATCCCAGAATTCGGGGATTGAGTCCTGCATCGGGCTCCCAACTCCATGAGGAGTCTGCTTCTCCCTCTGACCTTCTCCCCTGTCATTCTCTCTCACTCTCTATCAAATAAATAAATAAATAAATAAATAAATGACAAATGAATGCATCCAGACTATGGGAAGGGAAAGAGATGGGGTATTTTAGATACAAACAGAATGGAAATGTAGACATTCTTTGGTCCTTTGGGAGCTACAGGCACTGCCTTTGGGGCCTGGCCTGGGCTTTGGTGAAAATTTCTAGCCTGAGTGGCCCAGGAATGACTATGGTCCCCCTACAACCCATCATCTTATATTTTGAAACCCAGCCTGTGATGACTCCTTGTATCAGAGGCCCACCAAGGATGCAGTCAAGAGAACTATGGAGGAGGAAGGTCAGTTTCAGCAGACACCATGTCTGATATGCACTCTACTTTGCTCTTTAAAATGTGGTACCTGGTTGGCAGGTGGGGGGGGGGGTCATGGTGGCTCAGCTGGTTGAGTGTCCAACTCTTGATTTTGGCTCAGGTTATGATCTCAGGGTCATGGGATCGGGCCCCATGTCAGGCTTCATGTTTAGTGGAGTCTGCTTCTCTCCTTCTCCCTCTATACCTCCCCTTGCTCTCACTTTATTTCTCAAATAAATAAAACTTGAAAAAAGAATTTAAAAAATAGAATGTAGTCCCTGGATTGGCAGCATTAGCATCACCTAGAGCTTGTTAGAAATGCAACTTCTCAGGCCTACACCTAATGTACTGAGTCAGAATCTGCATCCTAATGTGATCCCCAAGAGATTTGTAGGAACATTAATGTTTGCAAAGCACTGTTAGGTAAGACCATTCTTACAAGTTCCTGCCGGACACAATGCTAAACTATACGTTATGCCCAGCACAGCCTTTCTGTAGCGTCTTTTACCTCAGTAGGACCATTTTTAAGCTCTTATTTTGCCTCTTATTTTATTTTTATTTTTATTTCCCAAACAATAGAAGAGTTGCTATTTATTGAGCTCTATGAGATGTTCATCCTCTTCTTTGTACATAAGGAAACTGAGGATAGAAGATGTTACACGACCTGTTATGGAGCATAAACTCACGGGGCACGTAGGTCGTTCAGTTGGTTGAGTACTGGGCTCTTGTTCTCGCTTAGGTCTTGATCTCAGGGTCTTGATCTTGAGGTCATGAGTTTGGTCCTGCTCTGGGCTCCACGCTGGGTGTGGAGCCTATTGAGAAGAAAACAAAAAAAAAAAGAACATAAGCATGAAGTCAGGGTGGCTGTATTATAATTCCTAAGCATTCCTTGCCAACTCAAGGGTTAAGTTCTTATGAAACTTCCATATTTTAAACAATTTCTTCAAAAGGAAAACTCAAAAGATTTTGTTGCTTCATTTCCAGAAGGGAGGTGGCCTGGGTTCCTCTGGCTTGGCCTTACCTAGGGCATACCCTCACAAGCTAGAGAGGCCCCAGAAGTTTTAGTAGGCCCTTTAAATCAGTGTTCTTGAGCCTGCTGCACTTAGAATCATCAGGAGAACTTTAAAAAATACCAATGTCTATACTCCATCCCCAGATATTCTGAATTAATTAGTCTGGAGTGAGGACTGAAGACAAGCTTTTCTTCTTCCTCTTCCCCTTCCTCCTCCTTCTTTTTCTTCTTCTTCAAGTTCTGTAAGTAATTCTCAGGTGTACTCGGGGTTCAGAGCCTGTGCCCTAAAACCAGTGAAGCCAACGATTCCCAGACCCAAGCAGGGGACAAGTATCTAAATATGGCTCTACTGGGGGCCTCTTGCTGACTTCTTGGTGCCACAGCTTAACTAGGTTATGAGAAGGACATTTTCCTGATACAAGGCCAATTCACAGGAATTTTCTGTAATTAAAGGTTTTTTTTTTAAGATTTGTTTATTTATTTATTTGAGAGCAAGGAAGGGAGAGAGAGAGAGAGAGAGAGAGCAAGCATGCATGTGGGAGCACAGGGAGGGGCAGAAGGAGAGGGAGAAGTTTGACTCCTCACTGAGAGCAAAGCCCAACATGGAGCTTGATTTTAAGACCCTGAGATCCTGACCTGAGCCGAAATCAAGAGTTGGAAGTTTAACCGACTGAGCCACCCAGGCACCCCCATAATTAGGGTTTATTTGGTGGCACAGATAAGCAAAAAGGCCACAAAAATAGCAAGCAGGATGGCTCCTATGAGCTGGTGACTCACTCTTTCCACATTGCTGAATGACTGGTGCTCCAAAGAAGAGTCTGCCACAACGCTAGTCAGGGCCAGTAGGTCATGTCAGTGGTATCTCTGGGTTATTAAAAGGTCTAAAGATGGGTGCCTGGGTGGCTCAGTCGGTTAAGCATCTGCCTTCAGCTCAAGTCATGATCCAGAGTCATGGGATGGAGCCCCGTATCAGGATCCCTGCTCAGTGGGGAGTCTGCTCCCTCTGCCCCTCCTTCCACTCATTCTCTCAATCTCTCTCTCTCTCTCAAATAAACCAATGTCTAAAGAGAAAGTTCAATCCATTCAAAATTCTAAAAATCTACTGAAAAGTGAAAAGTATGTTTTATTTATGGGACTATTTCAGTGAGGAAGAAGACATGAGAACTGGCACAATACCCATTAATTTCAGTTCAGAAGTTTTGAGGAAAGGGGTGCCTGGGTGGCTCAGTGGGTTAAGCCTCTGCCTTTGGCTCAGGTCATGATTTCAGGGTCCTGGGATCAGGCCCCGCATCGGGCTCTCTGCTCAGCAGGGAGTCTGTTCTCCCCTCTCTCTCTGCCTGCCTCTCTGCCTACTTGTGATCTCTCTCTGTCAAATAAATACATAAACTCTTTAAAAAAAAAAAAAAGAAGTTTTGAGGAAAGATGGTAAATACTTGTCACCTAGGAAAACAACAGTAATATAATGCAAAGGGATTTTTTAAAAAGGACAGGAAGAAAGAGAAAGAAGAGAAAAAACAACACCATTTTGGAAACTGGAAAGCAGGAGGCAAGGAATTTAGCAAAAGAGAGAAACCTAAAGGTAATAACATCAAAGGTTTCCCAATCAACTGGCCCAGTCAGATCAACCACAGAGAACCACAGAGAATTTCAGTCAGTAAGGTCCAGGTATGCACCAAAGTCTCCCCCTGCTCTTTTCCAAATAAGAGCATTGTTAAGGTTGGGAACAAGACAGGAGCATTCACGTTCACCAATTCTATTCAACATTGTATTGGAAATTTTAGCTACAGTAATTAGGTAAAAATATATAATATAATATGATATAATATAATATATAAAATAAATAATATATAGATATGAAGCTAAAATTGGAAAGGAAGAAGTAAAATTATCTCTTTTTCTCAAATGATATGACCCTATATGTAGAAAATCCCAAGGAATCAATAAAAAAACTACCAAATCTAATAAATGAATGCAGCAGTTACAAGACACAAGATCAACCCACAAAAATTAGTTGTCTTTCTGTACACTGGCAATGAACAATCCAAAAGTGAAATTAAGAAAACAACTCCACTTTCAATAGAAAGAATAAAATACTTAGAAATGAAGGCAACTGGGCAAATGCAGACTCTGAAACTAAAAACCATTGCTGAAAAAAATTAAAGAAGATCTAAGTAAATAGAAAGACTTCATATGTTTATGGACTAGGCAACTTAATATTGTTAACATGGGGGGAGCCTGCTTCCCCCTCTCTGCCTGCCTCTCCCCCTACTTGTGATCTCTGTCTGTCAAATAAATAAATAAATTCTTAAAAAAATATATTGTTAACATAGCAATATTACCCAAAGTGATCTACAGATTCACCACAGTCTCCACCAAAATCTCAATTGCCTTGGGGTGCCTAGGTGGCTCAGTGGGTTAAGCATTTGACTCTTGATTTCAGCTCATGTCAGGATCTCAGGGTCATGAAATTGAGTCCTGCATTGGGCTCCACACTTAGTGCAGTCTGCTTGAGGTTCTGCCCCTCCCCCCCCGGACTTAAGCTGTCTCTCTCTTGAATAAATAAAATCTTTTTAAAAATCTCAATACCGGGGCAACTGGGTGGCTCAGTGGGTTAATCCTCTGCCTTTGGTTCAGGTCATGATCTCAGGGTCCTGGGATCAAGCCCCTCATCGGGCTCTCTGCTCAGTGGAGAGCCTGCATCCCCCCTCTCTCTCTCTGCCTGCCTCTCTGCCTACTTGTGCTCTCTGTCTGTCAAACAAATAAATAAAATCTTTAAAAAAAAATCTCAATACCTTTTCTGCAAAAATTAATATGGAATTGTAAGAGACCCCAAATAAGTCAAAACAATCTTGAAAAAAAAAGTTGGAAGACTCACACATACTGATTCTAAAAGTTTCTACAAATATGCAGTATTCAAGGCAGTGAGTATTTGTATACAGATAGACATATAGATCAATGGAAGAGACCTGAGGCCAGAAATAAATCCATACTGTGATGGTCAGTTGATTGTCAGCAAGGGTGCCACAGACCATTCAATGGGAGAAAGGATAATCCCTTCAAAAAATGGTGCTGAGACAACTGGATATGCACACATAAGAGAAATCAATTAGACCTCACCTCACACCATATACAAAAATTAACTTAAAATTGATCAAATATCTAAATATAACTGATGAAAGTATAAAACTCTTAGGAGAAAATAGAAAACAGGAAAACCCGCATGATCTTGGATTGAGCAATGATTTCTTAGCTATAACACCAAAACCAAAAGCTACAAAAAAAAAAAAAAAAAAGGCAAATTGGACTGTGTCGAAATTTAAAAGTTTTGTGTATTGAAGAACACTACCAAGAAAGTGGAAGGGCAATCTACAGAATGGGAGAAAATATTTGGAAATCATTTATCTGATAAGGGTACAGTGTCTAGAATGTTTTAAAATACAATTACCACTCAACAACAAAGACAACCCAATGGAAGAAAAGCAGACACCTGAGGATTAACAGAGATCAGAAAGAATCTTCTAATGTCAAAATGTGGAGCAGGACACACAAACAGAAGAAAAAAAAAACTTTTAGGAAATATGAATAATGCAGGAAGAAGGCAATCAATAACCATGAAACAAGAACAGGATGCTACTGGGGGAAAAAACATTCAGAGAATGGTCCTAGAAATTAAAAATAAAAAAGTGAAAATGAGGAATTCAACAGAAGGTTTGGAGGGGCACACCTGGGTGTCTCAGTTGGCTAAGCTTCTGACTCTTAATTTTGGCTCAGGTTGTGATCTCAGGGTCCTGGGATTGAGCCCCACATTGAACTCTGAGGAGTCTGCTTGAGGATTCTCTCTCCCCCTCCCCCACACACATATGCACAAACACTCTCTTTCTCAAATAAATAAATAAATCTTAAAAAAAAAAAGTTTGGAAAATAAGCAGTAAATGTCAAAACTATCATTTAACCTAAGTTAGTCTGACCCCACAGCCCATGGAAATAAAAGGTATCTTAGATTTGCAAACATTACCTAACCTGAATTACGAGCTTATATTATATTTCCTTGTGATGGATAATAGAGCATCTGTTATCCATTGGATATATTGGAATATATATTGGAATATACTGGATCATCAGTAGGACTAGAGGAAACCTATTAGTTTTACTTGTTCTGAAAATATAAAAAATAACAATAATTTCTTGTTTTAATCCCTTTATGAAGTCATCATATGCAAATTATGGGATGTCATTCATACAAATGGCTACTGGCTAAAGCCTCACAAATTATATGGGGGTTTGTTGTTTGCCTCTTTGTTTTGACATGAAGAATCTCATTCTGGAAAAAATATAAGAAAGCAATGTTTTAAGATTATGGAATTTTAGAGCTCGGAGGAACCTTCATTTCTTCTACCCTTGCTTTTTCACCTTAAATATGTGAAAAACTAACCTACTTAGTTGCTGACCTGGGACTGGAATTCAAGTTTGCTAGCTCCAAGGTCACTGCCATTTCTGCTCTGTAGAACTATTAGAAGTAGAAAACAGGATGGGGCACCTGGGTGGCTCAGTGGGTTGAGCCTCTGCCTTCGGCTCAGGTCATGATCCCAAGGCCTTGGGATCAAGCCCCATGTCGGGCTTTCTGCTCATCAAGGAGCCTGCTTATCCCTCTCTCTCTCTCTGCCTGCCTCTTTGCCTATTTGTGATCTCTGTCTGTCAAATAAATAATAAAATTTTTAAAAAAAGTAGAAAACAGGAGCACCAATGCCAGCATATAATTACTTTAATATCGGTAAACAGTAACTAGGTCATCCTCTTGTACCCAGAATAAAATGAAAATGAGGACAGGGACACCTGGGTGGCTCAGTTGGTTAAGCAGCTGCCTTCAGCTCTGTCATGATCCCAGCATCCTGGGATCAAGTCCCACATTGGGCTCCTTGCTCAGCAGGGAGCCTGCCTCTCCCTCTGGTTGTGCTCTCTCTCTCTCTCTCTGACAAACAAATAAATAAAATCTTTAAAAAAAAAGAAACTGAGGACAGAAACTCATAACTTCGTCTCCAAACTGTAGTGCTTATGGAAACAAAAGATCAAATCTTCTCATTTAACTTTTCCTACATATACTCAACAACAAGTGCTTATTGAATACAAAATCTATAACAATGTGTAAAGCCGTAGGAAAATAGAATGAAGTACAAACAGAATTGTTGTGTATAAACATCGGCACACTACTATTGTGCAACATTCATTAGTATCAATGAATAACTAGCTTAGGAATGTATTATATGACCTTGAATTCCTCTCCCAATTAAACCACTTGAACACTGTCTTTTTGAATGGTAGTATTTTTTTCATATAGTGAATAAACTATAAGAAATCATAGCAAGATGAAATAGAGCCAAGTCTAGCCTATTGGAGTAAAAAAGTACTTTCCAACATTTTTTTAAATGACCCCTTATTGTTATGGATATAATATATATGCAGTAAAAAAAAAAACAACGGAAATGCAGATAAGCAAAAAGAAAAACCAGAGCTCATCACATTAGTGCATATTCTGAATCCTGAGCTCTATAATTATTAACTATAATTAGATTATATTGTACATACTGTTTTGTAACCTGCTTTTTTTTTTTTTTCCTGGTCAGCATTCTCTATCTGTCCATTTTAGTAAATTTTATCTCCGTTAACTCCCAGATCCCACCCTGGGTGGCTCAGTCAGTTGGGTGTCTGCCTTTGGTTCATGTCACATCCCAGAGTCCCAGGATTGAGCCCTACGTCTGGCTCACATTTTTCCCTCTGCCCCTCACCCCCTTTATGCTCTTGCTCTTTCTCTCTCTCAAATAAATAAATAAAATATTTAAAAAAGAAAAGAAAAGAAAATTCAGCCCATTTCCATTGCATCTGGTTATTCTGTCCTTCAAATCTCTTTTAATCTAGCCCAGGCTGCTGAGGCATGACACCAACTTAGTGAAGAGACTCATCCAGTTGTTCTGCTTTCTGGCTCATCTGCTTGCTTGCTTATATATATTAGCTTGATCCTCTATCCCTCGTATTTCCTAAGAACTGTAAATTGAATCCAAAAGCTTAACATGTTCCAACTAAATGTTTTTGGCCAGACTGTCATAGGTGATAGTGGTACTTCCTTGTATTACATCAGAACACATAGTATTTGGCTGCCCAAAAGAGTAGTTATGAATTGCCTGCTGCGTGCCTTGTCCCCAACAGTACATTATTAGCAAGTGCCCAGGCAGAAGATGAGAGAGGTGTCCAAAACACAGTTGACACATTAGCTTTACCTTCCACTTTCAGGGACCAGACCTTTTTCTAAAGCCCTGTCCAACTTACTTCTATACAATTAGTTTTCATTTAGTGCTTTATTTTATTTTTTAAAAAGATTTAATTTATTTATTTGAAAGAGAGATAGCGAGTGCACAAGTAGTGGGGAGGAGCAGAGGGAGAGGGAGAAGCAGACCCCCCACTGAGCAAGGAGCCCAATGTGGGACTCCATCCCAGGACCCCAAGGTCATGACTGGAGCCCAAGGCAGACTATACATACATTTTACATGTATAGAAATGTGCATATATTTAGTACATATACCTTCTACCTCCCTTCAAAACTGAGTAACCCAGACACCCCCAGTGCTTTATTTTAGTTCTATTTTCCTCTGATTCATTAAATTTTATATTCTAACAGAAAGGGAAGAGATAGAGTACAACGGATAGGATAAACTTATTCTACTCCCTAACCACTGAGTTTTCCTTTATTTAAAACTAAGAAATTTAGTTTGAGAAACCAAGAAAGACATTTAACATGTCTATGACTATGGTCAAGCTAGGAAAAAAATGGGGCAACCTTCTAGAATATAGTATTTATAGTAGCAGAATTACTGTAGAAAAGAAGGGTGTTGCATTATATAAATAGCTCTTCCTGGGACTGTAATGATAACTGTGCTTCTGCTATCTAAGAATCAGCCAAGAAAGATCGGGAGAAATCCATTATGTTACCAAAAAGAAATTTTTTATGCTGGCCCAAGGGACTAGTAATGTTTAGGAGGAGCACAGCTTGTTACTGAATGTAGAGTGTGTGTGGGTGAGTTTTAGGAAGAATGGATATCAAAGGGGCATCTTCAGATCCCATGGAACCCTTGTTGGACTTCTGGTAGTTCAACAGGGGATTATTCTTACTCAGACTTTAAATCACACTGAGTCTCACATATTAAGTAGTATCATTTCACTTTAAGGAAGTACTAAGTGAAATCAATGAAACAGCCGAATTGACAGGCGTTCCAAGAATTACAACATATGGAATAAAAAGATCAATTAAATCATTCATATAAGAGCCCATTCACAGATGGCTTTGTGCCACCATAGTACGAAATAAAGACCAAGCTAGATTGAGAGTGTAGCTCAGGATTCTGATGTACAAGAGTTTCTTTTTTTTTTTTTAAGATTTTATTTATTTATTTGACAGAGAGATCACAAGCAGGCAGAGAGGCAGGCAGAGAGAGAGGAGGAAGCAGGCTCCCTGCTGAGCAGAGAGCCGGATGCGGGGCTCGATCCCAGGACCCTGAGATCATGACCTGAGCCGAAGGCAGAGGCTTAACCCACTGAGCCACCCAGGCGCCCCTGATGTACAAGAGTTTTGATTTAAGTTTAATTTATGGCCCAATAAAGCTCACATCCCAGGTTCTTTGCTCAAGCAATGCAATCAAAGTGTGACTATTCATTCAATTCTTTCATTCTGCAAATTTTCAGTGCATGCCAGGCCCCAAATTGGACCAGACAGTGTTCCAGGCACAGGGCGTTTGACAACAAGCAAAACGCCCCTATCCTCATTGAGCCGACATTCAGGTGGGAGGGACAGGTGAGAAATATATTATGTAAGTAAATTAGGTCATGTAGTAGACAGTGGGGAGAGCTACAGGGAAATAAGAACAAGGTTAGATGGATCTAGCCTGAGTGGAGGAGCAGGTTGTATTTGTAAGAGTAGGCTTTGTTAGGAAGTAAACAATAAGCAAAGACTTGGAAAAGGTGCAAAAATTGGGGGGAGGAGACTTCTAGGAAGAGGTAACAGCTAGTACAGGAGCATCTTGACTTATTCCAGAAACAGCAAGGAGGACAGAGGGAACAGAACATGGTGGGCTAGGAGGGAAGTGGAAGGAGACCACTAGGGCCCAAGGTTGTAGTAGGATTTCAGCTTCCACTCTCTCCTTATCTACTCTGGGTGAAACGCTGCTCTGGAGGAGAGAAGGAACACAATGTGAATTCCTTTCGAAAGAGTCTCTCTGGCTTCTTAGTTGAGAAGAGACTGAGGAGGATAAGGCAGAAACAGGGAGATCAATTGGGAGACTACTGCAATGGTCCAAGGAAGGGCTGGGAGTGGTTTAGACCAGGGTGTGGAGTGGTAGTGGTGAGAGTGATCACTATCTGGGCAGCTCTGCAGGCAGAGCCAAGAGGATTTCCTGAAGGATAGGATGGGGGCTGGGAGAGAAAGACAAGAGTCAATGTATCTCCTAAGTTTTTTACCTTGAACAACTACAAAAAATGGAGTTGTCATCAACTGAGGTGTGGAAGCTGCAGATGGAGCAGGCTTTTGGGAAGGAGGGCAGATTGGGAGTTCAGTTTGGATATATTACTTTGACAAACAAATGGGGAAGCCAGGGGGCAATTGGATATGTAAGTCTGGAGTTCAGTAGAGCAGTCTGGGCAGGAGACATAATTTGGGAGTTAGTACATAGAGGATAATTTACGTATTTCTATTCTTTTACATGTACATGTACATGTGTAGAAATATACATATATTTAGAATATACATATATTTAGTATGTATACCTTTATGTCCCTTCAATCATTATCAACATTTTGCCATGTTAACTCTCTATTTCTCTAAAAAGTTCTTTTTTTGTTTGCTTAAACAAGCTATTTGAAAGTTGGAGGCATCTTGTTGCTTCAACCCAGAACACTCCTGCATTCCTGACAGGAATATAAAGTCGTGAGACTGAATGAGATAACAGGGGAATTAATGCAGATAGTGACGGAGCCAAGGAAGGGGCCCTGGCGCATACCAAGGGTAAGGGTTCTGGGAGAAGAGGAAGAACCTAGAAGGAGCAACCACTGAGGGAGACAGAAACCAAGAGTTTAGTGCTGGTGGTGGACATTCTCTTCCGATTGCTTACCTTTACCAGAATGTAAAGTGGCAGATACAAAAGCCATTCAAGGGATTTGTCCTTCTAACTTTGGAGTTTCTCCTTCACACTTACGGAACTGACAATTTATTTTTTCCTTGTTCTACTTAAGACGGAAGTAATTGTGAAAGGAATCCAATAACTCTTTCGGATTGTTTTTAAGTAACCTAATAAACCCTGGGTCATTGACTCCACAAAGGATTGAAAGGTAGCAGAATACGCCACCCTAGAAGATGCTACTTTAATATCTTGATTATTTTGAGCTGAAGGTGCTTGAAAAACTGATTAAAAAATAATAATAATGGGGCGCCTGGGTGGCTCAGTGGGTTAAGCCGCTGCCTTCGGCTCAGGTCACGATCCCAGGTCCTGGGTTCGAGCCCCACATCAGGCTTTCTGCTCAGCGGGGAGCCTGCTTCCTCCTCTCTCTCTGCCTGCCTCTCTGCCTACTTGTGATTTCTCTCTGTCAAATAAATAAATAAAATCTTTAAAAAAAATAATAATAATGCAGGGAGAGTCTTTCTCCAAACTCACCTCAACTGCCCAAAGACAGATCCTCCAAAAGGAACTCAGTTGTCAAAAATCCTCTTCCTGGGATTTTCATCAACCTGGGAAGATTTAATTTTATCACAGGTGAAGAAACTAGAAGTCCACAGCACCCCTAGACAAACGTTGTCACACACTTTCATCCCTCCCATCTGTTCTTCTGAGGACCCACTCATCTTTCCTAAAAATCATTTACTCTCTCTTAAGAGACCTACATTCTTCCTCCCCTTTCCTTACTAAGATGATGGGTAATACTGAATTCTAAGCCACCTCTAAGCCACATCCCTGGGTGTCTCCCAGGTATAAATGAGGTATAGATGTTAATCAAGTTCTGTTTGTTTTTCTCTCATTACATTAATCTGTCTTTTATTATAGAAGTCTCACCCACGAATTCAGAATAGGAAAAGAAAAACTATTGTTTCTTCTCTATGTGATAGAGAAGCCAGGTCTCAGCATTGCTATCTGAATTAGTAAATGATGATGATGATGATGATGATAATAAATAAATCCATTTTCAAAACTAAAACAAACCAATCAATCGAATTCAGAAGCTAATTTAGAAAAAAAAGTTGAATAACAATTTGACTTTTTTGTTCTAATCCACAGTTAATCCTTTTTTTAAAAATTTTTTTAAAAGATTTATTTATTTATTTATTTGACAAAGATCACAGTAGGCAGAGAGGTAGGCAGAGAGAGAGGAAGGGAAGCAGGCTCCCCGCTGAGCAGAGAGCCAGATCCAGGGCTCGATCCCAGGACCCTGGGATCATGACCCAGCCGAAGGCAGAGGCTTTAACCCACTGAGCCACCCAGGCTCCCCTTTTTAAAAATTTTTTAAAAGATTTTATTTATTTGACAGACAGAGATCACAAGTAGGCAGAGAGGCAGGTAGAGAGAGAGGAGGAAGCAGGCTCCCTGCTAAGCAGAGAGCCCAATGTGGGGCTTGATCCCAGGACCCCAGGATGATGACCTGAGCCAAAGTCAAAGGCTTTAACCCACTGAACCACCCAGGTGCACCCCCCTTTTTAAAAAATGCTATTCACATCTAGCTACACAAAATAAACTATGGCCAAATACTACAATATTTTCTTTCTCTTGAAATATTGTACATACTCGAACAACAGCTGAGATAAATAGGGTATCTGTAGGTTAAGAGCAAATTCCCTCCCTGTACCTGGTCCTTGGGCAGAACTCTGAAAACTTTCCTTTTTAGAGAGGTTGCTAAGCCATCAAGCTAATCTTGTCCATTCTTATGTTTCCTGAACACTGGAACCTCTCCCTTCATGTCTCAGGAAACAACAAGCCACAAAATTAATCAGATGTGGATTCAAGATTTAAAAGACACTTTATAATACATAAAAATAGATTAAAAAGACACTTTATAATAAATAAAAATAGTTGATGTCATCTACAGCCTGGAACCCAGAGATAAAAGACACTGGATGGAGAACAGGGTATACCTGGGTTCAACATCATGCATTTTATTGAGTCAGAGAGAAAGTCTGGCCACTCCAGGGAAGCTGGAGAGAGAAAGCTCCGGAAACGAATGGGTCTGCTCGGGGACGTCGCCGCCTTGGACCCGGTTGCTTCTTTCTACACCTTTGGGTCTTCACCTAAGAAATTCTCACTCTCCCTTCCCGGTCCAGCACCAAGTTCATAAAAGGAACTATTTCCTAGACTTGGCGGCTATCTGGTTCGGAACAATACCATCAGCAGCTCAGTCCAGAGCCCTAAAGAGGAATTCAAGGAAACAGAGAACCAAGACAATAAAAGGGGAAGGAAAGAGACCCAAAAGAGTAGAGTGGAACAGAGGGAACAGCAGAAAATGGGAAGGACTATGATGACAGTTTTCCACTTAGTACGCTGTATACTAAATGTAGAAGGACCAAAGAAAAAAGGATTCTATTTTAAAATGAGCTGTTTGCACATTCTAGGAGAGTTGCCAAGGGATGTTTCTTGTTGGAAAGGCACTGAAATGGGCTTTGTTAGGCAGAGGGAGGCCCCCAGGGGGACGTCTAGAAGCAGGCAATTGAGGGAAGAGGAAAGAAATCACTCTGCACAAGGACCTTGGAGGTCATTTACAAGGGAGCCGTGGAAACCCCTGCAGATTTATCCCTTTGACACAAACCTTCTTTTTCCACTGAAAATGAATTTAGGCTGCTGTCCCTAGGACTCGCGGTTAATCTCGTGACATTCTATAAGTTGAGTTTTGCCTAACAGCTACCCGCAGGCCACCAGGACTAGAGCTGCAGAGGAGAACTGAGAGAACCGGGCAGGCCTGCCCTGGTGTCGTGGTGGCACAGGGTTCCCCACATCATGCTTTTAGCTAACACAGAGATCATCTGTCATGTTGGAGATGCTGCTCTGTGTGCTCTAGCCATATGACAAATACAACCTTATGAAATAAAACCTTACAAATCACTATTCTTCCAGTGTTACAGGTGGGGGAAATGGGGTCAAAGAAGTTAAGGGACAGTGTCTAAGGCAGCTCTGGCGGCAAGAGGAAAAACTGCGCTTGAACCCAGGCAACCCTGACCTTCAGACAACAGGATTCTAACCACTTCACTACCCGGTCCTATGAAGATGACAGAGACTGGAGAGTTCTTGCTCCTCCTTTCCACTGTGCCCTGTACACCCCCTCTCCGGCTTTTTTCCAGGCCTGCATACCACTCCTGCCTCTCCTTGATAGCATTCCTTGAAAAATCCAACCCAGGAAGTGGGCTGTTTGGGCTTATTACAGTTTGAGGATTATCTTGGTAGCTGGGGGAGGGGAGATGTCAGGAGGGGAGAAGCCAAGCTCTGTGGGAGGAAGGTGGGGGAAGGGGAGACACTGAGAACTAAAGAGGACAGGGCATGGGCAGGGCTGGGGGAGGGCAGTGGCAGTCAGTGAGTGGGGCTGTGGCTGGAGGGGGAGGGAGCAGGTCTGGACACCCGCACGGACTTCTCAGCCCGACCCTTTCCCTGCGTGGCAGCACTCAAGCGGGTAGGACCTGGCTGGGAGGTGGCTTGCAAGTAAGGGACTCCACGCCTCCTTCAGAGCCACGTTCCTGACCCCTAGCACAATGCCTGGAGTCTATGCTGGTTTAAGGGCTGAATACATGAAAGAACTCTGAAATACATGCTCTTCTGCCTGTTGTTGGTTTTTCCCTTGTTTCAGCCATGGACTGAGCTTCTCTGGTTGCTATTGCATGGATACATTTCCTTCTGTTTTGACATCTAATCTAGCATCTAGAAACATCCATTAAGAAATGGATATAACTCCCCCCCCCCGCCCCCGCCGCCCATTTGGTGAGTGTGCCTGCAAGGATGGGTGGCGATCTGACACTGACTGTGCTCCACCTCCCTTGCTCCTTTCCTACCAGCCCATACACCAACCAGCACTTCCTGCCTTGGCCTCACAGTCTGGGTCATTGACTGACTTTTGACTTCACGTGATTAGTAAGCTTTGCACTGTCAGTTCCTTATAAGTCATCACCCGTCTTTACATTTTCTTTGAAAATTATTTAAAAGTTTGAAATTTTGGAGATCTTGAACGCCAAGCCCAATAAGCTGGTTAATTCTGAAATGCCATTATTAAAAGAGCATAATGTTATATGCCACATCATCCAAATGTTCAATGTCCAAATGCTTCTTTATTTTAAGATTTAGTTATTTGAGAGAGAGAGAGAGAGAGAGAGAGCAAGCAGGGGGAAGGGCAGAGGAAGAGGGAGAGAAATCCTCAAGCAGACTCCCTGCTGAGCGTGGAGCCCAACCCTGAGTTAGATCCCGGGACCCTGAGATCGTGACCTGAGCCAAAATCAAGTCAGATGCTTAACTGACTGAGCCATCTGGGTGCCCTTCAGTAGGTACTTCCTGAATGCAAAATGAGGTAAGTGGATCACCACACAGGGAATTTAAACACCTGTGTCCTCTGCCTAGACCTGTCACTTACTTGCTATATGATCTTAAATCTCATTTAACCAACACCAATGCAAACTATTTAAAAATATTTGCATTCAGATCCAAGGTTTGGGGGTTTTTTAATTCTTTTTTTTTTTTTTTCCCTTCGGAGTTTCTGTTTAAATTCAAGTCAGGTAACACATAGTGCAGTATTGGTTTCAGGAGTAGAATTTAGCGATCCATCACTTCCATAGAACACCCAGTGCTCATCACAACAAGTGCCCTCCTTAATGTCCATCACCCATCTACCCCATCCCCCGACCTGCCTCCCCTCCAGCAACCCTCAGTTTGTTTTCTATATTAAGAGTCTCTATGGCTTGTCTCCCTTTCTGATTTCATCTTATTTTATTTTTCCCTCCCTTCCCCTAAGTTCATCTGTTCTGTTTCTTAAATTCCACATATGAGTAAAATCATATGATAATTGTCTTTCTCTGACTGACTTATTTTGCTTAGTCAACACCCTCTAGTTCCATCCATGTCATTGCAAATGGCGAGATTTTATTCTTTTTTTTTTTTAAAGATTTTATTTATTTATTTGTGATAGAGAGAGAAGCGAGAGTGAGCACAGGCAGACAGAGTGGCAGGCAGAGGCAGAGGGAGAAGCAGGCTCCCTGCCAAGCAAGGAGCCCGATGTGGGACTTGATCCCAGGACGCTGGGATCATGACCTGAGCAGAAGGCAGCTGCTTAACCAACTGAGCCACCCAGGCGTCCCAAGATTTTATTCTTTTGATGGCTGAGTAATATTCTATTGTGTGTGTGTATATATATACACACACACACACAACCACTTCTTTATCCATTCATCTGCTGAAGGACATCTTGACTCCTTCCACAGTTTGGCTATTAGGGACATTGCTGCTATGAACACTGGGGTGCAGGTGCCTGTTCAAATCACTATGGTTGTACCCTTTGGATGCATACCCAGTAGTGCAATTGGTAGGTCATAGGGTAGCTCTATTTTTTACTTTTTGAGGAAATTCCATGCTCTTTTCCAGAGTGGTTGTACCAGTTTGCATCCCCACCAACTGTATAAGAGGGTTCCCCAGATCCAAAGTTTGTGTTACAGAACTTGGTATACAGCATAATGCCTCCCACCCAGAGAAAAGTTGTCCATATCCTAATCCCCAGAACCTGTGACTATATTAGCTTTAGAAGGCAAAGGTGAATTAAGTTGCTATTCAGATGACTTTAAAATAAGGTCATTCTGGAGTATCCAAGTGGTATCAGGTGTTGAATTCAGCAGGTGTTGAATGGATAAATAAAACATCCTATATCCATTCAATGAAATATTATTAAGCCACAAAAAGGAATGAACCATTGATACATGCTATAACATGTTTAAACCTCAGAAACAAGCCGAAGGAAAGAAGCCAGACAAAAAAAGTCACATACATATTACATGATTTTATTTATATGAAATGTGCATGATACACAATCTCGAGAGGCAGAAAGTAGACCAGTGGTTGCCAGAGGCTAGGAGGCAGGAAGAACAGGAAGTGACTGCTAATGGGTATGTGTTTTGGGGGCGGGTAGAGAGGGGAGTTGTGAAAATGTTCTTAGTGGCAATTCTTGTGCAACTTGGTGAACATACTTAAAATTACCGAATTACATACTTTAAAGTGGTGAATTTTATTGTATATGAATTACCTAAAAAATAATTACCTCATCAATAATTCTAGTTTTAGCAAGTCAAACAATACAGAGCTAACTAAAGAAAAAGCTAATTGCCTCTCTCCTCATTCCCCATTTAACCTTACCCTCCCATATTAAAAGTTTGATTAACTTACTTGGAGTCTTTCCTTCTTGATCTTATATACCTACATGCACATAAAAGGGGTTTGTCTTTGTTTTTTATCCTTGAAAAAATGAGGACACTTTATATGCAACTTGTTTTCTTTACTTAACTTCTTAGGGATATCCTACCAACTCCATATATATAAATTTGTATAAAGTTCCTATCTTGGATGTGCCATAATTTCTTTTCCTCTCAATCTGATGGTTTAAGAATGGTATCATAATATATCAAAGCACCAAGTTGCACACCTTAAATATATATATGCCAAGATCTTTCAAATAAAGTTGTTAAAAACATATTGAAAAAAAAAAAGGCTTCTCATAAATCTTATGCATATCTTTTGGTAACCATATAGACAAATTTCTACTGGGTGTGTCTACCTATTAGCGGAATCGTCAGATCATGGAGCACATATATTTTCATTTTTCATAAATAATTTCAGTTTCCCAAAGGGACTGTATAGAAGTATATTTCCACTAGTAATACCTGAGTAACTCACTTGCTGTATATCCTTACCAACACTTGGTATTTTCTGCTGTTTTAATTTAGTCATGCTGGTGGCTGTGAAGTAGTGTTGCCCTATACTTTTTTATTTTATTATTATTTAACTTTTTACTGAAATGCACCTATCGTAAGTATATATCTCAGTGAATTTTCACAAACTGAGCACACCCCTATGACCAATACCCAGATTTAGAAACAGAATGTTTTTAGACCTACAGATATCTATGACCTTGTAATTCTACTCCTAGTCATATATCCAACAGAAATGCACGTAAATGTTAACCAAAAGATAAAACTCAATTTTGATAAGTTACCTTTTTATTACATTCCCCTTAAATCTTAATATATTTTAATAGAAGAAATAAAACATTGCAGTTAAAGTTGAAAGCCCTTTTGACTTCCAATCCCAGGCTTATTACCCTCCCCTAGGTCCATGGACCCTGAGGCAACCCCTCATAGACTGGGTATTTTTACACCTTTTCATGCATATATTTTTGTTCCTACATTTCCCTGACTCCCAGTAAGACTGATCACCTTCTCTTACTTCCTCTTTTATGAATTGCCTTTTCATAACCCTGGCCCATTTTTTATGATCTCTTATTTATTAATTTGTTGAAGCCTTAGTTTAGTAAGACATTTGCCATTTTCCATCATTTTTATTGCAAACATTTTCCCTCACATTTTCTTTTTACTCTGATTATGGTATCTTTTGCCTTGCAAAAAAAAAATAATTTTTATATAGTCAAACAGGCCATTTTTTTCCTTTAAATTTTCTGGGTTTCTCATTTTCCTTAAGATGACCACGCCCTCAAGGTCATACAAATATTCTCTCATATTTTCTTCTAATGTTTTATGACTTTTTTTTGAAGATGTTATTTATTTATTTGAGAGGGGGAAAGAGAGAGGGAGGGAGATCATAAGCAGCGGGTAGGAACCGAGGGAGAAGCAGACACCCCACTAACTAGGGAGCCCAGTTTGAGACTCAATCCCAGGATCCTGGGATAATGACCTTAACCAAAGGCAGACGCTTAACCGATGAAACCATCCAGGTGCCCCACTTTATTTTTCATATTTAGATTTATTTGGAAAGCACTATATTCCAGACACTGCATGGAACATGGGCAAATACCCTGGATTGGGCTGGGAGTTTCCTACGCAGGTCAGAAAGTTAAATTGAAGCCACTTTTGTCTTCAAACATTTCCTATATAGCTGATGAAAAAGAAATGTAGATACCACTAAGAATCGTTAGTCAGCAGCTAAGCCTAGCATTTGATATTTTGTTAACAGGAAGTAGAAAAATATTCCCCCATTTGGTGAAGTGAAATCTGATGCGGATTTTTAATCTATGACTTGCATCTGGTGGTAGCTGAGAAATGGGGAAGTTCTGAAAGTATTCTAGTTTTCTTTCCAGGTAATAACAAGATCCAGGGATGAGTGTTGAGGCTAGCTGAAAATGATTGCCTAAGTTTGAATCCAGAGAAAGCCATTTTGGGTGTTTTATCTTTCCTTACCAGTGTTGGCTCTCTCTGCTTTCTTCTCACCGGGTCCTCCCTCAAGAGCCATAGACTTTTCACAGCAAAGCTGGTCGGAGGAAGCGTGGTTGCTTAACAAAACTGTCGCTGCCCTCACTACTCAGACTTTTGCAATCGCCAGGGTTTGCCTTTGCACTTCCTCAACAGGGACCAAAACACACCAGCTGCTTTTAACTAAAGTACTTCTCCGGAGCCAGCCTTGAAGAACACAGAGTCTGTACTTAATTTGTTGAGCTGTGGAGAGCTGCTCTAAGTTTTTGAGGCGGTTTCACCCTGGCTCATTTCAGGTAGGTGAATCTGGCCACCTCCAGTGGATGTGAACACCAGACACCTGACTTCATTGAAATCCTCGGCATCTGTTCCTGCTCGCCCCCTTCTGGCTGAGGAAGCTCACATCATCAAACGATCTGTCTTACTCATTGCGGCTGCCCAAGAAGGCACACATTGACCCAGAAACCGCTGCCCCGCCACGAAAAGGGAAAGCTCATTTTGGGGAAAGATAAAACATTTCAACTTTCCTTAGATCGTTTTTTGACATTGTGTAGTAGATCAATCAACAGCCCGCTCAGCTCCCCCTGAAAGTTTCCCCCTAGTTAACTGAAGAGGGAAAAGGGATCTTCGAGTTGGGCTTTTCTTTATTCACTTAAAATCCTTTCCTAACGATGTTTTTTTCCTTACGGATCAGAGGGAAGGCATGTTTAGGGAGAGAACCAACAGCTGTACTGGGGCACGTGGTGCTTGGAACTCTTCACTAAATTATTTTTCTTCCCTTGTTGCTTCAGAGAGGAAGGCTGCACAGACTCTACTTCTGCTCCCTGGCGTGGTTTACACGGTTAGTCAAATATCCTGTACCACAGGGTGCCTGAGTTAATGATTTATCTAACCGGGGTAAAAGCCATATGCCACGGCAACGCTTCGTCTTACTGTATTTTTGCAAAAGCATCAGCTTTCGTAGGCTGATGACAGAGCTCAATGTTGTGTCACTGGACTATCTAGAACACATGCATTTATTACGGTCACATTGCTGCAAGGAGCAATAAAGACCTTCCTTTTTTTTTTTTAAGATTTTATTTATTTAACAGATAGAGATCACAAGTAGGGAGAGAGGCAGGCGGGGTGGGGGGGGGGAGCAGGCTCCCTGCTGAGCAGAGAGCCCGATGTGATGCAGGCCTTGATCCCAGGACCCTGGGATCATGACCTGAGCTGAAAGCAGAGGCTTTAACCCACTGAGCCACCTAGGTGCCCAAGACCTTCCCTTTTTGATAGCACTCTGATTTTTCTGATAACCCTGAAAATAAGGACGAGAAAAGTGACTCAAAGAGACAAGATAGCATGTGGATAATCTGTAAGTTAGATCAGATCTCAGCTCTGAGGGCATTTTTTTTCACAGTTTTGGAAGTTATTTAATGACATGGAAAAAAATGTGCTTAATGTATTTCAGAAAGCGAAATGTGTATTTCAGAAAGCAAATATGTACAGCGTGGTCCCTGTTTGTGTGTGTATTTTGGGTCTACAAAGATGATAGCAAGAAATACTTCTGCAACTGATGGAATGTACATTCTTTGTACATTTTCCCCAAATGTCTACAATTTGCCTATGGTCTTTTTTTTTTTTTTTTTTTTTTTGCCCCCACATTAAAGCACTCATAATTGGAGTATTTTTATTTTATGTACAAGGAGTTGGCAGTAAGGTAGTTATTTTGGATATCTGCAGTTAAGGAAGTTCATTTAATCCAACTTAATGAAATCTGTATTTTTTGAGTACTGACGGAAACACTGACATCACATATGGAGGCCATATTTCCGGATCAGACTGTGTTGGTTTGAACAGACTTGGCAAGGTTTTGATAATGACATGTATTAAATCTTTAAATGTTTGGTAGAATTCACCAGTGAAGTTGTCTAGTCCTAGACTTTTGGTTTTGGGGAGGTTTTTATTAAGTCAATCTCCTTACTAGTAATCAACCTATTCAGATTTTCTATTTTGTCATGATTTAGTCTTGGTATTCTGTGTGTTTCTAGGAATTTATCCATCTCTTCTTGGTTGTCCAGCTTGTTGGCATATAATTATGATAAATTCTTTGTATTTCTGTGGTATTAGTTGTAACTTTTCCTCTATTATTTCTGACTTTGATTCCTCTTTTTTTCTTAGTCTAGCTAAAGGTTTGTCAATTTTATTCATCTTTTCAAAGAACCAGCTTCTATTTCATTGGTCTATTTTTTTTTTTTTTTTTTTTTTTTTTAGTATCCATTTATTTTTTGCTCTTTATTTCCTTCCTTCTACTAAGTTTGGGCTTTGTTTTTCTTTTTCTAGTTCCTGTAGGTATAAAGTTACATTGTTTGAGATCTTCCTTTTTTCTTTTGGTAGGCCTGTGTTGCTATGAACTTTCCTCTAAGAACCGCTTTAGCTGTATCCCATAGATTTTTGGTAGTTCATTTTCCTGTTTTTATTTGTCTCTCTCAAATTTTTTATTTGTTCTTTGATTTCTTCAGTGACCCATTGGCTGTTCAGTGGCATGTTGTTTAAGCTCCACATTTTTGCAGTTTTTCCAGTTTTCTTGTATTTGATTTCTAGTTTCATACCATTGTGTTTGGAGAAAAAGCTTGATATAATTTCAGTCATCTTCGATTCATTGAGATTTGTTTTGTCACCAGATATATGACCAATCCTGGATAATAATCCATTTTGAGTTGAGGAAAATAAGCTGCTGCTTTTGGATGGAATGTTCCATATATGTCTATTAAATCCATTTGGTTTTATTTAAGATTGATCTTTCTTTATAAATCTATTCATTGATACAAGTAGAGTGTTTAAGCCCCTTACCATTACTGTATTATTGTAGATTTCTCCTTTTAGTTCCATTAATATTTGCTTTATATATTTTGATGCTCCTTTTAAAAAAAAGATTTTATTTATTTTATTTGAGAGAACGAGAGAGAGAGAGCAGGATCAAGGGAGAGAGGGAGAAGCAGACTCCCCACTGAACAGGGAGCATGATGTGGGGCTTGATTTCAGGACTCTGAGATCATGACCTGAGCCAAAGGCAGATGCTTAATCTACTGAGCCACCCAGGTGCCCCTACATCAGGATTTTCTTTCTTTCTTTCTTTTTTTTTTTAAGATGTTTATTCATTTATTTGAGAGAGAGAGCACATATAAGTTGGGGGGGGGGTGCAGGCAGAAGCAGAGGGAGAGGGAGAAGCATACTTCCCACTGAGCTGGGAGCCGCATGCAGGGCTTGATCCCAGGACCCTGGGATCATGACCTGAGCTGAAGGTAGACACTTAACCGATTGAGTCACCCAAGTACCCCAACTACATTTGAATTTTCAAAAGAATCAATGCTTATTAAAAACAATGCATTGTAAAGTAGATAGAACTTATTGATAATCATAGTTACAGCTTTAATAAGCTTGTCCTGAGTACCATAAACGTGTCATGAAATTAGGAATCAAGTTTAAGCTGGCTTGACTCCTACTTTTTAAAGCATATTTTCCCATAAAACCATCAAATCATTGTAGTGGTGAATGTGTTGTTTCTCCCACAACCCTGTACACCTACCTCTCACTCTCTATCTTCCCCCAGCATCCCTCAGTCCATGGACTACTAGAAAAATCCCAAGGAGCCTAGTTCTGAAGAGCACCCATGTACACCACCTTCTGAATTGTTTTGTGTGGGTTTAGAACCAAGAAACAGAAATATAAGGCAATGGATCTACCAACCCAATGAGCTAAAATAATACTATCAAGTTCTCCTGCTTTGTTTCAAACCCGTATCTCTTTATCTGCCTTTGTGGCTCAGTAGATTGGGCGCCTGACTCTTGATTTCAGCTCAGGTCATGATTTCAGGGTCATGAAATTGAGCCCTGCCTTGGCTCCATGCTCAGTGGGGAGTCTGCCTGAGATTTTCTCCCTCTCCCTCTGCCCTTCCCCTCACTTTCTCTTTTTCTCTCTAAAATAAATAAATCTTTAAAATTTTTTTTCTAAACATAGCCACAATATCGTTCTCATATCTTAATATTATCTTCAAAATCAAGTATCCATTAGTAACACCCCTTATGGTCCCACTCTGTCTCCACATGTGCTCCATCCAAGAGACGCAGATAAAATTCACAGCTGCTAAGCAGGCTAATTGGCAAGCTACAGCTTTTGGCCTGAAGTACTTGACCAAGCTGCTCCTGAAAAAAGTAAGAGCAAGTCTGCTTCAGTAACCTTCTTGCTAAACACCTTGTTCAATCTTGACTTTGGTCTTTGTAATCACACCATCAGCAGGGAAGACAGATGTGGCAGAGAGAAAGAGAGAGAACATCCATCTGGACATTGTAAAACATGGGATTCAGGTAGTGTGGTCCTCCATGTGGCTTGGTTTCATTCATAAATATCTCAATCTATCCTTACCCCTTTGCTTCTAGCTTTGTGTTTTAAGATGATTCAACACAACTATAACTTCTTTTTGATCTGTAAGCTTTTCTGTGCCATGACCTAGTCTACAATAGCTTGCTGATAGGAGGCTTGGAAACCACCATAGCATCAGATTAATTTCCCACATTATGAATTTAAATCAGGTAATCTGATACCAATGCCTGCTCCTTTAGAATTACACCATACAAACTCCTTGAAGAAATCATGTATGCTCAAAAATCTATTGATTTCCCACAATCAAAACATTTTAGGGGTGCCTGGGTGGCTCAGTGGGTTAAAGCCTCTGCCTTTGGCTCAGGTCATGATCCCAGGGTCCTGGAATCGAGCCCCGAATCGGGCTCTCTGCTCAGCAGGGAGCCTGCTTCCCGGCACCCCCCGCCCCGCCTGCCTCTCTGCCTACTTGTGATCTCTGTCTGTCAAATAAATAAAATCTTTAAAAAATTTTTTTTAAAAATTTATTCAGAGCAGGAAAAGGATACTTTCTTTTAAAAAAAGATAGAAAAATGAGTGTTTAAGACCATAAGAAGAGTCACAAAGAACCCGGGGGAAAAAAGACATTTTAAAGTGAGGTGATACAGGGCGCCTGGGTGGCTCAGTCAGTTAAGCATCTGCTTTTGGCTCAGGTCATGACCCTAGCATCTCCGGATTGAGTCCAGCATCGGGATCTCTGCTCACCGAGGAGCCTGCTTCTCCCTCTCCCACTCTGATTGCTTGTGCTCTCTCTCTTTCAAATAAAAATAAATAAATAAGATCTTTAAAAATATATGAAGTGAGGTGATAGAATGAGATATTACATACAACAAATGAATCAATTAGAATTTTTGTTAAAAGTAGCTTTCTGGAAAAGCCTACAAATAATAACTAACTCAGTAATAAACACCTTGAGCAATTAGACTGTAGTTTCTAAATACAGTTTCCTACGAAAAGGAACCATACTCCTTATGGAAATGGCTAACTCCACGTCTGAAGTAGAATATATATATATTGAGACTTGGACCATGTTATCCTACCAGAAAGCAAAGAAGTTATCAGAAATTAATAGGATCCTGTCAAAATGACTCAGAAGCAAACTTGAAGACATTCCTACTGACCCAACATGGAACAATTTGAGCATCAGTAAGAATAATAGATGTAATGAATTAAAAAACACATTAAATATGGATAAATAGTAAGTTCGAATTATTCATTAAAAAAATCTCATTGGCCATTTTTAGAGAATGCTAGAGAACCAATTCATCATTTCTAAAAAATGTACGGTAGGTAAAAGAGAACCTATTAAACTGATTAATTTATAATATTTTTACAAAAACTGAAAGGATCACTGAACATTAAGATGGATGCTACTCTGTTCTATGCATTTAATGGCTTACTGAATTCTGTAAAAGAAACAGAATATGTAAAAATGCTTTTTACTGTGTGTTTAACAAGTTCTTACTCACAGATTCATAATTCAGTAGCTATGTAAAAATGTTAATAAATGATCACAAAAAGGGAAGAGGCATCACCATACATAGTTAAACAAAGCATTTTTGTCTGTTCTACTAGACTGCAATCCATTAGTCATTTGCGCTAGCTTTCCAAGGAAACCTTCATTTAAATTTGTACTCCTATGTTTCACAAGTTTCACGAGGGGCCATTATTCCTATATGTTTATATTCATAGCTGCAGGAGACAAAAAAATTACAGCATGACATATTTTTAAAAGGACCAAACAAATTAGATAAAATGTCATGACCTTTACTTCTCTTTTGTAGGCTTATTTTAAATTATCACTTTATCCTGCATAAAGCAGTTTTTCAAAGGGCATGTGATTTTTCCATTCTAATAAACTTCTTTAGAATTCCATCATAAAGAGAACTAACCTTCCTCCTTTGCATGCTACTCTATAATTTTCTATCCTATCCTATGGGGGTAGAGATTACCGCATTAATTCAATACCTTATTAGGTCAGTTCACAGGAACTGCCATGGCTGTAATATATATAGCTGTCCCAGAATAAAGGGAGTTTGAGGATGCACGTTATATCAATTACACTCTTCCAAAGAGCGAAATGGACTCTAAAATGAGTGAACTAGGAGAAAACAGGCGTCTAGAAGTCTGCTCCTAATTATCAAGTCTTAAAGCATATACGCATGGGAGTGGTCACACCCAGGGTACATATTACACTTTTTTTCCATTCTTCAAAGGCAACAGCATTCACAGATAAGAACTAGTTCAAGAAAACAAAAATCCCAATGTTGCCAGAAAGTTGTGTTAAGCATTTGTGTTGAATGTCACTGTGAAAGGCTCTGTGTTAGAGTTACCGGAGAGGAGGAAATATAATCATTCTCTCAAAAGACTTCCACAAATAATGACCAGCTTTGAGTGCTTCTCATGGACCATGCTCAGCACTGTGTGTGTGTGTGTGTCATGTGTGTATCACTATATGTGTGTGTGTGTGTGTGTGTGTGTGTGTATATATATATATATATATATATATATATCTTCAAAGCTTCACTATAACCTCCCCAAATAGATATTGTTATTTCTACTTTAGAGATGGAGAAACTGGAGCTCAGAGAAGTTAAGTAACTTGCCCAAAGTCACACAGCAAGTTGAGTGTTGGATCTGGTTAGGAACCCTAGCAGTCTATCCCTAGAGCCTAAGCATTTAATTATTAAGATCTCCTCCCCACTGCAAGTTTGATCAAGAGACAGAACATTTACATACACTTAAGATACACAGATGTGTAAGTTAGATATTTTGGCTTTAGTCCTTACTCTGACATTTTAGTCAACTCTCTTTGTGGCTCACTCTCTTCATCTGTCAAATGGGCCTTCCAATGCTTATCTAGCTAATTATTCAATTATTATGATAATGGATGTGAAAGTGCTCTGAAGGGACATATATTATACAAAGTGCAGTTTTTTAAAGCAATAGAGTGTCCCATATCTGTTCCCTGTCTTTGTGGGGTCAAGATCCAGATTGATATTTTCATTCAATAAATCTTTATTGAGGATCTACTATGCACCCAACAAGTGCTTGGCACTAATTGTATAGAAGATGAGCAAACCAGATATGACTATGGCCTTTGCTGAGTGCACAGTGTCAAGCCAAGGACAAACGTTAAGCACACAAGTACACAAATATGGGTATAATTTTAAATTGTGTCTTGAAGGAAATGAACACCTCACCATCAGGAAAGAGACCAAGAGAAAGGACTTGGGAGAAATGACTTTTACACTGGTGCAGGGAAGAACTGAACTCATGGGGTGAGACCTGTGGTGTCTGAGTCACGGTAGAAGAGGCCCTGACCAGCGCAGGGCAAGGCAGGAGCCTTGTGGGTGCTGCAGTGGTTTTGTATTTTGACCTAAGTGCAATGAGAAATCATTAATGGGTTAAGAGCAGGGATCTGGCATGGTCAAAGAGTTGAAGGTGTTGGCCACAGTAATTGCACTGATGAGCCACGATGTCAGGGATGGGTAAAGGGTCGGTGAAGAGAGAAGAGGACTGCAGAATGGAGAGGGAATGGCAGGTCGCTGGGCTGAAGGGTTTGATGGCATTCAGGGAGTGTTGCTGGTGGTTACTTGAGAAAGTGGAAGGAGAAAACAGGGTCCTTGAATGAGTGAAGAAGACAGTGGTGAAGTTTCTGGTCCATGTTGTGATCATGAGAGCGAGTGGTGGTGACAGAGTCAAGTGTAGCTAGAGATACGAAGTCAGAGAACTAAAAAGCCAGGATAAGTTCTCTGAACTGGGAAGAAAGCTCCCCCTCACAGAGGGCTCGCGTGTGGGTTTTGCTCAGGTCTGACCCCTGCTGGTAAATGCTGGTAAGAAGCCCCAGAAGCCAAACTGTGGGCTGAGTGGAACTCGGAGCTTATTGAAACCAGCAGCCACAGGCAACAAAGGAAGAGGGCTATTCTCACTTAGACGTAACATTTTCACTTTTCAAAATGTCTCTTCTAGGGCTCAGAATGTCCTCACAGCTAAAACACCCCTTCTAGATAATTCCAGGCTCATGTTATCAAATAATGAAAATGAGATGCACAAGTAGTTGGAAGAACATGAATTTCTCCATAAATTTTGTTTTTTCTTTCTTTCTTAGTGAAGCGTAACATAAATTTTATAAAATGCACAAATTGTAACTGTACGGCTAGATTAAATTTTAGAAATGTGTAAACCCATCATATTACAAATCTAACCATCACTCATATTAAATACAGAATATTCAAGTAACCCAGAAATTTCTCTCTTGCCCACCCCAGTCACTACTTATTATACTATCCTGACTTTGAACAACTAGATTAGTTTTGTCTGTTCTTTGATATCATGTAAATGGAATCAAACCATATGAATTCTTGTACTTTGTTTCTTTGACTTAATATATATCTGTGAAATTTACCCATATTATGGAGAGCAGTAGCTCATTCCCTGTTTTTGAAAAATCCATTTAGAAAATATACCACCATTACTTATTCATTCTCTTGCTGATGGGCATTTGGGTTGTTTCCAGTTTATGACCATTATTACTCTTATGATGTCTTCTGTTGATCATACATATGTATGTATGTATGTATACAGTAGATATCTAACTAGATTAAGAATTGCCAGGTCACTTTAGATAGATGCTGTCAAAGGTTTTCCAAAGAAGCATTCCTGCCACCAATATACAATAATGCCAGTTGTTCCACATTTTTTTTTTCTAGCACTTGGTATTGTTGGGGTTTTGTTTTGTATTCTAGTAGGTGCATACTCTCATGTTAGCCAACTGTTAGAGGGGATTTCAAGAGAACCCCCTTGGAGAGTTTGACTCATTTCTCTTGGAGTTTCTGTGACACAGAGGCAAGTGCCAAAACTAGTTCTGAAAAAATTCTCCAGGCTAAAGTAGCAAGTGGTAGCAGAGTAGAGACAGCTGCATAAAATGTGGAGGACGCTCCCTCTGAGAGCAGGCAAGGTCTAGGTGGTTCTTATGGACCAAATGCAGGTCTAAGATCCCTCCTGGATCCTGTCCTGGAGAAGTCAGCAGTTTCCAACAAAGAGGTGGCCTGAAAGACGAAAAGGAGGAGTCTAGAAAGGCAGTCAGAGAAGGGGCATTGCCAGTGTCCAGGGAGTTGTCATCAAAGAGCCCAGCACAGGAATCTCTGATGGACTCAAGGAAGGGCCCTGTGAGAGGCTGGGATTTGCCTTCCCCAGTGGTCATGTTTGTGAGGTGCCTGTCAGTGAGATCTTTCTGTCCATTCCTAACCTGAAGGAAGAGCTGTCTGAGGGCCAGGAGAGAGCAGGAGAACCCACTGTTGCCTTTCCAGCCTAAAGCAAGCCAGAGCTGAGAGAAGGTTCAAATTAGGTAAAAGTGTGAAGTTGTGATTCGGACACTAGCCTAAACATTTTATTTACTAAAATATCCATGATAAACCCCTATACCCCAAAGCTTGCTCTCCTTGCAGAACTGTCTGCTTCATTTAATGGCAATTCCCTCCCTCCTGTTGCTTCAGCCCAAAGCCATCAAGTCATCCTTGTGTCTTCTCACAGCCTGTATGTAGTCTGTCCATCAACAGATCCTGCCATCCCTACCTTGACATGTTTCTACATTTTAAAAGGAGGCTGGGGAGTGGTCAACTATGTTTTTGGTGTTTTCTGTATTTAGGATGTCCTGAATTATCAATTATTGGCCAACTTTCAAGAAGATAAGAATTAATATGGTTTGTATATAGGTTTGCCATGTTTTGCAAAGAAATGCTCTATCTCTTCTTTTGCATATGCTTAAGCTACTAAAGGCTAAATCAGAGACAAAACAGAGACAAAACAGGCTAAACAGAGACCAAAACCTCAGAAAGGAACTAATAATTCATTAAAGTGAAATGATCATCTTTGCTACTAATTCCTATCTCATACAATCCAATACAAAGGAATTGTTGGCTCAGGATAAATGATATATGTCCTGGGGAGATGAACTCAACCTAGAAGATGGAAGTTTGATTTGGGCATAACTACATATGAATATGGGTTTTAAAACAAATACAAAGCCTTAACTTAGAGTTTCATTGTGTTTTAGAATCATTGCTGCCTTTATGTTTATTTTTTTCTTTCATGATTGAGTTTTTATTGGTTGTTCTGAGGTGTTCAGTTTGTACACAATTCCTTTTCTTTAAAAATAGGCTCCATGCAGGGCTTGAACTCACAACCCTGAGGTCAGGACCTGAGCTAAGATCAAGAGTTGGACATCTAACTGACCGAGACACCCAGGCGCCCCAATTTGTATACAATTCTTAACGTACATTCTAAAAATCTAAAAAATAAATAAATAAATAAATCACGGAGTTGTGATTCTTCTCTAAAAGTTAGTCCAGTGATCTTCCAGCTTAAAATTTGGAGGCAAGGAGTGCATGGGTGGCTCAGGCAGTTAAGCATCTGCCTTCAGCTTAGGTCATGATCCCAGAGTCCTGGGATCGAGCCCCGCGTCCAGCTCCCTGCTCAGTGAGGAACCTGCTTCTCCTTCTCCTCCCCGCTTGTGCTCTGTTGCTATCACTGTCTCTCTCTCTCTCAAATGAATAAATAAAATCTTTTTTAAAAATTTGGAGGCAAATATTTCTTAGCAGTATATCAAGTACCTGTATCTTCAAATGTTGATATACTGTTGCACTGTTAAATCCCATTAATTCACAATTTAATATCATATATACTGCATACTCAGATTTTCAGTCTTGCATAGAAGATTAAAAAAGATATTAGGAAAACTGGACTACCATGACCAAGATATTATAGAGTATACAAAATTCTGACAGGAGGAACCAAGATCAAGGAGTGGTTTTCTTTAGGAAATAATTCTACCAAAACAACATGGGAATAGGACTTAAAATATTCAAGACATATTAAGTGCATGACTGACTCCAAATTGTTGTTCAGTATGCTTGGTATTACAGGATATACAAAAAACTGCCCCATCGAAGGAATGTTAAACTGACACACAAGACAATTGAGGATATCAATATCCCACATTCAATATCCCACTATTTTCTGGTTATACCAAAAAATAAACAACCCACAAATGATTTCACCTCTTAAAAAAAATTACACTTAAAAAATGGAATGAGGTGGGATTCTCTCTTCAAAAATTTTCTAGAGCCACTAAAAATTTGCATTTACAAAATAGTTGATAAAAATATTTCTCTGAAAGAACTTAGCAAACTCAACACCCAAAGAACAAATAATCCAATCAAGAAATGGGCAGAGGACATGAACAGACATTTCTGCAAAGAAGACATCCAGATGGCCAACAGACACATGAAAAAGTGCTCCATATCACTCGGCATCAGGGAAATACAAATCAAAACCACCATGAGATATCACCTCACACCAGTCAGAATGGCTAAAATAAACAAGTCAGGAAATGACAGATGCTGGCGAGGATGCAGAGAAAGGGGAACCCTCCTACACTGTTGGTGGGAATGCAAGCTGGTGCAACCACTCTGGAAAACAGCATGGAGGTTCCTCAAAATGTTGAAAATAGAACTACCCTATGACCCAGCAATTGCACTGCTGGGTATTTACCCTAAAGATACAAACGTAGTGATCCGAAGGGGCACGTGCACCCGAATGTTTATAGCAGCAATGTCTACAATAGCCAAACTATGGAAAGAACCTAGATGTCCATCAACAGACGAATGGATAAAAAAGATGTGGTATATATACACAAGGGAATACTATGAAGCCATCAAAAGAAATGAAATCTTGCCATTTGCAACAATGTGGATGGAACTAGAGGGTATCATGCTTAGTGAAATAAGTCAATCGGAGAAAGACAACTACCATATGATCTCCCTGATATGAGGGAGAGGAGATGCAACATGGGGGGTTAAGGGGGTAGGAGAAGAGTAAATGAAACAAGATGGGATTGGGAGGGAGACAAACCATAAGTGACTCTCAATCTCACAAAACAAACTGAGGATTGATGGGGGGAGGGAGGTTGGGAGGGGGGGTGGGGTTATGGACATTGGGGAGGGTATGTGCTATGGTGAGTGCTGTGAAGTATGTAAACCTGGCAATTCACAGACTTGTACCCCTGGGGATAAAAATATATGTTTATAAAAAATAAAATTAAAAAAAAATAAGTTTAAAAAAATTGCCAAAAAGAAAATTTCTCTGGATTGTACAAACAAGTGGACAGTGACTGTGATAAGACCTGGTATATGGTATTAATCAGACTTGGTTTCTTTCTCTCTTGTTTCATCAGAGGCTAGACTCTCCTCATTTTCATTTTCTCTGATTTCTGCAGGTGAGTCTTATTTTGTTTTCTGGCTAGCTACTTCAGCCTGGTTTCCCTTCGCTCCCCTCTGGTTAGCACTTTTTTGTCTGAAGATTTATCCTTTCCTGTCGCCTTGTTTGGTTTTGTTTCCACTTTTACAGGAGCATATTTGGCTGACAACTTCTCTGACCTTGTCTTGGGCTCCTCCTTTGTTGCCTGTTGGGCGGAGCTGACCTTCCTCTTGGCTACCTTGGTGGTGGGGCAGGTGTGCCATGTGTGTCTGTGGCCACCCGGAGCCTTTGCAAAGCTGGGTTGCTGGCCATTTCCACTTCTCCACTCCGCCTGCTGTCCAAGCTGCTGCAGCCCTACCCTAATGTTTAGGTATCTGTTGAAATCACCTACTAAAGGAAAAATATGTGTTTGCCTATGTTTATAAATATAAACACAGAGAGCTATGGCTTTTATTTATTTTTTTAATTTGACACAGGGAGAGAGAGCACAAGCAAGGGGAGTGAGAGAGGAAGAAGTAGGCTCCCCCTGAGTAGGGAGCCCGATGTGGGACTCCATCCCAGGACCCCAGGATCATGACCCAAGGGGAAAGCCAATGCTTAAATGACTGAGCCACTCAGGGGCCCCAGAACTATGGCTTTAAAAGGAACATATTGTTTTCATGATAATACTTGTTAATCTCACCAATGGGAGCAAATTCATTGTTAGCAGACCTGCCTTGTAAGAAATATTAAAAGAAATTGCAGAAGAAATGAATATGGAACAGAGTTATTCATTTAAAAATAAGGCTTTCCCCAAATAACATGTTACTTTAAATATTCTAAGATTCCTTATGAAAACTAAAATTCAAGGGACTCTACTTCCAGAATAGCAGCTTGAAGTACTACATGAATCTGTCCCCCAGCAAAATAAAGAAATGAAGAAAATTTTTAAAAATACCCACTTGGGGGGACCTGGGTGGCTCAGTGGGTTAAGGCCTCTGCCTTCGGCTCAGGTCATGATCCCAGGGTCCTGGGATCGAGCCCCGCAGCGGGCTCTCTGCTCTGCAGGGAGCCTGCTTCCTCCCCCCTCTCTCTCTGTCTGCCTCTCTGCCTACTTGTGATCTCTCTCTGTCAAATAAATAAAATCTTTAAAAAAAAAATAAATAAAAAAAAATAAAAATACCCATTTGAGGTCTCTGAAAATTGTCCTAAGGTCATACAGAAAATGAAGAAATATTTATTCAAGGAAATCTACTAAATTTCAGTACAAACAGAAAAGTCTGTAGTGCTTGAGCCACAACTCCTTCACGCCCCTTCTCCAATTCAGCTTTGGCAGAGTGCCACTTCAGGCAGATCTGACCAAGAAAGCAGGGTTTTCTTTCTCTTGAGTTTCCAGTCAAGGGATAAGGCATCTCATGAGGTGATGCCATTAACATGTCTTAGGTTCTCCATCTCTGACTTGCAGAAGCATATTCCCGATGAGCATAGCCAAGAAATTCAGACTCCTCTCCTCTATGCAGCTTTTATTCATATAATGGAGGCTCTCCCCCCCAGGCACTGCAAATGGAGAATACTGGGGTCCCAACTGCCTTGCCACAGCTCACTTGGAGGGTAGAGGTTCCACACAAGGAGAGGCAAGACAAGAATGCCAGAGGCTACCATTACTATCTAGCATCTGGTTTGTAAAACACTTACAGGTCACTTCTACTGTCAATTCCAGAGGAGTGGCTCAGAGACAGTGCCTATTAGAGGAGAGAGTTCAAAGCTCTTCCCAAAAGAACTGACTTTTTCTCAACTGGCATAAGAAAGAGCCAAAAAATTTGAAGGTAGATCAATTGAGATTATATAATCTGACAAATAAAGAAAAGAAATGATGAAGAAAAATTAACAAAGCTATAGAAAAATGTGATACCAGTAAACATACTGACATATGTGTAATGAGAGTAGCCAAAAAAGAGGAGAGAAGGAACCAGAAAATATATTCAAAGAAATAATGGCTGAAAACAACCCACATTTGATGAAAAATAATGCATAAATTAATCTATGCATCCAGGAAACTGAATAAACTCCAAGGAGGATAAACACAAAGAGATCCATGTATAGGTATATCATAGTAAAAATGCTGAAGTACAAAGACAAAGAGAAAATTTGAGAGCAAAAGAAAATCAATTAGTTATGAACAAAGAAAGCCAAATTAGATAAATAGCTGACTTCTTATTTGAAACAATGGAGGCCACAAGTTATTGGAATGGCATATTCAAAGTGTTGTGTCAACCAAGAATTTTGTATCGGGAAAAACCATATCTTGAAAATGAAGGCAAAATAAAAACATTCCCAGTTAAACAAAAACTGAGCAAATTCATTGTCAGCAGACCTGCCTTGCAAAAAATATTAAAAGCAATTCACTAGTCTAAAAGCAAGTGACTTCAGCCAGTAATTGAAATCCACATAAAAAAAAATTATACTGGTGAAGGTAATTATCCAATTACATAATATAAGAAAACAATAAATGCATATTTTCCCCTTCTCAAATTATTTTAAAGCAATTGTATAAAGCAATGTGTATATAATTGTATGGTTCATCCTGTAATATGTGAAATGTATTATATTTGGCAGTTAGTAGCACAAAGATGTTGGGAGCAAAAGTTTATGGAGTAAGGAAAGTACACCACATGGTAATTCTGATCCACAGGAATAAATAAAGAGATTAGGAATGGTTAACAAGAAGGTTATTATAACAATCTCCATAAATATATACTTGCTTTCTTCCTTCTTTTAGCTTTCTTACTAGACATAAAATTATATAAATAGCTATAATAGTGAGTTTTGAGTTTGTATCATCATAGACATAATACATATGACAATAATAGTACAGAAAGGAGGAAGAGAAGATAGAGATATATACTGGAATAATGTTTCTATATCTCACTGAAATTGAGTTGATTTAAGTCTGAAGTCAATTTTGATAAGATGTATATAGTAAGTCCTAGGGCTGTCATTTAGAAAATAACTCAAAAATATATTAAAGAAATAATTAAAGGAATTTAAATATTACACTAGAAAATATCGACTTAATGCAAAAGAAAGCAATACATAAATAGTAGGAGAACGAAAAGACATGAAACATATAGAAACAAAAAGCAAGATAGCAGGTGTTTATTTAACTGTATCAATAATTTAAATTTTAGGGGCGCCTGGGTGGCTCAGTGGGCTAACGCCTCTGCCTTCGGCTCAATTCATGATCCCAGGGTCCTGGGATCGAGCCCCGCATTGGGCTCTCTGCTCTGCGGAAAGCCTGCTTCCTCCTCTCTCTCTGCCTGCCTCCCTGCCTACTTGTGATATCTGTCTGTCAAATAAATAAATAAAATCTTTTTAAAAAATTTAAATTTTAAATGTATCAATAACTCTCCAATTGGATCTAATGCTATCCAACTTTTAGATTCAAAGATAAGAATAAGAAGCTGGAGTGGTTATACTAATACCAGAATAGACTTTAAAGCAAAAAAGTTATAAAAAGTGAGGTAAGTAGGAACATTTATGATAATGAAAGTATCAATCCATCAGGAAAAATATAATTATAAACATATACACCTAATAGAACTCAGAAAGCATGAAGCAAAACTGACAAAAGTGAAAGAAGAAATAGTTAATTCAACAATAATGATTAGACACTTCAAAACCTCATTTTTAATAATGGAAAGAGCAAAGAGGCAGAAGATCAACAAGGAAATAGAGAGCTTGTTTTTATAAGCCAAGTAGATCTAAGAGTTGTCTATGAACACTCCATCCCCAAACAGCAGAATATAATTCTTCTCAAGTTCACATAGAAAAGTCTCTAGTATAGACCATATGCTAGGCCATAAAACAAATCTTGATACATTTAAAAGGATAAAAATAACACAGGGTCACCTGGGTGTTGCAGTCGGGTAAGTACCTTGGTTTTGGCTCAGGTGCTGATCTCGGGATCCTGGGTTCAAGCCCTGCATTGGACTCTATGCTCAGTGTGGAGTCTGCTTGAGATTCTCTCTCCCTCTCCCTCTGCCTTTCCCACTTGTGCTCTCTCTATCTCTAAAATAAATACATCTTTAAAAAAAATAATATGAAGTATATTTTCTGACCATGGGGGAATGAAATTAGAAATCAACAATAGAAAAACATTTGGGAAACACACAAATATGCAAAAATTAAGCAAAACATTCCTAAATAACCAATTGGTCAAAGAAGAAATCACAAAGGAAACTAGAAAATATTTAGGAATATTTAGGGGTGGTGCAGTTGGTTAAGGATCCAACTCTTTTTTTAAAAAAAGATTTTATTATGTATTTATTTGACAGAGATCACAAGTAGGTAGAGAGGCAGATGGGGGGGGGGGGGTGGAGTGGGGACCAAGCAGGCTCTCTGCCAAGCAGAGAGCCCGATGCAGGGCTCGATCCCAGGACCCTGAGGCATGGCCTGAGCTGAAGGCAGAGGCTTAACCCACTGAGCCACCCAGGCGCCCCAAGGATCCAACTCTTGGTTTGATCTTAGAGTCATGAGATTTAGTCCCACAGTGGGCCCTCATTCAGTTCAGAGTCTTCTTGGGTTTCTCTCCTCTCCCTACCATGTGCGCTTGCTCTCTCTCTCTCTCTCTCAATCTCTCTGTCGAAAATAAATAAATAGATCTTTTTTAAAAAAAGAAAGAAAATCCTAGTGAATCCACTAAAAAACTTTTAGAAGCAATAAACAAGTTCAGCAATGTTGCATGATACAAAATCAATATACAAAATCAGCTATATTTCTGTACTTTAACAATAAGCAAACCAAAAATGAAATTAAGAAACAATTCCATCTGCAATAGCATCAAAAAATAAAATATAGTCAATTCTTACTATATTCTACAAAGTCACCATAAACACTGAATTAGCATATACTGAACCATTTCTCCTAGGGAAGGTACAAGGTTAGGTTCCTACAAATCTCTGGTTACATTTCACCAACTGATCAATGCATACCCTTGTTTTTATATGTGTTTCTATTTAAAGACACCTGATTTAATATATATTGTTGATTTGTTAACTTTGAACTCAGACCCAACAGTACACATCAAGAATGATTATAACTTAATAACCTAAAGACAACCCAATTAAGAATGAGCAAAAGACCCGAATAGACAGTTCTCCAAAGAAAATGGCCAATCAACACATGAAAAGATGTTCAACATCATTAGTTAACAGGTAAATGCAAATGGAAAACACAGCAAGAGACCACCTCACACTCGCTAGGATGCTTGTAATCAAAATGACAGATATAATAACTGTTGACAAGGAAGTGGGGAAATTGGAGCCCTCATACCTTGCTGGTGGAGATGTAATAGGATACAACTACTTTGAAAAACAGTCTGGCAGTTCCTCAGTGGGTTAGATGTAGAGTTACTATGTGATCTAGCAATTCTACTCCTAAATATTTGCCTGAGAGAAATGATAAATAAAAACATATGTTTGCATAACTTGTAGATCAATGTTCATAGAAACATTGTTCCTGATAGTCAAAAAGTCAGGATGACCCAAATGTCCATCAACTGAAGAATAGGTAAATAAAATTTGGTTTATCCCTACAATAGAATATTATTCAGCAATAAAAGAAATGAAGGACTGATGCATACTACAACATGAATGAACCTTAAGAATATTATGCTAAGAAAAGGTAGCCAGTCACAAAGGGTCATATAATGTATGATTCCACTTATATAAAATACCCCAGAGAGGTAAATCCATTGAGATAGAATGTGTATTAGTGGTTGCCTGGGTCTGGGGGTAAATGGGGAAATTGGGGATGACAGCTAAGGGGTGCAGGGTTTCTTTTGAGAGTAATAAAATATTCTAAATCTGTGATGATGGTTACACAACTCTGTGAATATACTAAAAGCTATTAAATGGTACACTTTATTTTTAAGACTTATTTATTATTTTGGAAAATGCATAAGCAGGGGTAGGGTCAGAAGGAGAGGGAGAGAGAGACTCTCAGGTAGACTCCCTGCTGAGTGTGGAGCCCGATGCAGGGCCTGATCCCATGACTCAGATCATGACCTGAGCCAAAATCATGAGCCTGATGCTTAACCAACTGAGCCACCCAGGTACCCCTGAATTGTACACCTTAAATGGATGAATTGTATACTATGCAATAAAGCTATTTTTGAAAAAGGAAATGAGTTATAAATTTCCAAAAAGATGTTGATGAAATGATAATTCAAAATAATAAAGAAAATAATGCTTTCGGGGCGCCTGGGTGGCTCAGTGGGTTAAAGCCTCTGCCTTCAGCTCAGGTCATGATCCCAGGGTCCTGGGATCGAGCCCCACATCTTCCCTCTCTCAGCAGGGAGCCTGCTTCCTCCTCTCTCTCTGCCTGCCTCTCTGCCTACTTGTGCTCTCTGTCTGTCAAATAAATAAATAAAATCTTTTAAAAAAAAAGAAAGAAAGAAAATAATGCTTTCAGATGACCTGACTTAAGAGACTATAAAAGGATTTGAACAATTGTTATTTGATCCTGTAAGATGTTTGAACAATGAGGACATTAAAAATATTGACTATGAAAAAAAGAGAAAAAAATATTGACTGTGATATTTTTCTACCTGATCATCTTCTCTCCTCCCTTTATCTTTCACTCACCAAATCATGTCGTTTGTCTTTGTCTTATAAATATATTGATTTCAAAGTCTATTTCACTTCAAATAGAACTCTGTGAACAGAGGACACAGAAACCCCTGATAAGAATTATTTTACTCTACATATGTAAGTTTAAATTATTATGCATTGATATAATAGGAAAAATGATTCCATGTAACAGGAATGTAATAGGTCTCTGTCATTTGAATCTATCTTCAAAAAATCTATTATGTAGAAAAAAGTCTAACTTTTCTCACTTGTTTTATCCTTTGATTGGTTTCTTAATGGGAATAAGAACCCCAGCCAAATGAAGTTAAGGAAATTGGTTTGGTTTTTTTTTTAAGATTTATTTTTATTTATTTTTGAGAGGCAGGGGAGGGGCAGAGAGACGTGGAAAGAGAGAATCTCCCACAGACCCCCTGTTGAGTGCAGAGCCCGTAGGGCTTGATCTCACGGCATTGAGACCATGACCTGAGCCAGAATCAAGAGTTGGACGCTTAAATGACTGAGCCAGCCAGGTGCCCCCAAATTTTTAAAAACCTATTTGTGCTGTCTGAGAATTACGTATTTGCCCCCAATGATTAGATCTAAATTCTCTAACCAAATTATGGCTTTTTCTTTCTAAACTCTCCCTTTATCATTAGCAATTGTCACAATTCCAGAGTTGTTAACAATTTGGCTGTGCTTCATGGAAGTCTTTTATTTTAAGCTTATTTAGATCATTCCCTCTGAGTCTAATAACACTTGAGAATTTATGCAGCCTTTCTTTTATATTGTGCTCTAGAAACCAAAAGGGAGGCTGAAAAAACCTTATGAGGCAAATAATACTTTTTTCTTTCTTTAAAACTTTTGTAGTTTTTCTATTTTGTCTTCCCTATTCCCCTGGATGAGGACTCTTTCCCTGAGGTTTATTTCTCTTGTTATTTGAGGCCAGAGCATCTGAGCATCGGCGATGGCTGTGAGGATCAGAAAGGAAGGATTGGAGAAGAAGGAAAGCATGATGGAAAGAGTCTAGAAGGATGGAAAAGCATGTTCTGCTTGATGGGATTGGAGAAAACAGTTATTGAAAATGACAGAAAGGCTTTGAAAGTGACAGAAAGTGTTCTCAGCACTATGAAGGTTTGTCTCTTCTTTTGGGAACTAAGAGATAGGAATCGTAATAAAAGAAGGAAAGGAGACCAGAAAAGGGTAGAAGGATAGACAGCAGACACAGAGAAGATCAGAGATGGCCAACAAAGAGTAGAACCCAGGGGGCCACAGATGGAGAACACAGGAGCAATGAATCTGGTGGACACGGCAGTCAATAAGAGAGGGCAGCTCTGAGGAGGAGGTTGAGCCTGGCCACTGATGGGAGAGAGAAAAGGGACTAGAACCCACGTGGCAGGTGGAATAGCCCCCTGGGTTTGGAGAAGGTGAGGGGGTGGTGAATGGGAAGGGAGAGATGAGTAGCGTATACATGTGGATACTTTTAGCACTGAAGGCAGGACAATTTAGCAGTTTGGTGATGTGGAGAAAAAAAGGTAGAGAAAAAGTTTACAGAAGGCTGTGACAAACTGAAATACTCATTCCTCATTCTAACATTTCCTTTATTATTCAATGTTCGTCTTTGTTATGGTGGTAGGAACAGCATGAACAAAAGTGTAAAGACGGAATTACAAAGAATAGTGGGAGATGGGGAGTAGATGAATTTTTTTATAGAGTGTGCGAGCACAAACAGGGGGAGAGGGAGAAGCAGGCTCCCCACTGAGCAGAGAGCCCAACGCAGGGCTCGATCCCAGGACCCTGAGATCATGACCTGAGCCAAAGGCAGACACTTAACCAACTGAGCCACCCAGGCACCCAGGGAATAGATGGATTTAGTTGAATGAAGGACTCAAACAGGGGAGTGGTGGCAGAAAAGACTGGAAATTGGTGGGCAGAGCCAGGTTGTAAAAGTCCTCAGATATCAGAGTGAAGAACTGGGCCCCAGCAAGGGGAAAGGAAGGGCTTTGAGCCGGGAAGTAAATGCTGAGCACTGTGTTTTAGGAAGATGAATTCACCAACAAAAGACAGAATGGAAGGAGAGAGAAACCATAGGCAGGAAAATGAGTTATAAAGCTAAGGTGTGTGTTGTCTGTACCAAAGACCTGAAAGTTACATCTATGAAGTAATTTTGTTTCTATTTCCTAATGAAATAATTATGAATACAAAGATTAAATACCAAAGATGCTTATGGCAACATTGTTATAAGACATTCACAAAATGTTTCTAAAGATTATATATATTTATTTATTTTTGTCTATGTGTGTGTGTGAGAGAGAGAGAGAGAGAGAGAGCAAGCAAGGGAAGGGGCAGAAGGGGAGGAGGGACAGAGAGAGAATCTGGAGCAGACCCCACACTCCTGGAACCTGCAAGAGGCTTGATTCCATGACCCTGAGATCATGACCTGAGCCGAAACCAAGAGCCAGACCCTTAACCAACTGAGCCACCCACACACCCCTTTTATAAAATGTTTCTGAAAACACTTGAAAGAGCATCTTTAGCAGCTAAATCTTTGCACATATTCTTCATTATTTCCGAAAGTTCTATCTACAGAGTAAAAATCTCTAGCTTTGTTAATGAAAATAAATTATGAACTTTCTTAGATCCACAATACTAAAATGACTAACAAAGATGTGTCTCTATAGATACACACATTGCTGTATAAACTTCTGAAGATGGAAACATCAATGTATTGCTCATATATATTAGTATTGGAACTGAGGAAAAAAGACAATGTCTTATAGATATTGGAGGCTTCCTCCATGACCCCATTTAAATTTACATGGAAATACGGCAGGCAGCTTGATCAGAGGAGAGCAAGAAGCCTTCAGAGGGGGGTATTAGGGGAAATTACTTACATTTTCATATTTATATCTCATCTCTAAACTACTGTAAATTCAATGAAAGTTAAGACCTAACACAATGCAGATTAAAAAAGCAATGGAGGGGCGCCTTGGTGGCTCAGTGGGTTAAAGCCTCTGCTTTCGGCTCAGGTCATGATCCCAGGGTCCTGGGATTGATCCCCACATCAGGTTCTCTGCTCAGCAGAGAGCCTGCTCCCCCCTCTCTCTCTGCCTGCCTCTCTGCCTACTTGAGATCTCTGTCAAGTAAATAAATAAAATCTTTTAAAAAATTAAAAAGCAATGGAATTTTTATATCTTCAAACAAAAATTTTTCCCTCATTGGGCCAAACCAGATCCAATTCCAGTGTTCAGCTAATCTCATGTAACTGGCTTCTATTTAGATTACCTAAACCAATAACTGCTACAAGGGAGGTAGAATTAACCTGATTGAATTAAACCCCTCAGAGCCCTCTCTGTGAGCTGGGGGTGGCAATCTATTCATAACCCCTTTGAGTCTTACAGCTGGTACATTATTTGTAAGGGGTGGATGGATCTTGGTGAATGACTATGTTAAAGATGAAATTGAAGCCTAAGATGGCAGAACTCAAATGTCAAGGGAAATTGCACTGAAATGGAATAAAAGACTTTGCAGACATGATCACAGCACTGCTAACTGTGATTTGAGATATCTTGAACAGATGAAATATCAAAAGACCGGACATGTGTCAATAGCATTATAAGGTGTGGGGGATGGATGCTGAGAAACTCAACTCTGTCAACTAATATATCAACCTTAACTATATGACAGTTCTTACTTTTTTGGTATTTGTGAGACATTTTTAAATTCTACAGTTCTACTTTTTCATATGAAATATCTTTTTATTTTGTGGGTTTAATAATAGTGTGGTTCAAGTAATTTTATCCTTATCCCTAGCTGCCAGTTTATAATGTGCTTATAAATGGTTTGTAGTAAGATTATACTATATTAAATTTTCTTTTCAATTATTTTTTAAAATTTTAATTCCAGTGTAATTAGCATGGGTATACAATATAGTGATTCAACAATCCTGTGCATTACTCAGTGCTCATCACAATAAGGGTACTCTTAATTCCCTTTACCTATTTCCCGCATCCTCCCACCCACCTCCCCTCTGGGAGCCATCAGTTTGTTCTCTATAGCTAAGAGTCTGTTTTTTGGGTTTGTCTCTTTCTTTTTCTTTTTTTCTTTTTAATAAGTCTAATTGTATCTGATTTTATTTATTTATTTTTAAATAGGCTCCATTCCCAATGTGTGGCTTGAACTCATGACCACAAGGTCAACAGTCACATACTCTACTGACTAAGCCAGCAAGCACCCTTCTTTTTATCTTTGTTCATTTGTTTTGTTTCTTAAATTCTACATGTGAGTGAAATTATATGGTATTTAACTTTCTTTGACTGACTTATTTCACTTAATATTAGACTTTCTAGATCCACCCATGTTATGTTATGTTATGTTATGTTATGTTAAGAGACTGTCTTATTCCATGTATATTCTTGTCTCCTTTGTCAAAAATTAATTGACCATGTAATTATGAGTTTATTTTAGGGATATCTAATCTGTTCTATTGATCTATGTGTCTATTTTAGTGCCAGTACCATAGTGTTGTGATACACTACAGCTTTGTACTATACCTTGAAATCTGAGATTGTGATACCTCCAGTTTTATTCTTCTTTTTTCAAGATTGCTTTGGCTATTCAGGGTCTTTTGTGGTTCCATACAAATTTTAGGATTATTTATTTGAGTTATGTGAAAAATGCTATTGATATTTGGATAGGGATTGCATTAAATCTATAGATTGCTTTAAATAATGTGGACATTTTAACAATATTTGTTTTCCCTATTCCGTGAGCATGTAATAATTTTTCATCTGTTTGTATATCTTCCATTTCTTTCATCAGTTAGGTTTGTTTTTTTTTAAGATTTTATTTATTTATTTGACAGAGAGAGAAGGATCACAGGCAGAGAGCCCTGCAGAGAGAGAGGGAGAAGCTGGCTCCCCGCTGAGCAGAGAGCCAGATGTGGGCCTTGATCCCAGGACCCTGAGATCCCAACCTAAGCCAAAGGCAGAGGCTTAACCCACTGAGCCACCCAGGCGCCCCTTCATCAGTGTTTTATAGTTTTCAGAGTACAGGTCTTTCACCTCTTAGGTGTTTTGTTATTTTTGGTGTAATTATTAATAGGATTGTTTTCTTAATTTCTCTTTCTACTACTTCATTAATAGTGTATAGAAATGCTACAGATTTCTGTATACTGTTTTGTATCCTGCAACTTTCCTGAATTCATTATCAGTTCCAGTAGTTTCTTGGTGGATTCTCTAGGGTTTTCTATAGATAGTATCATATGATATGCAAATAGTGAAAGTTTTCTTCTTCCTTACCAATTAAGATGACTTTTATATCTTTTTCTTGTCTGATGGCTGTGGCTAGGACTTCCAATATATGTTGAATAAAGTTGGTGAAAGTGGACATCCTTGTCTTGTTCCTGATCTTAGGGGAAAAGCCCCCAGTTTTTCACCATTGAGTATGATATTAGCTTTGGGTTTTTCATATATGGCCTTTATTATGTTGAAGTATGTTCCCTCTAAATCTACTTTGTTGAAGGTTTTTATTATGAATGGATGTTATGCTTTGTCAAATACCTTTTCTGCATCTATAGAAATGATCATGTGGTTTTTATCATTTCTCTCACTGTGTGATATATCATGTTGATTGATTTATGAATATTGAACCACCCTTGCATTCTGGGAATAAATCCCATGTGGTGGTGAATTATTTTTTTTAATGATCATTGAATTCATTTTGCCAATATTTTGTGGAGGATTTTTATCTCTTTTTTCATCAGGGCTATTGTGTAGTTCTTTTTTTTTTTTTTTTTTTTTTTTGTAGTGTCCTTGCCTAGTGTCAGTATCGGGGCAATGCTGGCCCCTAGAATGAATTTGGAAGCTTTCCTTCCTCTTCTGTTTTTTTTTTTTTAATAGTTTGAGAGGAATAGGTATTACTTCTATAAATGTCTGATAGAATTCGCCTGTGAAGACTTCTGGTCCTGTTCTTTTATTTCTTGGGAGTTTTTTGATTACTGATTCAATTTCATTGCTGGTAATCAGTCTGTTCAAATTTTCTGTTTCTTCCTGATTCAGTTTTGGGAGGTTATGTGTTTCTAGAAATTTATCCATTTCTTCTAGGTTGTCCAATTTGTTGGCAAGTAATTTTTCATAATCTTATTATCCTTTGTATTTCTGTGGTAAGGTATTATTTCTCCTCTTTCATTTCTGATTTTGTTTATTTGAGTCTTCTGTCTTTTTGGTTATTGTTGTTATGAGTCTGGCTAAATGTTTATCAATTTTGTTGATCTTTTCAAAGAACAAGCTCTTGTTTTCTTTGAGCTGTTCTATTTTATTTTTAGTTTCTATTGTATTTATTTCTACTCTATTTTTTTAAAGATTTTATTTATTTATTTGACAGAGAAAGATCACAAGCAGGCAGAGAGGCAGGCAGAGAGAGAGGAGGAAGCAGGCTCCCCGCTGAGCAGAGAACCCGAGGCGGGGCTCGATATCAGGACCCTGAGATCATGACCTGAGCCGAAGGCAGCGGCTTAACCCACTGAGCCACCCAGGCGCCCCTATTTCTACTCTATTATTTATCATTTTCTTCCCTCTACTGGTTTTGGGTTTTGTTTTTTCTTCTTTTTCTTGCTCCTTTAGGTATGATGGTAGGTTGTTTATTTGAGATTTTTCTTGCTTCTTGATGTCAGCCTCTTAGAGCAACTTTTGCTGAATCTCAAAGATTTGGGACCATTGTGTTTTCATTTTCATTTGCTTTCATGTATTTTTTAAATGTCCTCTTTGATTTCTTGGTTGACCCATTCATTGTTTAGTAACATATTATTTAACCTCCATGTATTTGTGTTCTTTACAGATTTTTTCTTATGGTTGATTTCTAGTTTTATAGCATTCTGGTTGGAAAAGATTCATGGTATGACTTTGGTCTTTTGGAATTTGTTGAGATTTATTTTATGGCTTAATATGGAATCTATTCTGGAGAATGTTTCATGTGTACTTGAGAAGAATGTGTATTCTGCTGTTTTAGAATGGAATGCTCTGAATATATTTGTTAAATCTGTCTGGTCCAATGTGTCATTTAAGCCACTATTTCCTTGTTGATTTTGTTTGGATGATCTAGTCATTGATCTAAGTGGGATGTTAAAGACTCCTACTATTATTATATTTGTATCCATTACTTCCTCTATGTTTGATAGTAGCTGCTTTATGTACTTGGGTGCTCCCATCTTGGCTGCATAAGTATTTACAATTGTTATATCTTCTTGTTGAATTATTCCCTTTATGATTATATAGTATCCTTCTTTGTCTCTTGTTGCAGTCTTTGTGGGTTTTTTTTTTAAGATTTTATTTATTTATTTGACAGACAGATCACAAGTAGGCAGAGAAGCAGGCAGAGAGAGAGGAGGAAGCAGGCTCCCTGCTGAGCAGACAGCCCAATGCGGGGCTCCATCCCAGGACTCTGGGACTATGACCTGAGCCAAAGGCAGAGGCTTTAACCCACTGAGCCACCCAGGTGCCCTGCAGCCTGTGTTTTAAAGTCTATTTTGTTTTAAAGTCTATTTTGCTACCCCAGCTTTCTTTTCACTTCCATTTGCATGATAAATGCTTTTCCATCCCCTTGCTTCCAATATACCTGTGTCTTTAGTTCTCAAATGAATCTCTTTAGGCAGTGTATAAATGTGTCTTGCTTTTTTATTCATTCCATCACCCCATGTGTAGATTGAAGCATTTGGTCCCTTTACAGTCAAGCAATTATTGATAGGTATGCACTTATTGCCATTTTATTACTTGTTTTATGGTTGTTTTTGTAGTTTTTCTTTGTTCCTTTCTTTTGCTCTCTTGTCTCACAGTTGGCTGGCTTTCTATAGTGATATACTTGGATTCTTTCCTCTTTATTTTTGGCATATCTATTATGTTTTTGGACTGTGGTTACAATTAGATTTGTATCTAATATCTTATGTGTATAGCACTCTATATGAAGCTAATGGTCCCTTAAGTTTGAAGCCATTCTTTACTCCTCCTCCACCCCACATTCTAAGTATAGTATCATACTTTACATCCTTTTACTTTGTGAACACCTTGACTGATTCTTATACTTAATTTTACTGCTTTTGTGCTTCTTAATTTTCTTACTCCTGCTTATGGTCTTTCCTTTCCACTCAAATAGTCCACTTTGATATTTTTTGTAGGGTTTGGTTTAGTGGTCATGAATTCCTTTAACTTTTGTTTGAGAAACTCTTTAACTCTCTTTCTATTCTAAATGATAGCCTTGCTAGATAGAATATTCTTCCCTCTGGGTTTTTTTTTTTTTTTTTCCTCTTCTTCTTTCAGCACTTTAAATATATTATCCACTCCCCTCTGACCAGCAAAGTTTCTACTAAAAATTAACTGATAGCTTTATGGGGCTTCCCTTTTATGTAACTATTTTCTTTTGCTGCTTTTAAAATTCTCTATCACAAATTTTTGCCATTTTAATTATTACATGTCTTGGTGTGGATCTCCTTGGGTTGATTTTGCTGGAGGCTATCTGTGCCTCCTGGATCTGGACATCTGTTTCCTTCCCCAGATTTGGGGAGTTTTAAGCATTACTTCTTCGAATAAATTTTCTGCTCCCCTTTCTCTCTTTTTTCCTTCTGGGATCTCTGTAATGCAAATGTTATTATGTTTGATGGTATCAGTTATTTGCTTAAACCTAGTTGTTTTATAGTTTTTTTTCTCTCTATCATTCAGCTTGACTGCTTTCCATTACTCTGTCCTCCATGTTGCTGATCTGTTCTTCTGCTTCCTCTAATCTATTATTTATTCCCTCTAGTGTATTTTTAATTTCAGTTATTGAGTTCTTCATCTTTTTTATGTCTTGATTGATTGATTCTTTTTTATGTCTTCTATCTCTTTGTTAAGGGTCTCACTGAGGTCCTCAACTCTTTTCTCAAGTCCAATGAGTATCTTGTACAAAAATATGCAGGGGCAGGATGCTCAGTTTTAGCAAGGTTTGCTCAGGTCTGCTGTGGGATGGGACCTAGAGCCAAGGCTTCGCTGGAGGGTACATGTCTATGGGAGAACATGGGGCAGGGTGTGTGTTTTAGCAAGTTAGGTAGCAAGTATTAGCACTGTGCTAATTCCTGCAGCTGTCCATGTATCCATGCTTGGGCGGTGGGGGAGGGGATGGCAATGGCACCTGCCCACTCCTTTCTTCTTGGATAAGTTTCCCAGCACATGCTCTGAGATTAGTGAACAAATTTCCCTCCCATATACCTCAGGAAATTTTCAAACTGTTGTTTCTATGCTGTATTTCTGCATATCTCTTTAATAGTGGGGACCCAGTTTCTTATCACCCTCCTGATAGGAGGGAGCCAGAGCCAAGCCTGCTGATTTTTTAAGTTTCAAGTGTTAAGCCCTGCTGATTATAAGAACTTACTAAATTCGGTCCCCCTGGTTTTCCAAGCCAAATGTTATAGGGATTCATCTTCCCATTCAGGTTCCCTGTGTCTGGGGCACCTGGTATGAGGGTCTGTTTCTCTTACCGCTCCATTCCCACAGCATCTTTATCCCCCTGCAAAAAGTCCTGTGGGTCCTTTGGCACCCAACTGCATCTCTGCCCTTCCTACCCTCTTTAAAGTGGTCTTTTGTTTCCACTTATCTATGGAAAATATATTCTACTACTCTTTGGGCTGTTTTCTGGTTTATTTATACTGATGTGGGTGTAATCTAGTTGTAACCATGAGACAAGGTGAGTTTAGGGGCCTCCTATTCCTCCATCTTCTCTGGATGTCAAAATACTACCGTTTTTCATGGTACTTGTGACTGAATTGGGAAAGTCAAAGTTATACAAAACAAGTTAGCAATGATTACAAAGTAAGAGCTATCCCAGGATAAATATGTCTGACATCTTTTGTATAGGAGACAGCCATTTTTGTTGTTTTTGTTTGTTTTGCTTGGTTTGGTTTGGTTCCCTAGCATCCATTTTCCATTCTTCCTGTAAAACAGCGTACCAGAACACCCAAAGAGCCACCTCTACTCTATTCTCAATCCATGTGGTTGCAGGGTCAGTGGTGCTTCCTATAGGCAATTCCCATCCCATTAGCTGCATTGATTGGTCCAAGTCTGGCCAAGAAGAATGAGGACCAGGATTTTTGTTTGGCTATTTGCAAAAAGAAGTTGTTTCTTTCTTTCTGGATTTGAAGCAAAAAGGATGCAGAGGAGAGCAGCTGTAGTCATTTAGGCATTGTGGAGTGTGGGTGGAAAGGGAATAGTGGAGTCTGGAACTGCCAGGAACCACCAGGGGGAGCCTGAGCATGACGCTTAGATAATATTATATGTGTCATATACAGCTATGCCAGAAAATTAATTTTCCTGGACGTTTCACTTATAAGAGCTGTGTTGACATACTTTCTTATTTTCTTTATTTTTGACAGTCTGAGATCTGGGGCTTTGATCCTGGAGACATGTCCCCTCCTGGGACTAGTTAATTCACCCCTAAGGCCAGGTACCAGACAACTAGAGATCATCCCAATAGCCCAGAGCCTACTGAAATTAACCAAACTATCCGATCTTAAACTAACTCATTGTACCTCAAAGCAAATTATATGCAGCCTTGCCCTTTTTCACATAACCTACCTTGCTCCAGGTCATGGCAGACATCACCATGATCTTGTATATACTCAGTTATGGAAAATATTAATTTTTTACATTAGTTAAAATTTTGCAGCATTCATATGAAAGATTCATGGAAAACTAGTTGCTGCCATTTTGGTGTTGCTACCCAGTATAATTTTTGTAGATTACTATGTGAATGCTTCATCAGTTTGTCTAAGGATCAGGTGATGAGCAATAAGAACAAGGGAAAGTTTATTAACAAAAGCCATTTTAATTTTGATTGGGTTAATAGACTGAAAGACCAGGGATATGCAGTAAAATGTCATTCAAATAATGAATTCAACATGGACTTTCATGACATTTTGATTGACAAAATAAAGTAACATGGGCCAGGGGCGCCTGGGTGGCTCAGTGGGTTAAGCCGCTGCCTTCGGCTCAGGTCATGATCTCAGGGTCCTGGGATCGAGTCCCACATCGGGCTCTCTGCTCAGCAAGAAGCCTGCTTCCCTCTCTCTCTCTCTCTGCCTGCCTCTCCTTCTACTTGTGATCTCTCTCTGTCAAATAAATAAATAAAAAATCTTAAAAAAAAAAGTAACATGGGCCATTATACACAGCTAATTGAATAACCCAAAAAAGTATCAATTTTTCATTTAATTTATATAAGCTTTTGTTAAGTATTTACTCTGTATCAAGCACTGTGTTTGGTTTAGTATATAGGAAGAGACTATGCCTTCTCCTACACAAAAAATGTGATTCCAAATAAATATTTTAATAGAAATCTTAATAGAATGATATGTAAACACAGAGGAGAGGTATCAAATGCAGCCTGAGTATAACTATTCAATGAACTATTATGCCAGCACTAAATATGATGCTTAAGAGAATTCATGCCAATATTAAAAATGCTTGTGAAGGAGAAAAATGGGTCACAAAATTATATTGAGAATCTTTATTTATTTATTTATTTTTTTTTAAAGATTTTATTTATTCATTTGACAGAGAGAAATCACAAGTAGGCAGAGAGGCAGGCAGAGAGAGAGGAGGAAGCAGGCTCCCTGCCGAGCAGAAAGCCCGATGTGGGGCTCGAACCCAGGACCTGGGATCATGACCTGAGCCGAAGGCAGCGGCTTAACCCACTGAGCCACCCAGGTGCCCCGAGAATCTTTTTTTAAGTAGGATCCATGCCCAGTGTGGAGCCCAGTGCAGGGCTTGAACTCATAACCCTGAGATCAAGACCTGAGCTGGGATCAAGAGTTGGATGCTTAACCAACTGAGCCACCCAGGCGTCCCTTCCACAGAGTATTTCTTTTTTTTTTTAATTAATTAATTTATTTATTGGACAGAGATAACAAGTAGGCAGAGAGGCAGGCAGAAAGAGAGAGGGGAAGCAGGCTCCCTGCTGAGCAGAGAGCCCCATGTGGGGCTCAATCCCAGGACCCTGAGATCATGACCTGAGCCGAAGAAGGCACAGGTTACCCACTGAGCCACCCAGGCACCCCCCACAGGGTATTTCAAAGCAAATTCCAAACATCATATCATTTCATTTGAAGATACTTTGGTAAGAATCTCTTCTTTAAAGTGGACATCTTCTTACATAACCACAATGCTTTTAAGGCATGTATCAAGGGGCACCTGGGTGGCTCAGTTGGTTAAGGGCTAGTATCCAAAGTCTATAAAGAACTGATCAAACTTAACACCCAAAGAACAAAGAATCTGATCAAGAAATGAGCAGAGGACATGAACAGACATTTCTGCAAAGAAGACATCCAGATGGCCAACAGACCCATGAAAAAGTGCTCAACATCACTCGGCATCAGGGAAATACAAATCAAAACCTCAATGAGATACCACCTCACACCAGTCAAATAGCTAAAATTACCAAGCCAGGAAATGACAGATGTTGGCGAGGATGCAGAGAAAGGGGAACTCCCCTACACTGTTGGTGAGAATGCAAGGTGGTGCAGCCACACTGGAAAACAGCATGGAGGTTCCTCAAAAAGTTGAAAATAGAGCTACCCTATGACCCAGCAATTGCACTACTCGGTATTTACCCTAAAGATACAAATGTAGTGATCCAAAGGGGCACGTGCACCCAAATGTTTATAGCAGCAATGTCCACAGTAGCCAAACTATGGAAAGAACCTAGATGTCCATCAACAGATGAATGGATAAAGAAGATGTGGTACATATATACAATTGAATACTATGCAGCCTTCAAAACAAATGAAATCTTGCCATTTGCAATGATGTGGATAGAACTCTCAGAGGGTATTATGCTGAGCAAAATAAGTCAATCAGAGAAAGACAATTATCATATGATCTCTCTGATATGAGGAATTCGAGAGGCAGGGCAGGGGATTGTGGGGGGTAGGGAAGGAAAAAATGAAACAAGATGGGAGCGGGAGGGAGACAAACCATAGGAGACTCTTAATCTCACAAAACAAACTGAGGGTTGCTGGGGGCTTGGGGTTAGGGATAGGGTGGGTGGGTTATGGACATTGGGGAGGGTATGTGCTATGGTGAGTGCTGTGAAATGTGTAAGCCTGATGATTCACAGACCTGTACCCCTGGTGCAAATAATACATTATATGTTAATAAAAATAAAAAATAAAAAATAATTCAATTGCTTTTCTATATACAAGCAATAAACACTGAAAGTTTTTTTTTTTTTAAGATTTTATTTGTTTATTGGACAGAGAGAGATCACAAGTAGGCAGAGAGGCAGGCAGAGAGAGAGAGAGGAGGAAGCAGGCTCCCCACCAAGGAAAGAGCCCGACGTGGGGCTCGATCCCAGGACCTGGGATCATGACCTGAGCCGAAGGCAGAGGCTTTAACCCTCTGAGCCACCCAGGCGCCCCGAAAGTTGTTTTTTTTTTTAAAGAATTTATTAGAAAGCAAGAAAGGAAGAAAGAAAGAAAGAAAGAAAGAAAGAAAGAATGAATGAATCTGACTTCTTTACAAAAAGACAGAGACCAGGCCAAGTGAAAAACATTCAAAGATGGGAAATTACATAAGTAACCAGGAGTCAAGTTTGGAGGGTACGTAGTAGAGACCACATTCTTTAAGTTCACAACTTGAATTTCTCCCTAAGAGGAAAAGAAAATTAGCAGGATTTGAAGTCCAATGTTTGTTTGTTTTGTTTGTGTATTTATCTAAATAGGCATCTAATATCTTCCTGGTAAGATCCTTTAAGAAGCCAAGGCTATGGGAGAGACTGGATGGAAAGAGATGGTATTATGGAGATCCTGGCCAAAGATTCGTGCAATGTCATCATATGGGTGCCTTGGTGGCTCAGTTAAGCGTCTGCCTTTGGCTCAGGTCATGATCCAAGGGTCCTGGGATCAAGCCCTGCATTGGGCTCCCCGCTCAGTGGGAAACCTGCTTCTCCCTCTCCCACTCCCCCTGCTTGTATTCCCTCTCTCCCTGCCTCTTTCTCAGTAAAATAAATAAATAAAATCTTTAAAAATTTTTAAAAAATAAATGGAAGATAACACTAGAAGCCTGTTTGGATTCAAGTTCAACATATTTGGCAGGAACACTTTACAGGAAATGCTCTAAAAACACTTGTGCTTGAAGTACATATTTATCTCAACATGCTGAAATATTATGGTCTCAAATCAAGATGATTTAATTAACCAGAATAAATAAAAAGACACCATTTTAGGTTGAAAGATTAAACTGTAAAGTACAGATTGAGGACACCTGGATCAACATTCATTCAAAGAAGACATCCAGAAGATTTTTACTGAACACTGCTGCAGGCAGCAGCACACCACGGTGGTTAAGAATATGGGCTTGAGGGGTGCCTGGGTGGCTCAATGGGTTAAAGCCTCTGCCTTCAGCTCTGGTCGTGGTCCCGGGGTCCTGGGATGGAGTCCCGCATCGGGCTCTCTGCTCGGCGGGGGGCCTGCTTCCTCCTCTCTCTCTGCCTACTTGTGATTTCTGTCTGTCAAATAGATGAATAAAATCTTTAAAAAAAAAAAAAGAATATGGGCTTGGGAATTGGACAGGATGAGTTTGAATCCTGGCTCTGCCACTTATTGAGTGTGTGATTTTCGGTAAGTGAATTAACTTCCCCATTCTCTCATCAATCATAACAATATTATAGCCAG